>NC_062232.1:17024311-18224311 GCF_902686445.1 Sciurus carolinensis | reverse complement strand
TTTCCAAACTAAGAGTGAAATCTGAAACCAGATTGAATTACACCTCCCAACTTCTTATCTTCACTGTCATTTCCTTAAGGAAATGTTCCTTGATTACTTCATCTGTTTACCTGATCTAAAATAAACCTCCCCTGCCCCTGCTATTCTCACTCTTAAGCCACATTTCATTTTTTAATTATATATTTTTGGGTGTTTATCATATCTCTTTCACTGAACCATAAGCTATTTGGGAAAAGTGGCATATGCCCATTGAACATGTATGATGTGGCACTAATGATACTCTTAATAATTTTGAAAATGGCAATGCAGGAGTCTTGTCACATGCATCACATGATAGTTTAGGGATATTTTTATTTACTGAGATAACCTAAATTCAGATCATACTATGTGCCTGCACTCTGTCTGAATCAGGTTTCAGAAATCATGTAAAAGGATAATACTCATGGTAAGATAATGGACCACAGTATTTTTAGCAGACTGGTCTCCAAGTCTGAGTCAGAGTGCTGCTGAAATTATGATAGAAATAGATTGGAGATGTATATGTGATCTATCAGTTCCCTGTTTGTTATATAACAGTAAAAATTGTGTGTTTTAGAACCCTTTTAGAATTGTGGTAAATCTATAAGTATGCTGAGTTTTAATCTTTACTATTTTGGGTTTCAGCACCATAGTGCTGCATCATTTGAATATTTCATTATGTGGTTGAGGTCTTCTGGAAGTTAACACAGGAAAAAACCTTGAGACTAAATTCCTTTAAGTTTTGTATTTATTCCACGTTCAATTGGTCACATTCACTGAAGAGATCAAATGTTTAATTTCCTTTTTACCCCTTCCTGATGGCTATACATGAGCAAGTCAGAAGGGCCAGATATCCTTCAGTTTATGCAGCACATAAGGCAAATTTATGGGCAGAGAATTCTGATTTATTTCTATATACCATCATAAAACAAGGAGGTGAGATGCCCATCAGCAAGCTGAGTTGACTAGACCAGGAGTTGTCCTGTCTCTGATTTCCACTGGTCTTTCTACTTCTTCCTTACATGTATTTATTTCTTCTTTCAACAACTACATTTCATGCCCAAACAATGCTACCAATGAGAATACAAAGATGAAAAAAACATAATGTATATTCCTAAGATATATGTAATCCATTAAGGAAGACAACAGTCACTAAAAGAGAACATAATTTTTATTTAAAAAATCCCAGAGAAGGAAAGTAAGGATGAGTAGATGTTCGCTGAGCAAAAATGTTATTTAGGCAGAAGAAATATCATGTGTAAACCAGAATTGTGAAAAAGTATAGAGTGGTTGGAGGAAAATGAGAATATTGATTTGACTGGAGTGAAACTGGGAAGTGATAAGATAAAGGCCCTTGTAAACCTTGTATCACATTATACTTCTTTGCTTAGATTCTGCAGTACTTCAGTTCATAGTAGGCTCCTCCAAGAAAAATACTTTTGTCCATCTCATGGTTTTTTCTTCCCCTTTCTGTTCATAATTTTTTGTTTTGCCTACATAAGTCTTTGACTCTGAAGTTTCAGTTCCTACTATAAGAAAGACAGAAAAATGATCAAATTCCTTTTGTTTCTTTTAAGCTATGCTATATTCTCATCTGCTCTGTTTTGAAGTTAGTCATGATGGAACATAAATGTTATGGCAACTGATAAATATTAAGGGCTTATTTAGTCATCTGTTCATTCGTGCAGCATATATTTGTTAAACATCAACTATAATGTTTGCACCAAGTTATTCCAAAAGAAGTGTGCCATTTATGATTTGGATGTATGTTAACTCTTTCAAGCTATTATACTACTATTTAGTGTACTTAACTAGAGAACAAAGAGTGTTAAGAAGTAAAAGCATAAAATATAATGTATGACCCTTAATTTGTGTTCTGATAATATATTATTTATTGGAAACTATAAGTGAATAGTTTATGACAAGATGAGTAGTTTTCATTATTCTTATACTTTTCATATAATAGGCATTTTGCATGAAAAATGTGACATTTGCAATTGCTAGGATTTGTTTCTTTGCAACATAATTGCTTGGTCATTCATCTCAAAACAACTTATTTTCTGAAAAAATTCATTAAGCCTTTTAAGACTCACTCATACTTATAAAGCAGATTATTATAAACCTGAACACCTGCTGCATGATACATTCAAATTAAGAACTTTGAGTAAGATGGCATCAACATTGTAAAATGTTTGGTACCAATTTTGAATATTTTTATTAAGTAGTGAGAATTTTCTGCTAGTATTTAGCCAACTTGGTTTTATAAATTGTTAAATATGTTCCTTTATTTCACTCATAAGCTTTTACACACATATAATTTAAAGAGAAGACCAGTTTGAACTTAGCACCATTTACATTGAGACTAGACTGGCTATGTTGAATCAGTTCTGAATGATAACCAGTTCCTGGCACATGAATTAATGGCCAGACATATGAACACATAGTTAAGTATAGGAGAAACAAAGCAGCTAAGTACATTTCAGGTCCACATTTTGTTTTCTTGAGGTAGTTCTTTCTTTTCTAATAGTAATGCCCCATTTATAACCAATAAAAAGAAAATGTATAATGGATAAACCTGCATGGCAAAAGAGCACTTTTAGGCTTTTACTTAGAGAAGGCAGATACAAATTTGTTTTTATTATTTAACTAGTATATATAAAAACAAAAACTATACATAATAATGGGGTACCATGTGATGTTTCAGTATATGAATTGTTTAAATAAGGTTAAACATATCTATATTCTCAATCATCTATCATTTCTTCCTTTTTTTTTTTTTTTGCAGTGCTGGGGATTAAACCCAGGGCCTTGTGATCTATCATTTCTTTATGGTGAAAACATTCAGTGCCATTTTTTCTAGCTTTTTTTAAATGTATAGTATATTATTATTACATACAGTCACCCTATTGTGCAATACCACACCAGAAGTTCTATTCTTTATATGGTAGGCAAGGGAGTATTGTGATTTACTGGTGACTTAACAAGTCTCAGTGAAGCATGTACTTTTATGAAAGAAGTAGAAAGAAAATATATTCACAGTAATTGATTTTGACCTACTTAAAACTGAGTTTTGAAGATAAAAATTAACTGGATAGATTAATCTGTCTCCTTTGTTAATATAGTAGCATAAAAGCACTTTTATGTAGAGATAAACTTCTAACCTATTTTTGTACTCTTCTAGATTTTTTAAGTATGCTTTTGGATTATAGGTATAACTAATTATATTTGTTAGCTAGTACAAGTATTTTTTGGTTTTGTTTATTTTGCTTTTTGTACAGTGCTGGGGATAGAACCCAGGGCCTTGCATTTACTAAACAAATGTTCTACCTACCACTGAGATATAAGGCCAGCCCTAGAAGTTTTAAGAATTTCCTTCTCTGTTTACTGCTACATATTTTTTGTCTCCTGCCACTGGATTCCTCTTTCCTCTCCAATTTTACCTCTATTCCATGCAGGATATTTCTTTATGAGGTTTCCAAGTTAGAAGATCTTCTTAGGATATCCTTCTGGATTTTGTCCAGAAGGTTTATCTATTCCCTAATTTTTCAGTTATATTCAAAATAATTTTAATACCTTAAATTTTAAAGTCTTCAAAGTATTTTTACTTGGCCTTCAGATTTTACTTATAGGAAGATTAATATTTTAAAATAATTTTTAGCTTTTCTCATAAATTATGCGAGATAAAAATGCTATATAGGGAGAAATAATTTAATCTTTTATGGAGGCTAACAACTATAGTGAAAGATCAGTTACCAGGTTGATTGATTAAGTTTCCCTGTAATAAACTATTATAATTTAAGCCTTTCTAAATTATTATAATTTGTTCATAAACAAGTGTTTCCTGATTAAATGTATTAATGAAAAATCCTGAAACCCATAATATTTTATAGAAAATGGTTTAAAACGGTAGAAAACTTCTGAAAATATTTTTTAACATTTCAGATATATCCTAGTTGACTTAGTTATAAATTGTTTCTATCTAGTCATTAGATAATATCTTTTATAAACTTATGAAGATTCCCTTCTTAATATACCATCAAACTAGATAAAATCTCCTGAATTTTTCACAGATAACCAATGGTCAAATGCAATAGAATTTGAATAGAATGTTCTTTTACTTGCACAAGCCAAATCTTTTAACTTGAGAGAAGAATATTGCAATTTGAATTCATCAGTAAATATTTAATATACTGTATTTTCTTTTTAAAAACAAGCCTATGACCCCAAAAAGAATATTCTTTTTTATTTTCTGTTACAGCTTTGTAATTATACATAGTAGCTGAGTTCATCCTAACAAACTCATACATGCATGGAATTCAATTTTGGTTCATGCCCCCCCCCATTTGATCTCCCCTTTATTCACTCCCATTTTTCCCTCCAATCCTCCGTCTACTTCCCCATTTTCCTTCTTCTGCTCTTTTAGAATTCTTTTTGCTCATCTATTTATTTATATTTAATTGGTTCTTTTTACTTATACATAAATGTGAAATTCCCTGTGATATATTTATACACAGAACATGATTTTTAAGAATTCATTCTGCATTACATCCCCTTTTCCCATCTCTCCACTCTCCCTCTTGATCTCCTCCTTCTGCATTACTATCTTTCTTTTATCTTTATGATACCCTGTCTTCCCCCTTTCCTTTATTTTACTCTAGCTTCTGCAAATGAGAGAAAACATACCACCTTTGAGTTTCTGAATTTGGCTTAATTCACGTAGCCTGGTATTCTCCATTTCCATTACTTTATCAGCAAATGCCATAATTTCATTCTTTATTGCTGAGTAGAACTCCATTTTGTGTGTGTGTGTGTATATAAAAGTCTGATTATTCTTTGATGAGAATTTACATTTTTATTAAAATAATATTCTTTTTGGAACAAAAAAACACAAATAACTCAAGTGGGTAAAAGAACTAAAAAGAAACTTCTCCAAAGAAGAAATACAAAAGGTCAACAAATATATGAAAAATATACAAACACACACACACACACACACATACCACGATTTCTTAATTCATTCATCTATTGATGGATATCTGTGATGATTCCATAATTTAGCTATTGTGAATTATACTGCTAAAATATTGAGGTGACTATATCACTACTATAGTATACTGTTTTTAGATCATTTGGTAAAATATCAAGGAGTGGGATAGCTGGGTCATGTGGTAGTTCCATCCCTAGTGTTTTGAGGAATCTCTATACTGCTTTCCAGAGTGGTTGTACTAGTTGCAATTCCACCAACAGTGTATAAGTGTACCCTTTTCCCCAAAACCTTACCAGTACTTATTGTTTGTATTCTTGATAAATGCCATTCTGACTAGAGTAAGATGAAATCTTAGTGTAATTTTGATTTGCATTTTACTGATTGCTAGAGATGATGAACATTTTTCATGTATTTGTAGACCTTTTTATTTATTCTTTTGAGAAGTCTCTTTTTAGTTCTTTTACCTACTTGTTTATTGAGTTGTGTTTTTTTCCCAAGAAGAATCTTCTTTTAATAAAAACATAAATTATCAAAAAACAATAATCAGACTTTTATTATCATTAAGATTTTGGAGGTAACATACACAACAATTTGATATTTAATGTTTATGCTTTAAATTTTTTTCTCCTTTTTTCCCCGACTAAGTTCTCTTTTGTTAGATTACCTTAGGAAAATATCTTGGTTGGCTAAGACATTTCAATTAAATGGACCATTGCTTCCCTTTTCTATTCTTTGTCTACCACTATTCTTCAGTTGTTCTGACTATCCTCCTCAGTATAATATTGATACTAAAGAATGTGGTAGATACATCCCCTTGCAGGTGATTTGGTAACTTACAGTTCCTTTCTAACACTATCTGGTCTAATGCTGAGCACTTTAAGCAAACCATTAACAAAACCCTGTACCTCAGTTTCCTCAAATTTGAAAGGAGGATAAGTCAAACAGTCCTAATACTCTCTGGGTTTTATGATTTACTATATTTTTAATTTTACCTATGAGAGTGACATGTATACTGCTAAGGTTTTGATCAATGTCATCCTTTGATCTCATTAACTGCCTTTTCTTAGGGGTGTACTACAACTTAAAATTAGCTGCTTTAAATTTTAATTACAGCTTATGAAAACTTTCCCTGTTTATTTGAGGGAATTCTGTAATCCTTTTCTATTTCAAGATGGTAAAAAGCTTTCTCATATTTATACTTAGTTATATAACCCCTTTCAACAATAATATATAGACAAAATATTTAGATTGAATTAATAAATTCAAACTGGAAATCGAAAAGTGAGAACCAGACAAAGAAGAATGCAGATATACTTACCAAAAATGTCGCTAGGATTACATTGGGTGTGCTTCATATTTGACTGGGAGCTAATGCAGCCATGAAAAAAATAACAAAGTTTAGTTCCATAATTTATACTATAAAAAGGAGAGAGTATATTAGTTTCCTTGAAGAAGCCAAGTTTTCCCTGATATTATATTACAAAAGAAACTCTTCTGGGTCATGTAGAGTGCACAGAAAAAAGGTATATATTATGTGTAATTTATTTCTTGCTTTTTTACTTTGTTTGTTTATGCTTATTTTCTTAACTTCAGGGAAGCAGAATTTTTCCTAATATCTAGATTCATGACCTGTCTTGCTCTCTCAGACACCATAGTTCCAAGATATAATGCTCCATTATCCCACGTTCACATTAGTGCATAACACATTTTATTATAAGTCCTTTATCTGACATCTCCCCAAACCCTAACTTGACAGTGGGCTCCAATAGGCCAAGAATCCTATCTTATTCATTTATAACACTAACACTAGCCCCATTACCCGTGTATAATCAAGTACTCAATGAATATTTTAGTTAATAAGCAAAATACTAACTTTAAGCATATTTGTTATCTTTCTCTTTTATAATTCAGAATTATGGCTTGGAAACAGAAAATCTAAAAACCCTTTCTCACAAGTTGAATGCATCTGCCAAAAATCTACAGAACTTTATAACAGGAAGGAGAAGGAGTGGTCATTATGATGGAAGGACCAGCCGAAAATTACCAAATGACTTTCTGACCTCTGTTGTGGATCTGATTGGAGCAGCCAAGAGTCTGCTTGCCTGGTTGGACAGGTAAAATGTTCCACATGTTTCATAAATAACCCCTTCTCAGATAAGAGCTTGAATGTAATATTATTTCATATTTTCTTTTGAAGGGATTGAACAGGTAGAAGGGTACCTAACAAGACATGCCTGATAATGACTCATCACAATATAGGGGTATCACTGAATGGATATTAATATTTTATAAAAGTTTACATCCAAATAAGTAGCCAGTCAAAAATTTATTTAAGCCAGGCACTGTGGCACATGTCTGTAATCCCAGTGATTCTGGAGACTGAGGCAGGAAGATCACGAGTTCAAAGAGCCTCAGCAACTTAGTGCGGTGCTAAGCAACTCACTGAGACCCTGTCTCTAAATAAAAAATGCAAGCTAGGACTGGGGATGTAGCTCAGTGGTTTAGTGCCACTGGGTTTAATCCCCGGTGCCCCCCCACAAAAAATATATATGTATTTATATATTTATTTATTTATATATTTGGTACCAGTGATTGAACCCAGGGGTACTAATATATACACACACATAAACATTAAGAGATGATCCTAAATTAGACCTGAGTACTAAGTTATATTACTAGCTTTTTGGTAATTAATAGCATAGTTCTTTGCATTATAACATCATTAAAATTTAATTCTCACAGTTATGTAAATCCTGCTTATCCATCATTGAAAGTAATTATATTTTAAATAAGTACATTTTAAATGTTTTAAATGTTTTACCAGTGGTTAGTAAATAAAATTTGGCTTACTTCTTAAGTAATATAACACAGGTTTGTTTGAGATGCTTCTCAATAATCAGAAAGCTTAAAGAACACATTGATTTTAGTTCTATCTTATTTTATTATCACCTGCCCTATAATTATAAATTTTCCCAGTCTTGATTTTTCTATTTGGTAAATTCCTTTATGTTTTCTTTTTACTCTAGTATTAAGACAAATGGATAGTTAGAATGATTATGGAATATATAAAATCATAAGTGTTTTTCAATATTATAGAAGTCTCTGAGCCTTTATTGTATTATTAATTTTTATGCTGGTATTCTTTTTATCATCTAATAAGATGCTCTTGGTAAATGTTAATTCACCTACATTTATGAAAACATATAGGTGTACCTACACATATACAAAAAACACACACATAGCAATCTATGGATCAGTCAATGGTGTTTTGTGTTTATTTTTTTATTTTGATCATTGTACACAAATGGGGTACAGCTTTGGTTTCTCTGGTTATACATGAAGTAGTGTCACATTGTTTGCGTAATCATACGTGTACGTACGGTAATAATGATTGTCTCATTCTATTATTTTTCCTTCCCGCCCCTCATTTTCCTCTATATTATTCATCCTTCCTCCATTCTTGCCTCTCCCCCATTATATATTATCATCCACTTATCAGAAAAATAATTCATTCTTTGAATTTTTGGGGGATTGGCTTCTTTCACTTAGCATGGTATTCTCCAACTCCATTTACCTGCAAATGCTATAATTTTATTCTTCTTTATGGCTGAATAATATTCCATTATGTATCTGTACCACAGTTTCTTTATCCATTCATCTGTTGAAGGGCATCTAGGTTGGTTCCACAATCTAGCTATTGTGAATTGAGCTGCTGTAAACATTGATGTAGCTGTGTCACTGTAGTATGCTGATTTTAAATCCTTTGGGTACAGGCCAAGGAGTGGGATAGCTGGGTCAAATGGTGGTTCCATTCCAAGTTTTCTAAGGAATCCCCATACTGCTTTCCAGATTGGCTACTCCAATTTGCAACCGCACCAGCAATGTATGAGTGTACCTTTTTCCCCACATCTTTGCCAACGCCTATTGTTGCTTGTATTGTTGATAATAGACATTCTAATTGGGGTGAGATGAAATCTTAGGGTAGTTTTGATTTGCATTTCTCTTATTATTAGAGATGTTGAACATTTTTTCATATATCTGTTGATTGCTTGAAAATCTGCCTCATTCACAATAGTCTCAAAAGAAATAAAATACTTGGGAATCAATCGAACAAAAGAGGTGAAAGACCTCTACAATGAGAACTACAGAACACTAAAGAAAGAAATTAAAGAAAACCTTAGAAGTTGGAAAGATCTTCCATGTTCTTGGATAGGCAGAATTAATATTGTCAAAATGGCCATACTACCAAAAGTGCTATACAAATTCAATGCAATTCCAGTTAAAATCACAATGACATTCCTTATCAAAATAGAGAAAGCAATCATGAAATTCATTTGGAAAAATAAGAGACCCATAATAGCCAAAGCAATCCTTAGCAGAAAGAGTAAAGCAGACTTTCAACTGTACTACAGAGCAGTAGTAACAAAAACAGCATGATATTGGCACCACAATAGACAGGCAGACCAATGGTACAGAATAGAGGACACAGAGACAAACCCACATAAATAGAGTTGTCTCATACTAGATAAAGGTACCGAAAAAATACTATGGAGGAAAGATAGCCTGTTCAACAAATGGTGCTGGGAAAACTGGAAATCCATATACAGCAAAATGAAACTAAACCCCTCTCATCCTGCACAAAACTGAACTCAAAATGGATCAAGGACCTAGGAATTAGGCCAGAAACCCTGTACCTAATAGATGAAGAAGTAGGTTCAAATCTTCATCATGCCAGTTTAGGACCAGACTTCCTTAACAGGACTCCCAAAGCACAAGGAATAAAAGCAGGAATCAATAAATGGGATAGATTCAAACTGAAAAGCTTTTTTTCAGCAAAGGAAACACTCAACAATAAGAGAGATCCTAAAGAGTGGGAGAATATCTTTGCCACATGCACTTCAGATAGAGCACTAATCTCCAGAATTTATAAGGAACTCAAAAAACTTTACATCAAGATTACAAATAACCCAGTCAATAAATAGGCTAAAGAAATGAGCAGATACTTGTGTTTATTTTTTGGGAAGAGAAATGGTGACAAAAAGCCTGAAGGAAATAATTTAAGTCATCTATTTGACTCTATTGCTGCAAAGGTTCTCACAGTGCATATTTTCTCTTATATCATACCATAGTACTTAATTAAATCAAAGAGCATTCGACATTTTTACTATGAAAATGAAATAAATACTTGAGGGTAAACAAAAAGAAAAATTGAGTTAATTTTAAAATCTCTTGAGACTTCTGTAAATTTAAAAAAGGAAGCTGAAGTTTTTATTTTGAAGATCTTTCACAGAAAAGTCCAGCTCCAGGCTGTCTTGCCTTACTGATGGTGCTTTAACAGCTTACATTAAGAAAATGAAAAGGGAAAGAAAAGCTGAAAGAGAAAAGCAGAATAAAGAAACAAAATTCTTTGTCATTCATTTGTACTTTATGGAAAAGGCAGTGGGAAGTTGCTTAGGGTTTTTGTTGTATTCATGTCTATGAATTTCAAAAATGACTTGGGCTACATGTTGGAAAAGATTAGAGAAGAGTAAACTAGAAGAAGGGAAACAGTTAGAACTTTTTTTTGTTTTTACTTTTTAGGAAGTAATCATGATGCTACTACTGATGGTGATACTAATGCTAACGTTGATGGTGACAACATCTGTGGGGCACAGATACCTCCAAACACACTCCATTTGGTCAAAACAAGGCAAAAAAAAAGATGTCTTCATTTTACATATAGGAAAACTAGAACTTAGGGAGGTTAAGTCCAAAACCAAATTGTAAGTAAATGAAGGAGCCAAGAGTCATTTCTGAGAGTCTAAATACAGGAATTTATTTGTTCTGCTTTTGGTTGAGATTTTAAATTTGAAAAGCAGTTATGAGAATGGAAGAGTTATTTATGCAGATAATAAGACCCAGTGACAGGTAAAATCTAGAGAGTAAGGGAAAGGGAGATATTGGAATCAATAAGAATTATCTGAGTTGACTTACCCAGTGGATGATGGTATTCTTATCAAAGTAGAAAGGTTTAAGGATAATATAAAAATAGATTCCACTTGTTCTGCTCAGTTTTCCATAATATTTAGACCTTCTAATACATTATATGACTTTGTTTTAGGTATTAAGCTTATTATTTTCATCTATCTACTCTTTCATATATGCTTCAAGAGAGCAGGAATTTTTCTTCTGCTTTGTTTATTGATATCACAATTATCTAGAATTCCTAGAGTAGATCATCTGCTGCAAAAAAAATATATGTATATATAAAGTTTTTTGGTACCAGAAATTGAACCCAGTGTTGCTTAACCACTGAACCACATCCTCAGCCTTTCTTTTATTTTATTTTTTTAAAGTTTGAGACAGGATCTCACTAAGTTTCTCAGAACCTCCCTAAATTGCTGAGGCTGGCTTTGAACTTGGAATCCTCCTGCCTCAGACTCCTGAGCCTCTGGGATTACAGGCATGTACCACCATGCCACGCTTTCAAAAATATTTTTGAATAAAGAGAGAAGTTGAGAGTGACATCACTAAAGCGATGTCAATGAAGAGTTTGAAGGACACTCCAAACAATATATAATAAATTCAATCTAATGATCGAAAAGAAAAAGACTTCTAAGGAAAAAAAGAAAGTAATTAGTAGGTTCAGATGCTGAGAGATTAGGTGGATAAGGAATCAAAGTGCTGGATTAGGGAATCAGAATATGACTTTAGTTGGTTGGAAATTAAAGGTAAGTGAGAACTCTTGGAAAAATTTTTCTATTAAATGATTTTTACTTCAGGATAGTTTTATATAATACTAACTTCCCCTTTTCACTGATTTTTAATCTTTTAGTTTAGAAAAAAGGAAAGAAAAATTATCAGTGCCACTAGTATATTGGGGAGCATATCTTTGCTTTCTCCTCTTTTCTGGGTTGGATGAAGATCTATCTTAAGTGCACCTTGGCTTATATAAATTTCAGAAGGTACAAGGTACTGAGATCACTTTAAATACAATAGAATTTTAGGGCTAGCATGTATGAGGTCCTGGGTTTGATCCCCAGTACTGCAATAAATGAATAAATGAATGAACAAATTAAATAGAATTCTCTCTGTAACTGTGCCAGATGAAATGTTTAGGCATTTTTTTCCCCAACAAGTGGTATAGACTTTTAGTAGAGATTCTTAGCAGATATGTGTTTAAGTTATATTTTTATTCCTTTCAAAGAAGCAAAACGTTTTCTAGGTAGCAGCAGGAGTGCCAGCTAATACTCCACATCTTCTTTCAGTATGCTTGCAAACTTTATACAGAAAACAAAACACTCTAACTAAATGTTAGGAAAACCAAAAGAACAGTGTTCTCCCTGACTATTATTGTAAATCCCCCAAATACATTGTGATGTGGTAGAGTCTCAGCTCTGCCCCTAGCCCTTGGTAATGACCCATAGCCTCTGTATTTTTATTTTCTTCTCAGAATAAGAATGAAAGATTTGCAGAATTTGAAGTGCTCTTCAAAACACTAATGTTTTATAATTGATTGATCTTGTTAACCAAAGCCAAGAGTAATATTTCCAATATATTTCCCTTGATCTAATATTAAAGAATAAACACTAAAAATTGTTACTGACTTATGATTTAAGTGCCTACCTCTTCTCTAAAATATTTACTTAATATTTTTATTTATTTCATCTTAAGTTCTAGAAAATAATGTCTTTATGCTTTCTTTATGTAAGGTAAGATTACATCTTGTCTTTTTAAATTTTTGTTTTCTTTTGAAACTTAAAATTAAATACTTAGTTATAAAATGTCCATAAAAATGATGCTGACCAAAATTTCTTACTATTTTTGTCAGTGTAGATTTGACTGACTTTGGAAGTTTTTAAATGGCCACTGCAATTGAATTTTGCCAAGTATTTGATATTTATAACTTTACTCTTTTCGTATGCAACATGCTGTAATTCTTTAGTTGAAGAATAAAATTTTATCTGTTTAAAATGACTGTTTTGATGTTGAACAACTAGTTTTGCATTTAAAGAGTATTAAATTTTTTTACAATTTATTTTTATTATAAACAAATGGGATACATGTTGTTTCTGATTGTACATGGAGTAACAGCATACCATTTGTGTAATTATACATTTACATAGGGTAATAATGTTTGATTCATTCTGTTAATTTTTCCTTCCCCCCACCCCACCCACCCCTCTTTTCCCTCTGTACAGTCCCTCCTTCCTCCATTCTTGCCCCCCTCCCACCCCCCATTATGTGTCATCATCCGCTTATCAGTGAGATCATTTGCCTTTTGGATTTTTTTTTCTTTTTTTTTTATTGTAAACAAATGGGATACATGTTGTTTCTCTGTTTGTACATGGCGTAAAGGCATACCATTTGTGTAATCATAAATTTACATAGGGTAATGTTGTTTGATTCATTCTGTTATTTTTCCCTTCCCCCCATCCCTCCCACCCCTCTTTTCCCTCTATACAGTCCTTCCTCCATTCTTGCCCCCCTCCCTAACCCTAACTCTAACCCTAACACTAAACCCTCCCACCTCCATTATGTGTCATCATCCACTTATTAGCGATATCATTCATCCTTTGGTTTTTTGAGATTGGCTTATCTCACTTAGCATGATATTCTCCAATTTCATCCATTTGCCTGCAGATGCCATAATTTTATCATTCTTTATGGCTGAGTAATATTCCATTGTGTGTGTGTGTGTGTGTGTGTGTGTGTGTGTATATATATATATATATATATATATATATATATAATTTATTTATTTATCACAGTTGCTTTATCCATTCATCAATTGAAGGGCATCTTGGTTGGTTCCACAGTCTGGCTATTGTGAATTGAGCAGCTATGAACATTGATGTGGCTGTATCTCTGTAGTATGCTGATTTTAAGTCCTTTGGGTATAGGCCGAGTAGTGGGATAGCTGGGTCAAATGGTGGTTCCATTCCAAGTTTTCTAAGGAATCTCCACACTGCTTTCCAGAGTGGCTGCACTAATTTGCATCCCCTCCAGCAATGTATGAGTGTACCTTTTTCCCCCACATCTTCTCCAACACCTATTGTTGCTTGTATTCTTGATAATCACCATTCTAATTGGGGTGAGATGGAATCTTAATGTAGTTTTGATTTGCATTTCTCTTATTACTAAAGATGGTGAACATTTTTTTCATATATCTGTTGATTATTTGTACATCTTCTTCTGTGAAGTGTCTGTTCATTTCCTTAGCCCATTTGTTGATCGGATTATTTGTATTCTTGGTGTAGAGTTTTTTTGAGTTCTTTACAGATTCTGGAGATTAGTGCTCTATCTGAAGTATGATTGGCAAAGATATTCTCCCACTCTGTAGGCTCTTTCTTCGCATTGCTGATAGTTTCCTTTGCTGAGAGAAAGCTATTTAGTTTGAATCTATCCCAGTTGTTGATTCTCGCTTTTATTTCTTGTGCTATGGGAGTCCTGTTAAGGAAAGGAGTATTAAATTTTTAGCATTAAGAAATTTGTTTCTTTTTGAAGAGAACTTGCATGTATAACAATATGATTTAAGTTTATTGCAGTTTTATTTTATGTCACTTGAAGAATGAGAAAGGAAAGGAAAATAGTAGATGAAAGTCTAATTTCATTTTAGATACTGTACTAGATGCTTTATCATTTGTGTCAATTCATTGAATTCTCAAAAAGCATGTATCATTGTAACCATCTTACACATGATATATTCAGTAACTTACCTAAAGTTGTCCATCTAGTATGAAAGTTATACTTTAAAACTGCTTTTGTCTCACACTAAAACTTTGTTATTCATCCTCTCTCATATTTTCTTGTCATGCTAACTTAAAGTTTGAACTAATTTTTGTGTATATTAAGGAAGTAATTCTTGGGAAAGGAAAGGAGCAATAAACATTTACTTGCACTGTAGTGTTTCTCTTAAAAGCTAAATAAGACTACCTGTTTTCTGGGTTTTGCCTCAATACCTCAAATTTCTGTGTAGACTTGTATTTATAGATGTTTATTTTCTTGCATAGAAAATGTTTACTTTCTAAAAACATAATAAACTTTAAATATAAAGTTTGTTCTTTTCTCTCATTTTTAGCATTTTTACTTAATTCTGATTGTTTCTAAAATACCTTTCAAGACTATTCTTTTTCAAAGGAATCAATGAAATGTCTTTTGATATTGAAAAATTTATAAATGTTTTAAGGCATAGAAATTAGGATGCTGTAAAAAATTCACAGAACTCCAAATTCATTGGTGTTTCCATTCTTTTTTTAATTTTTATTTATTTATTTATTTATTTATTTATTTATTTGTTGTATTATTTTTTATTCACTTTAATAAGGCTTATTTTCAAAGACCAAATCCTCAGATTTCTTAAACAAGTTAAAACATCAAGCTTTCTAAATTCAAAAGCTTCCCATTTTAAATATTGACCTGAATGAAACAGCAGACTTTCCTAGAGAAAGACTCAGAGGTGAATCACAGTTGGTAGCTCTACTGTTTATTTTTAATGCATGGTTTACTTCTCTATTTTAAACTGCATCCTGCTGTTTTTGACACTTCATCTTTTATGCAGTTGTCTTTGGATTTGTCAATACACACACACACATACACACACACACACTAAAAATCTAAGTACTCTAGCATCAGCAAAAATGTTCAAAATTTTTAAATAGACAAAGTTTGTTTCACTATGGTGAAAATTTATTTCCTCTCGTTTTTAGCATTACTATGTAATTCTGATTGTTTATAAAATAGCTTTTAAGACCATTCTCTTTTGAAGGAATCAATGAGATATCTTTTACTAAAAATGTTTTATATATTAAAACTATAAGAATTTAAACTGTCAGGGGAAAATGTTTTCTTTGAAAAAAAATTATGTGGAATCTTTCATCTTAAGAAAAGAGTTATTTAACTAATTTCTTCTTCCATGATAGAAAACTGTAGAATAAAAATTAATTCTATGCAGGCAAATTTACTAAGAATATGAAAGCTACATCAAACAAAACCTAGCAGATAATATGGCTCATTGTTGTCTGGTGTTATTTCATCTCATATGCTCATTGTTCCTCACTTGGTATCACTTATTTGAGAGAAAAGCAGTGATATTAGCACTGTTGCTATGCATAGACTGCCATAAGCCTTCAGCAGCGCCAACCTGAGAAATAGTAAGGCATCCCAGATTATTCTTATTGTCTCCTAATTCATTTAGGATTTCAGAACCATTAATAACCTTTCCATAAGTGTAATGTTTTGTTTGAGAAGTATGTTCAAATAACAATGTCTTATGGGATCATAAACCTTTGCACAAGAGAGAAATATCATTTTTAAGATCTAAATGGGATAATTCCTATAACAGCCATTTATTGATAAACTAAGGATTTTATCTTTTGTTTTTCCTTTCTGGCATGAAAACGTTTTCTTGCAACGAGTCACTGTGTTCTTTTCATAAGTATTCCAAGCTGTAGTTTAGGGTTTCTTTAGATTTATGAATGAAGTTCCTTTGTTTTGTTTTATTTTTGTGCCAATCACATTCAGTTTTTCTGTAGAGACCAATTTAATTTATCTGACAAGTGAACTTTAAGTCATGATTGAGTGGTCATCTTTGGTGACCTATAAATATTGGAACCCTACCTGTCAGCCTTGTATACTTATTTATATATGTAGATAGTCCAGGTCCTCATCCCAAACATTAATATCAGTTAGCTAAGAATGACTTCTTATCATTTGCCTTTAAAATGAAAACTTTACAGGGATTCTTAATTACTAAATAAGAACATCACTCTTTTCCCATTTTTGTGAAATTTAGTCTGGAATGAGAAGCTTGGCCTACTGAAAATAGGAGTGGTCAGGAAAAAGGAAAACATGCTGTAGAATTAAGTTGGCTACAGGCATTCAGTTATTAAATAGTTTTTCTGGTATATTTTGAAGATCAAATGAGATTATTTTAAACACTTATGTGAAAATCATATAGTATTTAATTGTATCACATTTGAATGAAGTTTTTGAATTTTATGAACAGATTCTGACCTTTTCAAACCCAGGAACCCAAACTCTTTCAATATTTACCTCACATATTTTTGAATTCTTAATTTGAAATGCCAGTTTTTATACTGCAATGTAGCAAAAGTGGTCTTTAGGTCATTTTTTTTAATTAACGATTTTTCTCCTAGAAGTGCTTATATCTTTAAAAAAAGTAATTTTCTTGAGAGCTAAGTTATATTTTATAAAATTCACCCATTTTAAGTGTACAGTTTGATGAGTTTCATGAAACTTAGATACCACCAGGAAACCATTTTAATAATCCAGTTTTAGAAAATTTCCATCAGGATGGATTTTTTAAAGCTGATTTTGACCAATAATTCAACCTTGTAGAAATACAGAATGGAATAGCAGTCACTAGAGATGAGGAGGGGTTGGGGGAAGAGGGACAGGATGAAATTAGACTTCCAGAAACTTGGAAGGGTGCTGAAGGTGTTTTGAGTTTAGAAGAAATTTGAATAAACATAATCAGTGCATGATGTATGCATATATGGACATATCACAGTGAATCCTATTAATTTGTATAAATAATATGTGTTAAGAAGAATAAAGTGATTTTTATGTAAAGGTTATTTTTTAAACTGAAAATTTCAGTTAATCATATTTTTTCTTGTTAACTTTATTCAAATTCTTAATATCTCCTAAGATTTTTGTAAATTATACTGATATAGACAAATTGGAGTGGAAGATAGCCCATAGTAGACTGTGGTATATAAAAATATTTAGAAAAAAATGTTAAAACTACTGGAAAAAGGTAATTTAATAAATGGTACTTAGGTAGTTGGTTAAGCCTTTGAGAACTAAATAATGATAGACCACTACCTGTTATTCAGTGCAGAAAATTTTAGGTACATTGGTTATGTAAATAGAAAACAAATTAAAAAAAACTAGAAAAATAATGAATGCTAAATGAGTTCTAATGTGTAAAAAATGCTACATACTAAAAATATGGAATAAAATAAATACACTTTGACTATAGAAAAATGAGAAAAGATAATAAAGTATTAAGACAGATAGCAAGGTGGAAAAATTACTTGCAACAAATAGATATGAGAAGCATAAAGTGAATATATACTAACTAAATATTATATTTGAATTGATAAAAGATCAAAATGTAATAGTTGAACATACAAAATCAACAATCCAGTAATGAAGAAAAATTTCTGGTAAGATATGTGTATCAAATAACAAAGTACATGAAGCAAAAACTAACAGAACTGAAAGAAGTCATAGTCAAATCCACAATTAAGGTTACATGTTTCATCTCTTTCAAGAATTTGAGAACACTACTAGAAAGTCAGTAAGGATTGAACAGGATGTAATTGACAATTTTAGAGCACTCTGTTCGACAACAGGAGAATACAAATATTTTTCAAGTGCCCAAAGAAAATTCACAAAGATAAACCATATCTGCATTGTAAAACAAACTTAAGTAAACTTAAAATAATTTAAATCGGATAATGGAGTCAAACTGAAACTCAACATACATCTGAGTAATCTAGTGATCAAGTAAGAATTCTTAAGGAACATAAAAAATACATTGAACAAAATGAAAATACAACAAAACGTAATTTATGAGATGCAATTTACAGCACTGCTAAAAGTGAAATTTATAACACTGTATGTTTATATCAGAAAAGAAAAAAGTTCTCTAAACAAGTTACCTAAGTTTCTATCACAAGAAAATAGACAATATAAGAGCAAAATAAGCACAAAGCAAGATTAAGAACAATTAATACTGGTAAGAACAGAAATCACTGAAATTAAAAAACACAATAGAGAAATTATCAAAATTAAAGGATTAATAGAGGCGTACTACAAATAGCTTTGTAAACATATTTGGAAGCTTAGATGAAATAAACTAATTCCTTGAGAAAAAACTACCAGAACTTAACCCAAGATGAAATACATAATCTGAATAATACTATAGAGTAGTCCTACCTTATCCATGGAGAAGATGTTCCAAGACCCCCGGTGGATGGCTAAAACTGTTGATAGTACCAAACCCTACATACACTATATCTTTTTAATACATACATACATAAGAACAATAAAGTTTAATTAATTAGGCACAGTGGGATTTTGGTTTAGTCACCTTTATGTGGTTGTGACCAAAATGACCCATGAGAAGAATTTAGGGGAAAGAAATTTATTAGTGGCTCACAGTTTCAGAGGTATCAGTCTATAGGTAGCTGACTTCACTGCTCTAGACCCAGGGTAAGGCAACACATGATAGGGGAAAGGACCCAGTGAAAGAAAGCTGCTTAATTCATGGCTGGCCAGAAAGTAGAGGGCAGAGGGGAGGGGGTTTCAGGGAAGATGAACCCTTCCAGGCCATACACCCAGTGATCTATACCTTCAGCCATGCCCCATCTGCATATAGTTACCATCCAATCTGTCCGTTCAAACTAGGATGGACTGATTAGGTTATAGCTCTCAAAATCTTAATTATTTTACCTCTGAATATTTCTGCATGAACACAGGAAATTTTTGGGGATTCTTCTATCCAAACCATACCAGAGATTAGCAGCAATAACTAATAATAAAATAGAGCATTTAGAACAATGTACTATAATAAAGTTTTGTGAATGTGGTCTCTCTCCCTCTTATTATTCTGTACTAACTTTCTTTGTGAAGATGTGGAATAATACACTGTTTGTGTGATAGATTAACAGAGATGAATGGCACAGATACCATGATGTTCCATTAGACTACTACATGCAGAATTCCTGAACATAAATACTGTGATACCAAGGCAGTTGATCACATACCTGCGATGTCTATTAAATGACTAATAAATGAATAGCTTATATATTATGAATACAAGGAACGAAAGGATGATTCACATTCCAGGCAGGACAGGACAGTGAACAGTTTTGCAATACAAAATGGCATTTAATTTAAAATTATGAATTGTTTATTTATGAAATTTTCCATTTAGTATTTTGGAACTGTGGATGACTGTGACTGAGACCACAGAAAGTGAAATTGTGGAAGAGGGGACCATTGTATTCATTGGGGTGATTTTACTGATGAATTGTATCTGCTTAATGAAGAAATAGCATCAATTCTACACCATCTATTCTGAAAAATAGAGGGAATATTTCCCTACTCATTATACGAGGCAGTCATTCTCCTGACTCCAAAACCTGTCAAAGACAGTGCAAATAACAGCAACAACAATAAGAACCAAAATTTCTCATCAACTTAGATGTTAGAATCCTCAACAGAATGTTAGAAAACCAGATCCAACCATATATGAATAGAATTATACATTGCAACTAAATGGGATTTATTTTAGGTATCTAAGTCTGCTTCAAACAATGAAATTCTCTTCTATTTAATATCATATTGTAAGTCATCTCCAGTGCAGCAGGAAAGAAAAGGTATAGAGATGGGAAATGAAGAAGTAAAGCTTTCCCCATTTGCAGATAATCTTTCTGTGCATGTAGAAATCCAAAGAATTCTTAAAAAATGGTCTGTTAGAACTAGGGAATATTGAAGGTAGTAGGATATAAATTAACACATACAAAAATCAATCCCTTTTCCACATAGTAGTGATGAACATTTGCAAACTAAATTTCAAAACAGTCCAATTTATGGTTGCTTCAAAAATAATGAGATGAATATAAATTTAGCAAAAGTGTCTACAAGGACCTATATGTGAAACTGCAAAGCACTGATGTATGAAATCAAAGTCATAAATTAATAGAGAGACATAGACATACCATGTTCATCAGAAGACTCAAGTTAGTAAAATATTAAGCTTTGAAATTTTCATGTAGGTTTGGTGAAGCATCAAAATTCCAGATGGATTTTTTTTAGGTACAATCTGATTCTAAAATTTATATTTAAAATATAGTTAATCAATTTTGAAAACAACTGACTTTTTCATACACTTATTTTTAAAGAAATTAGCTGATTTTAAGTCATAGTTTCAGTAATCTATCAAAACTGTGATTTTGGTAGCAGGATAGACAGAGTCTGGAACTATACCTTTGTAAGTATGGTTAACTGGATTTTGACAGTAGTGCACACAATTCAGTGGAGAATGGTAGTCATAGTAGTCTTCAAGAAATAATGTTGGAATACTTGGATAGCCACAGAGAAAAAGGTTATCCTCAACTCAAAACTCATACCTTATACAACTGACTCAAAATTGATCCATATTAAAACTATGATGTTATGCTACTACATAGCTGTTAGAATGTCAAAATTACAATATATATTGAATATATATATTGAAAAGTATTTTTTTTGAATCTATCTAACAAAGACCCTCTCTCTTACATGAACCCTTTTTAGATTGGGAACTGCTAAATGTAAAAAATAAAACTGGACTTTCTAGAAGAAAAACTTGATTTAGGGTCACATAAATATTTCTTAGTTGATAACAATCTCACATCCAGAGAAAAAGTTGTCAGTGTATTTGACCTAATCATATTTCAAACCTTTTTGATCTGCTGCTAAAGACCTGTTAAGAGAATGAAAAGACCAGTCAGACTGAGAAGAAATAATTACAGATCACCAATTCAACAAAGAACTTGCCTACAGAATGTATTAAGAACTTTGTTAACTGAGTAGTAAGGATACTAATAATCTAAATAGAAAATTGGCAAAGTGTTTAAACAGATATTTTACCAAAAAGTATATGTGGCTAGCAAACATGCACATGAAAGATGTATAACATCATTAACTATGAGATACTTATTAGGAAAATTTTTAAAAGATATAGATTATGATATAAATATGGATAACTCTTAGGGAAATCCAAATTGAAACTATGATGTATGCTACTACATAGCTGTTAGAATAGCCAAATTTATATATATGTATATATGTGTGTGTATATATGCATGTGTGTATATTTAAATCTACCTGACAAACTCTTTCTTACATGGACCCCTTTGAGATTGGGAGGTGTTTCAGTTGTTGGGTTTTCTAGAAAGGAGTCAAATTCAGTTTGTGACCAGTAAGAAGACCTAAATATTTCTAGTGAATTTCCTAAAGACATCTCAATTGAAAGTACCAAAGTTCCAATAATTTGATAATTTTTTACCTCATACCTTCTTTCCAGTTGTGATTTTGTTTTGGTTTCTTTTCCTTAAACTGGGCCTCCTCAGTCTTTTAAGTTTTGGCCTCACATATGCCTGATTGATATTAATAGACAAGAGAGGATAAGGAGTATTGAAAAACCAGTGTGAATTCATTTAGTGGCAAAGCAATTATAAGAAAGAACACAAATTTGTTCCAAAAAGAATGTGAAGTAACATTAGTTCAAAATAAAACCTAGGTAAATTCATGGAGTCATTGTGTGTTAGTGTTTAACCAAGTGTGAGGGTGGGTTCTGGAGTCAGACTTCTGAGTTTGAACACTACTTACTAGTTATTTGAATGTAAATAAGTCATTTAGCTTTTCCCTACCTTTGTTTTCTCAACTGTAAAACGGGAATAATAATAGTGCCTGTCTCCTAAGAGTTGTGAAGATTTAAGTTATTTAGTGTATTTATAGCATATAGAACAGTAACTGGCACATATTAAGCCTTCAGTAAACATTAGCACATAATTGCTAATATTTCAAGCAAATGTTGTATTTAAAATTTTAGCTTCTTTTGAAAGTAAAAATTTTGATTTTGCCTAACATTCCTTTTTTTTTTTTTTGATGGGGGGAATGCTGGGGATGGAACCCAAGGCCTCCTATAGGCTAGGCAAGTGCTCTACCATTGAGCTACATACCCAAACCCAAGCATATCTTTTTGTTGTTTTGATTTAGATGTAATGAAGAGACCATAAAAGAAGAAAGAAGTATCAAAGAACTTCTAAATATTAAAAATTTTTAAAATGGAAAATTGATAACAAATATTCTTTTCTAGAATTTAATTATTTCCCAAAATTTCCTTCAATGTTTTTCTTTATATAAAATACCAAATATCATTTTTATTAATATGCAAACTTTAGAATAATTCATTTCTTATTATTAAAAATCTTATCTTAGGCTATTGATACAGATACTTTTCAAAAGCTATTCCTGGTAATCACGATTTTCCTTTTTGCTTTGTAGGTCACCATTTGCTGCTGTGACAGACTATTCAGTTACAAGGAATAATGTCATACAACTCTGCTTGGAATTAACAACAATTGTACAACAGGTATTAGCTGACATACTTTCCTTCTGTTAATTTCTTAGCAATTTCATATATCAATCATGTGAGTATTCTATTCACCAAGAGTTTGTAAAATCGTGGTTTAGAAGTTTCTGAATCAAAGACAGATGGTTCTAAAGAAACCAAATATGTCATTATTTATTGGAAAACTATACATATGGATCAATAAACAGGTATTTTGTTTACCTAAAAATATAAAAGGAATTCTAACTTCTAAATAAATTATTATGTTTATAATGTCTTTTCATCTCACACTAAACTCTATTGCTTTACATAAAAGGAAATTACCCCATTTAGATTACAGTGTCAGATTTTTATTCTAAAACACTATTGGTTTCACTTGTATATATCTATATAAGCAAATATGTAATAGCTTTTAATAATGACCTAATTACCTGAACTGTTTTTTACTTTGAATGTTATCTAAACCAGGAATCCCAAAATCAAATGCTTTCAGGAGTCCAGCAGCTAATATAAAACCTTATGTAAGAGAGAGAGAAATGGTGGAGACTGAGGTGAATTGTCTAGTAGATATCCTGTAAAAAAATTGTTTAAATATAATAAAAAATACTTCTTAGAGGTCTCAGGCCTACAACCACCACTCTATGTAAATCTTATGTCAGTTTATTGCTACTACTGCTTTCTCAAAGTGCTATTACCAATGACGGAGATATAGGGATAGTAGAGGATGATATAAGATGATAAAAAAATTATTAAATAAATTAGGAAAATTGATAGTTTAATTTATCCTTCTTCTTGTCCTACATGACCAGGGATAATTGTTACTTTCTTATATTGGCTCTATTTTATTAAAGAAATAAGAAATTTTACTAATAGAGACATAATTCCTTCAGTATATTTTTGTTGTACTGTACAGATTTTATCTGTACCATATATATGAAACTACAGGTTTTGAGACTTTTTCATTTTAACCTGGAGATTAACTTTGTGACTTTTAATTGTGGAACATGTCAGGCATTCATCAAAATTAAATCATGGCAGTGAGAAAGTCAGCAACTAATTGCTGTTAGTCAAAGAGACATTCATGAAGACAGTAAGTGTTTTGTTAGCTTTGAAGTACCCTAATAGTCTAACTCTATGACTTCAATTTTGATATCAATAAACAAGTTTCTGAATTTTAAAGATCTCAACTGGATAATGGGGAGAAGAGTAATGTTTGGGGGCAAAAGTTAGCAAATGTTTTCTGTAAAGAACCAGTTGGTAAATATTTAAGGTTTGATAAGCTATATAGTTATCTGTCAAGTTACTCTCTCTTATAGAGCACCAACAGGCAGACAGGTATAAATGAATTAATGTTACAATAAAACTTGTTTTAAAAAAATAGGCAGCAAGTCAAATTTGGCACATGAACCATAGTTTACTGACACGTTTAGGACAATGCTAGTCCAATGGGACCAGTAGCATTATCATCATATGGAAATGTGTTAGAAATTCAGATTCTTGGAACCACTTCAAATGTACTATGAGTAGGACCCAGGAATCTGCATGTTTGCCAGTTTTCCAGGTGGTTCTGATTATCATACACTGATCTATAGCACAGAGATGAAAACAATAATAATTTATGGATAATTTTTCTTGTAGTACTGAATTATCAGTAGCATTTCTTTAAAAATCTATTTTCTAAAGCTTTACTTTTTTGAAGGCATTAAACTTGATCAGAGATTTAGGGTGTAGAGAAAAGATTATTAATTTTTTTTCTTTTTACTATGAGAGAAAGAAATTAGATTTAAAGGATTCTTATTACATGGCATTTACACACTAGTTATTCATAGCATGTTAATATTGGGTATGTGATCAGTAGTAATCCATGTACAAATAATAATAACACAGTAATTATTAATACCATTATAGGACAAAATTTATACTACCCATATTGTGTGTATTATTTAAGCTTTTTTATGTATATATGATACCCAAGATAAGTGAAATTCTTTGAAATTAAATAAAAGAATTAATAATTTGATGATTTCAGTATTTCATATAGAAAAGAAACTCTGTTACAAAACCATTGTTACTTCTATAAGAAAGTAATCAATGTAATGTTAACTTTGAAAATAATTTCAAGTATATTTGTGGTATGAAAGTAAGTGATTTTAGTTTTTTGTGTCTTTGGAATATCTGGAACTAGAAATCAGTTTAAGATTTACTTTTGAGTAGTGGGCTGACACTTTGTTGACTTACAAACAAAGACTGTACTTCTAAATGGCACCATGTAAGTTTTCTTGGAAATATGGAAGGAGAATATCAGGGGATTTATTGTCACTTAGTTCATATCTACTTAATGTTTTCCCATATTTAAAGGGTACAAACCAAGTGATCTTTAAAAAAAAAGTTACCTTCCTTTTAACCTATTTATAGATTGAAGTCAGAAGTGGAGTGTTTCCTATGTCTAGAACTCAAAGATAACTTAGCTTTGTCACTAACCTTCAACTGTTACATTGAGAAGAATAGCTGAAATAATTTTTGGTGAATTAAGACCTTCTGTAGAGATATACACAGTGATGGAAGTACAGTTTATGCCAGATGTGACCAGCCCTCATTATGCGTTATAAGAACCTACCATCTAACTAATAAGTGATTCAGTTTTTGATTGTTTTTAGAATGTATGAATGCCTGCTCTTGACAACTACTTTATAGAAAACATAACCACTTTTATATTGTTCTTAGAGACTTATTTATTTTCTCAATAGTACCTTTCCATAGCTGCAAAGTTTGGCTCAATATTCTCTTTAAGAATCTTATTATAAGTTAGTAAAAGGTTCAAGTTTTGTTATTTACTTATCAGGAAACATTAGGTAGAATAGAAACACATACTTTTACAGGTCGAATTTAGGTACATTCTGTTTTAGTCAAACATAAAATTATTAAAATACTCCACATGTACTCAGAATACAGAAAGACTTTTTCAGAAAGACTTTATGTACCCTCTACCCACTCTGTTTTGAAGAGGATTCCATGCCCCTCTTAGAACATTCTGCTCTACGTTACCTCTTTCCATTTTTTAAAATTCAGTAGTCATGATATTTGTCACAGTTACTTCTACCTGATTCTCATTTTTCCAACACATGTCCTATTCAGTGTGTCACTTTTAAGATGCTTTTGTACAAAAACTTCTTTACGTGGCTATCCTTCATTCTTGCCTTACCTACCCCATCCCAACTTGTACCTGGCCCAATGTCTCAGTTCTGACTTTTTGTTGTACATTAATGGAAATATTAGGTGCAAATTTCTCTTAAGAAACTATGTTTATGATATTCTGATTTAATCTACTTAAATATAAAAGTAAGTAAGTATAGAAATAAACACTTTCAGATTAGTCATTTCCAAATCCATGCTCCAGTTTTGTCACTTTCACAGTATTCCACTATTTCCAAACTGATTACACATTTCTCTCTTTGGAATTCAAAGGGATCAACATATGATTCTAACAAAACTTTGGTTTTATGGTCTAGTACTTCTATGCATATTAGTTGTACTCTAGGCCATGTGAATGACTTACATTCAGTAAAATAGATCTTAAAGTTTCTCTTTTATGTTGTAACACCTCTACAGAATATACATATCCCTTTTATCTTTTTATCTCTGCCTGTGAAAATCATGTCTAATTTTTAAAGTTATTAGGAAGTGCTACTTCTTTTGTGAAACTTTTCCAATTTCCCAAAACCGATTGTACCATCTCCCTCTTTTGACTATTTATATTTAATGGTATTATTGTTATGGTTGGGATTATAAATAACACCTTGCTATTTGTTCTCTACATTTCCCATCTGTTCTTTTTATATATATATATATATATATATATATGTATGTATATGTATGTATGTATGTGTACACACATATATACACATATATACATATATACACATATATACACATATATGTATGTATATACACACACACACACATACACACACACACACGCTGTTAATTTTTTTTTTTTACAATTCCATTTTGTTTCCTGTTTTGACTTATAATTTGTTGTCATGTGAGCCAGGGAAGAGTCCCTAAAACTTAGTTTGCATGGCTGTGAATAATAATTTTCTCATTTCATTAGATTATAAACTCAAAGACAAAAACAATGTCTTACTCATTTTCATATATAGTAGGTGACATTTTAGATACTTTTTCATATTTGTTAAAATAAATTGACCTGAGCAGAATTATCCCCTTCAATTAGTACATGCTCTTTTCTGTCCTTCTAAGAAAATTTTGGAATTAAGTGCTAGAATTGTTACAAATTTTTATTTCCTCTCCCATGTAAGCCTTCAGTTTTGTTTCTGCTATAATTGTAAAGAACTTTAGAGATATCCATCATTTTAAAACTCTATTTATTAGTTAAAATAAGAGTACTGATCCTCATAACCATTTTCCAAGGCTAGAATGATAGTGACTAAGTCTACTAAATCTTTCTGAAACATTGTATAAACTATAATGCTGACAGAATATATCTTACGGAGGAAATTTAATTATAGGCATAATACATTAGTACCTATATATCATCTCTTAAATAATCTATTGTTGTTCTACTTTTAGATTATGTCCTTTCAGCACTGAGTTTTTCTAGCCTCTGCGGTCTGTTGCTACCCAAGGTCGCAATGGGAATGTAGCTAAGTGTTTGTTTCTCAAATGTGAAACTGTGGGTTATTTCATTTAGATTCTAATTTTCTGAATTTTTCCAATTTCCTAAAATGAATTTGAATTATCAGAAATTACACAATGAATGCTATTTACTTGGGAGAAATGTTGCTTTAAGAAAAGAACACAGCATAGACAAATTATATTTTGTTTGTTTTGTTTTATTTTTGGTGCTGGGGATTAGAACCCAGGGCCTTCTGCTTGCCTTGCAAGCACTCTACCATCTGAGCTATATCCCCAACCTGACAAATTATATTTTGAAGTGAATTATATAACTTACAAATAGTTCATGTCCATCTGAACATCCAACTCCGCCATTATGTACATGCTAATCATTCCATTTGTTTGGAATTTTGTAAAATATATGAAGACAGGAAATAAACTTAAGCTGCTAGTTAAAGAGGCCAATATGAATAAGCAAAGTATCTAGGGCATGCATTTATTACCAGGTTTTTAAGAAATCTCATCTGAATAGTTATAATGATAGTTATGCTTTGAAATATGCTGTGCTTCAAATTATTTTTCACTCAACTTTAATTATTTTTATTCCCTTTGCAGCAAGAAGAGACGATCAATATCTAAAAATAAACTGTCACAAATGGCTTTTCTCCCACTTCCTAACACAAAGGGGGTGGTACTATGAAGTACAAAGTGCTTTTTTATACTGGCCACTTATATTTAAAATAATGCTAAAATTAGAAGAAAAAGATACCAGTTTCCTCTAAAAACCACCATTTGGAAGAATTTAATTAATCTGCTTTATCTATTTTACTTATTCCCAGTTATGATGGTTTTGGATCCTAATATTTGAAGTTCTTTTAAAGAAATTTACCCCGAACACTTTCCTCCCAACATAAAATTGGTTACAATAATACTATTGATAAAGAAGGGAAACTGATTTTAAAATCTTAAATGGAAAAATTTCTCACAGATGACTGAAGCTTCATTTAGGGCACTGTCAGCAACTGAATTCGAAAAATGAGACAGATACCCACACGTTCTTGTCAGCATTGAAATAATTGCCATGATGTGTGTCTTAATGGGTATCAACATAACCTAAAATTATTCTTCTGTGCCATTTTTATATTCAGACACACAAAAAATGATGTATTAGATTGTCACTAAAGAAATGAGTCTGAAAGTTTTGGTTTGAAAGGTTATGCTTTGGGAAAGCTTAGAATACTTAGTGTAGGGGACAAGGATGGGAACAATGAGTCTTGGAAGACTTGAGAGTTGGTCCTGTTGCCTCATGATCATTTCATATTGGAGAAACCATGTCATTGCTTGCACCATGTACAAAAGAAATAATACCTTCTTTAATTTTATTGCATGTATAAAAAGAAATAATATCTGCTTTAAATTTATTGTAAGAATCAAATTAGGTATATTTTAAAATGGCTCACAACTGTGAAATCAAAAACAAAAAGAAGATAATATTTATAAAATGATTGATAAATAAGGAGACAGGATAAAAAGAAGTAAAATAAGCATGTTTGTTTTGTTCTCTTTTTTGTTGTTGTTTTTTGTTTGTTTGTTTGTTTTGGTACTGAGGTTTGAACTCAGGGACACTCAACTACTGAGCCATCCTATTTTGTATTTTATTTAGAGACAAGGTCTCACTGAGTTGCTTAGCACTTCACTTTTTCTGAGGCTGACTTCGATCTCCTGCCTCAGCCTCCCAAGCAGCTGGGATTACAGGCATGCGCCACCATGCCTGACTAGAATAAGTACATTTTTGAAAAGATAAATATATAGTTTTTATACATTTAGATAAATGTATAAATGTATAGTTTTTTAACATACAATTGGTGTATGTTATTTTTCTTGAGCTGCATTTACAGTTAAATCTGAACAACATGGTGAGGGAATTATTTCAACCTGTGAAACATTTTAAAACCGATTTTCAAGTGTTACATACAAAGTGAAAACTTCTAAAATTCAAGTTCTGGCAATATGCTTCTATTTGAATTGCTTTCCTCTAAACTGTATTTTTGCTTTCTTATTTGGTTATTCATTTTCAGTCTTTTTAGATTAATTTTCCATGTCCTTGGGTATTACTTGTTGCCTGAATAGGGTTGGAAATATTTTTACAGTAATATTTTACAGAAATATGTCCCAACCTAATCATACAGAAATACCTAGGCGTGGGTGTTTTTCTATAAGAAATGTCATCACTTAAATTGTTATTTTGACTTTGTGAAAATTCCTTTATTTTACTTTGTTCCATATTTACCTATCAGGGATATTTTATTTCTTTCTAAATTGTTATTCATTAAAATGGAAAAGTATTTTTTAAAGATCAATATTGAAAATTTTTATTTTGATAGACAACATCTCTGAATTATGTGTACGTGATTTCTAGTCATTTGTGTTACCTTTGTAATACTTTAAATACAAAAAATAAAACACATAAGTATTCTCTATATATGCATTTTAAAATAAATACAAATAAGCATATGGAATGTATAGTCTTTTTAAAGGTGTTCCTGCTCGTATTTAATCTAACCACTGTATATTTTTAAACTTATGTTGTTATTTACTCAAGGTAAATACTTGAGAGAAAATGAGAGCTTTTCTGTGACTTGTTCAATTGGAATTTGTGGTTTAAGTTCTTGAAGCACATATTTGTAAATATAAACAATCACAAAATTTGATAAAAATAAATAGTCTAGAAGTTATTTTCAAATTTTCATTATGTATTTATTTACTCAGGGAAATTTGTCTTATAGATTTATTTACAGTAGCTATTATATTTTACTTAATTATATTTCATCTGTGTGAATAGTACTTCCTTTTAATTGGCATTTTATATCATTTACTTTTGTATTTTATGGCAAAATGATGTAGTGGAATTTGACATGAAATAGAAGACTGAGTTTATCATTCTGGCTCTGCTTTTTGATGAAAGCTATGAACTTAAACCAGTTATATCTGATCATTTTTATGAATATCTCTGGAAGTGGATCACTACCCTACTGTATTATTGTAGGGTTGTTGTAAAGATTGGAAACTGTTTTAGCCTACTATGTATCATTTAGTAGGAGTTTAATAAATGACTATTAGAGTTATCTTATGTAGCAAAAGAGCCTTTGGAAACATTAAACTCAGCTACGTTCTTGCTCCACAAAAATTTAAATGAGTGATGCTCTGCTTGCTTTTGATATTGAGTGGCAATAAAAAATGACCTATGTACACATATTAATACACCATAGTGTGTCCCACTATCTTGTACATCCCTAAGAATGGGGTCCTAATTAGAATAAGATATATTCCATGCTTGTATAATCATATTAAAGTTAATTCTACTGTCTTGTATAATCTAAAAGAACCAAAAAATAAAGGATTTTTTAATTTTTTTATTATTTGTTCAAATTAGTTATACATGACAGTAGAATGCATTTTGACTCATTGTACACAAATGGAACACAAGTTTTCATTTCTCTGCTTGTACTTTTTTTCAGTGATTAGCTTTTTTAAATTTATTTTTATTGTAAACAAATGAGATACATGTTGTTTCTCTGTACATGGAATAAAGGCATACTGCTTGTACTTTTTTTAAAAAAGATCTTAGTTTAGTTTTGGATATTCTTTAGATTTTAATGCAGATTGATTACTGTTCTTCATATTCTGGAATGTATTTTATACTACCCATGTTCAAATTTAATGCAAAAATTAATTTAAGTTGCCTGTGAAGTTGCCATCCCTTTCCACATATACAAATAACTTAGAGTTAAAAATAGAAATCTCAAAACATGTAAAGGCAAAAGCCAGTATATAATAATCATTCAGAATGTGTGTTTTAAAAGGAATATTAAGATCAAGTAGTAGTTAAATACATGCAAAGATGTAAAGTGGGAGATGAATTGTTCTGGAGTAGGCAAAGTATATATTCTATGGTTCATATAGTGTTAAAGCATAAAAAACGCCCAGCCAGGATAGTCTGACAGTCATTTCAAACACATCTTTACTATCTTTTTAGTATACTCAGGGTTAGTGTTTAAGTTTTCTTGAACCAGACATTCTAGGTGACCTAAAAAATTGAATTGGGTCTCTTGGGATTGAAACTGGGGCACTTCAAATCAAAAACCAGGGCAAGTCTTATATATAATTTTTATACAATATGAATTATATTACTTAGTATTTTCATTGTAGGGTATATGAGAGTTGATTCTATTTTTCACATGCATTCTATTTAAAATAATTTACTTTTAGTTCAGAGCACTTATGCTTTGTCCTTTGTTTTTTCAACTGTTTTAACCATGAAGAAACAATCCTAATATCTTTTTAAATTTTTATATGATCCCAATACAGTGAATCAAATGTTAGATATAGAACTATTAGAGATAATACTCAAATAACTCAAAGTCTTTTTCTAAAAACACATATAAAATTAAAAATATAGAGTTTTCAAAGCTGGTAGTATGTTACATATATATACCTGTATAATGAAGATCTTTGCATAATGAGAATTTTATAATAAGAATAGATATAAATATTCATCTTCATTCATTATATTTTTAAAAGCAACCTATTATTGACAGCTGCACATTCTGAAGGATCATGAAAAGATACGAGTGCTGAATCATTGCATTCTCAGACTTTATTTAGCAAAGGAATGTTTAGAACATGGGACATAAAAATTTCTTATTCTTCTATCATTCTGAAACTAGTCTGGTTGTGAAAAGAAACTTAAAGATTTACTGTGTGTTACATAAAAATGAATGATGAAATAGATTATTTCTATGTTTATTTTTGTACTGGCATAGACTGTACTTCATGTTATCTGTGTCATCCTCCCAAAACATTTTTAAAGGTGTACATAGTATCACCATCAGAAATCATAGAAGGAAAATAGATGAGATATACTGTATTTAATTAAGTTTTCTTAGGTAGCAAATGACAAGATACTATTTCTTAAACATCTGCCACCTTCAATATATTGCATTTTAAATTTTATATAATATTTTATACATTCTAAAGGATGCATGTAGGATATGTATTTATATGTGTTATAGAGCATAATAATTAGAATGCATGAATCTATCTTCAAATTTAATAACTAGGATGTTGCCAATTTTGATTTAGTCATATTGAGCTTCTCTCACATCTCAGCAGCCTGCCTCTTCTCAGGGTGTTTATCATTCATTTTTTTCTTAAAATAGTTTCATATACTTCTCTAAATATATGTAATTATGCTTGTCTTTGAGCATTGTAAAAATGGTGTCACTCTGTCTCACATTTTTCACTTGATGTACTTTGAAATTCATCTCTATTTGGTTCTATAGCAGTAGTTCATTCATTTTTGCTGCATATGATATTACATTGTGTGCATGCATATATCCAAATATAAAATAGACATTTTGAGATATATATTTTTTTACTATATACCAAGGAGTGTAATTGCTAGGTTATACAGTTTGAACTTGCTCATCTTTACAATTGTACAACATCATGTTCTCAAAATATTATTGTTTATTATGTCTTGTACTTTCACTATCTATCTGCTCCTGAATTATTGTAGTTTTGTTATTTATCTTATTATTCAGCCCATCTTTCAAAAGACTTTTATAATTTTCTCACAAAGACTCTAAGAAAAAACTTTTACCATTATATCTATGGTATGTGTATGAAAGAGATTTAGAAAGGCATGTTAGTCAATTCTTGAAACTCATAGGTAATAAACTTCAGAAGAGACTTCCTCCTATACTAACATTTGTGATATACTGTGATGGCTCCTTTTAAAGTGAAAAGTAATGCTAATCCATTTAAAAAGGATTTGCTGTGACACATTTGGTGAAAGCAGGAAAAAGCCTCTTGCATCTCTGTGTCTCTGGTGCCTGGTAATCAGGTGTTAAAAGAATAAAGGAATTCATTTTCCCCTTAAAAGCACCCAAAAGCATTACAGAATTTTGATTTAGCTCCTAGAATTCACTGTTATACAGACAAATGACCTAAAAAGTACTAACTGGAAAATACTAATTTTTCAAAGTTGATGAAATCCATATATGTCACGATTATTACAAATACAAAAGTAGCCCTTTGCACTTTAAAGTTACTTCTTCCTTTTCTCCTTTTAGTTTTTGTATCTCCAGGAAGATGGATTAGGAGAAAAAACATTGTCAACACCACCAATTTCCTCCATAGTAAGTTGAGGAGTGACAGGAACAGTAATTACTGGAGAGGACCAGAGGCTCAAAGAAGAGGCTAGGTTTGGACCTAGAAAAGCTCCCCTTTATTGTTCAGTCTGCTTGCCACTCTACCCAAATCAATCCATGTGTGTTTCTGAGCATCATGTAGAATGTATTTGTAGCCGAAAATTTCCAGTTTTGATCTCATATCAAATTTGGAAATCTGAACCATAAGTGAATATAGAATATAATGTCATTGAACATTGAAATGCCAGTTAGAGTGGGAGTTATAAAAAGAATCTGAGGTGGGGAGTAAAAAGATTCATTTAGATAACTTTATTGGTTCTGGTTCTATATTTTCTTCTGTGTGTAGCTGCAGTTTAAGTGGTCTGTCAAAGTTTTTGTTTTAATGCTTTCAAAAATGTCTATTGTCAGCCAGCCATGGTGGTGTATACCTCTAATCCCAGGAAACTGAGGCAGGAGGATCACAAACCAAAACCAGCCTCAGTAACTTAGGGAGGCCTTAGGCAACTTAGCAAGACCCCCTCTCAAAACAAAAAAGGGCTGCGTATGTGGCTTGGTGCTTAAGCACCCCTGGGTTCAGTCCCTGATACCAGAAACGTCTGTTGTCATGCTTTTCAGCAGATATTAATACCATAGCTGTTAATTTTTTTTATATTGACTCTGTTTTCTACCCTTTTCCTCACTCTATTAAATATCTTATTAGACTTCCTGTTTCTTCCTGTTTCTTCCTACCTAAACTGTTCCTACCTAAACATTCTCCTACCCTGTTTCCCCATAAAGGTTCTAAACTGACTGTTAGAAATATATTCTTCCCTGGGCTCTTCTGCTTGCCTTTTTAATCCCTTACTCATGAGATATCATCTGGGTGAACCCAATCCCTCATGACATTTGAAAATCATTAGCAAGAAAAAAGGAGCTATATAAAGTTTAAGAGGTAGTCCTAATTACATTACTGTTTTGAAGTTCACAAAGTGCTTTTATAACATTATTATATTTGCAATATAATAATCAAGTGGAGTGAGTAGATCAAATATCATTATCTAAATTTATAAGTGAGTAAATGCAAGTTCAGAGAGGGGAAAGGACATATTAAGTGACACAGTTCAGGACATAGATCCAGATGTTCTGTAATACTTTCTACTCATTGCTTCTCAAATTTGGTTATCTTAGAATCAAGTAAAGAGGTTTTTAAAATCACTGACACTTGGGTCCCATTCAGATCTATTAAATCAGACTCTCTTGGGAGTGGGGGCTTGGCATCAGTATTTTTAAAATGGTACCTGGAGTGATTCTGATATGGAACCAGAGTTGATAACTGCTCTGCTGTACTAATATTTTTGTAGGAGATAAGTATTTGGGAATAAAATGTGTGTGATCAAGAAGTGTTTCCCAAAGGGTGATTCATGGTCCATGATTCCACTGGGGAAAGAATATTAAAATTCAAATTTTCCAGATTTTAACGTAGGCCAAATGATTAAGAAGTGTGGATCCATGAAGTTCACTTATTTCTAGGTGATATCAGCCCAGAGTATATACATTAATTAAGGAGACCGGTTGATGTTTTGACCTTACTGCTGTGGCTATATGTGGCTCATAGTCCCTCTGTGCAGTAAATAAGTATTCAAAAGGATTATACTTGTTTGAAATAACAAATGTTATTAAAATGATTGTTATTCACTTGTAATAAGGGGAAGAACTAGTGCTAGAAACTGTGTGGTATCAACAGACAGGGGTAGGAACTAGTTAGTAAAACAAGAAGCAATAATAATAATTAACAAATTTTTCAGCATTCATTTTAAAATATTGTGCCTGGATTATATCATGGATTATATAGTAGGCCTTCATGGATTGTGCAACATAGCTTTTCATACCTACATAAAATGAAAGCAACAAACCAAAGAAATATATAGCTACTAATTATAGGCATTGATTTTCTGTGGCATTTTATATCTGCTGAAGTAGTTTTTAATAACCCAGTCCCTTATGTTGGGTCAGAATGACCACCAACATGAGTGAAATAATGACTTGAAATTGTAATTGACAGTGACAGTTTGAATAACTGGTCAGAATTAAGCAATTGAGACAAGTGAGTGTGATTCAAACTTATAAAATGAGACAAAAATTATCTATAAATACAATATGGGAAAAGACTAGATTTGCATGAAGGTAAAAGAATGTATTTTTGTTGATTGTGAGTTATGATGTATGAGGAATGACATCGCAACTTTGAAAAATTAGCATCCACATTTCTTGAAATGAGGAGATATAGCTTGGAAAATTTATTGAATTGAACTCTGCATCCATTACACCTTTACATGTGTATCTGTCTTATCTTTCCCTCCTATTCGTGGTAAGATAGATTAGTCTGCAGTAACAAACAGCCTGAAAATAGTTGTGACTTTGAATAACATTCATGTTCTGTGCTTATACTCCATGTCCATCCTAGGTTGCTATAGCTCTGCTGTATATCCTCTTCACTTTATAACCTAGAGAGAAGGAGTAGCCTCTTGAAGAACATTGTTGCTCAACATGGCCTAGGGAAAAGAGAGCATGGTGAACTGTGTATTGTTTCTTAAAACATCTGACTGGAATTGAGGCACAGTATGTCTGCTCATATTTTATGGGTTAAAGCAAGTTATGTATTTGTGACTGTCTTCAGTGGCTCTAGGAATTTTACTTTTCCCTCAAAAAAAAAAAGGCAATATATGTTTGGAAATAATACAGTCTGCCACAGTGGTAACTCAGGATAGCCTTATACTAGCTGTTTGAGGACAATAGTATTGTTTATTTTGAACAGAAAGAAAGAAACTAACTTATGTGGGATATTTTTAAATGTAAAAAAGCCTTAGCAAAGATTGGATTCAAAAATTTCTTCTTAATGGGGTATGGTTTGAAGTGTGTGTGTGTGTGTGTGTGTGTGTGTGTGTGTGTCTTGCTATTTTAAGTGTAATCTACTGAAATGTAGGTGGTAAATTTGGTTGGGGAGGAAAAAATGACTACTTGAATTTTGTCCAATTGTAAAATTCTGAATCATAATCATTCAGTGTTATTACTAGGAAACATTAAAAGGGGATACTCATTCTATAGAATCTCTCTTTTGAAAGTGTACCAAATTAAGCCTAGAATTTAGACTAGGACTTTTGCTTGGACAATTTAGTATTTAATAGGATTTAAATATCTTATCATCAATCTAAAAATAATTATTAAGTATATAAATATAACATCTAAAAATAACTATTGAGTATAAATGGTACTTTTTCAAATACTGTAGTTACTGAAAAGAAATAGTTCTACTTTTTTTATCTAGAAATATATGATCTAAATAGATAAAGAGACAACGATATATGGTCTAAAGAATTTTTTAAAATAATATTAGAAATTTGTTTCAAATATATCATGGCAACCCTTTACTTATTTTTAGATAGCCAAGTGGATAATCTTGAGTTAAAGAATTAGCATTTACTTTATATTTTATTTCTGATGAAGTGCAGTATTTATTTTTGCTTTACTGAATTTGTCACAAAGGAAGGATTGTGTCCCAAAACTTAGACTCTGTAGATTTTCTTCCCCTTAGAATATTTCAGATGGTCATTAAGTAACTCGAACATCTGAAAGTTAGACATGCTTTTCACTACAAAGAAATGTAACTTCATTGTATGAATGTAGAGTTTGTGATATCTTCTTTGTAATACAAATCTTCATGCAGAGAAAGCCTGTTATTTTTGTTGAAAATAACTGCTGAGATTATGTAGATTAAAGTTTAAAATTGTACTCACTTTTAAAATGTTTTTAAACTGTGAAATTCTATTTTTGTACAAAAATTATATAAGTGTGAAAAAACTAAATGTACTATACTCATTTGGTAATTAGAAATTTTGTTTTAAAAAAAGGTATTAATTTTTTTTTCATTTTTATGCCTTATCCATAAAAGCAATATAAACAGTTCATTATCTAAAGTGGAAGTAGAGAATAAATAGAATAAAATATTAATAAATTCACATTAATTTTTATAGAATGTACAGAGCACCTCAAGAAATTAGACAACACATTTAAATATAGGATTCCTTCTTTGAAAATACTGATTGTGTAGTGGGAGAGATTAAGACTTGCTAACAAATATATGATGGAAACAAAATATGTATAATTAATAGTTATCTGATAGTCCATTCAAAATCATGTGGGTCTTGACTCAAGGCATGTACAATAAATAAAATTATTTCATAATGGAAAATAGCTTTACTGCTTCTTTAGACTGTCTAAACAAAGCTATTAAAGTTACAGTGTCAGTATATTGAGTTTTCCTTTTTTGGTACCTTGAAATTTTTACTTTTCTTAAATCTCAGAATTTTGAACACTTGGGCATTTGTTAGAGACTCATTTAACTGAAAATAAAATGGCTTCTTTCCTGTTCCACCCCAAGAGTCTATATACTAAAAGATTATTTATGCACTTATACAAATACTGGGACATAAGTTTTTCATTGTCAAGTGAAAAGACTGGAATGATTATAAACAAACAGGGCTTCATTTTAAATGACCTCATGGGAGAGAACTGGAGTAGAATTTTGAATATTATAAAAGGTGTAGAGGAATTGGTCATGTTTATTGACAGGGAAACAAAATAGTCTTCAGCTCTTATTTTTTACCACTAAGTGACTATTTTCTTTCACAGATTCCAGTATCTTAAAAGATTTAAGATCTGTATTGTGTAATAATAACTAATTTTTCTCATTTTAATTAACTTAATGGCATGTATCCACCAGTCAGCAAGAGATATCAAACTCAGTTTGTGTGATATATGGTTTCTGTTACACATTTTGAAATATCCATAGTAGTTCTTGTGTCCTATACCCCTTTGATATTATCTACATATGCTGTCCTGGAAAATGTGAATAATGATACCTGTTTCATTTTATAATTGTGAATAAGTTTAAATGGTGGAAAGGAATGGGGAATAATATAACAAGAACACATGTTCCAACCCTTGAATCTGACACATATTAAGATTTTATATATATATTTATATATACACATATGTATACACACACACATGTTGTCATATTTGCCTCAGAGCTTTTTGTTACAGTTTTTCATGTTTTTCTCAGAATCCTTCCTCAAAGATATACATTAACATTAGCATACATCCTTTTAGTCCATGTTTATGTAGTTTTCTGTACATATATGTATTATTCACAAATAATACATTCTGCTTCTGAATTTGAGTTAAGAACAAAACAGTATGATAGTACAACCACAAGAATGGGATCCTAATTAGAATAAGTTACATTCCTTGTATGTATAATATGTCAAAATACATTCTGTACTATCATGTATATTTAAAAAGAACAAATAAAAAATGAATAAAAAAATCTTAATATTTTTAAAAAGAAAAAAGCAATATGGAACTTAAACAGAAGGATAGAAGATATTAATAGAACAATTAAAATGTTTAAAAGTTTGATATAGTGGTCATATTAATCACTGCTTGAAAATTCTTGATATATTATCTATCATAAGCCTCAAGAGAGAATTCATACTCCTTCCCTGTCAAGGCAGCACATAAATATGTTCCCCCAACTTTCTCCTCTTCAGCTTCGTCTTTCCAAATGCCTTTCTTATGTGCTCAAGCTTCCATGACACTATAGATCTTATCCTTACTTACTGCCATTTAATTTTTTTAAATTTTGATCTCTAAACCTTTCCACATATTTTGACCAAAACATTTCTTTCACCTTTAACTCCTCTCATCCTTCTAACTTCAATTTACATGTCACTTCCTATGGGAAGTCTCCTCTAATCCTCCAAAATATGACACCATAGCCAAGTTAAGACATTTTAGATGTCTCAAGTGCTAAAAGTTGTATGTTTATCACCATACTACTATGTTATTCACAACAACATAATGAATGAAATTGGTGTAATGAAGTCTAATATTAGGCTCTCTAATATATAGCGACCACAGTAATTTGATGATTTTATATTTTGAAGGATTAGGTATCAGGTTCCTTTCTTAAAATCAAGTTTCTTAGTTGGTTGGTTAGTAGCTCTGTATGCCAGTATGTTCTTAATCAATCACAGTGCTTATTAAACATTGTTTTCATTTTTCTGTAAAGTGTCTATTTCATAGACTATGAACAATTTTATGGTAGGAATTATGTCTTGTTCTCCATGATATCCCCAGAACAAGGCCAGTGCTTGGAACATAGATATTGATCAGTAAGTATTTGTTAAATGAAAGAAGTCAATATTAATCTAGTTTTCTTATGGCATGCAATTACTTAGTCAAAAGACCTCCCTTCTTTAAGTTTGTGCTTGGAGATGAGAAATTCTGAACTGAAAGGAAATAATGTTCAGGTCCTTTGAATGTTTCACTCATTCTATAACAGAATAGATCTTTGTATGAGGGTAAACATGAATATAAAAACTATGTCTAAACTGGGTATGGTGGCACATGCCTATAATCCTGTCGACTCAGGAATATGAGAAAGGAGGATGGATTACAAGTTTGAGGTCAGCCTTGGCAATTTAGCAATACTCTGTTTCAGAGAAACAAAGTAGTCCTCAGCCCTCAAAATAAAATGTAAATAAGGCTGAGTCGGGCACAGTGACTCATGCCTGTAATACCAGGGCTTGGGAGGCTAAGGCAGGAGAATCACAAGTTCAAAACCAGCCTTAGCAACTTAACAAGGCCCTAAGCAAGTTGGTGAGACCCTGTATCTAAGTTTAAAATTTTAAAAAGGGCTGGGAATGTGACTCAGTGATTAAGTGCCCCTGGGTTCAATCCCTGGTACCAAAAATAAAATAAAATAAATAAGACTGAGGATGTAGCTCAGTGGTAATTGTACCACTGACTTTCACCCCCAGTACAGCAAAAAGAAGAAAAAAGACTGTGTCCAAGAAGACAAATATTTGCATAATAGTTCACAATTTACAAAGCATTTCTAAGTACATCATCTTATTTGATCCTTATAATAAACTTGGGAAGCAAATATTTTCATCTCAGTTTTACATACTGGCAACAGACACAGGTTGAGTGATTTGCCCAGTTATGTGACAGTAAGGCAGGAATAGAACTCAAATCCAGAGCTTTTGACTCTAAATGACCTCTTTATATGGAAACCTCTGGATCAATTTGCTTATAGATATAAGAAGTACAGTTGTTTCTGGCATTAAAAATTTGTAACCTGAATGCTTACTAATGATAATCAAATAAAAAATACTATAATTAGAATATATCTTCCAACCAATTGGTAACAATAGCTTTATTTCAAAAAGAAATTGAAAACTAGCAATTAAGATTTTTCTCCATCTTATGTATCTCTAGATCCTTTGTAAATCTTGAGAATTTCCAAATTGTTTGCTCAATTTTGTTGCTTTTTCAGTTTTTTTTAATTTTTTATTTTGATTCATTGTACACAAATGGGGTACAACTTTCATTTCTCTAGTTGTACACGAAGTAGAGTCACACTGTTTGTGTAATCATACATGTACATAGGGTAATGATGTTTGTCTCATTCTATTATCTAAAAAGATAGTGCTTTTTCAGTTAGCATTAGTTGTGCTCTAGGTTTTCATAGTGAGACATAAAATCTTAAAGTATTGAACGCAAGCTTCAGAAAGCATAAAAATCCAGCTTATTTTTAATTTATTGATAATTAAATCAACAAATATTCTATTAATCATTTGCTGTAACAATTTTGCATTACATTTACAAATTTTGCTTCAGAGACTTTCTGTAATTTGAATACAAAGACTGAGTCATTTTTGTGTAATAACGTTTGCTTTACGTAGCTAATTGTAAATGAACTATACCCAAAGCCATTCTGTAATGAAGATTATCTTATATAGCAGATAGAATGAAAGAAAATCAGATATAAATTTTTGTAGAAAATCTTATTGGCAGAAATCTCCCTTGTTCTTCTTTATTCCTCTTAAATCATTTAATAACCAGGGATTGATATCAATGACACATTTGATCATAACACTTATGCCTATATGTCTTCCAAAATCCCCCCTTCATGTACAATATAAATAAATTCTTTAAGAATGGTTGAGGGCTGGGTATATAGCTCAGTTGGGCTGGGGATATAGCTCAGTTGGTAGAGTGCTTGCCTTGCAAGCACAAGGCCCTGGGTTCAATCCCCAGTACAAAAAAAGAATGGTTGAGTGCCAGCCTACTTTATTAATCTCCTATTTCAATTTCTCTTGCTTCACATTTTAAATTTAATAAGACCAAACTATGTTTAGTTCCCTGCATTCATCTGGTTCTCACCCCTGTGCCTTTCTAATCACATTGCTTCTCTTCCCTTGAGTATTCTTTACCTTGTGCCTGGATAATTCCTGTTTATTCTTCCAGATTCTGATTATGCTTCACTTTCACCAAAATGCCTTTCTCACTTCCTCATACTGTTCATATTGAGGGTCTTTGCTTTCTTAGCATCTGCATATGTCTGTCTTTGTAGATATCAATTTATATTTTTACAGCTTTTTTGAGACATGATTGACAAAATTGTATATATTTACGGTGTATGCATATTTTATTATGTATACATTGTGAAATGATTACCACAAGCAAACTAATTAACATGTCTATTACCACACATAGTTATGTGGGGGTGATGATCTACCCTTTCAGTAAATTTCAAGTATGCAATACATTATTGTTGACTATGGTCACTATGCTGTGAATTAGGTCTCCAAAGTTGTTCATCTGATGACTGAAATGTTGTACCCTTTGATCAGCATCATTCTCCCACCCCCTACTCCTGATAACCCCCATTCTATTCTTTGTTATTATGTCTTTAACTTTGTTTATTAGATTCCATATAATTGAGAATCATGCAGTATTTGTCTTTTTATGTTTGGCTTATTTCACTTGGCATGCACCAGTTCATCCAAGTTGTCTCAAATGGCAAGATTTTCTTATTTTTATGGCTGAATAATGTTTGCACACACATGTGCAAATGTGTGTATATCACATTTTTAATTATTTGTTGTGAGACAGTGTTTCTTCATGTATCTTGGATTCTGTGTATCTTGACTGCAATGAACATGATAGTGCAGATATCTCTTTGAAATATTGATTTTTGTTTTCTTTGGATATATACACAGAAGTGAGATTGTTGGATCATATGGTAGCTTTATTTTTAACAATTTGAGTATCCTCCGTACTGGATTTTTTTTTTCATATTGACTATACCAACTTACATCCTCACCAACACTTAATATCTTTTGACTTTTTGGTAATTGCCATCCTAACAGTTATGAGATGATATCTCATATGGGTCTTGATTTGCATTTCCCTGATGATTAGTGATTTTGAGCATCTTTTCATATACTTGTTGGCCATTTGCATATCTTCTTTGGCAAAATATCTGTTCAGGTCTTATGCCCATTTTTTAATTAGGTTTATTTATTTTTTACTATTGATATGTAAGTTCCTTTCAGATTTTAGATAGTCCTTATTGAATATATGGTTTGCAAATATTATCTTCTATTCCATTCCTTTGTTTTGATGATTCTTTTGCTGTGCAGAAACTTTTTAGGTTGATATAGTCCCACTTATTTATTTTTGCTTTTGTTGCCTGTGGCTACCATTTTATATAGCATGCATGTTTGTGTGGGGTTTTTTCCTGCTATAATTTGACCTATTTGTTACTTTTTCCCTTTAGAATATTGTTTCATTGTTTTTTTCACCCTTATGTCTTTTGGATGGTCTGTGCATATTTTTCTCTAGACTACTAATTAAAATAATACATGACTTGACATTTTACTATGGTAAGAAGTCAGTGATCAAGAAATGTTGTGCCAAGAATAGGTCATAATGACATTCATGTTATGTTTGGTAAATATCCTTTCTTAATATATCATGATATTGATTAATGTTTTATTACCTTTTAAGCAGATAATTCGTTTAATATCTGTAAATGTGTAAAGAATTTATCATTTTAGGTAGTAGGTGGAAAATGACTATAGTTGTGGGTACAAAGTCAACTCAAGAACAGAATTATGGAATCAGGGCCTTTTGTTGAAGGGAATCTTAGGGTTCATCTAATTTCATCCTCCTACATCCAGTCCACAGCTAACATTTGCCCTTTTTGTGTGTTTTATAGAACATTGCCATGTAACTTGATGTTTGTGGATAGGTAAATACAGTTGTTGTTATGTTCATGGCAACTCTGTGAAGTGGGTATAAGCATAGCTATTGTTATTTTTATCTACTAATGATACTTGTCTGAGAGAGATAATTCATTGGGTCTGCCATATAACATAGACTATGATTAACCATGTTAGAATCTGAGACATTAATGTTAATGGAAAAGGACAATTCAGTAGTTAATTGTATTTACCTGAAAAACAAGTTATTTACTTCTTTGACAGTCTGATACTACTTTCATTAGAGTAAGGAGTTCTGTATTAGTCACATTTTTATTACTGGGACAAAACATATGAAAAGCAGCTTAAAGGAAGAAAGATTTATTTTGGCTCATGATTTCAAAAATTTCCATCCATGGTGAGATGGCTCCATTGCTTTGGACCTGAGGCAAGGCAAAACATCTTGGTGGAAGAGCTATTTACTTCATGCCAAAAAAAGAAAGCAGAAAAAGAAAGAGTCCAGGGAAAAGATATACTCTCCCAGGCTATGCCCCCAGTAACTTACTCCCTCCAACTAGACCCAGCTGCCTACAGTTTACAACACCTCCCAATAATGCCATCAAATATGAATCCTTCAGTGGATTAATTCATTGACAAAGTTAAAGCCCTCATGATCCAATCAGTTTCAGGAATCAGGACCAAACCTTTAACACATGAGATTTTGGGGGACATTCCAGATCCAATCCACAACAAATGTTTTGGGGAGTGGCGGAATGAATAGGGGAAGGTGTTGAAAGACAACCGTCATGGGCGCAGTTTATTGATAAATAACTGTGCCTATTCAATTGAGTCATTTACATTCTCTGTGTCTCTCTCTTCATCTGTGAAATGGGGATAGCTGATTACTGAGATCATGCCCACCTATATTCTCCTTCCAAATTGGCTTATTGTTCTTTCTTTATAATTTATAACCCTGTTTACTGTAATGAAGATCTTAGACAATTCTTGCAAAAATTGGTCATTTTAAAAATTTCAAGATAGCATCCCTTTTTTTCTTTCAAAACCATGATGGCAGAAACATGAACACATTTTTGGTCATTGAGCTGGTCAAATAATGAAGAAGGTGCCAAGAAAGTACTTGTAGGGAAATTGTACATCTTCCTTATTTCCCAAGGACATTTAGAGATGAAGTTTGAGCCAAACTGTGGCATTTAGATAACACTTTCAAGAATGTTAGGGCTTGCCTATTCACCATGGACACTTTCATTTGCAATCAGGACAGTCACCTTTTAGTTTTTGATGAATCTAAATTTAATTTGAACTTTCATCTTCCATACATGTCAAGTCATTTTTCCCTGGCACTTGCTTTCTCTATGTTCACAAATCTATGTGATGAATACTTTGAAATACTTTTCAAAGCTTGTTTCCATATATCATCCTACAGAGAGAATTGGTTTCATTGTATTGCTCTGCTACTGTAGACGTAATAAGATAGGAATCTGCTTTTTGCTGAAAGAATAATAAGGGAAGAATTTGATTCATACCTTGCAATTAAGTCCTTTCATGTTTTCTTACTAGATATTGCCTTATTTATTTGGAATTTTTGTTAAATGGGTTTTGCAACTTTTGGATAGACTACAGTATATTTCTATAGACCTTTTATACTAACACAGTAACAGTTAGCTGCAGGTAGCTATTGAATGTAAATTTAAATTAAGTGAAATTACATATTCAGTTCCTCTTTTGCAGTAACCACATTTCAAAGACTTAGTGACCACTTCATCTAATGGTTGTTGAATTGGACAGCATGGACATAAAACATTTGTTATCCCAGAACATTTTCTTAGAGAGTGCTCTTCTGGGTCATTGCTGTATATATGCATGAAAGTATCTTGATGAAGTCATTTTATCATCTGTCAGTACTCAGATTGGGATGTTGTAAGGCAGAAAACTAAAAGTAATCAGATTGAGAATAAGTGGGAAATGGATTAGGATTATTCTAGCTCATTAGTAAAAATGGAATATACTCCTTCACATGTACAGAAATTGTTAGAAACTTGTTAAATATAAAAGGCCTTTACAAAATGGATCAAAACTAGTGGGGAAAATGGAGTTTTTCCTTTCTTTTTACAAAATATATTTCGCTTTTGCTCCTCTCAGATAATTAACTGTGGACCTTACTGTGTCATAGTCTCTCTTTCCTGTGAGGAATAAGCAGTTCATATAACCTTTTCTTGACAGTTCACCTTTCTTAATCTCTTATGAGATCTGTGCCTTCTTTCCCCTGGTTGATGAATTTGTCACATTTATTATACTGTTTTTAGATGAAATGTAGTTATATTCTTTTTAAAATATCAAGTGGGAGTTTTATTCTTTAAGTAAAATCTAAAACAAGCATGGCAATATGTTTATTTTTTTTATTGTAAACAAATGGGATACATGTTGTTTCTCTGTTTGTACATAGAGTAAAGGCATACCATTTGTGTAATCATAAATTTACATGGGGTGATGTTGGTTGATTCATTCTGTTATTTTTCCCCTTCCCCCCACCCCTCCCATCCCTCTTTTCCCTCTATACAGTCCTTCCTTCCCCCATTCTTGCCCCCCTCCCTAACCCTCACTCTAACCCTAAAACTAACCCCTCCCATGCCCCATTATGTATCATCATCCACTTATCAGCGAGATCATTCTTCCTTTGGTTTTTTTGAGATTGGCTTATCTCACTTAGCATGATATTCTCCAATTTTGTCCATTTGCCTGCAAATGCCATAATTTTATCATTCTTTATGGCTGAGTAATATTCCATTGTATATATATGCCACAGTTTCTTTATCCATTCATCAACTGAAGGGCATCTAGGTTGGTTCCACAATCTGGCTATGGTGAATTGAGCTGCAATGAACATTGATGTGTCTGTATCTCTGTAGTATGCTGATTTTAAGTCCTTTGGGTATAGGCCAAGGAGTGGGATAGCTGGGTCAAATGGTAGTTCCATTCCAAGTTTTCTAAGGAATCTCCATACTGCTTTCCAGAGTGGCTGCACTAATTTGCAACCCCACCAGCAATGTATGAGTGTACCTTTTTCCCCACATCCTCGCCAATACCTGTTGTTGCTTGTATTCTTGATAATCGCCATTCTGATTGGGGTGAGATGGAATCTTAGGGTGGTTTTGATTTGCATTTCTCTTATTACTAGAGATGTTGAACATTTTTCCATATGTTTGTTGATTGTTTGTAGGTCTTCTTCTGTGAAGTGTCTGTTCATTTCCTTAGACCATTTGTCGATTGGGTTATTTGTAGTCTTGGTGTTGAGTTTTTTGAGTTCTTTATAGATTCTGGAGATTAGTGCTCTATCTGAAGTATGATTGGCAAAGATTTTCTCCCACTCTGTAGGCTCTTTCTTCGCATTGCTGATAGTTTCCTTTGCTGAGAGAAAGCTTTTTAGTTTGAATCTATCCCAGTTGTTGATTCTCGCTTTTATTTCTTGTGCTATGGGAGTCCTGTTGAGAAAGTCTGGTCCTAAACTGACATGTTGAAGATCTGGACCTACTTTTTCTTCTATAAGATACAGGGTCTCTGGTCTGATTCTGAGGTCCTTAATCCATTTTGAGTTTAGTTCTGTGCACGGTGAGAGATATGGGTTTAGTTTCATTTTGTTGCATATGGATTTCCAATTTTGCTAGCACCATTTGTTGAAGAGGCTATCTTTTCTCCATTGCATATTTTTGGCCCCTTTGTCTAGTATGAGGAAATTATATTTATTTGGGTTTGTGTCCGTGTCCTCTATTCTGTACCATTGATCTACCTGTCTATTTTGGTACCAATACCATGCCGTTTTTGTTACTATTGCTTTGTAGTACAGTTGAAGTTCAGGTATTGCAATACCCCTGCTTCATTTTTCCTGCGAAGGATTGCTTTAGCAATTCTGGGTTTCTTATTCTTCCAGATGAATTTCATGATTGCTTGTTCTACTTCTGTAAGGTACATCGTTGGGATTTTAATTGGAATTGCATTGAATCTATATAGCACTTTTGGTAGTATGACCATTTTGATAATATTAATTCTGCCTATCCAGGAACATGGGAGATCTTTCCATCTTCTAAGGTTTTCTTTAATTTCTTTCTTTAGTGTTCTGTAGTTCTCATTGTAGAGGTCTTTCACCTCTTTTGTGAGATTGATTCCCAAGTATTTTATTTTTTTCGAGGCTATTGTGAATGGGGTAGTTTTCCTAATTTCTCTTTCTGAAGATTCATCACTTATGTATAAAAATGCATTGGATTTATGAGCATTGATCTTGTATCCTGCTACTTTACTGAATTCACTTATGAGTTCTAAGAGTTTTCTGGTGGAATTTCCTGGTTCCTCTAAGTATATAATCATATCATCAGCAAATAGGGATAGTTTGAGTTCTTCTTTTCCTATTCGTATCCCTTTAATTTCTTTGGTCTGTCTAATTGCTCTGGCTAAAGTTTCAAGGACGATATTGAATAGGAGTGGTGAGAGAGGGCATCCCTGCCTTGTTCCAGATTTTAGGGGGAATGCTTTCAGTTTTTCACCATTTAGAATGATATTAGCCATGGGCTTAGCATAGATGGCCTTTACAATGTTAAGGAACGTTCCCACTATCCCTATTTTTTCTAGTGTTTTGAGCATGAAGGGATGCTGTATTTTATCAAATGCTTTTTCTGCATCTATAGAAATAATCATGTGATTCTTGACTTTTAAGTCTGTTGATATGGTGAATTACATTTATTGATTTCCTGATGTTGAACCAACCTTGCATCCCTGGGATGAAACCCACTTGATCATGGTGCACTATCTTTTTAATATGTTTTTGTATGCGATTTGCTAAAATTTTGTTCAGAACTTTTGTGTCGATGTTCATTAAGGATATTGGTCTGAAATTTTCTTTCCTCGATGTGTCTCTGTGTGGTTTAGGTATCAGGGTGATATTGGCTTCGTAGAATGAGTTTGGGAGGGTTCCCTCCTCTTCTATTTCATGGAATACTTAGAAGAGTATTGGAATGAGCTCTTCTTTAAAGGTTTTGTAGAACTCGGCTGAGAAACCGTCAGGTCCTGGGCTTTTCTTTGTTGGTAGGCTTTTGATGACTTCTTCTAATTCATTACTTGAAATTGGTGTATTTAAATTGTGTATGTCCTCCTTGTTTAGTTTAGGCAATTCATAGGTCTCTAGAAACTTGTTGATATCTTCGAAATTTTCTATTTTGTTGGAGTATAGATTTTCAAAATAGCTTCTAATTATGTTTTGTATTTCAATCGTGTCTGTTGTGATATTTCCTTGTTCATTCCGAATTTTGGTGATTTGGGTTTTCTCTCGTCTTCTCTTTGTTAGTGTGGCTAAAGGTTTATCAATTTTGTTTATTTTTTCGAAGAACCAACTATTTATTTTGTCAATTTTTTGTATTGTTTCTTTTGTTTCAATTTCATTGATTTCAGCTCTGAGTATAACTATTTCCTCTCTTCTATTACTTTTGGTGTTGGTCTGTTCTTCTTTTTCTAGGGCTTTGAGCTGTACTGTTAGGTTGTTTATTTGTTGAGTTTTGCTTCTTTTATTGAATGCGCTCCAGGAAATAAATTTTCCTCTAAGTACTGCTTTCATAGTGTCCCAGAGATTTTGATATGATGTTTCTTTGTTCTCATTTACCTCTAAGAATTTTTTAATTTCCTTTCTAATATCTTCTGTTATCCATTCATCATATAATAGCATATTGTTTAATCTCCAGGTGTTGGAGTAATTTCTGTTTTTTACTCTTTCATTTATTTCTAGTTTCAATCCATTATGATCTGATAAAATACAAGGAAGTGTCTCTATCTTCTTGTATTTGCTAACCTTAGCTTTGTGGCATAATATATGGTCTATTTTAGAGAAGGATCCATGTGCTGCTGAGAAGAAAGTGTATTCACTCTTCGTTGGATGGTATATCCTATAAATGTCTGTTAAGTCTAAATTATTGATTGTGTTGTTGAGATCTATGGTTTCTTTGTTCAATTTTTGTTTGGAAGGTCTGTCCAGTGGTGAGAGAGGCGTGTTAAAATCACCTAGTATTATTGTATTGTGGTCTATTTGGTTTCTGAGATTGAGAAGGATTTGTTTGACATACATGGGTGAGCCACTGTTTGGGGCATAGATATTTATGATTGTTATGTCTTGCTGATTTATGGTTCCCTTAAGCAGTACGAAATGTCCTTCTTTATCCCTTCTGACTAACTTTGGCTTGAAGTCCACATTATCTGAAATGAGGATGGATACCCCAGCTTTTTTGCTGGATTCATGTGCATGGTAAGTTTTTTCCCATCCTTTCACCTTTAGTCTTTGGGTATCTCTTTCTAAGAGATGAGTCTCTTGCAGGCAACATATTGTTGGATCTTTCTTTTTTATCCAATCTGCCAGTCTATGTCTTTTGATTGATGAATTCAGGCCATTAATATTCAGGGTTATTATTGAGATATGATTTGTATTCCCGGTCATTTGACTCATTTTATTCATTTATTTGTTTATTTTTGACACGACTTGGTTCCTCTTTATTTGAGAGTTCCTTTAGGATATCTCCTCCCTTTGCTGATTTGCTTCTTTGTTTTTCATCTCGTCTTCATGGAATATTTTGCTGAGAATATTCTCTAATGCTGGCTTTCTTTTTGTAAATTCTTTTAGCTTTTGTTTATCATGGAAGGATTTATTTCGTCGTCAAATCTGAAGGTAAATTTTGCTGTGTATAAGATTCTTGGTTGGCATCCATTCTCTTTTAGGGCTTGAAAAATGTTGTTCCAGGCCCTTCTAGCTTTTAAGGTCTGAATTGAAAAATCTGCTGATATTCGTATTGGTTTCCCCCTGAATGTAATTTGGTTCTTTTCTCTCACAGCCTTTAAGATTCTGTCTTTATTTTGTATGTTAGGTATTTTCATTATAATGTGCCTTGGTGTGGGTCTGTTGTAATTTTGTGTATTTGGAGTCCTATAAGCCTCTTGAACTTGATTTTCCATTTCCTTCTTCAGATTTGGGAAATTTTCTGAAATTATCTCATTGAATAGGTTGTTCATTCCTTTGGTTTGTTTCTCTAAGCCTTCCTCAATCCCAATAATTCTCAAATTTGGCCTTTTCATGATATCCCGTAGTTCTTGGAGATTCTGTTCATGATTTCTTACCATCTTCTCTGTTTGTGCGACTTTGTTTTCGAGGTTAAATATTTTGTCTTCAATTTCTGAGGTTCTGTCTTCCAGGTGTTCTATCCTATTGGTTGTGCTTTCTATGGAGTTCTTAATTTGGTTTATTGTTTCCTTCATTTCAAGGATTTCTGTTTGGTTTTTTTTCAATATCTCTAACTCTTTATTGAAATGGTCTTTTGCTTCCTGTATTTGCTCTTTTAACTGTCAATTGGTGCATTCATTCAGTGCCTGCATTTGCTCTTTCATTTCATCGTTTGCTTCCCTTATCATGTTGATTATGTACATTCTGAACTCCCTTTCTGACATTTCTTCTGCCATGCTGTCATTGGATTTTATTGATGTAACATCCAGATTTGTTTGAGGCATTTTCTTCCCTTGTTTTCTCATGTCGTTCAGGTGTCAGTGGACTGCAGAGATGTTGCAGATTTCCTCTATTGACTTATAATGTCTCTGAAGATTGCTAGTGTATCCCCTCTTATCCTTTAGTAGCCTGAAGTCTTAGAGGAAGTTGATAATGCGGTGCTCCCCTAGGAAGCTGCCTCTCTAGGGGTGGTGGTCTTCAGGTGGGGTATATTCCCTGCTAATGGGCAGAGGTGCCTCTACTTGTTGATCAATGGTCATCCAAAGGGGAACTAGGCTGCAGGCTGAGGCAAGGCCTGTTTGGGCCTGTGTCTCTGGTTTTACTGTCCTTGTGGGAAAACCTCACCCGGCGGGGAAGACTCAGCCGGTGGGGAGGTCTCCCTGGTCAGTTCCCCTCCTAGAGGTTCCCCTAAGTTCACAACTACCACCTGGGCAGGGCAGCCTTCCCAGGAAAGTTCCCAGGGGCCTGGACCTACCTCCTGGGCCTGGGAGCCCTGCCCTTCACAGACGAGTCTCCTTAGGTAGCCCCTCCTCAGAGAAGCTGCCCGCAATCCTCCAACCTTCGCTCCGCCCCTCAGCTTTTCTCTGTGTAGCTCTTTCAAGAAAAGGTGCTTAGGTCCCCAGACCGCACCGTGCTTTGCACCTAATCACCTGGCTACGCGACCCCTCCTCTGAGCAGTCACTTGGAGCCTCGTACATATGCTCCAAGCCCCAGTGACCCGCCATTCGTCTCTTCCTCCAGGCAGCCACCTGGTGTTCTGTGTGGGCGCTTGGAGACCAAGCAACTCACTACACACCTCCACCTCCTCAGGACAGCCCCCTCCCCGTTGTTCAGGCGGTTGCTGAGTCCAAATAGCTCGCTGCCCAACTCTTTCTCTGGCAGTCGCCGGAGCCCCGGCAGATTGCTCCAGAAAACCAAGCGGTGTGCTGCGTGGCCTCCTCTGCAAAGTTCCCCGCTTTCCGAGTTCACTGCTCCAGCAGGGGGAGGGGTGTCTTGCCGCCTGGGCAAGGCAGCCTTTGCAGGTAACGTTCCCAGGGGCCCGGACCTACCTCCTGGGCCTGGGAGCCTCACCCTTCGCAGACGAGTCTCCTTAGGTTGCCCCTCCTTAGAGAAGCTGCGCGCAGTCCTGGAAACTTCGCTCCGCCATTTTTTCGCTCCGTTTTTTCGCTGTCTGTGTTTACCGCTCCAGCGGGGGAGGGGCGTCTCGTCGAGCAAGTCTACTTCACAAAGTTCTCTGCGTTCAGGGGCTACCGCCCCATCCGGGAAGCCTCCCCAATGGGAGAAACTCACCCAGCGGCTTTGAGTTGGTCCCAAGTCACTGACTATCTCCTCTTTTGAATCTTGAGTCCTGGAGCAACATGAAATGCAGCCGTCCTCTAGTCCGCCATCTTGAAAACCCGATATGTTTATTTTTATTGGTTCTTTTTAGTTACACATGATAGTAGAGTCCATTTTTATATATTTATATAAGCATGGAGTATATCTTATTTTAATTGTGTATGTACACGATATTGAGATTCACTGTGGTATATTCATATATGTACATAGCAAAGTTAGGTTAGATTCATTCCACTTTCTTTCTTATTCCTAACTCCCTCCCTTCCCTTCATTCCCCTTTATCTGTTGCACTGAACTTCTTTCTTCCCCTCTCCCCTCATGTTGTGGGTTAACTTCCACATATCACAGAGACCATTCAAACTTTTGTTTTGGGGAATTGACTTACTTCACTTAATGTGATACTCTCCAGATCCTTCCATTTACCAGCAAAGGTCATAAAGTCATTCTCCGTTATGGCAGAGTAATATTCCAATAGGTATATGTACCACAATTTCTTTATCCATTGATCTGTTGATGGGCATCTAGGTTGGTTTCATAGATTGGCTTTTAGGAATTTTACTGTTGTTTTTCCTTTTAATCACACGTCAGTCAGGATTTTTGTGTGTGTGTTTGCTCAGAATCATGTTATATAAAGCATTGTTTTGGCATTCTTTCCATTTATAATTTTTATATTAGCTGAGTTATTTAAATATGCTTATCTAGTTTTCATAAATTAGAATATTATGATAAGTTCTGAACTCCCTCCCTGTAGCTTCTGTTCCACTCTCTTTTTCCCTATCACTTTGGCCCTGCTCCCCGCAAAACTATTTTTGTAGTTCTTTTCTACCTTAAAATATTTCTTAGAAGAGTAGATTATCTTCTTTCATTTGCACATCTTAATTCCACTGCTTATCCTTTTCAACTAAAGTTTCATCTCCATCATTATATTAAAACTGATATTTAAAGCTTCTCTTGGTCAATTTGCTCAGTCTCTCACTTAAAGTCAGTACTTTTGATCCTTTCTCTCTTTCTAAAACTTTTCTTGTTTCTGTACTGCCACTTTCTTCTTTTAATCCTAGCTGAGTGACTAAATATTCCTCTATCTGGCTCCTAAGTAAGTATTGTCTGAGATTCTATCCTTATCTATCTTCCCACCATACACATTCTGATTGATGAAGTTGATTTTGTTTTCTTATAACTTTAATTATCACTTTAATGTAAATATCTCAAAGAACTGACTCTTATTTGGTTCTAATTGAGTTTCTATAGCTGTTTCTAGACAGTTCTATATAGTATGCTCCATCTTTCAGCCACTCCTAATTTCACATGCCAAAAATATAATTATTTTAATCTCCCCAAATTATCTTCTCCATCTCTATTATACCATTCATTCATTTGCTCAGTCCCCTGAAGGTAGTGTTTAACTTTTCTCTCTCCATTGTCCTCTGTATGAAATTAGTCACGTAATTCTCTCATTTCTACTTGCAAGTCATCCACTTACCTCATTCCCCCTGCGCCATCATAACCTCAGTTTGAGCCCTGATTGCATATAACATTTTATTTTGAAAGTGCAGTTCAACTGATCTCCCTGCCTCTTAAGTTTGACCCTTCAAAATCTGTAACTTCTTTACAGTCATTTTTGTAAAACATAAATTCAATTACATAACTTCCCATATTCAAACATCTGTGTATACTCCCATGTATCAGAGTAAAGCTCACACTCCTCTTAACAAAGATAAAACATCTACATGATATGTCTAGAAAGATACACAATATTGTAGAGATTCCCATGTCTGAGACTTGGCACTAAAAGTACTCTCATAACTTAAGAGGCCTTGACAAAGGGAACAAAAGTTGATAGCTATGGGCGTTGTTAGCTGGAGGATTTCTACCCTCCTACTCACAACTCACATTGCTATATAACATTAACTATAATATTAAGTAGGGTGCCACAGCTTCAACCCTATCCCAAGCAGAGTTAAGAGAAATTATCAATTGATCAAGTTAAGTTTTTGCCACCCTAGTGAAAAGAGTTTTGAAATAGAAATTAGATTGTTACCAAAAATTAAAATTTTATTCTCTTTAAAACAAAAACAATTCTGTTTTAGTACAGTTATTCGACTATCCCTCATGCCCCCAGATGAGAGATTCTTTCTGCAAAGGTCTTGGTTCAATGCCTGGCTCATAATAAGTGTACAATAACAAGTTGTCAAATAAATTTTAATGATTTTAGTTCAGAAAAACAAATTTACTGCAGCCCACACACAGTGTAATCCCATATTATTGTCTCAACTTTCATTCCCACAGCATTTTCCCCACCACACACCTTACATACACTTTGGCCAACTTACTTTCCTTACTTCTTGTTGATTTTGCCTTTGTTCAGTGTGTTAATACAACCTGAAATGTTCTTTTTCTCCGAATCCCAAATTTTCAGATTTGAAAGCCATTACAGCCAGCGAAATCATCTCCCCTACATAGATATTCTAGGATTATCAAATCAGTTTATTTCTCCTTTTATGGGATCTTTTGTCAGCATTTATCTTGTCTACCTTGTAATATTATTTGTTTTCTTTCCCACTAATCGGTGTAATCATGATGGGCAAGGACCAAGTTTAATTTATCTTTGATTACCTAATAGTGGCTGACAGTGCATTTAGAAATGCCACAAAACATTTTGATGAACTGAATTTTGACTTGAATGAATAAATGAAGAGATGAAATCAAAAAAAGTATAACACTAACTCACTGCTTGAATTAATCACTTAGGCATATAAAGACATTCTAATAGCTTAATAATAGAATGTTTAAAATGTTTGGTGTCAGCATACCATTATCAAAGGTTTATAAGCAAAGTAATATTTTTATTAAATGTAAAATTACACTGTAATATATATACTACAGTGAGATAGATGAAAGTTTACAACACGTATAATTATGAAGCTCTATGAAATACAATTGTATATAGCACTAGAGGTGTAAACTATTTCCCTTCACTGTCCTTGTATATTTAACATTAATAACCTGCATACTGCTTTTATGACTATAATGGATACTTAATAAAAAGTACAACTTATTCTGAGCATTATGACTCCAGGCACTTAAAACTTGTTGACCAAGTATGGAATACGAAAGGTATCATGTAGGAATGTAATTCATTCTGTGTATTCTGCTCAGTCTAGCAATTATAATATTTTTGCACAGAAAATATAACTGATTGTGTTCTGTGTGGGTCTGTAGCTCATTTTTTTTTTCGTAGCTCATCTTTGGGAAGATGTTTCTATGCATATACTCTTCTAAAAAGAAAAGTGATCACAATGAAATACTCCTTGTTTTTATGAATATTTTCTCATTAGGAATTCATCCATTTAAATGTGCATCATATAGTTTATAGAAGCATTATATGGAAAATAACAAAGAAGAAACACAAAAAAATTTACATGTATTCTAAAAGACAGTTTGAGGTACTGAAAAGAATATATGGTACCAAAGCTCTAAATTCAGTTTCTAAAATCTAAATTTTTTTCACCTAAAGATAACTATAATGTCAGAGATATATCTTCCAATAGCATGAATAGGTTTGTAAAATATAGATTTCTCCATATACAGTGCTATTTTCTTTTTAAAATTTGAAATATGGTCTTTTGGGAAAAGATTTTTGGCCCCCAACTCTTAACAAAACCCAAAATTGTGAAGCAAATATTTTAAAATCACATTTTGATGGAAGTCAAATAACTTACTAATAAAATGAATACCTCAGAGTACCTAGGACTATTTAAATATTTAGCATGATAAAATGAATTCCATAAAATTATTGCTTTTCAAAATAGAATATAGTAATTTAGTTTCTATTCACCCTACTATAAAGTAGCAGGTTAATATGCATTGTCTGTGTTGTTTTGTTTTGTTCTTTGATTTTTAATATGCTGTGTCCTCACCCTTACACCCTTTGTGTAAACCTTTGGCTTTCAATAAGGAAGAAGCAGATCTTGCTAAAAGAAGATAGAGATATAAATAAGTAGAAGCAGCTGTCCAAAGTAGTAAGCTATTATAAAAGGTAAGTTTACTGGGAGGAAAAATCAATCAAAAAACTGTGAGAATGTGTAACTGAAACACACAGTTTTAAGAAACTGACAACTGTTCAGAGGGAACCAGCAGATAGAGTTTACTGATTTACAAATCAGTAAATCAGATAGAGTTTACTGATTTATAAATTCTACATATTTGATAAATTTTGGTTTGATTTGTTGTTCCTCTATCATATGGTAATCCTGTAAATTAGATCAAATGTTTCTCAAAATACCAATCATCATCAAAATCATCATGGAGGCCTCTACTCTAAATCTCCTGAATCTGTATTTCTGGGGGATGAAACCTGGGACACTGCATTTTAACCCATTTCCTAAGAGATATATGGGGGAGAACTAAATCCAAAAATTATTGCAGTAACTTACTATGCTTAAGTATAGGTACATGACTTTTACAGCCATGCATTTATTTCTCTACTTAAAAACCTACTGTTTCCAAGACCCAATTAAAAATTACCTATCCTGAATTTTTTAGGCAGAGACACTAAGTTAGGGGACTGTTCTTCCAGCCCCATAATTATGCCTCTATTATACTACTCAAAGTATCTTAAATGTGTTAGTGCAGATTTAAGCTTTAATGACTTCTCAAACTTACAAAAATATCATTGAAAAATAAGTTATTTTAATTTCTCTTATAATCACTTAATTGTTTAAATAACAGCTTTCAAATTTTAATATTTTTATATGACATTTTTACAGATTTTGATCTTTTCAGACTTTGACCACCTTAGTCACCTCATGTGTTTCCCTTACATGTATACATACAATGCACCTCGTGTATTTCTTTTGTTTTGTGGGGTCGTATAAAAATAGTCAAGTATGTACCAGTACTTAAATTTTTAAATAATCTTAAATCCAAGGTTACAAATATAATCCTTTAAGTCACCATACCACAATTGATAAAAGTTTTTACAAAATTTAAATTTTAACTAGAGCAATATATAACACAACCCAGTGCTCATGCTAAATTTTAGTAAGAAATAGATTAATATTTTTTAAATATAAATAATTGACCTTTCACATTGATTGGCATAATTTTCTGGTATTTATTATTCTGAAGTTATCAAAACTTAAAACTGCATGAAAACCTCTTGAGTTCTACCTGTTTTAACATTTTTGTGTAAAGACCTTTCTCTCTAAATTTTACTTCTCTATGTCAGGGGCCATGTTTTATTTATCCATATATTTCTAGCAGAGTTTATTAATAGTTGCTGAATTGAGAATTATGCATCTATTATACATTGTTCAATTAGTTTAATTTTTTTATCATTGCTATAATACCATGTATACTTTGGATACGTTAGTATGATAGTCACCTTTGCACCACTGTGAACAAAATACGTGAAAAGAATAACTTACAGGAGAAAATGTTTATTTTGGGCTCATGGTTTCAGAGGTCCAGTCCATGATTGGCCAGCTCCATTGTTTTGAGTTCATGGTGAGTCAGAACATCATGGCAGAAGGGTGTAGCACAGGAACACTGCTCATGGCAACTAGGAAGCAGAGAGAGAGGTAGAGGTACCAGGGGCCAAGATATAATTCCCCAGGGCACAACTCCAGAGATCTATTTCCCCAAGCTGTGCCCCACCTGCCTATGTTGATCACCTAGTACAGTAGTCCTTTCAAATTTGTAATCTACCAAATGGATTAATCCACCAGTTAGTTTACAACTTTTGTAATCTAATTATTCCATCTTTGAACATTGCTTCATTGTCTCATCAGTTTCTGGGGGACACCTCATATTCAAACCATAAAATTCCACTCTGGCCCCAAAAAGCTCATGACCATCTCCCAATGCTGAATACATTTAGTACATCTTCAAGAGTCCCCAGAGTCTTAACAGTTTCAGTGTTGCCCAGAAGGTGAAGTCAAAGTCTCTCTGATACTTAAGGCCAAGTCTTGGCTATGAACCCCTATAAAGACTGAAAGCAAGTTATATTCATCAATATATAATGACACAGAGTGAACATTTCCATTCCAAAAGGGCAAGATAGGGACATAGAAGTAATGGGACCAAAACAAGACTGAAACCCAGCTGGGCAAATAGTAGGTTCTATAACCTCATGTTCAGAATCTGGAGCACATGTTGGTGATATGTGAGCTCCAAAGGGCTTGGACAGCCCTGCTCCTATGGCCTTGCTGGTTTCAGTGCTTACAGACTCTCTCTTAGACTGGTTCTGTCTGAAGCCAGCAGTTTTTTCCAGCAGATGTTCTATGATACTGGTATCTCTTAATCCAGGAGTTGGGGTGGGAGTTGCCCCTGCAGCTTTGCTTTTCTTCACACAGCTTCACTCATCACCCTCTCAATGACTGCCTGCAGAGATTCTGACCCTGCTACATTTTGCCTGACTTTCCAGGCCTTCTTTCAGCCTAACAGAAAGTTGCAGGACATGAGCAAAATATAGAAAAATTCTTTACCAAGAAGTAACATAAATGACCTCTACTCCAGTTCCCAATAGAGTCATTCTTTTTTGAAACCTCACATGCACACATTTACTATAAGTGTTTCTATCAGCATTCTGGTCTTTTGAACTCCCACTAGAATCACCTGTTAAGCTCTGCTTACAACATTCTAAGGATTCTATAGCTTGTATCTCTGAACTTTTCCAAACTCTTCCCCAAACCAGTTCCAAAGTCATCTGAACCACATGGTCAGGTCAATCACAGCAGTGACCCCAATTCTAGATACGAATTTCTGTGTTTGCTTTTCATCACTGTTACTAAAATATCTGACAAGAAAAAATTAGAGGAGAAAAAGTTTATTTGGACTCACAGTTTCAGAGGTTTGCTCTGTGACCAAGGTGAGACTGAAAATCATGGCAGAAGGGTATGGTAGAGGAAAGCTGTTCAGTTCACGCCAACCAGGAGGCAGAGAGAGGGAAATACCAGGGGGTCAAGATATGGTCCCCAAGGACACATCCCAAGAGACCTACTTCCTCACCCATGCACAATTTGCCTGAAGTGGGTACCCAGTATAGTAGTCCTTTCAAATTATTAATTCATCAAATGAATTAATTCACCATTTAGGTTACAGCACTTATAATCTCATCATTTCACCTCTGAATATTGCTACATTGTGTCTTCTTTTGGAGACGCCTCATATTCAAAGCATAACAATTCATATTTTTAAATTTTAATGTTTATGCATAGGATATATTAATGTATTTAATATTTAATAGTGTTTATACTGTTTCCATCACTGCATTTTTATCATTTTAGATGCTCAGATTGTTGCATCTTGTTGCATCTTTACCCATGGCAATTTCTTCATATGGACTCCTGAATCCTATTGACACTACCCTAGTAGTCTTTAGTAGCTTACTTACATCTTTCATCACAATATGGTCCAAACTCACCTTGCAAATTTTATATCCAAGATCTCAAATCAGCCATTTTTCAAGAAGACTTAGGATATGGTCTTTCTTTTTTTAAATATTTTTTTAGTTGTAGATGGACACAATACCTTTATTTATTTTTATGTGGGACTGAGGATTGAACCCAGTGCATCACATGTGCTTGGTAAGTGCTCTACCACTGAGCTACAATCCTAGCCCAGGAAATAATATTTCATAATTACAAACTGTGGAAGTTTGTTATCACTAGTTTGGTCATTGTTCCTCTGCCTTTTCAGTGGGCAGAGCTAAGATATGTACATATACATACATACATAATACATCAATAAACACAAGGGTTTTCTTCAGTCACACATATGTATCTGCTTTCCCTGTGCCAAATATACTTACCAGTGACACCAGGAGTGATTGAATGTCAGTCACATAATTGTTCAATTGTTTCATCTTAGAAAGCACATACTATAGATTCAGCACAACAATAACACTACTACTAACAAGCAATATGATTACTGGAAACAGATTAAGATTCTTTTAACAGTCCCTTTTGTTATATCACACTGGGGATGTATGAGTAAATTATTATATTTTTAAAGAAACTTGAAATAGTTAATTTCTATGTGATTATTATACTACTAGTAGTATATATGTTTAGATCATATATACTTTTTTCCTTGAGGAAAAGGATCCCTTTGAAGTTGAACATTTAATTATATCCTGTGATTCTGGTAAGGTAGACATATGAAACGTGTAGCTAAAGCAAGCTATAGAAGCAGCATAGAGAATCTGGGCAATTTCTCAGGTTTTCCCAACTCATCTCTTCCCAATGTAATTGTGTTTAAAATTAATTTCTAAAAAATTGAACTCTTATAAATTCAGATGTAAGTACAAGTGCATTTTCCAAATATAAATGCTTTATCTTTGCCTTGGCTTCTCTGTTTATATAATTTAGAATTAATTATTAAGTATTGACTTTGTGTAACTAAGCATATACAGAAATATATATGACTATTTATAGCAAACTTCTCTTTTTGCACATAAGGCCTATCAGAAAGGCAAGACTTACTCCTAAATATTTCTGTTAATTTGTGAAATTAATCAGACCTAAATGTTTCTTTTAAAAATTTGCCTGCGTAAAAGAAAATTTTGACTCTGATATGAATGCATACTTCTTCAGAAAAGTTTTGTAGGGAAATAACATTATAAAAAAGTGTATGAAACAAAATTCCTTTTTAAAAAAATTAAATTCAGGGAAAATGAAGTGGATTATCATTCCTTAAACTATGTAGTACTGTGAAATATGGGTATATTTTTCAAAATTGCAAAATAATAGTTAATTTTATATTTTGAAATAAATATGGTTTTTAAAAATTAATGAAACAATTTATATGCTAAAATATTACTTCCTGTATATCAGTTTCTGTACTGTTCAGTTTATCTCATTTTCTCATTTTCACAAAATGGTTATTGGGCTACTACTAGTACATATCATGCCCATTTTGTAAATTTATTTAGGAAACCGAGCCATAGAAACATTAAGTTTCTAAGCAAAGATCAACTTGTTAGATTACTTCTTATTGCGTTTCAATCAGTTGCAGGTTAAAAAAATGAAATGGTGGAATTTTTGTTTGCATTTATATTTGTTCTTCTTGTTCTTTTTAGATATATATGCCAGTAGAATATACTTTGACCCATTATGCCTATAGGGAGTAAAACTTATTCTAATTAGAATCCTATTATTGTGGTTGTAAGTGACACACAGTTACCCTGGTCATGTATTCAAATACAAGACTAGGAAAGTTATGTCTGATCAAATCTACTGTCCCTTCTAGCCCCCTCCCCCTCCCTTACCTTCATTCCCCTTTGTCTAATCCAGTGGATTTCTATTCTTCCCGTCCAGTGAACTTCTGTTTTTCCTCTCCCCATGCTTCCTTGTGTGGGTTAGCATCCACATATCAGAGAGAACATTTGGCCTTTGGTTTTGGGGACTGGCTTATTTCACTTAGCATGATATGTTCCAGTTCATCCATTTGCCAGCAAATGACATAATTTCATTCATCTTTATGGCTGAATAATATTCCATTGTGTATATATACCACATTTTCTTTATTCATTCATCTGTTGAAGGACACCTAGGTTGGTTCCATAGCTTTGCTATCATGAATTGAGCTGTTATAAACATTGATGTCATTGCATCACTATAGTATGCTGATTTTAAGTCCTTTGGGTGCAGACCGAGGAGTGGGCTAACTGGATCAATGGTGGTTTCATTAATGGTGGAATTTTTGAAGAAGTTTCTGTAATTTCAGGGGATCAAATTTAGGTGATAACTATAAACTTGGTATTAACATTTATAAATTTTACATGTGTAATATAAAATAGTTCACAGTAGTTGAAAATGTAAAAGTATAAAATTTTGATGTGACTATTCAAATAAATATTAATTTCTTAATGTTCTAATCTATAATAAATTGGTGTTTGAAATCTTTGAGATTTTCCAACAAAACATTTATCATAGGTAAAAGTTTAGATGGAAAATAGTTATAATAATTTTTTCAATTTTCTTTTAAAAGTGTACTTAATGTATATTCTCCTTTATTATATATGTTTAAAATTTGTTAAATTAGTAACTATACTTAAGCAAAAATAAAAATATCCTTTTTAATTGATTATGCAAGCTAACAACTACTTATATTTTGTAAATAGCAGTCCAGGTTTTTTCTGTTCATATTTCTGTTTTTATATGAAATGTTAGGATTTTTCAAATTATAGTGCAATTTCTTACAAAATATTTTAAGGGGAATGATTGATTTTTTGAAACTAATGTGCACATTTCTTTTTTAGGATTGTACTGTATATGAAACAGAGAATAAAATTCTTCATGTGGTAAGTATACTTGGATTTATTTTCATCTCATTAGACTATTTCTACTAAGTAACTAAATAAAAGGCTAAACGTTGCAAAAGAAGTGAACCATAAATTTAAAAATCTACTGACCACATCAGTTAAGTGTTTATGTTTAAGTAAATCTACAGAGGTATCAAAACATTTTTATAAGTATCCTTTTGTGTATAGTAGAGATATAATATTTGAAGATTTTAGTATTTAGCAAGTTTGGAGTACAGTAAAAATAGACAATCTAGAGAAAAGATGATTTAAAATAAGATTTTTCCACTGTGACAAAAAGAGATTGGCAAAATGTATTCTGTTCTAAAATACAGGTAATTCAATTCTGTCATCATTTGGATGAACAACTTTTTTTATTGTTTGTTCTATTTAGTTTTACATGAAAGCAGAATGCATTCTGATTCATTGTACATAAATGGAATCCAACTTTTCATTTCTGTATATGATGTAGAGTCACACCATTTGTGTAATCATATATGTACATAGGGTAATGATGTTTGTCTCATGCCACCATCTTTCCTTCCCCTTGCCCCCTCCCCTCCCCTCATTTCCCTCTACACAATCCAACGTGGATGAACAACTTTATAACATAATCAAACTTCCTTCATTCTGATTTTATTCTTACCAAACAACCTTCCAAATGGTAATTTGTCAATATTTGTTGAACGAATCAAATAATTTACTGACATTTTATTACATTTTATTAAATGAGTTATGAGTACATTATACTTTGTGGGAAGGCATCTCCTTTCTTGTTAATGAACAACTGGCCACTTTGGTATGTAAATTTATTTCTTGATAGATGCTGGTCTCTCCTAACAGTTTCTTCACCTCTTGTGTAAGATTATAGTACTTGCTACCCCTGTCAGGTGCTTCTTTTATTCCTATTTTCAGTTTATAAGTTTATATTTCTGAAATGCTTTAGTATTTATTTATAAAACAATATTATTTTGTATTTAGAAAAGTAAATATTTAAGACATATCTTACTTAAATCTGTAAGGGGAAAATATTGATTCACAATATCAGTGCTACAGCCTTACTATTCCTTTTGTGTTATCTACCACTTAAATAACACTGAGTAATACTCTTCCTCTCATTATGCAGTAGTGATGGCCTTTGTGACATATTAGGATGGTGTCAGGAGTGGACAGTTAATGTACTCTTCTCTTTTTTAGTCCAGGAAGGAAAATAATTCCACCATCCTCCTTTTGATTCACTTACAGGCTCTATGGAATAGAAGTAAACTACTGTTTTTTAGGATTTGTATGTTCCAAGTATTAGTTTAGGTTCCATAAGCATATTACAGGTTGAGCATCCCTAATCTGAAAATCCAGGATCCAAAACACTCCAAAATCTGAATCTTTTTGAACACTGACATGATGTTATAAGTGGAAAATACCATACCTGACCTCATATGATGGATCAGAGTCAAAACCCAGGCAAGCTGAGGCTGTAGCTCGGTGGTAGAGCACTTGCCTGGCATGTGTGAGGTACTGGATTTTATCCTCAGCACCACATAAAAATTTAAAAAATGAAGGTATTGTGTCCATCTATAACTAAAAATATTTTTTAAAGCCCAAGCAAACAAGAGTTTTTTCCAATATCACCAAAGGAAAAAATCTCCCTCCTCTTTAGCTGTGATATGTCTTTCCCATGCATGTCTGGATTTCTCCACAGAAGCATGGCCACAAGAAGAAATAAAATGGAATGTGTGCAGTCCAAATATGCTAACTGTAGGTTCATCATGATGCCATGCATGTGGCCAAGACCTACATACATTATTCACTGTGGCAGGTTTTTTTTTTTTTTTTTTTTTTTTTTGGTGCTTATTCTCTGCTCTGTGGGGTAAAGTTATTGTTGAAATTTTCAAAAAGGTCTGCAGATACACCTGTGGGTAACAGTGAAAAAAAGAAAAATAATTTTTATTAATTTATAGCACAGAAATTTGAATTGTTGAAGAAATTGGACAGTGGTGTGTGAAACCTCTTACAGAAGAGTGTGGTGTTGGAATGACTACCCATGTGATATGAAAAAAACAGAAGAATAAAATGCTGAAGTTCTATGCTGAAAGTGACAAAGAGAAGTTAATGAAAAAATAGAAAAACACTGCAAAAAGCAAAAAAATGAAGATCTAGATTATTTATTGAAAGAGAGGATCCATCAGTTTCACAGGAAACCCATTCCACTTAATGCTATGCTGAACATTAAACCAGCAAATATCTATCAAGATGAACTGAAAATTGAAGGGAACTGTAACTATTCAACAAGCTGGTTGTAGAAACTTAATGAAAGACACAATATTATTTTTAAACATTTGTGGTAATAAAGCATCTGCTAATATGAAGCAGTAAAGAAATTTATGAAGTGAATAACAAAGGGGGTCTTATCATTAATAGTGAAGCTTCATTGACTATTGGTAAAACAACCAAAATTGTTCAGAATTCAATGACCATGATAATAGTGTCATTGAACATGACATTGTTAACACTACAAAAAAATCGTTCATAGGTGTCATGGTAAAAATGTGTAGTGGGCTTATTGAAGAAATAAAGTTACTCAGTATTTATAACAGAACAAGAGATATGACAGTTTATAAAATCAAAGAAAGACTTTTAAGACAGATGACTTTTAAGACTTTTAAGGCAGATGACTCTGAAGCAAACATTTTAAAAAACTATCCAGGACAATGCCTCCTCATCCCTCCTGCTCTTTCAACTGCTAGTAATGTTTTTTTCTCACCTAAAATAATAAAATACAATATACAGTAACCTTTTAATCAAAACATAGATAAGAGACTGAAAATATTTCATTGTTTATTATTGTTGGTTAACAGTTAATACAGGTATTTTGGATATACTAACTCTCCTGATTTAGTTACCCTGAACACATTCTTTTTTCACTGTATCACTTGTGTGTCTTTTTGCTGTTATGTACGTATGTGTGAATAAGTATAAGAAAATGGTTGCTTATTGGTAGCATGTAAATTTAGTGTCAGGGATGATGGTGAGGTCATACAACCACAGATTGTCCACATGAGTGGCTGAGATGTGACAACTTTGCTTTCTGATGGTTCAATGTATACAAACTATTTCATATAGAAAATTATTTAAAATATCATATAAAATTACCTTGAGGCTATATATATAAGATGCATATGAAACAAATGAATTTCATGTTTAGATTGGGTCCTATCACCAAGATATCTCTTTATGTATATACAAATATTCCAAAATCTGAAAGAAATCCAATATCCAAAACACCCAACCGTTCTGGATAAGGGATATTCAACCTGTACCTCACTTAATTGTAATTTTATAGACAGTGAACCTGTATGTGGCAAATATCAAGCTGTTGTGGTATTGAGTTTGAAAACAAATCTGATACCAATGTTCATGCCCATTTCAGATCTGGTATTTGCTAAAAATTTCCGTTCTCTGAGACTTTATGAATTATACTGTCCATGTCCCATGGACCTCAGGGTTACTGTCTAATTATACCATTTGTTTCAATAACTAAGGAACCTGAACACGTCCTTCTTCCTACATTTTATTTCCTCTGTAACTTTTGTTGGCATGGAGTTCTAGGATGACTATTTCTTTCAGGGTATTGAATTTGTTCCACTAAACTTTGGCTTGCTGCTGTGGGTTCTTCATTGTGTTTAATTTAAGGCACTTATTGAGGTCAATGTGTATTACCATTTTCTCTTTATAAAGTTTATCAGTTATAATCTCTTCTGTTTTGACATTGAAAATAGCTGTACTTTTCCTTATGCACTGGCTACTAGAAACGAAATGTTGAAATAGTTGTCAAATAAATCTCATGGTATTTATTTTATTTATTAATTTCATCCTAAGTTCTAATTTATATTCATGATTTCTCTTTGCCTTGACTTTAAATTACTTAATGTACATTTGGTATATGTGTTTACATTTATTGACATGATCTTTTACATGGAGGAATAGTTTCAGTAGGTAACAAATGTGCATTCATACTTGATATTCAAATGTTAACCAAGGAATTGTAAGTAGTTCATAGAAAAAGAATCTGTTCATAGAAAAAGAATCTGAAAAAAAAGGTGAAATCTTATTCCTGAAGAAGAGTTCACCATGTGAAGAAAAATAGAAACAAATTTAAATGAGGAAAGGAATAATGTGGTATTGCTCTTGTACAATTGCATAACTTTAATAGGAAATAAATAAATAGTATTAAATGCTATAAAATGATGTTTGAAAATTTATTAAAAACTAAAGTGAACAACAGTCAGGCTTTAAACTAACTTGTAAATCACTTAAAATATTTTTTTCATTTTTAACAATTTTTAAATATTTAAATGATTTTTAATTTCTCACTTAAATTCCTAATAATTGACTCATATCATTAGTTTTTGGACATTTTACTTCTCTTTCTTGTGTGCCAGATTCTGAGCTATTTGCTATTAGAAATGAGTGACAGCATAAATAATACTGAAGAAATTTAAAAGTGAATGCCACTGTGGACAATTTTGCGTTCCAGCTAGTGAGAATTTTTAAATCTTATGATGGTGGAGGCAGTGGATGTCACTAATCAGTCAGTTCAGCTCAGAATGTGCTTATATTTTCATATTATTATTCTGTTTCCCATTCTGGTTTATGTAAATATGTCCCAGCCTCCAATCAAAGACTGTATGTATACTTGTGTGTTCCTTTACTCACAGTAAGAATTAGTTTTTTAAATAATAAAATAGTATGCCAAACTACTTGGTATATAATGTTAGAATACTTTCTTTACAGTAACATTTTCAGAACAGTAATGTTTCTAGGTTTCTTACAGTGTAGAGGAGATCACTTTTAGTCTAAAAAACAGTGTATGAATCCTGGTTTTATTTTATCTCAGTGATCTCTCAAGTTATCTGTTTCTGAGACTTCATTTTTAATATGTTAAATGTGACTATTAATACACTTTACATATTATAGTTTCTAGGAGAAAACAATAGGTTTTCTAGGTAGAGCTTTATGATTGATGATTCTCCTTCCAGCATTTATTTATTCAGGTTTGTATTATTCACATTTTAAAAAACTTTTTCTTTTTTGTTTATGTATACCAGAAAATAAAAAAGACTGAGTTTTGATATAACCTGTTTAGAATCAAATTATTAGTTAATTTGAATGTTTTCCTTATTTCTGTGACACTTGAAAATGCTAACTAAAATAGTAATGATAGTAACTCCTTTTCAAAGATAAGTTAATATATACTTGATATGATCATTTGAGCCTCAGTTCTTTCTGTAAAACATACCTTATGACAAAACTTCTGTAGGTAGTTTATGTACATTAGTGATGCCAGTGAATGGAAATAACACTGGGAGCGAGAATCAATATGAATTCTGGAGTGGTTCACTGCTGTAAGGAACTGGAGTTGTATTTCATCAGGGTCTTCTGAGGAGCCCTAGAGTGTTCCTCAAAATTGTCCAACCCACCTGTCAAAGATTGTAGAGGTAGCATTTACCTACGGATTCTAATCCAATTCTCCCATTGGTCAAAGATTATTCTTTGGGGGGTTAACTCTTTCATACTACTAGGTTGCCAGAGGCACCAGTGAGCTCCCAGGTAGAAAGCAAAAGTAGATAGCCACAGTGGTAACTGGAGAAAAAGTGGATTGAGAAGATGTGAAGTTGGGCCCAAGAGATATATAGTCCAACAAAACACACCATCGTATGTCTCATTGCCTGTTTTTAATGTCAGAAACAAAATAATACCTACTTATTGGTTATAATTTTAGAAAGCAAAATTCCCTCAAATTTATGGAACTTTGGGAGAAAATTAACAGGCTCTGAGTGGCAATGCAAGTTTTGAATTATTGTGGATCACAAGTAGTATTTTGATACTGGTTGAAATCAAAATTTGCATAAGTAGCAAAGAGAAGTTTCAAATTGTAGATATACCATAATATTTGTTTAAAAAAGAAGTTTATTTATAGTGAAGAAAATAATTGGAAGAACTATGCAACAGACTGAATCATTATTTTTTCCAGAAATAGGGGAGGCAATTATCAAGAGGAAAGAGGATTGATCATTTACAAAAAGTTGCTATACTGTAGGAATTCCATACAGGAATGCAAGCATCAGAGTGTCCTTCAATGCCTAGGCAAACTGAGATGGAGAACTGAGGACAGCTGTGAGATGCTTTTCCTGAATTAGATATATATTTAAGGATGAGTAAAGAAGAAGAATGAGAAAGAGAAGGTGAAGTATCCTTTCATATATTAGAAAAATTCTTCCCCATGATGTAGGCTTATTAAGAACATTTGTTTAATGTTCTCAGAGACTTAAAAACAAATGATTAAAAATGTCATACTATAAAGAAGCTAAGCCCACTATAAACTGACAACAGAATAAACTAATAAAATAATTCTGTAAAACTAACACAGAAATAGAAATTAAACCATGCTAAAAGCAATAAATAGCAGATCAGATACTGCGGAAAATTTGAGACAGTGAGACACAAAATGGGTTTAATAATATAATACTAGGATATTTAGTAAATTAAGAAAAAGGAACAAAGTAAAAGAAGATAAAGGCTATAAGATTATGGTTAACCCACTATCAACTAGTGGTTAGTTTCTGAAGAAGAATGCAATAGGAAACAAAAGACATAGTAGAATAATTTAGAAGTAGAAATTTGGAATACACTCCAAAGTTAGAAAATGTATTGGAAAGATAAAAACTTCAAGTTATATTCTGGTAATATTTTAAAATTCCAGTGGAAAAAATAAGAAAAAACCTGCAATCACTCAACCAGAGGAAACAGAAAGAGGGTTTTGCTTCAAGGAAACAAAAATTTGATTGTATTCATATCTCTATTTTGAAGTCATAACTGCCAGAGGATAATGTATCAAAATCTATAAATCATTGAAAGAAATGCAATGGCCAAAATTGTTTATATCTAATTAAATTATCACTTGTGTGAAACCACAAAAATATTTTTATATCAGCAAGATCATTAAGGTACCTTTGTGGAAATATGGTTGACTAAGATTCACCAAGTAAAGTGAAAAGAAGTTGAATTTCAGAAAAGGAAAGTTCAAAGTAACAAAGGACTAGAGATGAATAAGAAAATCACATCAGATGGCAAGGCACAAAAAAAGTATATATGAGTGTTTTTAAAATGAGTTTTGTTAATGATAAATCAGAAAGTTTATCCATATATCATAGGTTTTTTATAGTTTTAAAGGGAACAAACTCTGCATCCCTGTATTAAATCACAAAGATTTTCAGTGCTTCCGAGTGGCACTTCCTCAGAAAACAAGGACTACCTGGAAAATAATAATGAAACACAAATTTTTGCCTATCAAGTCATAAACACAAATGCATGTGCACACATACATATTAAACATATCCAAATGCTGATTATAATCTGATGAAAATAGAATGGACATACTGTATTGATAGGCATGTATATTCACAAAATTTTTTTGAAAAGCAAGTTTTAGGTGATTTAAAGTGTCGGAAACTTTAATTCTAACATTTGCATAGTATTTAAAATATGTCTCAGGCACTATTTTAAGTGCTCTATACAAATTAACTCATTTGGTTCTCACAGAAACATAATGAGGTATTACTCTCAACTCCATTTTACAGATGAGTAAACTGAAGCACAGAGAGGTTAAGTGACTTTTATTAAGTGACACAATTAGGAAGGATTTAAGATCAGATTTGAACCTCTGGCAGTCTGGCTCCAGAATCCATATGGCTGTACTGTCTTGGGAATATAATCTAAAATAAACTTCAGGACACAATAATATTTTCTATAGAAAGTGTTTATAGAAACATTACATCTAATAATGAAAAGTAGTAAAAGGGTAATGCTTCAGTAAACTATAGTACATTCATAGGGTATAAGTTTACTACTCACAGTTACTGTCTAAAATTGTGAATATATAATTTATGAGTAAATTATGTTTTTGAATATACCCAAAATATCTGTATTCCAATATTAAAGGAAAATTCTAAATGTTAGTTAAAGCATTATAAACACAGAGTGAATCATCCTGTTGAAAACTGGTAAAGGGACTATTCTGTAATAATGGTATTTATTTTATTTGCTTGGTAATATAAGAACTGATTTTTTTTATTTTCAAGTGTATTTCCAATTTTTTTTCAGTTTACCATACTTTTACAATGAAAAAAAACCCAGAAAATTACATATTAATTCTAGTGTATTTATAATTCTGATGACTTTTAAGGAAGAATTTTATATGACACGTAGTAAAATAGTCAAAAGTGACTTGAACAATGTTTAGACTAGATTTTTGTGTTCACTTTTCTCATCTCTAAAATTGGAGAAAGTTTTTGTTGTTTAAAGTTAAAAAATAGGGGGCTATGAAGACAAAAGGCCTGGTGAGAAGGGAAGTTGGTTACAGTGTTGGGCAGGTATGTCTATTAATACAAAATATAAGAATGAATAAAAATTGACTTAACAGCTTAGGTTTCTTTTGGAAATTACTATTAAATATAATGGAATAGACAAGAGAGTACAATCATAAAGGACCAAAAGAAATATATATTATTGATGTGCTAGTTATCTTAGTGATGATTAACTAAAGATAAAATGTATTACATTTAACCTCTGTTGATGTGATATTTCCCTCAGTTAGACCCTGTCCTGGATTACCCATTCCCTAGCATTTTGGAAACCATCTGTTTTGCTCTGCACAGATCCTTGTTTTATATAGAGAATCAGTGACAGACAATCTGGAATTCTCTTCAGTTCTCTACTCCACTTTCTCTTCACTCCCACCTTTCACTGCAGCCTTTGCATCTGAAGAGATAAGCACTCCCAAGAAGCCATTTCAGACCATGGGCTTTTAGCAGACTTAATCTGCTTGTCACAGCCCTGCTGCTCTCATTGGTAAGCCTGGAGCATTTGTCAGCTTTGATAAACTCATGGCAATCCCAGGTCTGGCGTAATCATTAAAGTCACACTGTTTAAATCAGGCTATTGTGAGTGTGAATACATCTTTTACATTAACTGACAGTGTGGTCTTATATGTGGCACTCACTTTATGCTAGCATTTTACCCTATCATTTTTTCAAAGATAATGGGATGAATAAATACACTGAATGCCCATTTTATTATATTAGTGTTAAGATGATCTTTTAGCTGTAGAGTGCTCTAGTTTGAGGATCGTCTCTCTTTCTCCTTTCTTCTAAGCTATTTTTCTTCACTTATTTAGGTTTGATAATAGATTAGTTTTATTCTGGCATGCTATTTGTTTTATTTCATAAACATGCTACATAATTTTTTCTTCAAATTTATTAATCCTTTACTCCTAAACCGATCCACACTGAGATCATTGTGTCTTCCCTACTAACCAGAGTAGAAATAGCCTAAACTACACAGAGTCCACAGATAAATGTAAGAGAGGAGCCTGAAGGAAAAAGTAAAGAGCACATTTTAGTCTTTGCTCCTATATCTCTATGATATCATTTTTATAAGCATAGCTTTCCTCTTCTAATCATCCAAAACCTTGAGGATGTATTTAAATACTAGAATAGCAGCATGCACTATAATGAAATAAAAGTGATCATATTAATATTTAATCTTTAGAGATTTCTTGAAAGCAGTGGCACTCTAATGACATAAAACCCATAACATTTTTATGTGGATCTTCCAAAGGTCTCTGATGCTGTGAAAAGGCAGCTTTTGCCAATTATACCCCAGATTCTTCTCTTAAATCTATGATCTTGGCCCAAAGGCAAACTGAATTTTTTGTATGGTTGATATTTTGGTTGTAACCACAGCATTTGAACATCCAAATTCTAATCATTCTCTTAAAACCTGAATTCTAATATAGAGTTTTATAGATGGAAAACATCAAGATGCTGCTTTGTTTTTTCACTGTTAATCTAATCCTTCCATCTTAGCCCTCTTCACTGTCTTTGTGGTCAACCTAAAGAGATATGCTAACACGATTATTGAAACAGGCATTGGTTTCTTAAATGTCATTATTAGATTATCTTCAGGTTTGATTCTTTTGTGGTTAATTGCATTGTAAATTATTTTAACTGTAAATTAACTTCTTCACAACCAATTTCCATGCAGGAAAAGAGAAATCCAGATACAATATGATGGAGGTAGATAATGTTTGTCTTTCCTGGGCCAAAAGAGAACATGTGTATACTAAATAGAATATGTTCCATTACAATAATCTGATTTTAGTGTTTCTTATTCTTATTTAAATAAACAGTATGCAAGGCAGTATAGTTAATGAGTATCTTTGGTAACATTGCATTTGCCAAGCATACTATTCATTGCAAAATACTTTTATAACCATACTGACTCTGAGGATACAATCCTTGTCCTCAAAGAGTATTTATTTTTACTGAGAAGTGTTGTAGAGTAGAAAGGGCAATCAGAGTAGAAAGATTTTGTGTCTTGATTCCATTCTGACACTTTTTTTTTTCATTTAGCTGTGAACAAGCTAAATGAGGCTCTCTGATTAAGTTGGTATATTAGAGAACTAAAGTCTAAATCCCATAGTTCTTTGGTGATAAACTTACAAAATCACAAGAAAGAAGTATGGCCATGTAAAATGATAAACTGGAGGACTGTCTTTATCTGAGACCACTCTATAAGTAATCAAGGACACTGGATTTTTAAAGTATGGCCAAGTCACTGTAAATGTAAAAATTTTGTCAAAGTAATTGAATCAGTATAGAGACAGAAACTCTACAGTAACTTAAACAGGGGAAGTTTGACATAAATAATTATTAAACTAGATGGAAAGTGCATATAAAGACATAAGGAGAACCCCAAACCATGCCCTCAGAATGAGGGAGAGTACCCAGAAGACATCTTAAAGATAGAATATGCTCAGCAAGGTTGAGAAAGTGTGGTCACAGCTTTATTAGTTTGCTTAGGTTATTGCTGGTCTAGTTGTCAGGCAAGCGGGAAACAACCTTCCAGAATGTAGGCAAGTGGTACCAATGGGAGGGCTCACAAGAGTTGGGGTGATGCTCCAAGAGAATGTTAAAAGATAACATTTGATGGTGACCACTAAGACCAGGCTGAGACTGAAAGATCATTGAGAGATTGCATGATCTGGGCATGCAGCTGAGGCAGAGCACCACCTGATGTCCTCACACATATGCAGCACTGATGAACTCTAAGCAGGAGCATGAAAAAGTAAAACACAGCCCATGGAAACCTGGAAAGAAACCTCCTTTCTCCTGCAGTGTCCCTCCGATGCCCTCTACTGACAAAAATATAGCATTGTGCCCCTATAAAGGAAGAAATGCTTAAAGAATTCATCCAGACCATTATCACCAACCAAGCACTGAAAGGTGAATTTGGAACTGAAAGTTGATAAATTCATAACTGGCACAGTTCAGTTATCACTTCCCTCCATAAAATCATGTATGGCACCTTCACATTTCCTAACTCTAAGTGAAGACATTGTTCCTAGTTCTCTGCTGTCTGATTACTATTTGCCTATAAAATTGGTATGTGTGTATGTCTGTTATGTGTACTGTGTAAATATCTGAATTTTCCAGAAACTCAACTAATTGTAATGAATTTCTTTACTCTATTTGAATATTAACTTCTAAAACAAAAAGAAATCATGTTCCTAACAGCCTGCATCTTAGTTCAGCCCCTGATAGAGTAACTGCTGTTATTCTTTCTTTTAATTATTATTTAAAATTTTTTAATTAACACATAATACTTGTACATATTTATGGGGTACAGTGTGATATTTTTATACATGTATATGATATATAATTATCAATCAAACTAATTAGCATATTCATAATAAAACAGTCATCATTTCTTTGTGTTCAGAATATTCTTTTTTAAAAATATTTTTTAGTTGTAGATGTACACAATACCTTTATTTTATTTATTTTTATGTGGCACTCACAATCCAATCCAGTGCCTCACATGTGCTAGGCAAGTGCATTGTCACAGAACTGCAACCCCAGCCCATGTTGGGAATATTCTTGAACCTGGAAAGTAGCATGCCCTCTAATGAGTGATCATCCATCTGCTTGGTGACCCAGAACAATCCTTCCTGTGTCTGTTTCCTGAAACAGACAAATAGATTTTCCAGAACCAGTTCTGGTTTCCAACTTACTCTCTTTCTCTATTAGAAATGAAAGTAGTGGTGGAACCTATTGTCCCAACTTTTAGTTCAGACCAGGTTGTCTCAGGGACACTAGTTGGAAAGAAATTGAAAGTGTAATGCTTATAACAAAGGTGCACATTTTGGGATTGATATTTTCTCACTGTTTTGGCACTGACCTCATCATTCTTAGGTGATTACTATATTAAAGTAAAATTTTCATTCTGTAATATTATTTTAAAGTTTAGCTTTCTAAGTATTAAAACATATAATAACTAACATGTTAGGCAGTGATCCAAGCACAATGGTTAAGGAAGCAGGAACTGAAGCAAAGCTGCCTGGATGTAGCTTGGCTCTGTCATCTAAAAGTTGGGTGATCTTGAATGAATTTTGAATACCTTTGTGCCTGCATTTCTACATCTGTTCTATAGAGATAATAGCAGTATCTCCTTAGGGAGATTCTGAGGATTAAATTAGTCTGTATAACATAAATGGCTTAGAAGAATATTTTTAGGATATAATAAACATTAGTTATTATTTCATTTAGTCCTCATCACAGTGCAGTGTGATAGGTACTATTTTCATCTCAGTTGAATGGATAAAAAAACTCAGACACATGAAGGGTTTAAGTAACTTGCTCAAGATAATACAGCTAGTAAGTGGTATCACAGCACTATCACTGCCTCTCTAGGGGATCAAAATCTAATTCTAAGATTATAAATACAAGCATATCATTTCAATGACTTTCTTTTCTTTTCTTTTTTCATTGGCATCTGTAGACAAGATTCTAGTGTGGTCCCCAAGTTTCCTGCTTCTGGTGTGCAGTTGCCAATTTTTCAGTGTTATCAATACCAGTTAATGTAATAGATTTTACCCCATGATTAGATTTTGTTCTATGGCAAAGGTGAAGGGATTTTGCAGATGTACTTAAAGTCCCTTATCATTTGACTTTAATATAAACAAAAGGGAGATTATCCTGGATTGACCTGACCTCAGGTGAGCCCTACATGGAGCACTCCATAGGATCTCTTACAACATGGCAGCTGACTGCTTCTGGGCAGCAGATACTCTGTCAACTATTCTGCAATTAAGCATATTATATTTCTAAATGAGGCTTATATCATTTAGAGTTCTCACTATTTAATGTTAGAATTAATGTTTAATGTTTTGTAAAACCAGTGCACCCGTTGTTCTCCAAATACAATGCAAATTTCATCCTAAATTGGCACAGAGTTGTAGTATTTATTCAAAATTATACTGATATCCAAAACCAAACAATAAGATAAAAACATGCTCTGTTCTCTAAACTACTTTAATTGCAGTAGTATTTGTATCAATAGCTATTTAAAATGTACACACTATTCGTCAAAATAAAACTTTTGTTACTGTTTTCCATGCCATCAATAATAAACCCAAGTCATATAAACTGCATTTAAATTGTACTTTTCCCATCACTGTGGCTATCTTGAAATATATATCCATCTGTTGTTTCCCTAATTTGTCTTGGGTTTATATTTTATATCCTTGTATATAAATATATAACTGAAAAGTGGAAATTTATTTCTGTGAAGTCTTTGGTAACTTTATGAGCCTGGAGTTCTTTCCTGTGTCAAATGTGTTTTCAGATTTTTTAAAATCTAAAGATATTTCCAATAATTTGCTCCAGTACACTCTGAAGAATAACTGACCAGTACTCTACTTAATTAGATTAAAACAAAAATAATTTAAGTATCTCAATAATGCCTGAGTGTACTCCAAAGTTAACAAAAGACTAGTTTTCTCTAGTTTTTCACTATTGTTTTTACTTTTTAAATATAGTAGCTAACATTTCATGTATTAATCCAAAAGGTATTTCAGTTCAGAGATAGTGAAAGAATGCTGTTCAGATATAATAACAGAAGGCTGTCTCTTATTATTTGTTCATAATGTAGAGTTGTTTTTTAAATCTCTACAGTGACTAAAATATTGCTTTTAAAATAGTTATTTTAAGTAAGCATGTTCTGCTCAGATCTTTTTCCCTTTTAGAATTTTTAGATTCAGGAGAACCAGCCATATTCATACACACATGTATATACACAAAAAGCTTTCCAAAAATATGATTACATATATTAATTCAGAATTGAAATTAATATAAACTGCCCAGTAGGGAAGAAAACGCACAATATCACTAAATCCAGACATGTCACTTTTCTGTTTTAAGAGTTTCTTAAGTCAAATTTAGCCCTATCTGTTAATTGTTACTCAGTTACCAGTCTTTCATAATAATCCTGGGTAGAATTACTACAGTGTAAATTGCAAGAAAACTTGCAGGTTTGACTCACATTTCATTATACTCTGTAGTTTAAATGTGTTGTATAACACTCATCTAAAACAGACATTGATTTTAAACAATACAAAATAAAATGTATCTAAAACAGAAGTTGAGATCCAAGAGTCAAAATCAAGCAAGGATTTTAAGAATTTCAGTGCTTCTGTCAGTTGTTAACCGTGGTGTAATGATTTAGTCTTGCTCTTTCATCCAACAAACTGGTTATAACATCGACTTCTGGAAGCCACTATAAGGATAAATGAGACAATGAATATAAGTATTTAGCATTGTGCCAAACATATGGTAGATACTCTACAAATTGTATCTAATAATGATGTTAAATAATAGAAAAAAATATATTTCTTACTCTATTGTAATTTTCTTTTCTAGAATACAGTCTTAGGTAGTGATAGATAACATTGTGTTTTAGAATAACAGTGAAATATCTCATATGAAATTGAACAGATTCATTTTTATAAGAATATGTTAATATTTACATCCTGGAACTCTGCTGTAGTTCTAGGGTGGTTTCCTGCAGTGGCTTGGTGTATGATGCAATTCAGAGTATAAAATTAGCATATAAAGCAAGACCAATTTATACCCCTTCTAATTGGCTTATTTAGTCCAGTGCCAAGCACTGCACTATAAAGACCCTACTACATTATCTATCTGACAGACAGCAGGTTCTAGTGGATTCTCTTTTCTAATTCTATAAGTTTTTCAAGATCTTTATTAAATACTGATAACTTTTGCTGCTAAAGTCAATGTTTTACTCATATTTTATATTCTCAGCAGCATCTATTACAGAGCAGATATCAGACATTCAACAAACCAGAAATTACTCAAGAAGAATCTTAGCAAATGCTTTGTAAATCGATATGTGTATTTAATTGGTATTTTCTTTCTCCAAAAATGTCTAAAGTCTTCTTCCATACCAATTCTAAACCTACCAGTGCCTGAATAGGAAAGCTAGTATTACTCACTACCAGAGTGTTATATGAGGTACTGAATATTATAATGTACACATACTGAGCCATTTAAATACATCCATCACCATCCTATTTATTTATACATTGGATTCTTTGGAAATATGCGCCAATTTGTAGAAACCATAAAAGGTTATTTTTAGCATACTGATAATAATAATCCAGATTAGTATGCAATCCAAGTATCCTGTATAGAAACCTTCCAAACTTAGAAGTGTTTTCTTCCCCTTTGAGATAAAGAGAAAATAAGAATGAAAATGTAACCACATAGAAGAAGAAAGGAAGAGTTAAAAGATTTAAATCTGCCAAGGTGGCTATTTTCCCCTGTCAAATATACAATTTGAACTGTAGCCAGTTTTTGTGTAGCTGCTGCTTTGCTGCCATTCTGTTCTTTTCCCCATGGCCACTGATGAACATTCTCAAGAGGAACTTACAAAACAAAAAGGCAATAAATGGGATGGATTCAAACTAAAAAACTTCTTCTCAGCAAAGGAAGCAATCAGTAACATGAAGAGAGAGCCTACAGAGTGGGAGAAAATCTTTACCACATGTAGCTCAGATAGAGAATTAATCTCCAGGATATGTAAAGAACTCAAAAAACTTAACATCCAAAATGAATAACCTAATCAATAAATGGGCTAAGGAACTAAACAGACATTTCACACAAGAAGGAATACAATCAATCAACAAATATAAAAAAAATTTTCACCATCTCCAGCAATTAGAGAAATGAAAATCAAAACTACTCTAAGATTTCATCTCACTCCAGTCAGAATGGCAAATATCAGGAATACAAGCAACAATAAATGTTGGCAAGGATGTGGGGAGAAAGGTACACTCATACATTGCTGGTGGGACTGCAAATTGGTGCAACCTTTATGGAAAGCATTATGGAGATTCCTCAGAAAACTTGGAATGGAACCACCATTTGACTCAGCCATCCCACTCCTTGGTTTATATCCAGAGGACTTAAAATCAGCATACTACAGTGATGAAGCAACATCATTGTTTATAGCGGCTTAACTTGCCATAACTAAAGTATGGAATATATGGTATATTTTCTCTGACATGCAGACACTAATTCACAATAAGGGCTGGAGCTAAGAATGAATAGAGTTGCTTTGGATTAGGTAGAGGGGAGTGAAAGAGGGGAAGGGGTATGGGATAGGAAGGATAGTAGAATGAATCAGACATTATTACCCTTTGTACATATATGACTACATGACTGGTGTGATTCTACATCATGTGCAACCAGAAGAATGAGAAATTATACTCCATTTATGTATGATGTGTCAAAGTGCATTCTACTGTCATATATAACTAATTAGAACAAAAAAATCAAAAATAAAACCCACACAACTGTGCACCACACACACACATGATCCCAGAATGGACTACCTAATTTGTGAGTGAAAAAAAATGAAAATGCCAAGAAAATGCCAAGCACCTTTTACAAAATCAGTTAAGAATTCCAAAACAGCAACAGTAGAGTGTAAAACCAAGTGTAAGGCTTTGTGTGACTGCACAGATCCCTCTTCCACTATGCTGGTTCCTGTAGAGTCACCTATTGAGGGATTGTTTTCCTCTGAACACTTTTTGTAGAAGCCCTTCATGGAAAAATATGTTCATTGTATATGAAAGCACTGAGAACTGAACATCAGAGTGAGTAAAATGACATGAACCCCTCATCATGGCCATGCAGCTAGACTGACCTGTGTAGTTACTGGTTATGGTAAGATGGTTAACAAGGTCATGGAATTAAAAATAATGGGCTAATTCATCTAATGAATAATGATTGATCCCTTTGAGGGTAGAGAAAACAACAAGGAAAAAATAGGCATTTATTTAATGTCTTATTTGAATAGCAGTCATACGGGCTCTTTTTTAAATATATTATCATGTTTTAACTTTCAAGTCATGTAAGGTAATCTTTATTTCCTCATTTCATTTTCTTCCTAAGGAAAACGACCGACCTCAAAGATATAAAATAACTTGATTACAGGCCCATAGTAAGTCATTTTCAGTATGGCAGTTGCCCACATTTTCATATCAAGTTCATGTTCTTTCCATGGGTATTGGTATCATGCAGTTACTCTTTAGGAGCTGATAGTCACAGTAAAAGTACCACCATAAGAAGTAGACGCAAAAAAAACTTAGTACTCTTACAGGGGAAATTTAGCCTGACATTTTCTGTAGCGTTAGGAAACTGAGCCCAGCACAGATGGAGGCCTAGACCAGGGCAGAATGCAATCAGTAGAGTTTTTATTATCCTAACCAGGCAGAGGGTACTATCTCCTTCACAGTAGACTAATGCAGTGATCACAGCACAAATGTAACATATTGGAGATGATTAGAAGATGCCTTGATGCCTACAAAATAACTTCTTCTATGGTAAGGGAAAATTCTCAAATGATGGAAACCAGACTTCAGTAAGTATAAGAAGAATATGGGAAGCATCTGAGGGCTAGCATATTTTAGGGAAATATATTCCAAGCTTCATACTCATATTTCCCTTTTTTCTTGATTGTACCATGTCTAAGTCTTAAGCATACGATATATAACATATTTTAACATATTTGAAATCTGTTATTCTATATCAGCATGAATGGATTTATCCCAACTTAAGTACCAGCTTTCTCTTCTCAGTAAGCCACTCTACTAATTGTGAAAGCTCATTTGCGCTTCAGTTCATTCAACTAATAGATAGATAGCTAGATAGTCTGAGGTGAGACCATGCCAGATGTGATCCTTACTTCGGAGAATTTCAGAATAAGATATCATACATTTTTCAGACTGTTCATAGAATGCTGATAAAGCAGATTGAGATTGTTCCAGACTTTGCCTGGACAAGGTGGGAAACTTTATACGAAGGTATTCTTGAGCAGGAAAGCCTAGAAAATTGTGTTAGAAGCGTTCACCAAGCAGACTTAGGACTCATTTTTCCAGGACCTTGGTCAAACTGTTTTTTAGCTTTTCCGATCATGAAGTAAAAAACAGCAGGATTTTTTACATTATTTAATTGAATTCAATTTGATGGCTGCTATCAGGAAGTTCTCAGATTATTTAAGATTGTTTAGAAACAATCATTTCAGATGTGATGAATTGAATAATAGAAATAATACATATATATTACTTTTATGAATATTCTGGCATGTAGTTCTTATATTCATAATTTAGATTTGTTGTATTATGTGCAGTTTTCACCTGAATACCTTTTTTATGCCAGTTAAACACTGACTGGTTTATTTTCCTCATTAAAAAGTTGTAACAGCCAGGCATGTGGTGGCATAATATCTGTGATCCAGCTACTCAAGAGGCTGCGGTATGAGGGTCAGAAGTTTGAGGTCAGCCTAGGCAATTTAGCAAGACTTTGTTTCAAGAAAGTGGGTGGAGTGGGGATACAGCTCAGTGGTAGAAAACTCCTGGGTTGAATCCCAAAATACTGCATAAAAACAAATTAACGAAAACTGATTCAAATTTTACTTACAATAAGTTTACCGTAACTGTTTTTCTCTTTTTGCTTCCAGTGTAAAACTCTTTCTGGAGTCTGTGATCACATCATCTCCCTGTCATCAGATCCTCTGGTTTCACAGTCTGCTCACCTGGAAGTGATTCAGCTGGCAAACATCAAACCAAGTGAAGGACTGGTAAGTGATACCATGTTTATCAAAGCCATCATCAACAAACAGCTAATGATATGGATAATGTAGCCCCCAAGTCTGAGAATCAATGAATTTCAACAGATATTGAACATTTTGATATTTTTTACCTGGAGGACTTAATGTAGTAGGAGTTTGTCATGATAAGAAGTTCTATAAATAAAAATAAAAAATGGAAAATGGTGATTTCTGAATTATTCCATTTAATTTGGTAATAATTTACTTTTGATTGCATTCTTTTACACCCTCCCTCAAATTAATGTTTCTTAGGCTTATGGGAAGTTTAAGAGTTTTATAATAAGTACTAAAATGTTAACCTGCTCATGCAAGAAGGTGTTTTGTTTCATTTTGATTTGTTCTAGTTTTTGTTGTTTTGTTTTGGTTTGTTTTTTGTTTGTTACTGGGAATTGAACCCAGACACTTTACCACTGAACTACATTTTATTTTTTTGAGACAGAGTCTGGCTAACTTGCTCAGGGTCTTGCTAAGTTGCTGAGACTGGCCTGGAACTGGTAACCCTCCTGCTTCAGTCCCCCACGTTGTTGGAATTACAGGCATGCACCACCATACTTTGCCATTTTGTCCTGGCTTTAATAGATCTTCCTTTCCATGGGGTGGGTAGCCAAACCAAACTGATATTCATTATAATCCACATCCATTCTTAGAAGGGTGAATATATAACTGGATATTGCTAACATTAGGCTAATATCTGTGAGATGTATTCATACAATTTTAGTATGAAATAAAGATAATCATCTTCTCTTTTGTTCACTTGGTTAAAAAAAATGTTTGAATTCTAAATTAAACCCAAGGAAGAGATTTTTAAAATAAATCTCTAGAAAGGAAATATATGAAATCAATAATGTTGAGGAAGACACAAAATCCAGGAAAATGACTTTGAAACATGTTACCTACTGCACAGCTCTTAAACATCAATATCATGCTCATTGTTTCTACTTTCTCCCTATTTAATAAATTTGCCAATTAATGATATTTTGGAAAATAGAAATCTTAGAAACTGGTATTCATAATTGAATTCGGATAGCATCTTCTTAAAGATCTTTAAGCACATTTAGCTCTTTATGTCTTTTCTTTTTCACATCCACACATGTAACTGTTTCAGAAGTCAAAGCCTTCATTGACCACCAATGACTTTTTTGGTTTGAGGTCATATTTTTAGTCTGTATAGTGATTTTTATACTTAAAATTGGGAAATTTGATAGATTACTCTCAGGTATCCATAGTTCCTAGTTTATGGTTATTTTCTTGGGAAGATGAAAATCACCATATGAGATATAGCCATATTTATATGTCATCATTATAACTTATGTATTATATCTAAGTTGGATTAGTTTTAAGAATATATTTGTAACAATAATTTGAAATAATCTTTATGATTTTAAATTCTTATTACTATACTCTTATCCATGGTTACACTTTCTATGGTATTAGTACTTGTGGTCAGCTACAATTAGAAAATAATAAATGGAAAATTCCAAAAATAAATAATTTGTACTTTTTAAGTTGCTTACCATCCTGAGTAGTGTGATGAAATCTCACACTGTTCCACCCAAGACAAGAATAATCCCTTTGTCCAGTTTATCTGTGCAGTATATGCTGCTACCCACCCATTAGTCACTTAGTAGTCATCTTGGTTAACAGATTGACAGTCATGGTATCACAATGCTTGTGTTCAGGTAGCCCTATTTTATTTAATAATGGATCCAAAGCGCAAAAGTAGTGATACTGGATATTCAGATATACCACAGAGAAGCCATAAAGTGTGTCCTTTAAATGAAAATTTGAAGATACAAAATATTTTAAGAAAAAGAAATATCACATTCTTATCACTTTTATTACTGCATATTGTTTTAATTGTTCTCTTTTATCATTAGTTATTTTTAATCTCTTTTTGTGCCTAATTTATAAATTAAGCTCTATCATAGGTATGTTTATATAGGAAAAAACATAGTATCTATAGGATTGGATACTATCCATGGTTTTAGGCATCCCATGTGGGTCTTGGTACATATCCTCCATGGATAAGGGGTGATTACTGCATTCATTTTTTTTTACTTCAACAAAGTCCCATTTTATTTTTTAAAAAAGTATTCCATCTCTATTAAATATTTTTCCTTTCTACATCTTCTCTTTCAGAGTTAAGGAGGAAAGGAAGCTCTCTAAGCATGATTCATAGAGTGGAAATTATGAATATAATACTATATTTTACTGGACTAGAAATCAAGATACCTTAATATAAATCACTTACATGAAATATGAGAGTGATCTTGGGGAGGTGGAGTAATAAACTTAACTTTCTTAGTGTTGATCGTGTCATTAGTAGAATATGGGGGGCAGGAGTAGACCATCTTTAAAGGTCCTTATAACTCCATGAGTATATGGTTTTAAATACAGTATTGTTTAGAGAAAACTATCTCATTTTGTCCTCTAATTTCCATTGAAATCATGATGAGAAATAGCAGTGTGAAGTGTCAACATAATGCTAATTGATGGACTTTATGAAATCTTAATTTTTTAAAATAAATATAGCCCTAGACAAGTCTTTTAGAGTTTTTTTTTTAATTTAAAAGAAGTACATTTGTGTCCGTTCTTTTAAATAGTCATGAACTTAAAATGTTAAGAAATTGAATTAAAACATCTGGGAAAGAACTGGAAGAGAAAAGAAAGTTTAAAAGTATTTGTTTATTTGCCAGGTATCTTCCTCACAAGTCTATATAGTAGGTATTATTTTTTTTCCTTTTACAAATGAGAAAAAAGAATTGCAGATCCTCACCAGTTGCTTTATATTAAATAGTAATAAACAATAGAGGCAGGGATTAATTCAGGTAAATCTAAATAAATTACATCTAAGCAAAGTTTTTCCCATTATCCCATATTAGAATTTGGAATTGCTAAATGAACTTAGGAGGATGACTTTAACACTGGACAAACTTAAAGAAATTCATTTTTAAAGGGCAATGGCAGCACTTTACTGAGTTAATATTTCAAAGGGAGGAAAAGAAAAACCTAAAATATTGATTACTAATTTAAAGAGTTAAGTATAAACTTATATCTTCTGTTTGGTATCAAACTTTAAAAGACTAAATAGAGATTTTACATAGCTTATTCAAGGTATCATTTTAAAACTCAGTCATCCTTAAACTTAGTAAATCACATTTGAAATAAATAGATTTGAAGATTTTTATAACATTTAGCACATGCTTAGCCACAGGAAATGTCTAAATGATAAAAGAAGGGAAAAAATAGAAAGACATGGAAGAACACCAAGCTTTAATGAAGTTAATTACTTTAGAAAGATCTGTAGGTCTCCTGCCAACTTTAAAACAACATCTCTCATAGGCAAAAGGTAACTGCTTCATTCTTCCACTGATAAACTGGATAGATTGTTCATCAGCTTCCTAACAAATTAGTCAAATCTTATAAGACTTCTTAGATTTGAGAGTTCTGAAGCATTATAAGAAATGGTGGGAAATGTGCTTAGTTATGATTAGAATGTGAACTTGCTTTTAAACAATAATTAGTAGAAAATTAAAGGAAAGAAAATGAGATTTAATTTAAGCATATCAAACCTGGATCAGAGCCAAAAGATGAGTTGAATAGTGAGGAAGGGACTGGGGTATTCTTAGGGAAGCTTCTCAACCTAGAGAGTTCTTTTTCTATTTAAGTGCTTGGATTATTTCCAAATAGGTCTTATGCTGACTGACTTGACAGTGAGGTTGCCTTGGACATTTGGAAAAAGAGTGAAGCAAAGGTCATTTTGGTGCACTGAGTAGGACAGAGGGAACTATTAAAGTCTGATCCAGAATTAGTTGATTTTAAAATTAAACAGAAAGAAAAGGAGGAGTGGAAGTTTTTTTTTGTTGTTGTTTTTTTTTTTTTTGGAGTGGAAGTTTTGATTGAGTGGAAAACCATTTTTAGTCTCTGTAAAAGAAAAAAAGACATTCGATTTGATTTACATGTCCTCCTGATGATCGATCATTTCTAAGAGGCAAAAAGTAATCACATGTATTTCTGTGGACTCTCTTGTTCAGAAGATTAGTTTGGAACTCATCCAAACAACTTGTTTCCTGACTTTGGACATTTTTCTCACTAGTACTACCAGAGGGAGAAAAAAGACTAAAGAAGTCAGTTTTGATTATTAAAAGCAGTTACATTCCAAGTTTTCTGAGGAATCACCATACTGCTTTCCATAGTGATTGTACCAATTTGCAGTCCCACCAGCAATGTATGAGTGAATCTTTCCCCCCTTATCCTCACCAACATTCATTGTTACTTTAATTATTGATTAGTACCATTCTGGCTGGAGTGAGGTGAAATCTTAGTGTAGTTTTAATTTGCATTTCTCTAATTGCTAGAGATTTTGAACATTTTTTCATATATCTGTTGACCTTTAGTCAACACAACTGCCAACTATTATGTTCTACTAAGAAAAATAAATTAACTGTCTTACCTGTTAATATGTTAATAACTCCACAAATCATAAGACTAGTTGTTAAGTGTGTGGGCTCTTGGGTCAGACTTCTTTACCAGGCATACTCTCCAACTTCCCTGTGATTCGGTGTCCTTATCTCTAAAACAGGATTAAAGATAGTTTCACTACATGGGCTATTGTGAAATAAATGTAAGACACTTAAAATAGTCCCTGGTACATTGCAACAATTAGCTATTAGTGATGATGGTGATAAATAATGATAGATGATTGTTTTGTATGTCTAAACAATATATAATGTTTCTTTCACTGTTTTTCTACTTTATCCTTTTACAATCCTTCTATCTAAAAAATCAAAACAAAATGTAGTGTCTAGCTACAAATATGTTTTAAGATCTTTTATTGATTTGATATTATCTTGTTAGTTACTAGGGGAAAGATGTTAGAAGAAATATCCTTGCCTAAATAATATAATAATATCATTATATTTAACCTCCAATAAATAATGGGATAAATATTAATGTCAAAAGGAAGTACCTATACAACTGTCACCAGCATAAGGTTGATTATTGCCACATAGTTACAGTTAAAAACTACAGGTGAATTCATTAATTGTTTCATTTATACTTTCACTGAGGTTACTTATTTTATATAAAGTGCTGAACTTTCTTTTAAGAAACAAGAGTTCACAGACAAATGATCATCTTTTAAAATTATATTCATTTCATTTCATATTAGAAGTACAGACTTAGCCATTTTGGATACTGATATATGGCATTACTGATATGACTTTTTAGAATTGAAACCTACCCAGCGATTTCTTAGTAGTTCCATGCCACAAACTTCACTGCTTTTTATCTCTTATTTTCAGTGAAAACACATGTATATTCAAGTATCTAAATGTGTAATTAACATTATAGTAATCAACATTATAGTAATTGTTTCATTCACATAAGCGCTAAATATATGCTTTTCCTACAGTGGTATTGTTGGTTATTGTTAAATCTCTTGTGTTTCAGATTTGAAGTTAATTAAAATTAGTGATTTTATTTATGAAATTAATAATTTGAAATTCAAAGTAGGTAAAATTCATGGAATTTTTCCCCTCAAATGAGAATTTAGAGTAACAGATCCTTCCTTTGAGGGAAAAAACCATTCACATAATCATGTTTTTCTGATTTATTTAAATTATTTAATATCTAAAGTATGAATATTTTATTGTGATTTTTTTCCTTTAAATTATCATCACCATCCATAATTTGAAGCTTTCATTTATTCATAAAGCTTGCCCAATTTCAGGATTTCTGGAAAATTTTAAAACTATAATGAAGCATTTTGTAAAACGGCTTTATTTAAACAGAAAATGGAATCTTACCTTTGGGAAAAGGAATTGCCATGCAGTACCTTTTATTTACTGATGTAGAGATAATTTGATATAATTATTAAAACATCATCAATAAGAAATTAAGCAGGAATACAAGGTACTGAAAAATATCAGAGGTACAAAGTTTATATACTTAAGATTTTGCTACGCTTCTGGCTCCAGTTAATTATAGTTAAAGTATCTCTGTAAAAATGCTTTTAATTGTGAAATTATATCAACTACCATAGACTAAAATCATACATGTATTTGAATTTCCCATTGTAACTTACGTTTTACCACAAAGTTTATAGTATAGATTTGTGGAGAAGTGTGGTGTATCCTTTCTTCAGAATACTAAATTACCATACTGCATTTTATAAGTTTCATAGGTAAATCACTTATCAAACACTTAATTGAGTGTAGGATTTTTTTTTCAGAAAAACTTTAGAAATCAGAACATTGAGATAGTAATTTCTCACTAGGTTAAAAACAGTATTGTTAAATCATAGATTTTTAAAATGAAGTTATAATATATTTGAAAATATTTCAATTGCTTTTTTTCTGATGCTGTCTTTTTCTTAGGGTATGTATATTAAATCAACATATGATGGCCTGCATGTAATTACTGGAACCACAGAAAATGTAAGTATTGCAACATTTCATATTTTGGTGTATGTATATCTCACTTGATTGAGGATGACTTCTGAGGACAAGAACAAATGGGCATATAACTAAAAATACATAGAGTTAATAGGTGCTGGTTTCATTTGTATTTTATTTATTTTATTTAGTTTAGAATTAGGTACTTAGAGTAAATCAGATGTTTTCTATTTACAGAGAGTTATCTTTGTTAAGTATTTTATGGTTCATGACAAATTATTGTGACATCTAAAAGAATCTACCTCTGTCAAAAGTTTAGCTACTTAAAGAAATTTAGCTGATTCCCAAAAAGAACATCAGTTGAGTCAGTTCTCTAAATATTGCAGTATAATTCAGTTGAAGTCAGAGGAGGGGCAGAATGGTGTGGTGTAGCTAAGTGATTTCCACAGTGCAGTCCCTGAACCAGCAGCAGTATCAGCCTCCCTTGAGAACTTGCTAGAAATGCAAATTCTCAGGCCCCAGCATAGACCTACTGAATCAGGAATTCTGGGGACCAGCCTTTATTAATAAGATATTCTGTTTTAACAGGTGGTTCCGAGGCATGAACAAGTTTGAGAACCACTATAAGCAGTGGCTCAGAAATTCACAGGCCTAGGGCCTACAACCAGTATCTACATCTTACTGGCAGTGTAATATTTTTGCAAGTCACTTCTCATTGCTTTGGTTTCCTCAGCTATAAATTGGAAATACATTATCTGTACTACATACCTCACTATATTATTGTGAAAATCAAATAAGCAAATAAATGTGAAAGGCTATAATATAGAGAACTGTAACTATGCTATAGAAAGAGAAATAGGAAGTGATCATATTGGGCATTAACATGATTAGTATAGTAGAATTGAATAACATAATAAATCATTATTCCTATATTTTGTTATTCCAGATTTCCCTATAAGCAGGTGATGAATTTATTATTTTTCTATTAGAAATTATAATAGCATGTTTATGCTGTGTTTCTTTAACCAAGACTAAGGTGGAAATTGTGTAATCCTAAGTTATTATTGATCTCAGCATTTGACCAACATTTTATTCTTAAAGGTCAACATTTTCTTCATCTAATTCACCTATTAACTTCAATCACTTATTGATATTTCTACATGTGTAGCTCAATTTCTTGTAAAAGGTGAAACACATAAAGTATATGGCAGTTGGAATGCTGTAGCAGCTTTACATTTGGTATTAAATATAAATAATAGGGGATCAAAATTATCAGCTAAGAGCTGGGCGTGGTGACACATGCTTGTAATCCCAGGTGGATCTGGGGCAGGTGGATTGCAAGTTCAAAGCCAGCCTCAGCAACTTAGCAAGCCCCTAAGCAACTTAGGGAGACCCTGTCTCAAGATTAAAAAAAAAAAAAGTTAAAAGGCCTGGGATGCAGCTCAGTGGTTAAGCACCCCTGAATTCAATCCCTGTTACCAAACCAACAGTAACAATAAAAATCAATTAGATAAATATCATCAACTATTTAACAATTTTGAATTCAGTCAGATACAATAAACTATATTCTTGCCATTAATCATTCTTAGTTGTGTATTCATTTGATAACTCATTTATTCATTTTTTTCATTTAAGAAGTCTCTGCTTTATGTCTGCCATATTTCAGGCATGGTACTGGGAATTGGAAGGATTTTTAAAATAAACTAGCTTGCTTCCCTTGAGGAGTAGACAGCAAGTAGACGTTCATCTGTAGAAACAGGTAGTATGGTTTGCTTCGATGAACAAAGGGAAAAATAGTAAATGCTGCCAAGTGAAATCAGAGAAGGAATCACAGAAATGGTACTTTTGAAGTGTATCATGAAGATTTGTAGGAATTTTCTCTCTATTGTCTGAGATCTGTGAAAAACAATGGTTGAGCACTATGCCTTGATCATATTAATTACTCAGCAATATTTGATAAATTAATGATCAAAGGAAAGATTGATCTAGAAGTAGTTAAAATCTGAATCATGTTTTAATAGTTCATCCTTTGGTTCTTCTTGAAAATATTTTACTATTTTTGTTATCCTCAGTCATTTATAATTAGCAATTCTATGTTGAGTCTTAGTAAAGCTTCTCATAAAAGTGGGTAAGTTATATTTTGCTTTACTGTACTCTAGTTTTTTTTTTATTTTCTTATATGGGGAGTGAATTAGAACAATATATATTCCATGCTTTTTATAATTATGCTAAAATGGCTTCTACTATTATGTATAGCTAAAAAGAACCAATAAATTTAAAAAATGAGTAGTTTGGACAACATGATCTCTAGGATCCACTTTAACACTTATCTAATTAAGTGTTTAGTCATACTTTATGTGACTTACTCCTTTTTACACTGACCTGTGCAAAAAGTTTTATCATTATCTTTTTATTTTGTATACCAGTCATCATTTTTTTACATCATGAATAGAGCCATTTGCTTGATAGTTGTCTTCCATATTCTCCTTTTAAAAGATCAGTAATGAAACAAATAACCCAGGAACTGACTATAGTTGTAATAATGATTTACAGTCTTTTCAGAATCATTACAGTACCTAATCAGTACTAATCTGATTAGGTAATATGCCTGCCTCCTAAAGGTGCTGTGAAATATGATATTTTCTTAGAGTTGGGTTCATATAGATGAATCTACCCCTTAACAATATATTTTGTCATAAATTCAATAACTGGAATTCCTTGGAATGGTGTCTTATCTTGAATTTTGCCCTATGGAGAATAATTTTGTGAATTTTTAAAAACTTGGTGAGTTAAAGTTAATATTGTTTCAAAACTTTGTTTTTGAAATAATTAGAAATTTGAATTGGATCAAATATAAAGTAACTAAAAATTACTTTTAAAATTAATCCTATTCCAGAGTCTCAAAAGTAGCATTTTACTTTGCAGATTCTGTCACCATGTCATCATTCTTCAGGTTTCAGTAGATATTAATGAGTAATATAACTACATTTATAGTTGATTTGATAAACATTTTTATATAAAACATTTTCTGGGTGTTCAAAATATGAAGGTATAATGCCATATTAAAATGCCTAAACATGCATATAATCAATAATAAATAGTCTTTATGGGAAAAGAAAAGATACTATTTTAACTTCATTACCCACACCTACAATGTTACAAAATTTCTGTCCTAAATCACATTTTAGTTTCCAAAAGACTTCTTGAAATTTGTCAACATTAAGTTACAAGTTGCTTTTTGTTTGTTCTTGTTTTTAATTTCATGTGGGACTAAAGAAGTAAAGTGATGGAATTGCTATATCCTATATAATTGTTTGCATTTTAGTTTGTTTAGTATGGCTTTGTTTGGCCAGCATATTACCCTGTGTTAAACATAAGAAAAAGCATGCTCTTGTAACTAGATAGATAGAGTGTAAGCTATTTTGAGCTAGATGCTATTCATATTTTAATTCATTTTTCTAGATTATTCTGAATTGGTGTTATTAATGGTGAAACAAATTTGTAATTTGGTTATCAGACCTTAAAGCTTTGATTCTGGTCATATACATGTACTTGAAAATACTCATTTGCTGAGGTTAATGTGAATTATTTATATTAAATGGAAAAGGTCAATGTAAAAAAGATAATATTTTGAAATATATTTTTGAAGCAGTTGCCCAGTAGAGCACAGCACAGTTGCCTAAATAAAGTCTGCAAAGTTAATACCAATTACTGTTTTTCTCTTAATGCTCTCAGAAGCATGTTCTTTTAAAACACAAATATCTATATATTATTTTGCATTTCTATTTCCTGTCATTGGCTATAAATAGAATTAAAACGATATATTAAATACCAATAATAGGTTTTGTTAGTTTAATTCCTTAAAGATTAAAGTTTTCTTACATGGTGCTAAGGATCAAACCCTGGGGGTCCTGCATGCTAGGCAAGTGTTTTACCACTGAGCTACATCCCCAGCCCTATGTTTAAATTTTAAAATATTTTAGAATTTAAAGATAGTCTTCAAAAAGTATCTAAAGGAGCTGAACTTTCTGTAGTGTTTCCAGATAAAGGCAATAATGATAAAATTTATGTTCTTTATCATTTCTTTTATGTTAAATTCAGTCACCTGCAGATCGGTGTAAGAAAATCCATGCTGGCGATGAAGTGATTCAAGTTAATCATCAGACTGTGGTATGTATAATTACCTTAAGAGTCAGTGGGAGGAACTGATTTAAAAATTTGCTAACACTTGAAAGAATACCAATGAAAGGAAATGCCTTTTTGTACATAAACTAATTGAATAGCCCTTTTAAAAAAAACCGAATAACCATTCTTGTTAATTTTTTGATGCAATATGAGGCATAGCTTTAAAAGAAACTGAAAAAATATTGGTGATGGTGGAACTTGGATATGCATTTTCTATAATGACAATATAGGATAATAATATATACTCCTTGAACTGGGTTAACAATTTTAGAACAGAAATTAAAGTTATGATGTATATGAATTCAACGTTTTCTGGTGTAACTTTCAGAAGTTCCATTTTTACAAATTATTGAATTATGGTAGCTATGTTTTGTAACAGCATACGTTATTTTATCTGCTTTAACATTGATTAGCTCATTAAAGTGTAGTGAGATTTTATTTTAGATGTATATTTTTATAAAAATTCTAATCTTTAATAGCAGAATTGACTCATTTCCCAAACGGGGACTATAGTTTTAGTTTTAAAACTATTGCCCTTAAATAAATAAGTTCATAAAATTTTCTTGTCCTATGCCCCTCATAAATCCATTGAATAAAGTGGTATTCTGTCCCTGTGGTAGATTTGTTATTAATTTTAGATGTAGAAAATGAACATTATATATTCTTAATTTTTACTATTTAATGTCTCTGTTGATTCATTTTTCCCTTCTGACAAACTAAAGTATATTATATAAAAAAAAGAGGTAATAATCTTCATCTGAAAAAAGTATGGAATTTTTTAAATAAGTATTCTATTTACAGCTTACTAACTGTTCAGAGTGAGTAATTATTTCATGTTACACCATTTAACTAAATTTGCTTTTGCATCTCATAATAATAGAAACTTTATGAAAAGACTGATTTTTCTCAGTGATACTTTATAAAGGCTCCTAACCACTGATAATTAAAGTCATCATGTTTCTTTAGTACGTTCATTGTAAGTAGAGTAAAAGTTGATGAAAATTTAAAAATTTAATATATGATTTTATGGTGGGCACTGAATAATAAAGTGTTGGTAATAAACAAAACCTTTCTGCTCTATGACAGTTTTGATGATTTTCTGTTCTCATTACTAGAAACTGTACAAAGTGGTTGTCCTGATGGAAGTTTCTTGTACCATAATAGAGGATTTGGGCAAGTGGGATAAAGCAACTGTTTCAGTAGATGAGCAGCTCTTTCCTCTTCTAATGTTCATACTGCTTTTGTTTCTACAATAAGACAATAACAAATGTGACTTCTGTTGAACCATTTCTGCATGAATTAATTCTACTTGATTAATTCTAAGAGAATAGAAGATGGCCTCTAATAAAAAATAAAATTGTTTGAAGGATACTCTTTGTGGCGCAAAGATTCTGATGTTTATCAAATGAATGTGAAAGTTTTTAAAAGTCTACAAATGAACTAATAAAATCTATAATGATTAGCAACTTTTAAATACTACAAGAATGTGGAAATACATCTTTGCATCACAGGAACATTCTAAAATACTAAAAACTGCAAAGTGTTGGTTGGGGAAGCATGATTCTAGATTTTACTGTGGAATTGACTTATGACTTTAAGTGAGTCATGTTAACTGAGAATTGGTTTACCTTTTGTGATAATAATAACCATAGCTAACAACTGTTGTGCTCTTACAATGTGCCAAGCATCATATTAAGTGTTTTACATATTTTATTTAATTCACTCCTTTTGGTAATCCTGCAAAGAAGGTGTATGTGAAAATTGAGACTTAGAATGATGACTTACCCACAACTCAAAGCTTTCTCCATGCTCTTCCTTCAGTTTTATTATACCCTTTCAAAATTCAAATTATAAGATTATCAACCAAAAGTGGATGAATTCTAATAAGCATTTGAGTAAATCTCAGATTCAGTGAGAGATTACATGGGGCCAAGGGTAAAGAGGAAAGAAAGTGAAATTTTACCTTACTCGAGTTTTGAAACAGCTAGCTGAACTGAAACTAGAAATATGGTTGAAATTTAACTTTACTGCCATTTCTTCACTGGGCTCGTTTCCCTCAAATAGATAAAATATGTAAAACACCTATCAAAAATGCTGGCACACATGAGGAACTCAATAGTAATTAAATTTCCTACCTCTTCTCTTTTACATGCTACAATAGTTGGGTCAGTTGGAGTTCTGTTGCTTGGCAGGCTTCTACTAGAACCAATAAATTGATTTGGGGTTATAATGGAGACAGGAAAAAAATGTTGAATTTCTTGAAAATATTCTCATTTAGTAATGTAACCAGTTACCAGATTTTCTTGTGTTCAAGTGAGAGGCATACTTCTGCAAGAATGATGAATTTCATTAAATACAACCTAGTCTGGCCTCTTCTTATCGTCAGCTATGTTGTGTTTTATAAAGTGCTTTTAACTTATTAGACAATATATAGAGGTGGTAAAATGGAAAGTCTCTGGGTTTTGTTACTACAAAAGGATTGGTAGGTAGATAAATTAATTCTAATAGGTATAAATTTTTTATAGTCTACAATCATTCCTTCTATATCGTCCTTCATCATAATGGACATTAGGAGTTGGTTATGATGATGCATTAAGGTATTTCCTAATACATTTAAATACATCATTAATATTCTTTAATTTATTCATTAATTCATCAGAACAGTGAGATATTATCAGTATTATTCTATACCAATTTAGACTCAAAAATGAAAAGATGAATGTTAAATTTTATTGTTTAGGATGTTGAATAAATCATTTCACATTTTTCTGTAATTTAAAATTTTCCTGCTACTACAGAAAGTTTTATATATATATATATATATATATATATATATATATATATATTTAATCTGATTTTTTTCCCTAAGATCCATAGAAAAACAACTTGAATCTTTTCTCTGAGGGTCAGAGAAAGTTGAATGGATCACAGATTAATTTAAATATATTTTTAAATTGCTAATATGATATATCTTCACGATGTCCAATTAGATATGCATGTTTCTAGGTTGATCTTCTTTAAAAAAGTATATTTTCTTATTTGAAGTGAAACTGGAAGTCATATGTCCTTTTTCATGTCGCTATATGCTTTATTAAAAGTGGCTTTTAAACTTTTCAAATCAACATATTTCTGTGGCTGAGAATCTGTGGCTGCCAGGTAGGAAGAAGAAAAAATCATGAACATCCAAGCAAAGCAGACTGAGTCCTATTGCATGTCTTCCCTTCCTCTGAAGATCCAACTCCTCAAAGGCTGCTGGAATCCCCCAAGATTTTTTCCACTTCATCTGCCTGTCCTCTCCCTGGGAGATACTTCGGCAAACTTTGAACAATCTACTCTGCCCTCATGATGCACTTTTCTAGCCGATGAAACTAATTATACTGATTCAAAATTTGGGCATATTCCTGAGGAATCTGTTAAATTTGATGTTAATACTGTTTTTGGTGTGAACGTGTTCTAAAGATTCTATCCATACTAAAAACAGATATTTTCTTCTTAGGAATATCAGTTGAAAAGAGAGGCATATGTGGTGGTTAAATTCAGCATTTGGAAAATTTTTCTTTTCTTTGTGTTAATAATCAAACATATTCACTGCTATTTTGAAAGGTCTTCTGGAACCTGATGACCATTAAGGCAAGAAATGGTTCAATAGATGTGCCTGTAAAGGCTGCAGGAATGGAAAATATCCAGGTTGGGATAGTTAAGAAGATAGATTGCAGCAGATAGTCATAATGTTGAACAATAATTAGTGAAAGATGGAAAATAAGTATTATAAGCAAGTGGATTTTTTTTACCCTCAAAATGGTAAACATAATTGAGCAAGACTTGAAAGTGATGGCAGAAAGGGTGGGAGGAAGGGAACAGATTGAAGGACTACTGAGTCATCTGGAAAGTTCCTTCTAACTTCATTTGTGTGTCTCTTTTATTTTCTCTTATTCTTACTCTAGCCTCTCATTTTTAACTCTATTACCAGATTTTTGTTTCTTTAAGCCCCAGAACAGGAGAATATTGTTCAAATGGGAAACAACATAATCAGTGGATGAGAGTGTGGTGACCCATTAAAGTTCATCTGTGCTTTTTTCTCTCTCTTACCCTACCATCCTTTCCCTGGATTTTAGCAGAAATGAGTGGCTCATTGAGATTAATCAGTATTATGACATCACGTGACATAAAAAGTGCTTTCTCTTTTCTAGTTTACTAAATTTAGGTCTTTATTTTTAGTTTTGCTTCCTATTACTTTTCTTCTCCTTTCCTTTACCATTTTCATCTCTTCTCAATTGACTTATTTCTTCTCAATTGCTCCATTCTTTGCCTTGCTCTGTTTTCTTTACTCTTGCCTATTTTCTTCTGTCTTCTTTCTCAAAGGAGAAAGTATTTATCTTAATATTATTTACACCTAAAGTATTGAAAACTGAGACCTTCTATGGCAGTGTTTCTAGTATATCTCATGTATTATTCCTGTAAACCCAAGATGTTACTGGACTAAAATAACGTGAATAATTATATTATCATGGTGTTTAACATATGTTTAATAAATAGTTATGAAAACCTAAAATAACAGTATTAGGATTAAGAAATTGGTATTCTAAACAGAACCCATAAATTATTTTCATTTAGAAGGGAAGGAATTATGAAGACACATTTAACAAAAATTAAGGGAAACGATGTACCATAGATTTCAGTTACTCATATTAATACTTTATTTTGGATTCATCTTATATAGCAGGTAGTTTGTGAGCTGATCAGGTTTTTTTTTTATTTTACATTGAACATTTTGGTTTTGATGAATTGTATGGAAACTGGATTTGAAGTACCGTATGTTGACATAAATTGTATTTTTATTTTGCCTAGAGAAATCAATTCATTACTATATCATCCAATTTAATATTATTTTTCTATTATCAAACTAAAAGTTATTATCTTAAGTTCTTACATAGAGGAGATGAGTTAAATGGTACCTTAAGAATGATAACTTCCTGTTAACCATCTTATTTTCTTTGCAGATCTCCAGTCTGATTTCTTTCTTATTAGTACAGTTCTTACTAACTTCACCAGTAAGAGTAAATGCTTTTTAAAATGGTTGCTCTTATTTTTATTAATAGAATATATCTTTCAGTGTCAAGGTACAGTTAAATATGAACTAGTCATTTTGTGTAAATTTTTAAAAAGTTTCTTTATAGGTTACTATTTTGTATGTTTACAATATATTACCTGAAGTTCTTACCAACTCTAGTTTATTAACATAAGTGTGTAGCTCATTTGCGAATCAGTATCAGTAACCTCAGCCTTTTTCCTACTCTTTCTTGCCAGTCAAAATTGCCTAATCCTCTCCCTATACATAGTAAGCATAGACAAACTGGTAGAAACATTTAACTACCTGAAAAAATATTACATGAAAGGGAAAGACTGTGGAACACCATATAATAAAAAGTCAGAGATGGTGACAGTAATCTTAAATTCTTTTAGATTATTTAGCCTTAGGATTCAAATATAGATTTCATTCACTAAATTATATTGTTGATCAGCACAACTGAAATTGTAGGTAATATGACCACTCATTACATTTCTTTTCATACTGTACCTTCTACATTTTTTTACCCGAATACTGGGCTTAATACAATTTTAAATGGGACAAATGGTATATAGAGTTCATCATGGTCCCATTTAGAGCCGACTTTGTGTTACCATTTTGTCTGAGTTGCCAGAATTCTGGTAAAATAATTTCTAGAAACAACTGATGCATTGAAAGTATTAAGAGATATTATGGAAGTTCTTAAACCATGACCATTAATTAACAAAGATTTAAAGTGCTTTTTTTGTGTTTTGGTAAATATAGACATATATTGCGATACTTATAAGTATTTTCAAATAAGTATATCTTTGTTAAGTGTCTACTAATAGCATTTTTAAAATTTTTTATTTGTTCTAATTGGTTATCCATGCCAGTAGAATTCATTTTGACACAATGTACACAAATAGAGCATAACTTCTCATTCCTCTGGCTGTACATGGTTCTGAGTCACACCAGTAGTGTAATCATACAAACATATAGGGTAATAATGTCTGTCTCATTCTATCATCCTCCCTATCCCCACTACTAGTGATATTTTAAAATAAAATTTTAAGTATGCTATTTTTTGAATGTCAAGTTTTGGGTTGCTTTTTACTTTTATCATTTGGGTGCCTAAATTGAATTTAATTATGAATCTTTCATAAACAAATATTAATGTTTCCTCAGAATTCTTTTTAAAATGGAGTTTTTGATTTTGAGATAATGAGGTTTTGTTTCATCCCTCAGCTTTGGTGACTAGGACTCTCTTCTTTTTTTATTTAAAAATACATTTCCATTATTTTAAAAAGAATAATAGAAATGAAGTACAGGAAAGTAACTAAAATTTATTAATTTCCAAATTTATACATAAAATAGTTTTAAATTTTAATTCATTCAATATCTCTACAAAAATTTAGTTTAAAATCTTTTGAAATATGTTACTGTTCTTTTGAGTACTGAATTTATGTAGTACAGAGGTTTACTCCACAATTTCACCCCTCACTATGATATGATTTCTTCCTATTCTCTCCCTAGCAGAGGCTTTCAGACCCAGTCATGTATATGTTCGGAGAAGTCTGAGGACTTCATGAATAATGATGAATTGAGTCTAATTTAGTTTCATATAGCATAGAATAAAGGAATAAAGACCATGAAACCTCCAATATAAACATTTGGCCTTCAGAAACCACATTGTTACCAAATGCCGTATTGAAATGGAATATGGGTATATTAAAGATGCTGAACTACACCCATAACTTTGGAATCAGCTTACCACAGAAGCAGAGACATCAGCAATACAAAGGATACACTTAATATAAGTGCTAGGTTACAGAAAACAGCACAAAGAACAGGGCACAGAAAGTCACCACCTTTGGTGAGAACTGTATAGGAGTTCATGAAACTTAAAAGAAAAAATTATGATTACTATTTTGTTTCTGCCATGAGCCTCCTTATAAATCAATCAAGAAATTCTGATGTAACCCTCAGAATTTCTTGATGATTTATGAACACATTCCATGGGAAAAATACAAACTTTTTGGAGTGTTCAAATTGGCTCTCTTGGACTCCCTGTTCACCTTTGGCAGTGAGAAATTATGTACTCTGTTAGAGCTTGTTCCTTAAATACTGCACACATACATATATGTACATATTATATACACATACATTATATACATGACTGCAGAATTCACATGAAAATAATAAGTATTAAAACATTTTTATTTAAATTAAACCTCAACATAGTCCACATTTTTATAGTAAAATTAAGCCATGAGAAAAAAAAAATCATTAAAAAAAACAATAAATGCCTTCACCTACTCTTATTTCACTGGATCAGTGCCTTTTAGAATTGAGAATGTGAGATAGTCATTCAATGAATTAACAGAATTTCCCTAATTAAAATAAAATCTTTAATTATTCTATTCCTTCTTTTATTTTCTCTCCAAGACTATCTATTCTACTTGTGTTTGTGAAATATCAATATTAAGATTTTATTTCAAGTGGGTAAACCTTGGGAAATTTCTGAACACTCTGAATTAACTATTCAAATTACTCTATCTAGGATTAAAATCACTTATTTGCATAGTTTGTAACTGCATGATACCCTTTAGCTTATGTTTGAGCCATGAGAAATTTTCATTTCTATTCAGTGAATGAATGTTTGTGAAAGCAAAATTAGAATTGCTCCAAATGTACTAGAGTTAAATTTTGTAAGATTTTTTTGAATAATAGTTTGTTAACAATGAATTTAGGTGAAGGTGAATTTTGTAGATAAGTGCTCAAAATTTAGTGCTTCTAGAATCTTTGAAAGACAGTCTGTGTCTACTCATTACTTCTGAAATGCTTACAACTAACTATATGGTATTTCCTCTATATAGCTTGTTTCACTGAAGAAAGAGGTAGTCATTATTTCAAAATGATTAACTTATCAGATACTTCAATAAGTTTTTAGTAATATGAAGGAAAAGAACCATATGATAAATATCTCAGCACCAAAAATTTGGCAGACGGTGTCATAAACCATAATGTGATAGGTTGTATACTGAAAGATGTATCTTCGGTGATTTTAAAAAGAGAGGAGGACATCTGGATTATAGCTTGACTCATAGACATTCCTATGGGCATACCTCAAAGTCTGAAATTTCCTAGTGAACAAGTATCATTTCTACATTACAACCTGTGAATAAGAGCATGTGTAAATGTTGATAATATCTTTTTTGTCTTACAAAGGGTAATAACTTGGAAAATATTTTTAAAAATATCCTATCTTCCTAACTATGTGTATAAAGATGCTCTCTTGTACTACAAAAATAGCCATGAAAGAGGTTAAGGCCTAGGTTGACAGGCTTAACTTATTACCTTTATGCTTACTTATTTGTAACTTTGACTACTTGGGACCTAGAGTAGAGATTATCTTTTAATATTTTGGTCAAATAATTCACCTTGTGTTATTTGGAAAACAGGCCACGGCAAGTCATAACAGGGTCACTGACAACTTCTTTCCTCTCTGTGCCCGAAGAAAAGGAAACCTCTCATCTCTTCATTCCGCCAACCCCAGTCTCTTGTGCACCTAATCCTGGCAACCATTTGTCCATGACCTGCCCAATTATGTTGTCATTCACCCAGCAGCATGTGATGTCCACTTCAGCCTGATTAAAATAATTACAGGCCCCATTCAGAAGAAAGCAGGACCTCTGGGTTTTAGCATTTGGGGTATCTTAGTGACTTTCTTGGGAAATTTTAATCCTATTTATGTTGTATATGAAATAAATTTTAATGTATGTTTTGGGGATTATATATAAATTAGTAAATGATAAGATCAGACATCAACTGAAGACATTTCTGCTACCTTGTCTAATGAGGAAGTTAAGTTCAGCATTTGTGGAAAACATTATCTGTAGCTAATAATAAGGCATATTTTGTGTAAGAAGCCTATGATTTTTTTAAAGATTTTTCCCAGCCCACGAAATTCATGTAAATGAACTCTTCTATGAAAATACTGAGAAAGAGAAACTTTAACTATTTGCAACCACTACAAATATTTTCTGGAAAAACCTTCTTAATTGGCATTTATTGATTGTTCTTCTAAGACAAATAGAAACTATGTTCTATTCCTTGTCATAATCACATCACAGTGACTTTAGATCTTGAGTATCCAACATAGACAAAATTCTTTCAAGTGTTTGAAAGTGTATTGGTAATTTGGGGGTTAAAGAATGTCTACATATAACTTTAGTATAAAGTATATTACTTTTTGGATGAGAGCTCATTTAATCTTTTATGAGGTAGATTTTAATTATATTGCATGTAGAGAAAAATTTAATACAACTTGATTTTACATATAAAACTAAGCCTTCCTTTGGAGTTTAAGTGTACTTTATTGTCTTTGAAACATTTAGTTCTTGTGACACCACATCATCTCACTAATTGAAGCATTAACAAATATTGATTAACTGTTTACCATTTGTAAGGCACCTTTTTGATTACAAGGTATAAATCCAGTTTTGTGAGGGTAAGTGGAGAGGGTGAGGAAAAACGTGTAACTATAACAACATTTAACAACAATGCACAAAAAAATCACTAGATACAGTGTATTATGAGATTCACATGAGGAAATGGTTGTGAGAAAAGATTTTATGATGGATATTGTATGTGAGATGAGCCTTTATAGATGATAAGATTTTATAAGTGAGACAAAAATAAAAAGCCGAGGAAAGAGTGTTTTTGCAAAGATACAGCTGAAAAGAAAAGCACAGTGTTTGAGGAAATCATACACTTACTACTCAACTACTCAGTTATTCATTTTTAAAAAGATTTTTATAAGCATCTGACCTCTGTTTCTTTCTCCTGCCTCATTACTCCTTCACTAGTTCTGTCATCCTAGCCTGTTAAACTACTGAAAGTTGTTCAAACTTGGTGATACTTTATCCCACAGCTTTCTTCACTCCTTCAACTTCCATATCCCCTTCACTCATCTAAATCCTAAGGAGTTAAGCTTAGACTAGTTGGAAACCTTGTCTGAACCCTCAAGAATGGGATGAGTTAAGTGCTTCTTTTGGGTGTACCCACTGTATCCTGTATTTACTCTGTTAAGGTATCTCTCACTGTATACTAAATGTTTATTCACCTGCTCATCTCTCCCCCTTGGTTATTATGCTCTTTAACCTATTTTGTCCTAACATCCCAGATATGGAGCCCCTACAAAAATTTAAATACAATATGTAATGTAATTATATAAGAATAAGAAAATATTCTATGAAAATTATAATAATATGTAAGCTCTATATTATGATTTCAACCTATTTTAATGTACCTATGTTAATTTTGTTGAATATTTGCAAAATTAAAAATGGGAATTAATGTGTTAATGAGGCACAGATTGTGTTGCATTCAACATTGTATCCATACTATAAACCACACAATAAATATGTAGCAATTTGAATTTTTATGTACAGTCCTAAAAAACATTAAACACCTAAAATATTCTAGACATAGGCCAGTCACTGCCTCCAAGGATCATATCATCTTTTATAGTGGTTCTCAAACTGTGGTTCCCAGATCAGTAGCATCAGCATCACTTAGGAATTTGTGTTTTTAAAAATTTTGGGGCCCTACTCCAGACCCACCTGATGAAAAACTCGGGGGATAAAACTCAGCAATATGCCTTTCAACAAGCCTTCTCAATGATTTTAACACATTATAAGGTTGGAAATTCACATTAAAGTGAAATAATTGCAGATAAAGCTGTACCAGTGTTAAAATGAGCTATATGAGCTGTATTTCTTTAGTTGGGCTTTTGGGAAGCTAATCAAAGATTTTGAAAGGCAGAATTCTTTTACACATAGCAATATTTTGGACCTGTAAAAGACTAGAAGCAGAAAGGCAGGTGAGGACTGTTTTAAGTCTAGCAGGTAGATACCCCAGTAGATACTAAGGCAGTAAGAAGAGGCATTAATTGCAAGCATCTATGTTTAGAACATGTACATGGATTTAAAAAAGGAAAACAGTCATATAAGATGCCAAACTCAAACCCTGTTGGTGCATTTATTGTTATCTTAATGAATAAAAGCAAAGAAATAATGGGCTTGAGTTTTTAAAATATTGCTTTTATTTGAGTTACCAGTGGATGTTCAGTTGAAAACACTTACTGTGCTGTAGAATCTACCAGACCTGAATATAAATTCTAGCTTTGTCACTTATCTTTGTAATCTTGGCTAGAAAAAAAAACTTTCTTACTTCAATTTCTTCAAGTGCAAAATCAGTTTAAAAGCTTACCTCATTGGCTGTTGTAAGAATAAAAATATACGTTAAAATAATTTAATATAGACATGAAGGATCTAGTAGAGTGAATTGTTGATCCTTGATTATTCAGAGCATTTAGCATCTAAGCTATTAGTGTCAATGAACTGAACAATAGAAAATGTATGACTAGAGCTCTTGTTAGGAAACAGGTGGTTAGATGTTGGAGTCATATGCAGGAAGTTGTTAATGGAAAATTGTGAAAGAGAAAAGATTATTATAAGAAGACAACATAAAATATTAGAAAGTGTCTCATATTTAACATAGAGGAAACACCTACATTTACTGGTGGTGAGAGGAAGAGAAGATGGAAGACACGTAGGCAGAGACATAACAGGACCACATTCCTTTACTTAGGCTAAACTGTTATGTGTTTACTTGTTCCTACCCACTCTCATTTGGGGGCTGAACTGTATTGTGATTTTAGAAGCTACCTAATTATTTGGCCTGAGCAAGAATATTGCAATATCTCTTTTGATATTGAGCCCACTATCTCACAAGTCAACCAATTCCCTTTTTGGAACTTAGAACTTTTTTCATTTTTATCCAGACCTATTATCTCTTTAAATTGTGTGCCTTATTTGATTTCTTCTTATAGCAGTGGCTTATACTATTATATTAGTAGCCACTAGGACCCCTTTCTTTATTCCTTCAAAGCTCCATTTATCTTCTAGCACATGAAATTTTTATTATAGTCAGTGAAAGAATACCTTCATTTTCCATCTTATTAGTATCTTTAGAATAATTTTCCATATTATTATTATATCTTTATATGAGTTCTCATTCAAGCCTATCATACTTAATATTTTTTTAAAACTATAGCCAGAAACTTAAAAGAGAAAATGGAAAACTAACCTTAAAATTATTAACTTGCATTTATTATATATTTTATATATATTGGCATGTGTATACTAAAGGACTGATAGAGCTAAAACATGCCTATGTTATTGAGAAAAATGTTATATATAGGTTGCAAATTACTCAGCAGGATTCAATTCCACTCAGTAATTTCTATATGAAACTGGTAATGCTTAAGTGGAATATCTACTGAAGTCATTCATTGAATCAAAAATCAGCATATAATGTAATTCTCGAATTATCAACCTATCTGATTAATATATTTGTATTTGATTTTGCTAATCATCTAAAAATAGCATGAACGAAGTAGATTTCATTTCCCCATCACCACCTTTTACTGTTTTAAATATTATTCTGTGGTTCTGTGGAAATTTTCCATCTATCATAAGCAATCCCAATTAGTTAATTCATAAAGTTCATGTTCTTCTAATTGAAAATATCATTCATAAATAAATTCATGTATTTTGCTGTTTTTATTGTTTATAAAAATAACTCATGTTTATTGCTAAATTTCAAGAAATAGAAGTGTAAAAATGAAAGAACATATCACAATTCTCACTTCCTTTTTAAAATATTTTTAGTTGTAGATGGACACAATACCTTCATTTTATTCATTTCTTTTTATGTGGTACTGAGGATTGAACCCAGTGCCTCACGTGCTAGGCAAGCACTCTACCACTGAGCTACAACCCCAGCCCTTCACTTCCTTTTAATGTAACCACCATTAATGGTGTTGTGTATCTTCTGGACTTCCATAGCTACATACATTTTTTAACAAAAGTAGAATTGAATAACATTTGCTATTTTGGAACTTACTTTGCTCCATACAATTTTAATATCCCTTACTGGTAGACATTTATATGATATTCAACTTTTGGTTGGTTTAAACCATTCTGTGACATATACATTACACATTTCTCTTTGTGCTTTTCTATAGTCATCTATCTCCTTGTGGTACAGGAAGTAGAATTTGCGAGCCAAAGTTATTTACTAAATATGATCCTTGATATATGTTTCCTTGCTTTTGTTTAAAACATTCTTAATGTTATGTCATGATAATACAAAGACTAACTTAAAAGTAGTAAAATTATATACACAATTAAATAATATTCAGCTGTAAAATTAAAACCCATCCAAGTTAACACTCACCAAAAATGATTCCACTTTTTCATGAAAAAACAATTTAATTTTTAAATTATTACTGCAAAAAAGCATATAGAAGGTGTGAAAGAACAGGAAGAATCAAATTGCTCTGAACATTTTACAAGATAACACTATATAGCCTTAAAAACCTTGACTTAAGTCAGCAATGATCAAATTACAGCATAAAATGGAAAGAAATTGCTTAGTAGAAATCAAGGTGTAATTCATTGTTGAGAACAGATATGCTGAAAGAAAGATATGGCTATCACATATGGGGTTTAGTATAGTCAGCAATTATTTGAATACATAAATTCATTCAACTTATTAATGGTTATCATTAATAGTTCTTCCTAAACTCTTTGTATAAACATGTTTTCTCCCTCCAAACATAACTCAAAATTTTCTCTTCTTTTGGCAAACAAAATGATCACTGATTCAGATTAATTTTTCTTTCATAATTAGTTAGTAAAAATGGTTGTACGGATACTACTTAGCTATTAGAGGGATGAGAATCTGTATATACCTTTGGACATATAACAGTCCCCACTTATATATAACAAGAGGCATTCAACCAGTTCTGTAACTGTATTTGATCTGCATTAATGTGTTTTTTAACTGGCAGCCTCTTACTCATCTTGGCCGTGTATCATAATGATCATTTTGATTCATATCTGAGACCCCTGAGGTTTTAAGAATTATAACATCTTGCTTCTTTTTTCCTGACTCCTTCTCTTCATCATCACTCAGTTCTGCTGTAGTTGAGGTTATAGTTTACCTGAATGCTTATTAAATATACTCATGTCTGTTGTTATACTACAGAGACTGCATTCCAGATTACTTCTTTATAGTGTGTAGGGGATCTTTGCTTTTTTTGGTGAAAGTACTCATTCTTTCTAGCTTAAGTAAGATCTTCCAGGCAAAACCATGATGAATACCAGACAAAAGACATGCATTCTCTTTCACTTGGGTGCCTTCAAAAACTAGATCACTGTTTATACTATTTGCTAAATTGTTTGCAATCCAGGATAAATTTTGACCCAGTGTAATTGTATAATAACACATCCTGGAATATTATAACACCTTAGATTTGGAACAAAAGGTTCTTCTCTGTTTTAAATGTGAAGTGTATTTTTGAAAAAGCAAACATTGGAATAATAGATATTTTAATGTATTTCCTTAAAGCATAGTTCTAGAATTTCAGTTACCCGATACTGTAATACCAGTCTGTTTTAAAAGCATACTAACCAAAAGTATTCTTTGTTTAGAATTTTAAAAGAATGATGAGTGAAGTAATTTAACATGAATAACCATGGAGCCAGGTTTCAAGACATTTATTCAGTATTTGACTTAATTATGTAATGTGTTTTAAGGTGATATTCAAATAGAATGGCTTCATTAAATTTGGCACACCATATTTTAAGTTTATAGGGTTGTTTGAAACACATTTCCAGTAGCTACTTCATTGGAGTAGCATTACCTTGTCATTTATTATCCTATAATAGCACGGTAAAAGGTTCATTTATTGATGCTGTCATCCTTGCATCAGAATGTTGCCTTTGTGTGTCAGTACTAGCTATTGGTAGTATAATGTCAGTCTATTTTAGAGATACTTGTAACCACATATCTCTAAAAGATGGTGATGAGAAAGCATGTGGTGTAGTTTGTAAGCTCAGAACATTGCCAAATCCTTGTTTTCGGGCATGTGAACTTTCAAATTGTACTTGTGAACAGAGCTTGGATCTAGACCTAGCAGCTAAGCAGCATTAATGGTGACATAATTTCTTTAAATTCTAAATTACTCCAATGATAGGATATAGTTTTACTCTCTGCTTTAACATCGTAAATGTCCATTATTTTGTCTCATAATTATATGGACTCTAACACAGTAACATGGTTAATAAATTCAAAGATAAAATTTTTCTTGAGTATATATCTCCTGAAATTTGATAGGATGATACACCAATTATGTGATTTTTTTTACTAATCTTATTAAAGGGGGAGAACATTAAATCTTTGAATACTGTACCTCAATTTTATTGTAATGATTTTGCTGGTTACCAGGTGGGGTGGCAGTTGAAAAATTTGGTGAATGCACTACGAGAGGACCCGAGTGGTGTTATCTTAACTTTGAAAAAGCGACCTCAGAGCATGCTTACCTCAGCACCAGCTTTACTGAAAAATATGAGATGGAAGCCCCTTGCTCTGCAGGTAATGAAGCTTAATCATAAGTCATACACCATCATTTTAGCCATAGATTATCTCAGTAATGCTTCTTTATTGTGCCTCATCTCAGCAGCATATGGATTTAATCTTGTATGCTTTTGAAAATTTGTTTGTGAAATGATCTCTTCACAGCTTATCCTAATAGGCTTAATCATGATGAAATCTGAGAAAGTAACTAAAACCCAATTGATAAAGAACTCTGCCTCAATTTATAAACACTTCAAGCATAATTCCAAAAAGCCACAAATATATCATGCCAAAATATGGAGATAAACGAAAGAGATTTCAGTTTTGTGATATAGTCTTCTATTATATAGCTTATAGCTGCATATACTTCTGGAAGAAGCTAGATGATACTATCTAAAATTCTTTTAAATTAGGTTATAAGATAGTAATAATAATTTATGGACAGAAGGAAGATAAGTTTTAAATTAGTAATTAAAATCTACCTACTCTGTTCCTCCTGTTTTTCACTTTTCTACCCTGTAGAATAGCCAAAATAGGGAAATTGTCACATAAGAATTTTTGCATTTTACTCAGCATGAAACATCACCCTAAAATATTATGCTGAATGTTGACAAATTATATTGAGTTATCTATAAAGTTATAAAAATATTCTAACTGGCAAAAGGCAGTGAAGTAATACATTTTCTTCAATTCACTCAGAATATAATCTTTAAATATATCATAGAAATTTTTTTCTTTTGCAAAACCTGCATTTTAAAATAGGAGACTATTACCTTTTTTAGAAGTCTAATTTTTTAAAAATGTCCATTGTTCAGATTAAAAAGAAATGCAGTATATGGAAATGCATCATTGTCACTGGTATACAAATTGTTGTTAAGCTTGATATTATTACCTTTTACCATTCATAGTTATTTTCCCTAATTATCTATTATATATGACTGGCCTTTTGGATTATGATGATTTTTTATCATCTAAAACTTTAGTTCTTGTTAGCCTAAAAATTATCATTATACTTAAATCATATAAAAACACATAAAATGTTCCAACATTAAGATCTTTAAATTTTTAATGTGAATCTATTTTTCAAATGAATAAATTTAAACTTTATTGATATGTCCAAATGCATTTGACCTACAGTATTCATTTATTATTAAATCTATTTGATGATCATTAAAGTTCAGAGGCCAGTGCTTGCCTCATTAAGTCATAGATAAGCAGATAAGACTCCCATCACATCGTTTTTCTCCTTACTGCATTTCAAATTTCTTTGTTGTTCCACTCTGGAGTTTCTATTGAAATGTCTTCCCCAAGATCCTTCTTTAAAGTCTGAAGAGGTGGGAACCCTGAAGAAGAGGCCCATACTTTCAGCCATTAGGCATTCTTCTCTGCATATGTCCACTTAAACTTAACAACTCTTCTCTAGTCCCTCATAAAGTACTTGAACACCCAAAAGACCTTGGTTTCTTGCTGGTCCATGTATTCTGTTTGAGGAAATGTATCTAGCCAATAAATTGATAATTTGTTTCCCTGTTGGATTCTTTTCCATAAATGCAAACTGGAGAGTTAAGGTAATAGCTGTATCCAGTTAAGAATAACTTTTACATAAAATGCTAAAATAATTGAAACACCAATATTTTGTTACACATACATTTAGTATATGTATTCAAAGCTAGAGAACAAAGAATATAGTTTTAAAAACTATCTCACATCATTCCTTATCCATAATTTTAATAGATTTTTAAAGTATTGTTTTTAAGTCCATTTCTAAATACCAAGAATTTTGCCTTCTCAGATTACTAATTGTATTTATTCCTCATTGCTTATTCAGTTATGCTGAGTGTTTGTAAATGTTTTTTTTTCAGAATGCAAAAATCTGAAAAAAGGAAACCAAGATTTACATAAGTGTTTATATATTTATCAACATTTTTGTAAATTCATTATTTCAACTGAATTTGGTTTACCTAAACTGTGTTGGCAAAGGTCAACCATCTGTATGTAAGCCATGCTATTAGGGAGAAAAAACTGCTTTTAACATCTTTGAAAATTGCTTCAGTGCTTTACTTTTTAACAGAGTAGAAGAAAGAATATCAGTCTTAACTCAATACTTCCAGTTGGTGCTAAAACAGGGTCTTAGGAGTAAGGGTAATGGACTAGTTCTTTTAATATACCATCATGCCATCTCCACCAGACATTCCTGCATCCTGTTTTGAGGACATGAAATTGTACCATTATAGAATTCTTTATCTTAAGGTTTTAACATACGCTAAAATGCAGACACCTGGAAGCATAATGGAAATTATCTGGTCAGAAATTACATAGAATATAAATTCTGATACAACCAAAAATGGAAAAAAATATGAGAGTACCAGGATCTCAAGTTTGAAGTTGGACTGTCTCCAAAGGGTGAGAAGTCACAGAAATAATGGGATATGAAGGTTCTGCAGGAAGTTGTAAATTTTTTTAATGCTATGCCTGAGGTCATGTTTTCTTCCTAGTGCCTAAGGAACAACCTCAGATATGAAGCATAGTGCTAAATGTAGTACTAATCCTCTGTGTAGATACAAGTGCCATTCTTATTGTGTTCTTGCTTCTGGTATATATATAAATAAGTTGGAGACCAAATACCCATTAATTCATCTGAATATAAATCTTCAGCATTCAACCTTAAAGAACTGTACATTAGATTATTTCTTTCTTCATAGGGGTATTGGTATTCTACTAGGAATTGTTTAAATTGGAGGCTACTAAAATCTGTGACATTTATTTAACTATGTCTTTTTCTTAGACTATACCAGTCTTAATAGATATTAGCATTTTCAGACAAAATGTAGCAGAATGCATGTAGTATGGATGTAGACTCAGTACATGCATCTTTTCTTAAAACAACTTTATCCTAACATATAAATAATGATTTTAAATTATTAAGGAAAATTGTTATCTATACAAATAAAACAGTCTTAGCTATTATAAAGTAGTTTTAATAAAAGTAGTTGTATTTCTAAAATGTTTAAAAAGATAGTGACTTCCAATATTAATTAACTACAATGATGAATTTTGATTTGAATCTTCTTTTGATACTTATTGATGAAATTATAGTCAAATAAACAAAAGCATACAATTCAACTTCATGCTCACAGAGCAATTTCATCAGTATTTCATCAAATTTCATAAATTTTTCAGAATTTCAGAATTTTTCAGAACTTCATCAAAATTTCATAAATTTTGGCAACTCTTGATAAATTTCTGATTTCTCAAACATATGTAATAGAACTGAAGGACTTAAAGATCCCTTTATTAAATACTACAAGTAGCTTTAATTATATATGAAAGTTTTAATTCTGTTGTCATTTGCATACATTGGTAAATGGCAGAGATATCTTACTTGCGATAGAGTCTTTATTCTAAGAAGCAAGGAATTCCTTGCATTCTGGGAACTATTTCTCAAACTTAATGGCACCCTCTACTAATTTCCTGGATTTGGGTAAGCATGGTGATTGTTTATGGTCAAGTCCTAATTTGATGAAAAAAAAATCCCAGGGAACTCTGAATAAACCTCAAGGTATATTGGATGTTTTAAATTAGTATACATAGGCCATGAGCATGCATGGATAGTGTCATTTTCTTTTTTATAAGAGGTATGTGGAAGTATCATCTAGACACTGCAAGTTCCTTGAAATCATCACTGAGAATCAATGATTTTTTTTTTAATTTAATAACCCAGTTTTTGAGAAGAGAATGCATCTCGTAAATGGTCATTAAAATCAATGCTGGAATTCGACAAACTGATTTAGTTATTGTTCAAAACATTTTTATATAAAATAACATAAGCTGTATGATTAGAATTATTTTCTTAAACTGTATTCTAATCCATAAATTTCTTATGTTGTTGCCAGTTACTTGTGTGACTTCGTGCTTTTCTATTTAAGTTGTATTGTTTAGCATTACCTCAATGCCATTTTTACAGGATATTTAAACACCTTTGAGTAAAAACAGAAATAGAAAATAGTCCTAACATTATACTTTGTCTGTCAACTGGAGTAACAATTGGAGAATGCTGATGACATTAGATTTCAACTACATATAGATAAGAATGGTTAAACTTATTCCATAAAAGTCAAAACCCAAAGGTAGCAATAAAGTTTACTTCAATAACTAAGTTATGGTTTGGTGTGACTGAAAAAAAATTAGTGACAGAAAGTTTATATGTTTCTGAAAATTTTATTTTAATGGCTTGTTTTGAAGAGGAGAAAAACTACTATTAGATATGACAATAAAGAAAAAATTCATTTAAAAAAATGTAATTGTGCTGACTGGAAGGCAATAACAGTTGTATGCTTTACATGTTCAAATTAGCAAATAGCTGCAAGCAACTGTCACATCAAATTTTAACTCACCCAATGTTTAAGCAAATCAATTAAAGAATTCTCAGTCACATTTGTGTTTTTGAGCCAAATGCTTTTACAGTGTTAGCACCTACAAATAATAACCTATAATGCAAACATTATCCATTCTTTCATTAATATCCCAAAAATGATGTTTACTGTAATTTGAAAGATGAAACAATTATGTCCATAAAATTGGAAGCACATAATTAATATGCTAATGTTAGACTCAATACAGTGTGCAAAAGTTGATTCAGTGAAAAAAGACATTTTTTACTGTGATTCTAAAGTCTATATTAGTTATATATCATGTTACTGCATACATATTTTTATGCTCATATATCTGTAAGTTTAATCTAAGCAAAAAGTGATTTCCTGATTAAATCCACGGTCAGAAAAAACATGTTTTCTTTGTTATAGAAAAGAAAATCACATATTTACAAAAGAAGACTCAAACCTTTTGTATTTATAAACTTGAATTCTAAAAGAAGCTGTGAAATAACTGAGAGTGGGAGAATGTTGAATATATGCATTTCCCTTGCTTAAGTTCCAAATAATTTATTACTTAAGAAAAACCTTGACCAGGAAAAACTCTACTGGGTAATTTTCCAGATTAGATCTAACATTCTTTATATGATCAAGAAACTTACAAGTTTGTACACAAATTCTTGCCTCCCCAAAATCCAGAATACATTTTCTCTTAACATTTGTTTAGATAATTAAGGAAAGAGTTGTTAATATAAAACAATATTCTGATACTAGTATTTGGGAATTACAACATGTCTGAACTGAATGAGGGCTTGTATGAAAGTTCTGTTTTAGAATATTGGGGTATTGTGATCCACTAGAGTTTGTGCTTGTTCCCAAGAGTGAATAAAATAAATGGCCAGGTTTATATTTGATGTAATACTTTGTATTTCAGTGGGTATCCCCACTCCCAGAAGGCAAAAGCAAACTCTGTGTGGTCTTGGCCTTAGTGAATTTTAAAGCTAACTACGTAACAGTGTTTTAATCATTAATGTTGGGTTCATTCTTTATGTTGTTGGTTTCATTTGAGACTTTTATGTTCTTACTATACAGAGGGACAACTAAATTAATGTATGCTTGCCAAGAGATGTTACAATGTAAATATTGGAGTAAAACCTCAACATCAAATATAGTTTCTTATATATAGTTTTTAAGATCATAGAAGTTTCAGAGGTACAGCAATCCCTCTCAATTATCTTAGATATGTTAGAATTGGGAGGCACAAAGATAAGACCTGAGCCATCAGAGGATTTAAAGTGAGATTTCATTGATTCCTTATAAAACCTCAAAGTTTAATTTTTGCAACAATCACAATGTTTAAACTGGATGAATAGGATATTATTGCTAAAGTTTTCACTTATGATTCAGAGGTAGATTTGTGCCATACCATGTTCTAAGATACAAATTTAAAGTGTTTACATAGTTTAAGTTGATATTATGAAAATGTGTGTTACCTAGAAGATCTCTGAGTCCTATTGACAGCAGTAAGTTATCATTAATTGACCTAAGATTATAAATATATGTTTGAAGATGATTATGCATGTGATCATATTACTTAGAATTTGGACATTTGTAGAGATAAATGTCAGTGTCCCCCAAAATCTATCAGACTTGTGTCATAACAACACATATGCAAATGTGTCTTCCCTCTTGAAACCTCACTGAATATGTGCAAAGAGAGCTTTATGTCCACAAGGATCATTTAGAAATGCCAAAAAAATTATATGATCAAGGCCTCCCAGGAAATAAGCCACTTCGGATAAGATTCATAAAGGATCTACATGATACTTGATTGCCATAGTGGATCAGGCTATACTGAAGCTTCATGCTTACTTGAATAATGAGATGCAATCCTAAAGTAATACCCTTGTACTTTATACATAAATGTTGGTAGTTCATAATTCTCTCCTCATACAGATTTTAACAATATAAGGTCAAAATGGTAAAAGAAAAAAATATTAGCCTTTATTACTGTTTTATTCTTAATTTGGAAATCCTTTATAGTACAATGGTTACTGTTTTTCCTATGTTATGGACAAATGATCAAAAGTAAATGCTACTAGGATAAGAGAAGTGGTCTTTTTACATTATTATATTCTTATTTAGAGTTTTTAATTTAAGGAATATGCTCATTAAATTGCTAAGAGAACTCCATTTGTTATTTTCTGTGAATTTTCACATGAATGGTTATTGGTGGTAGGTGTGTTTTTAATGCTGCTTGTTATAAATAAGAATTTCTCACTGGTAATTTCAGCTAATTGCATCATTCATTCTGTGCTTCAGTTTTACCTGTCTTTCTAAATTTCTTTAATGCCTTTTTCAATATTTAGTCATTGAATTTGGCACTATTTCTTGTCCACCATTAAAATTTTTAAGATATTATTATCTTAAATCTTCTCAGACTTCTTTTGAGTTAAGAAGCTATTTTCATTTTCTCATGAAGCTTCTAATTAAATACTTTATTTTTCCCTTGCCTAATGTCCAAGTTGGTTTTTTTAATGTAATTCTTAGCCAGGCATAGTGGTACACACCTGTAATCCCAGTGGCTTAGGAGGCTAAGGCAGAAGGATTGCAAGTTCAAGGCCAGTCTCAGCAACTTAGCAAGGCCCTAAGCAACTTAGTGAGACCCTGTCTCAAAATAAAAAATAAAATATAAAAAGGACTGAGGATGTATATCAGTGGTTAAGCACCTCTGGTTCCATTCCCTGGTATTAAAAATGTTATTCTAAAAAAGAATGATGACTTTCTCACCTTTATTAGCTTGACAATAACAGTGCAATAAGTAGACAGATATACTGAATATATTGAATATTTACTATGAACTTCACTTGGTATATGAAGCATATATAAAAGCCAGATTATATATCCACATAATAAACTAGTTGAAGTATTTTCTATGATTTACCAGTCAATAAACTATGTAGCCAGTTGAGTTAAACAACAGGATTGACTAATTCTTTTTTCCTCTTTAAAAACAAGTTGTTTTTTCAACAAGTTTCATTAATTGAACCAGCTTCACATAATCAAATCTTTTATCTATTCAAATGCTTTAAAATATTTTTTCCTCTCTGCATTTGTCAATTTAGGTAATCATTTTAACTGATGACATTAGTGGCAACTCCTTGCTCAAAATAGATACCTTGAGAAAAGGAATTTGAAGCTAGTTGACATGGCTAAAAATGAAATTTTCTAGAAAGGAAAAGATACAAGTACCAGAGGTCGACCATCCTGGTAATAGCCCAGGCAAAATATATTTTCTTAGTTTTTATTTCATACTTAAGGAATATGTTCAATATACTTGTAACCATTTACTACTACTCCTTTTTTCCTTATTGTTTAGGGAGAAACTAATAGGTGCTACCAAGAAAAGTAACATACAGTTCTATAGATGGTGGAAGTAAAGGAGAGAAATCCTCAAACTAGAAAAAGTGACACTGAAATTGTAGAAAAACATAAAAGGTTATTTTTAAAAGCTTATGCTTTAAAATTTGGTGTTCACTTGTAACATTAAGGTATTTTAAAGTATGAGATCTATTGAAGCATTTAAAAAGCATGCTGAGTATTAGCTTTTCTGTCAATGCACCACTTTAAAATTATTGGAAAATAATATACTGTGTAATAAAGTTTTTCTTTACTGCATTTCTATTATGATGAAATTTTAATCAAACTTATTATTTAGTGTCATCTGTATTTAGAACCAAGATACTCTGAGAGGAAAACAACTATAAACAGTCACATAACAGTGACTATAGATTACATAGATACAGGTATATATCACTGAACATGTTATTCAAAGATCTGTTGTAGAGGCTTGCAACATAACCTCAAAATAATGCAGTTGTTTCTTCAGGCTTCATGGTGTTCATCTGTACAAGTGACTCCTCTGATTACCTATATAATCTTAAGATTTCCTGTTGCCAAAAATTTTGCTCCTAAAGTACAGGCATAGCTTACCTGGACACTGTTTCAAAAATCAGTATTGTTTACCATAGGAGTCTTTACTGTATACTTTCATAATATCTTAAAATTCTTCGATTAGTATGTAAAGCTTCTAATTTTAATATCATATGAGATGGAATATTGTAAATCACCAAAATACACTATTATTCCTTTCTCCATTTCTTTTTCTTTAATTTCTATTTCACATAGATTAAAACTTAACCATCATTTTGGCAGGATGTGTGATTTGCAAGCTGTTAAGGTGAGCTGTGTAACAAGGAACATCAAAATCATGAACTGAGTCTTAAACTATGTAGCCTACCCCAATGACATGCATTGTACTTTCCACTGTATTTACCCTTGGCTTTCTGAACAAATTTTGTTTATCTGTTCAAAAGTATTGTTACAATATAAAATAGTTGTACTATGCCATTATTTGAGTGTCCAAACAATGCGTGTTAAATAATAGAACTGTGGGTCTATAGACATACTAACAGCGTTTTCATACTGGCTAAAATGGCAACATCTTGTTATGTGGAGATGCAGTTCATTTTGTGATCATTACTTTGGTATTTGAGATTGCACAAAAATTCTTATTTTTAATGCTAATTGTATGTGTAGTTAATCAGTAAGATCTGTAAGACAAACATAAAAAATTGTGAATTTTTGTTTTACTTTAGGATAATTTCTTGAACCACTAGTTTATTTAGAAATGCTGTGAAGCTTGGAATTGGGAGTGCTCTTAATGCATTCTGATATACAGCTTAATTCAATATATACAGTTTCTTAACATAAAAAGAAACAACCTCCTATTCAATGCATACATACAAACATGAAATCAAGATCTATCAATATGCAACTTAAGATTATTTAAAATGATAGATAAATGTGTGTGCCTGTGAAAGGTGAAATGATTGTGTCACATTAATAACCATACTTTTGAAGATGTACCATAAAATGAGTTGGAGGAGACGGCTAACTATGTTTATATTGACAGAAAAAAAGTACACTTTCCTGGAAAATGCTGTCTCATATTGGTCTTTTATAATCCATTTTTGTTGCCTTTTCTGAGAATCTGTGACATTCTACCAACCTAGGAGTAGAGTTTGTCTTTTTGGTGACATCTGAAATAGCTTTCTTGTGTATCAGTCAAGATGTAAGCAAGCTAATTCTTCTATGAATCACTATTATCTTTCTTTCAAAAGTGGGATTCTGACAAAGCTAATTTAAATAAGGTTCTGACTGAGATAAATCTTCCCATTATAAAACAGTACATGGTAATTTCTTACCTCATAAATAGCTTCTAGGTGGTTAGACCATAGGAAAAGGTGAGTTGGGAACTAAGTGGAAACCTCTAACATATATTATTTATTTTTGGAGACTCAAAGGAATATCCATATACTAAATAACATCCTTCTTGATTTCAGCCAACTTCAAAAACTTTGCAGAAATAGATCATTTTAAAATGATAACTATATGTCATTGTTGTTGTTGTTTGTGTTGTTTGTGCGTGTATGTATTTTCTTTTTCATTTTAACCAGCCTCTTATACCTAGAAGTCCCACAAGCAGTGTTGCCACGCCTTCCAGCACCATCAGTACACCTACCAAGAGAGACAGTTCTGCCCTCCAGGATCTCTACATTCCCCCTCCTCCTGCAGAACCATATATTCCCAGGTATAAAACTAACTTTCATGTTGTTCTAGGCAGCTTCTACTTAAAGATTAAACTAATGGCATATAAACTGCAAAGTCAATTCTTGAGGAATACTATGAATATTTTCTCAGGAATTCTGAACACATTCTGGAAAATCATTCCCATTATAGTGAATGAAATTTGATTAATAATAACAGTAACTAATTTGTATTAAACATTTATTATGCATTAAGTATCTTATCCTCCTTATCTCTTATAATAAGAAAGAACAGGAAAGTAATATTAAGTAACAATTAAGATTATTTTAGTAAGTATAAAATAAGTGAAACTCTTTGGCTAAGAAACCCAAGGAAATCTCAGACTAGTTTGAAGCATTCCATTTTTTTTAAGAGAAAGTTTTCATTGTATTGAAAAAAAATGGGAGTAAGGGAAGAATGGAGGAATGTTGGATTGTGTAGAGGGAAGTGAAGCAAGGGGAGGAGGCAGAGGGAAGGAAAGATAGTGGAATGAGACAAACATCATTATCCTTTGTACATGTATGATTACACAAATGATGTGACTCTACATCGTGTACAACCAGAGAAATGAAAAGTTGTAGCCCATTTGTGTACAATAAATCAAAATGCATTCTGCTGTCATGTATAACTAACAGTTTATTAGTATGAGCAAAGTTTATAGATAACTTTAATGCTTTCTTAAATGCATAGAGAGATTACTTTTTTGATGATGAGGAAGAGGAAAAGAAGGAGAGAGTCCCCCGCCCAGTACCTTAGAATCTAGAGTTTTTACTTTATCAGTTCATTAATATTTTCTCCAGCAAATAGTTTTTACAAGAAAAAGAATTGCCTTTAAGGTCTATTTCCTAGACTTCTTGGGGCAGAATCTCCATTTCATTTCTAGATTCTAATTAGAAATTCCTGGCAGGGGTGAAAGATTACAGCTTTGTGCCATAATGCATTCTGTCCAAAAGCATTCTGATATCCAGCCTGTGAATACAAAAATTATGGGAAGGGCCAGAAATGAGTGGGGATAATAAACACCAATCACAAATAATTTGATTTAGTTTTTAAATTAATTCTGCCATCATTCAAAAATAATAAAGTTGTATTATTATCAAGCAGTACTTAATATTAAATTTCTCCTGTATATAAAAGAATTGAATTCTTTGTGTTTAATTTTCATTATTATTTAATATACCTAGTGTTTCAGAGATATTTATTCTATTAGATACAATGATACTGACATTATATGGTCTAAATGCTATGTGGCAATATGGCATGTCTGAAAATACTGTGTTGTCATATAGTAATAAAACTATAACCAGTATTTGTATACATATAAATCCTTATTTTTGAGAATTAAATATAGCTATAGGAACATAAATTATAAAAAACCTAATTGACTAACCTGGCATTTCATAAGTCTTTCCGTTATATGATTTGAGATGTTACATTAAATTTATAATCAGATGTACAAATCCATCCAATATAAGAGTAAAATCATAAGTTATATTTTAATTCTATTTAAACAGTGTCAGTTTTTCTGAATACTCTTGCATGACAAGTACTGAACAAAACAAGAAACTACTTTTTGTGATTTTCATTTAAACTGAAAATATTTATATTTCAGAGCAAATGATTATATAACTAGCCTTATTCTTTAGAGGGCTATATGCACAGATAAACATCAAAAGAATATTTCTTAACAAATCTCCACAGTTTTTATATGTTCTTTCCTGTTCGCTTTGGTTAGAGATGAACTTGTTATAACAAAATGATCTCCTGGACAGATGGGATTTAGATGGACAAAACATTGAAATGAACCAGTCCTGTCCTCATGACTGTGGTAAAGATATTTTTAAGTCAATAAAAAGCTTGAACATGCTACTTAAAACTATTAGAGTAGTTGAAATATCAACATACTAGTCATTGTTTTATAAGTACAAACTAAAGGCCCCATACTTTTCAGTAAAATTCATAAAAGTAGTATATATTTTCTCAATTGATTTTATTTGGTCAGTATGTAATTTAGCAGAATATTCTAAAGATATTTTGAGTCTTACTATTATTTACCATTCACACAGTTTTTTTTTCCCCCTGCAGTGCTGGGGATTGAACCCAGGGACTTGTGCTTGTGAGGCAAGCACTCTACCAACTGAGCTATATCCCCAGCCTTCACATAGTCTTTTGATAGAGCAATCAGAATAGTCCATGCTTCAAAGCCCTTTTGAACCACAACATTATGTAAATCATGTGCATATTTTGGTCTGACTTGAAGTCATAGTCATAAAACCCTTTGCAGTTGTCATTATGATTATAAATAATGAAAGGTATCTTAATAAAAAACAACTTAAAATGATGAAACTAGATGTTAAGAATTTTTATGTGATTAAATTATTCAAACATTTATTCCAGGAAAAAAAGTCACTGTAAATGTGCCTTTTCCTCTAAAACTGAAAACACTCATGTATATAAAGTATATGAAATTTGGTTGATATTTTATTATGCCTTGTGATTATATGCAGAATCATTAAAATGTGTTGTGCATTTATATTTAACCAAATTTCTTTTCCTATGATAAAAATGAAAAATTTGTAGGTCTTAGAACAGCTCTGAAGTTTAAGTAGCAATTTTTGTTATAAAGTCTACTGTCATTAAATAAAAAGAAAGTCCCCTAAAGCCATGCTATGTTCATCCTTTTCCTTAAATCCTTTCTAGATCAAAGGTGTAGATTTATTACATATTTTTATTAAGGTATAACATTAATTAAAGTCAAAATATTTATAGTACGATGAAGTAATTGAGTTTTTCAGGGATTCATGACATGAGTACATACATATACACACACACTTATATAGACAACTCATACATATACATACACACATACTCTAAAACATATTTCATTCCATTGGAAAGTTGGGCTTATTTTTTACTTAGCATTGTTTGAGCACTATATTGACATGTTTAACTTATCTGTCCTTTTGATCTAAGGCTACTTCTTCATATCATTATGCTGTACAAAATATCAGCCCTTCAAATTTTCTGCCACAGGCTGTGTCCATATAAATATAACATGGTGAATTAATTGGTCTGGATCACCCTCTGATCTCAGCTACATTAGTATTCATATCACAGGCCTGATAGAGAAGTCTACCCATTTACAGGTAGGCATAGCCTTACTCCAGTGCCATGAATTCATTGGAGCTGTTTCCAGGAAAATTGCAGTGTAAATTTCTTTTTGATAGAGGATTAACAGTGCCAGAAAGTACCAGGTGATTTGTTCAGGAAAGCTTTTAGCTAATTGAAAATAAAATTCTCTCTGGAATTTTTATTTATTTTCTTCTCATTGCCCGAGTGCTATATAGGCATATTTTGGTTATAAGCAATTATTTTAGAAAATAAAAGAGTAAATGGCAATGTAAATAGAAAACTCACCTTGTGATGGGTTAAATTATAGGACAACTTAATGATTCTGTTTAGTCAGTCTTAAGAATATTATTTATTGTTTTTTACATATTTAAAATACTGGGAATATAGTTTTCTACATTTTAGACTTTTAAACATTTGCACACAGATGCAAAAATATGGACATTTTGCTCCGAAACTCATATTTTGGAAATAGCATTACTTTTCTAAGCTCATCACCATTGTATAAGGTATAATGGACTTTAGATAAATATATATACATTTCTATGTATGATATATATTTCAGGTTTTCTATATCTTTAAGATTTTAGTTCTACCACTTAACATAAAATTAAATTTTTTTCTGGTTTGATAATACTGATTCATGACACTGTTTAGAGGCAGTGGAAACAATTAAGGACTAGGAAAAAATATCACTAATGGCCCATAAGGGAAGAAATACTGCATTTACATTCATAGATATGCTCTAGAAGATAAACTTTTCTAAAAAGAGTACATAGGTAATTAGTGAAATATTCCATAAGATGAACTAGGTTCAATTTAACTAATCCTAAATGGAATATTTCTATCAAAACACCATTCATTATGGTCTAATTATCAAGTACTATGTAAGTAGTAGGTTTTGGAAACCCCATATATCCCATTTTCAAACTCCATATTTTATAACATTTCTTTACCCTCTTGCCACAAGAAACATTGCTAATGTGTAATATTTTTTCTCTAGTCTCTTAAGCTTCTTTTAAATTAATAGCCTGCTGTTTCAGATCACTACAATACCAGTTTATATAGGTCTAATTTGGTTCCTAATACCATGATATCCCTCATATAAATGATAAATCTTATATACATCTTTGTTTTTCAGCAGTACACATTTTACCAAAAATCAACTAGGTAATCTGGCAGAAAAAAGGCATGTGGTTAAATTAACATTGTTAGTGTTATACATACTGACTTGAATACTAGAGCAATTTATGTGCTAAAATTATTTCCTTTGTATGACATGGTACAATGAAAAATGAACTAGAGCAATAGTTAAAAGATCCATGGTGCATTTCTAGCTCTGTCATTTATTAGCTGTATGACATTGAGGCAAGTCATTTAACCTGAGCCTCAGCATTTTTTCTTAAAAATATGAATAATTGAAAATTGCCCTATAATTATCTTTTTCTTTCTTTCTTTGAACCAGGAATTAAACCCAGGGAGTCTTAACCACTGACCCACAACCCCAGCCTATTTATTTATTCATTTACTTACTTACTTATCTACTTACTTATTTATTTAGAGATAGGGTCTCTCTAAGTTGCTTAGGCCCACTAAATTGCTGAGGAAAGCTTTGAACTTTCAATCCTTTTACCTCAGCGTCCTATAATTTTCAAAGAAAGCTTAGAAAGATCAGAAGATATATTATATGGGAAGTTTATTATTAGCATTTTAACTCTTTGCCATTTTACCTCCCTAATACTTTTCTACACTTTTCAACTTTTTCTACTTTTTTACTCTAACAATTTTCTTTAGGGATGAAAAAGGAAACCTTCCTTGTGAAGACCTCAGAGGACATATGGTGGGCAAGCCAGTGCATAAAGGATCTGAATCACCAAATTCATTTCTGGATCAGGAATACCGAAAGAGGTTTAATATTGTTGAAGAAGATACTGTCTTGTATTGCTATGAATATGAAAAAGGAAGATCAAGTAGTCAAGGAAGACGAGAAAGCACTCCAACTTATGGTGAGAGTTCTTCTCTTATTTTTACATGACATTATGTCTGACATGGGGATCGCAATTTCCTCATAAGCTTTGGGGCTATGAAGATTACTTGATTGCTTTTGAATATTTATTATTAATCTGTTTCCATCATGTACTTCTAAGTGAAATATCAACAATATGACATGACATTAAAAATTACTGTATATTTTCCCACAATAAGTGAGAGCATCAAGTATATTTTAGCTCATAATGGTTTATGAAAATCTTCCTAGCATAACATCTACCTCTTTTGTTAAATGTTGCAAATTAAAACAATTCAAGAGCTTTATAATTTTTATGAATACTTCTAACATGACTTCTTTGAAATAAAATTATTTCCTTAATATTCAGGGATTAAAAACACTTTTAGATAAGCTTTTCTGGGGTAAATCTCATCTCAGTTTTGTATTTTTAAGAAGCTGAAAAATTAATCTGACATTCAATTTGAGGTGGATTTTAAATAGAATAGACATACTATATTTAAGGCAAAGATGGGCCCAGAGTAACCATGTACCTCGGATTTTTTTTTTATCTCTTGACTTGTTTTTCCATGAATGACCAAGAATGTAGCCACATCACAAATATATAAAATTTATACCTTGCATTGGCAATATTTTCTGATAAAGTTGCCTAATGTAATAAACCCTTTGTTCCTATTACAAGAATGAATTGATTTAATTGGAAGTCTGTGGTCCTTCCTTTCCAGTTTTCAAATTGATCATTTTCATTGAGGGGTTTATGTGTTGGGGAAGGATAGGATTTTTGCTGATTAGTCTAAACTTGAGCAGTAAAACCAAAAATGAATGAAAATTATTTTAAACACTCTCTTTCTACCCCACCTTCCTCACTTGTTTACCACAGCCATGTCCCTCCCTCCTGGTCCCCAAATGGCAGTAATATTTTCTTATGCACATCTTATTACTTTATGGTTCTCTGTAATAATTACGTATGAAAAGTTTTACCCAAAATGATCTTAAAGAATAGGAATCATACTTATCTTTCTTTTTATTATTCTTTGTACATGTGCTTTTTATCTAAATGAATTATGATACTTTTAGAATAACTCCTCAGTTACACAACTCTAGTGATTTATTTTGAACTGTTGTATATTGAAGGTATTTGCAACTTTTTTCTCTCATATTATATTGTAAACCTACAATATAGAGACATGCCATCTTTGTTAGCCCTTTCTATGTCCCATGACATAATGTATAATTTTTATTCGTTCCACAAGTACATGTTGACCACCTATTATTAGATGGACAGTAAAGTATGTCAACTCTTCTCTTTTTATATCCCAGAGCTTTCTGCATATTTTTTACTTATATGGAAGTAAATGAACATTTCGTTTAAGGGAAAATTCTAGTCACCAAATGAAGTCATTGTTTCATTACTCATGACCTTATATATTTAGTAGGTTCTTACAGAATATCTTTAAATTGTCATGTCACATAGCAGTTTAAAGCACCTAGTACAGTTATGTTCCACAAATCATATCAATAAAATAGAATACTGTTTGAACTTTAGAAAAATTAGATAGCTTATAGTTAAAAAAACAAATATGTACATGCTTAAAATAGGGATAAAGAAGTAAGCAAAGTTCTCTTTTTAAGTTTTGAACCTGAAACAATAATAATCTTACTATATAGTGGTTTTATTTAATCTGAGCCTAAAAGGTAGATACTTGTAGATACTTACTTCAGTGAAGATGTCGAGGCACAACTTGAAAGTTGTTTCAGGTAACTAAAAATTTAATTTATTTAATTTTCCAATATCAGATCCTAAATAATAAAAATCTACCATTCAGTTACAGGAATTGTGGCCATAATTTTCCCAAAGATTAATTCATTTGTTAACTCATTTAGCTAGTATTTTATGTACATAAAGTCAGTCAGAACTAGGGACACAGGTGAGTAAAACATAAGTCCTACCAGGAAGACAGGCATAACCCAGTGGGAGAAACAGCCACATTACAGTCATTTTAAGTCAGAATATATGCACAAAATGCTGCATAGCCCAGTAATTGAATAACCCCATAGTCTGCCTGAGAATTCACATAAGCAAGCATGAAATTTATGCTGAGTTTTGAATGATAAATAATCATCACCCAACATTTCTAAATGCTAATTATCTCCACCAAATATCTGGTACCTTTTTAAAATCTAGGTCTGAGACCTGAGGGTTTGCTTAAATCTCTCAGCCCAGACCCTAAAGACCCCAATACAAATTACTTCCAGCCTTCATAATCAATAACAACTTCTTTATTTAACGTATAAGTAGTATCATGATGTGGACCACGAAGTGTGACAATATTCTCTTGTATTTGAAAATAATGATGATGAAAATTCAGTCTTCCTGAAATATATTGCAAAAAACTTAAATACAGAAAATTTCATATTTGGTATTTTCTAGATTTGATAGTAATTTAACTTCTTAGTACTTGTGTGATACCTTAAAATGCAGTGTAAGGTTCTTTATCCTAATGACTTTCAATTTAGTTCTTAGTTACAAATGCCCTTATCTTGAAGTATTTGAATTTAGCCACCATTATTCTATTAACTTCACAAATTACCTGTTACACAAGTAAATTGTAAAGTTAAGATTATGAGTGTAGGTAGACTTTTGAGAAGCAAAACAGTACCATGACACAGTTTCCAGTACATGTATATGCTTTGGGTTGTATAGATATTAATATATTCACATTTTAAAGTTGTGTGTGTGTGTGTGTTTTAGTCAACTTTTTCATTGATGTAACTAAAGACCCTTACAAGAACAAGTTTAGAGGAGGAAAAGTTTATTTGGGGAATCATTGTTTCAGAGGTCTCAGTCCTATAGATAGCTTACACCATTCCACAGGGCTCAAGGTGAGGCAGGATATTGTGGAGGAAGAATGTGGTGAAGGGAAACTGCTCAGGACATGATCAAGAAGCAGAGAGAGACTCCCCTTGCCAGATACAAAATATCTACCCCAAAGGTACACTTCAAATGCCCACCTCCTCCAACCACACCCTACGTGCTTTCAGTTGATTCCCATTAGGGGAGTAATTCACTGAAAGGGTTAAGGCTCTCATAACCCAATCATTTCACCTCTGAATATCCTTGCATTGTCTCACACATGAGCTTTTTTGGGACACATCATATCTAAACTATAACAGTGTATATGTGTGTGCATATGTGTGTATATATATAGTTATATATGGTGTATGTATAGTTATATGGATATATGTTCTGTATACATATATATTTTATATTACATTCACATATACATGTATATAATAAACGTATGCTATATTTATATAATGTATACATTTATATAATAAATGTATATAATGCACATTTATATATATAAAAAATAAGAGAAACTCCATTATTAAGCACAATGACAAAGAAGCACAGATGTAAAGACAAATACTAGAAATTATTCTGATTTTGGATTTTAAAGAATGTTGTTTAACCAAGGTTCTCATTTTATACTATGAACACTTTTGTTAAGAATGCATTGAAAGTGTAAGTATTCACCCTAAACAATTGGATAAGTGCAATATGTACAAATAGTAAATGGCTCTTCTAGAAAATAAGTAACACCTGTTGAGCTTTTATGTATATCCAGCTCTGTTCTAAACATTTGAAAGGTCATTAATCCATTTAATCCTCACAACAACCCTATGAGGTGTATACTAATAAAATTCTTGTTTTACAAATGAAAAATCTGAAGTAGAGGTTAAATAACTTACCCATCTAGTAATGATGTAGCTGAAGTTAAGCACCCATGGATATTGTTCACCTTACTAGTTTACTAGCTAGTCAAATGTGACTAAAAAAATAATTTTCTAACTTGTAAAAAAATTACCAAGAATTGTGTTACTCCTTCCATATTAAAAAAAAATTATGTATCAGGCAAGAAGAGGTAGGTCTCATTTTGCATGTTGTTGTATATCGGTTTTTTTTATGTTGTTGTTGCTGTTATTTTTTGTATTTACTGGTACTGTAATGAGCATTCATTTACATAGATATAGTCCTGACAGTCTTTGGAGAAAGAGTGCTAAATTGAGGGGTAAAATGAGCAACAATGTGTTATATCCTTTTGAAATCAGAGTTCATAAAATTTGTTTTACTTTCCTTACAAATATATACAAGAATAATTTCTGGACATATAGATGGTAGTAGGGAAACAACATTGATTAGTGGTTGCTAGCACTGACTCTAGCATCAGCCATGTTTGATAATTCTGTCTGTCATCTACTACTCCAGAGTGACCCTAAGGATATTACTTTAGACCTAATTTTTATTATTTGTTAAATGAAGATGATAGTATCTGCCTCATAGGAGTTTTGTGAGAATTTAATAACAATGAATTATAAACTGCCTTAGTGTCCAGTATATAAGGTATTTATTTTTATTGTCATTATTAAATAGAAACTTTAATATAAAAATAGAAAGGGTGAAATGGCATTAAATCACTTTATTTGGTCACATCTGCTCAGGCTACAAAAGTAAAGGTTCAATTTGATATCATTTACTTGTCAATTTCTTAGAATGGAAATATTTCCCATCAACTTTCCTTTTGCACTATTCATGGACTTCTTATCCTTGGTATTCCATCATAGCACATTTCTAGGCATAGAAACATACTAAAAGGTTGACACAGCTGGCTGAGTTCCTTGTGTCCATAAGTAGTCATATTTTATAAAAATTGGAAGAAAACATCTTTATAATAGAATCACAAGAACAGTATTGCTTTGAAGATAGGAATCTAGACATTTTCTGATTTATTGAAAACATAATACCTCACAAAAAGCACATGAATTAATGTAAAGTTGGCTTTTTAGCAGTGCTCCTCATAAATGTTATTGGCATACATTGCATTGGGTAAAATTAATATCTATAACATTCTATCTGAACATTTTCAACTGAGTCTTTAGGACAGGAGAAAACCAAGTACTTTGTCCCTTTTATCCACATGTATAACAAATGGCTTGAATAACTTACAGTGGCATGATGAAGGTTCTGAAGGCAATGGCATTATAAACTGAATATGAAATGAGGATAAGTGTCTTAGGTTCCAGGGTCTCTCACCGTATTTCAACACTGCCTTTCTCTTTGTCTTACAAATTCATTTTGTCTTTTGGGCAGTTAAAATATACTTAATAGCATTTTTTCAGACACTTCTTAAAGGCTCAATTATATACAAAACACTCATACTTGTTTTTTCTGAAGAACAGAAGCCTGCTCTCTTTCCTATTATTTTTTTTGAATATAAATAATTTTCCCTAAAAAAAAAAAGTTTAGTTGTCATTCACCAGCTGAATGGAATTCTAATAACAGGATATTTCTTCGTTCAAGTAAAATGTATCCTTCCTAAAGAAGAGCTAACCATATAAATAGAAATTAGAGAATCAGAAATGCAAAGATATGACATATGTACTATACTCATAGGAATTCTTAATCCTTGGACTTATTTAATATATTTCATAAACACTCCAAGTTGGTTAGCATCACAAAATAATTTTGAGCATCAAGCTGATGGTTTTAGGGGATCTTATAATTGATGGAAAAATCAGTTCAGCAGTATTTTGACATAGAAATTGAAAATAGTCTGTTTCTAATGTAAAAATTAGAGTGATCATCTAGGGAAGGCACTCTTCCTTAATTTGTACAGTTGTACTGATGGAAATAGACAAAACATAAGTTTTGAAGCCAGCGAGAGCAAACTTTAGTGTCACCTTGGCCTTTAATAATTGATTGTCCTTGAGCTTCATTGAGATTTCACTTCCCTATATTTTGTTTCTTTTTCTGTAAACATGAGATAGTAGTACCATTCATAGTGTTTTCATGAGGAATAAATGAGATAACATGTGTCTAGTACTTAGCAAAGTTCTTGCCTCATAGAAAGTGCTGAAGAAATGGTGCCCTGATTGTACATTATTGCTTCTTATAAGTAAAAATGACAAAAATGTGCCAAAGATTTTCAAGTGTTGATGGAACAAATTAGCACTTGCTTTTCTCTCTTGTGAAGGGATTTAGCAAGGGAAAAGAAGGCTAGAAATATTCCTTCTTATTTCATCCCTCTACCAATCCAATAACCAACTATTTATGTTGTAGCAGCTAAAAGAAAAAGAAATAGAACTTTTTGTTTTCTTTTAGTTTAGATTTGCAAAAGTAAAAGGAAGAATATTCAAACAGCTAATAATGCTCCAAAATACTACCCAAGTCTTCTTAAACTCCACTACAGAAGGGTCATTAGAACCTCTCAGAATCTGAAAATAATTGAGTGCTCACAACTTTTAAAGTTTTTGGTGAGCTACCAAAATAAAGAAGGAAAATATAACATGTAAACAAACAAAATGCAGACTTTTAAAGAAATGAAACCTGGGAAGAAAGGATTATTCTGAAAGGATTCAAGGTAATTAAATAATGGATAAAACAGTAAGATCAAGAAAGAGGAAGTTTCAATAAAGTTCCAGAATATTAATATGTGAATAAAATGTGAAGATTACCAAACCAAATTTCAAAGGCAATGCAACTATGAAGAGAAAAGAAACTCTTCAAATAAGCTAATCAACAGAATTGAAAAGTTAAGAATAGAGATATTAATTTAGTCATTCTCACCTGAGGTCACTATTCCCCACCTCAGAGGACATTTGGCAATTTCTGGGGATACTTTATGTTATACAGTCATAGCAGTGTGGTAGAATGCTATTGGCACTGAATGGGTAGAGGTACAAAACACTACCAAACCTCATTTAGTGTATGGGACAACCTGCAACAAAAATAATGATCAGCCAAGTGTGGTGGCTTACACCTGTAATCCCAGAGACTCGGGAGACTGAGGCAAGAGGATCTTGAGTTCAAAGCCAGCCTTAACAACTAAGCAAGGTCCTTACCAACTTAGCAAGACCCTGTTTCAAAATAAAATAATAATAACAACATCAATAAAAACAAAAGGGCTGAGGATGTACCTCAATGGTTAAATGCCCCTGAGTTCAATCCCTGGTGCCAAAAAAAAAATAGTGACCATGTATGCTACTTTTGAAAAACCCTAGCTAATAAAGAAGAATGAAATTATGGCATTTGCCAGTAAATGGATGGAACTGGAGAATGTCATGCTAACTGAAATAAGCTAGTACCAAACAACCAAAGGCCAAATGGTCTCTCTGATATATGGATGCTAACCCACAAGGGAGGATGGGGAGGTCAAGAATAGAAGTTCATTGGATTAGACAAAGGGGAACTAAGGAAAGGGATGAGAAGGGAAATAGGAAGGACAGTAGAATTAATCAAACATAACTTTCATAGCCTTGTATTTGTATACATGACCAGGGTTACTTCGCATCATGTACTACCACAAGAATAGGATCCTAATTAGAACAAGTTATACTCTATGTATGTGTAATATATCAAAATACATTCTATTTTCATGTATATCTAAAAAGAACAAATTAATTTTTTAAAAAATCCTGGCTAAATTAAGAACTGATTTATAGATAAATTGAATACAGAAGCATATACTAGAAAATCAAAATCAGAGACCTTATATGACACATGGATGATTATCTTACTATTTTTTTCTAATTCAACGAACCTAGGTAGTTTTATTTCCCTGGAAATATATACCTGTATTTATTCATGCTCAGTATATTCTCTGGGCAGAAGTGCTCTAAGGTTGTATCTGTGATGACCAACCTTGCCATATAATAGAAAACATAATCATGACATCCTCTGGGACAGGACATGGAACAGTTGTCCCTAGTTGAAATCAGAATGCATTTACCCTATGAAAAACATTATAATAAATGGTAGCTATGTAAAATTTAAATAGAGCTGTTAGTGTTAACTTACAAGTCACAATATGGTTTAAGTAATTCAGCATTTTCCTTACTATGTTTTTCAGATTACTTGTTATGAGAGTCTGTTAAAGAAAGGTCAGGTGGTTAAATAAGATTGGGAAACTGTGTATGTTTTATCTGCTCTTGGAGATTAAAGGCTTTGAAAGTCTTGTTGAATTTGGATTCTTATTGTTTCCCAAATGTATGTGTACATTGAATCATCATCTCCTTTGTTCTTCTTCCTCTTCCCCCTCCTTTCTGTCCCTCCTCTTCTTCTTCATCATCATAATCCATAATACTTATTAATTTTCTAATAAAGCTAATGTTTTATAGCATATATTTTGGAAAATGCTGAAATAGATTTTTGGTATCCAAATACCAATGGCAAACTTTCTTTGCATTGTAAGTTTCAAACAGTTAATTTAGAGATAACATTTGGGAAAAAAACTCTCTTCTTAAACTTGAAACTTACCATGCAGTTGGCTTGTTGAATGTCATCTTCATTCTTCATTTTTGCCTTGAAGGAAAGCCAGATGCAAACCATTTTTGAGAGTAAATCTTTTTGTGATAAAAGACCAAAATAAAGTAATAAAAAACAACCATAAATATCAGTGCATAGTGTTTAATACTCCCAGTTACTATGAAATTAGTGATATTATTGCAAAACAGTTTTCCAAAAATCATGGAAGAAAACAGATCCCTTGGGATAATGAATGTCAAATGTTATATTCCCTGTTGTTCAACAAGTGATGAGTAAAACTCATACCCCAGTTCCTTTAATAACTGTAGACATTACAGAAAATAATTGAACTAATATACAGACATTTAAAAATTTATATATGGCAAGCTAACATTGTTTTATAGATAATATATCATGTCAAACCAACGTGCTTTTCACTGTTGTTAAGACACTGAACTGCAAACAAAGTTTCATCCACAATTTATGCTCTAATCCTCCATTAATTCTTCATATAACCCTAATATTTTGCAAGAGTTGCAGGCTGGTTGGGAGAACACAAGCAAAAATACAATAGTCATACATGTCATTAAATTATTTTGAAGAAAAAATCAGTTGGAGTTTTTCATTCATGGTTTTAAATTATTTATCGCTGTAGCAATTTTATGTAGTGAAAAAAGTATTAGGATAGAAATTTGAAGATTTATATTCATGAACTGACTCTAACATGGATTATCAGTTAAATTCTAAGAAATTAACCTTGGTGTGTCTTAAGTTTTCATCCCTACCTTTGTTACTGATTTCAAAAATATAATAAAAATATGTGAAAGGAATTGTAAAATAATTGTAAAATGTCACTTATTTTTAAAAGAGAATATTTGATGATCTTAATAATCTGTTTCACTTTTCATCAGAAAGGGTGACCATCTTGTATATGTTAATGGAATTTTTAAGACATTGCTAAGATTTTTGAAAGACTACTTTGCTTTTAGCTGAGTGTGGCAGTACACCTCTGGAATCCCAGTGACTTAGGAAGCTGAGGCAAGAGGATCACAAGTTCAAGGCCAGCCTCAGCAATTTAGCAAGATTCTGTCTCAAATATTAAAAGAAGATATATTAGAGATGTAGCTCAGGGTAGAGCACACCTGAATTTAACACCCCCCACACATAATATATATATATATATATATATATATATATCTTAATTTGCAGTTAACAACTGTATGTTTTCAACCAAATAATATTTGTGAGGCTTTCTTGTTCATATCTGTATTAATGCTAAGCATAACAAGAGGCCAGTGTATTTTAGCATAGCTTATTTTATACCCACCAGTCTTTAGAGGAGGACCCAGAGCTCTTTTGCTACATAGTATTGAACCATTTGAATCCTCTACAGAGGAAATGGCTTTATGCACAGAAACATTTCATCTAAGAAAAGCCTAATTTTCCAAATTTCAGTGTGTAAATCTTGTTCCTTTTCTTAATAGAGTGTTCATAAAAGGTAATTTGGTTCAAAATATAATTAGCCTTGTAATCAAGTGTTAAATGTGCCATGTAATTTTTGACACAGTTCAGTATTTTCTCCTTCAACAAATTTTTTGTTACTCCCAATTTAAAGTATAGATCACTTTTAGAAAGCAATAGAAAAATACACAAACATGATGTGACTTATTCTTGAAAAATGACATTTTAATTGGTTTTATTTTTCATTAATGAAACAAAAGATTCAATGTTAATAACCAAAGTTTGTATTATTTATGTGTCATTAAAGCCAATGCTTAAATAATCAACACATTGAAATGTTTACAAGCCAATGTTTTTTCAAGCTCTTTTATCCAAAAGCAAAATTTTTGAAATGTGGCAACAAAGATCAAGTGCTCATTCTTACTTATTTTATTGGATCCATATATGTTACCCTCATCCTTTAAAAATTACTGACTTTTTATTTAATTCAGTTTCACTTCCTTTTCAAATGTGTGACTCTCTACCTTAAATAACCTCTGGATGTTTTCCTAGAAATGCAGTCAACCATCTGAAAGTAATTTTTCTGTCCGGTATGTGAGCAGTTTGATGGGTGTATATGGCAGGCTTATAGCCTAACTATTCCTTACTATGCTCATTTTCATCAAAATAATGACTAAACTATTCAGAACAGATGTGTATATATGTATACTTTTTTCAGGGTCTAGAGAAACATTTTTTGAGCATTGAAAGGTATGTTAGACTTATGGAGAATTTCTCTGCAGCTTTTTTTTTTAACCTTTGGGAACTGTTAAGAGAGAAGATTGCTTCTAGGTGTTATTTTTGTAATGAAACTTAATGAGTTTAGCATGTTTTGAGAGAGAATAAAAAGAAAGTTATACAATTCAAAAGGCAGTAATTCAGTGGTGTTTCAATAGATTTCATGGGTACCTTAATATGGAACTATTTCCAAGAAAGGAATCAGGAGACAAGATTCTTAGTTCTGACTTCATTGCCAAACAGTTCTATAAGGCTCAATTTGTTAGAAAAAAAAATGAAGAAGGTGGGTCAAGATTGCATACTGCCTTAGAAAGAAGGAAAGGGAAGGAAACTGAAAATAAAAAACTGAGGTGTGTGTGGCTTGTATCCTTTTTTGGTCCAGTGTGTGAGTCACCTATTTACTTTCTTAATTTGCTGTTAATGAATATTGAGCAATTACTCTGTGTTTAAGACAGTGTTCTGAGTGCTGGAGAAACCACAGTAAATAGCAATATTTCATTGAAATTTACATTCTAAAAGGGTGTAAGAAATCAAGCAACTAATTTAATATTTATTTGACTACAACTGGTGTGCCATGAAGAACTTTGAGAGGAAATAAAGCAAATAGAGAAACTTGACCCAGAATAAAGGGTCAAGGAGTATGTCCCTGAGGAAATGACACTTTTGCTTAGCTCTGAAAGATGCATGTGTATTTAGGAAGCAGAGAGGAGAACCAGAGGAAGATAGAATCCTAGATGCAGATGAATAAAGTGTTTCATGGAAAGAATAATCCTCTATATTATATGCTGCAGATATAACAGAAAAGGCAAGGACTCTGAGAATTGTCTATTGAGTTTAGCAATGTGAAAGCCCAAATGACCTTGACAGTAGCAGTTTTGGGGGATTAGTGGGGCAGGGGAGCATTCATTGGAGAGGGTTCAAGAGAGGACTTGGAGGTTGAGAATATAAAGAAGTTTCCTAGAAGATTTTTTTGTAAAGGGGAATAGAGAAATAAGTTGGTAACTGGTAGGAGTTTGTAGGATGAAGAGTTACTTAAAGTATATCATGGAGTAAGTCAGAAGGAATAGGACCCAGTGAACAACCTGGTGGTTTGGGATCTCTCTAATGTCTCGCATACTTTGATTCAAGCATTAAACAAAAAATTTATGAATACCTACACTGGATCACTTTCTGCCAGAGACAATCATAACAAAGATATGTAAGACCTAGTTTCTCCCAATAAGTAGAGAGACCTATAAACAGACAGCTGCAGTACAGTATAATAAGCATTATATATATCAAAGGCACCAGGAAAAAGGCTAAGGGAGCTGAGAAGAGTAAACAGTTAACTCTGTTAAAGGGAATAATACCATGTGCAATATTACCAAAGATGTTTTATTATCTAAGGTAAAAATTAGTTTATTTTCAAACAATTCTGTACACTAGTATCAACACAGCAATTTTTATTAAAATATAGTAATTTACTTTCATACATCATTACAAAGTACTCTATCATTGTCTTCATTCATGTTCCATTTGTGTTTAAATGCAGTTAAATACAGTTCATAATTTTTAAAAAGCTAACTTGCCATCAGTTTTGGAATAAAATTTGAGCAAATTTCAAAAATATTTATATTTTACCTTCATTACATTTATTCAAGTACAGTAAAAAATACAACATAATCTCTGCTTCTATGGAGATACCAGTTAGAAAACTAGAGATGTGAAACAGATATGAAAAACAAGAAACAAAACATTGGTTATACTACATAACCCTAGTACAGAAATATTACAATACTTACAATAGGGTGCCACATTTACTCCACAGTTAGTAAAGGATTTATCCTTAAAGGAATAAGAAATTAAGATGAAGTGGTTGACAAAAATTTTTTTTAATTTATTTTTATTGTAAACAAATGGGATACATCTTGTTTCTCTGTAATTTTAAAGGAGTGCTAAACCTTTTTTCTTAATTATATTTTGACTATCATTAATTTTGTGATGAATTTGTAATTATTACCACCTTAAAATTTAATGTAATTATTGCTATGTAAAAACATGCTTTAAATTTTTTCACATTAATTTTCAGAGATTTATGATTTATTTATGTAAATTTACATAGGAAGCAGTCAAACATATTCAGTTTTGTTAAATCAGTTAATTTGTACTAAGTCCTTAAGTAAAATGAACATAAAAATGTATGCATTAATAATAATGTGTATTTAAGTCTAACCACAAAGTGTATAGTGTAGTATAGTATAGTTTTTGTTTTTTACTAAAAGCACTATAGCACCAAATCATAAAGTTCTTTTCCCATTTGAACTTTTTCTCTTTTGTAAAATTACATGCAGTAGCACATATATTCTCAAGCTGCAATCAATGATCTTTGTATTTGAAATTAGAATATAAGCTATGTTCTATTTTCAATCTGCCAATGACTGCTATTTGTATAAGAATGTGACCTTATGTTATTAGTTTAACATTTTTGTTGTTTCTATATTTTAACACAATAAAAAATTTACAAAAGGAGCAATAATTACAAACAACATTTTTGTTATACCTAAGCCACTAATACACTTTACTTTTTAAATTTTTTTATTTGCACTGCTAAATTTATATAATTTTATACCTAATAACTGTAAAACCTTGATGTGCTACAAAAGTAAATTTTAATTAGAACTTTAATCGCAATTTTTCCTAATGCCATGTATTTCCTTCAATTATATATTAATAACATACAATTCTGTTTAAAAATTACCCCCAGAAAATCAGTGTTGCAAATCTTATGCAATCTTGTTCCTATTGCTAATGATACAACCAGACACATCAAGGGCTTAATTACATGCTTCAATGACTTAACTCCATTAGAATCTCAGAGATGACCAAAATACAATTAATACAATTGTGTATTTCATATTCTTTGTCTGAAGTATGTTTGGTCTTTTTTGTGTGTACATACGTTGGACTCTAAACAACCAGTCAATTGTTCTAAAATTATCAGACTAGTTTTTAAGTATATAATATGCATAACAAATAAAACAATTTCCTGTTCATTGGATTTTCCATTTTTCAGAAGATTTCTTGGTAATGTATTGAAACAGTGCTACAACTGTTAATTACTTCAGTTTCATTGCCCATGCTGAAAGGGAGTTCAGTTGTAAAACAAGACTCTAAAGCAATTAAGTTGTACAGGTATTTGGAAAATATAGTATATTTTATAACATTCAAAATCTGGAGGACTGATTCTGCAAAGTGGAATAGACATGACAAAAAGAGACTTTCTTCAAACCATTATTCCACCCTTGGTGGGCAGAATGTATTGACTTGAATCTTCTCGAATTCCCTTGGTATAAAAGAGTAGCAATATATTGCACAAGAATTGCAGAGTTCTAAGTCGTTATTTATAAAGGCAGTTGCTCACCTTATTTAATGTAAGTCATTAAATAATTAACTGCTTTTTAACTCATTAATATTATCTTGTCAAGTTCATCCTCAGATGAACTTTTTAAAAAAGTTTAGTAAAACATACTAACACTGTATTATTGTATATAAAAAGATATGGTTGGTGTAGGTTTCATAAGAATAGAATTAGAAATCTCCTAACAATTTTAAATTAATTTTTTGACTCATACATAAAAATGTTTGCTTTTTTAAATACCTGGAGTGATTATAATAATTGATCAGGAAACTTAAGTGGGCAAGGAGGGAAGAAGAGAGAGAAGTAGTTAACTGAGAGATACTGCAAAGTGTTAAAATCAGATTAAAGAGATGAAAGGTTGTTGGTTTTAGAATTCTGTAGGAAATGTACTAGAAGTACAGAAGGTGGTAGTTGAAAAGTGGAATATTTAGAAGGACTTTATTTTTTACAGATGATAAAATTAGGCATAAAGGAGAGATGCTCAAGAAACTGAGGCCAGAATATCAGACAGTGACTGTTAAAGTCCCTAAGAATTATGGCAGAAGCAATATTTTGAGTGCCTGGTTGGAATCCTGGTACTAGGCACTTACCAGCTGTGTTTCCTTGGTTGATTGTATAATCTTTCTCAGTATTCTCAATATGAGGAATAAACTATTTAATACTTTCAAAACTTTTAAACAGCATGTAGCATATGACAAATGGTTATAAGTCTTTATACTGTTATCATGATTATCATAATCATTATTTTTATGATCCAGTTGCATGTGAGTCTCTGGTTTTCATTTATTCAAAATTTATTAAACAACTGTCTCTTGTAAGGCATTCCTTTAGGTATCTTTTTAAAAAATTTTTAATGATTTTTATTATCTGTTCTATACTTCAGGAATTTTAAGTTAAACAAAAAAAATACACTGTAGCCTCACCAAAAAAAGTCTTCATCATTAGTTCACTTTGCTAAAGTAAAATGCACTTTGGTAAGAATACAGAGCCAAAAGGCTGTGGGATAGGCCAAAGCAGTGATTATTTAAATCAATAAACTAATGTGCTTATTGTAGCAGAAGAGATGTGCAGGGGCAGACCCAACTGAATGACTAGATGAAAAAGAACCTAGCCATAGTGCTGAGACATAGTAGTATCCAAAATGATGATATAAGTTATGAGACAACAAAGATAAGAAGTTAGCCTTGTGGTGTTCCAACATGAAACTGGATTATTATCCTCATAGTCAGGTTAATCACGAGGAGTTACCATTTCAGAGGTTGGCTATCATGAGGTAGACACTTGGGCATTAGGGAATAAGACAGAGATTCAGTTACTGAAAATGAAATAAAATCATGGAAATAATGATCCTCTTTCTGAAGAAGCATACTCTTAAAGTCTGGGACCCCTAAAAGAGCAAATCTTGGCTATTCTCTATTATTTATAAAAAGTACTTTTAAGTTTGCAGTATTACATGGCTATTTGCCACAGGCAGTTTCACCTTCTGGCTCAAAACACACATTTTCTTCATCTACACAAATGCCAGCCATAATGTTGAATATGAGTGAGTGTGTTTTGTACACTGTAGCTGAAAATCAGCCTAACTTTGAGCAGACATGGGGAAGAAAAACAATGTGATGTGAACTTTGTTCTCTGTGTTTAGGCAAGCTACGACCTATATCTATGCCAGTGGAATATAATTGGGTGGGGGACTATGAAGATCCAAATAAGATGAAGAGAGATAGTAGAAGAGGTAAGTGTTCTAGAATTTCAGTGTAGGCTGGGTTGTTTGAACAAATTTAAATGTTCTTTAAGTTGTTATGGCTTCAGAGGAAAATTTATTTTGCCATTGGCTTATTGTGCAACAAATGAAGTCAGACCAACATTTGACTATCTTGACCCATTATCAAATAGATATCTTCTACAAATGTCTTCTAAGGGATTCAGAGTAGATAGTATAGTGTGAAAAATAAGTATCTGATTGCTATTCAAAAGTTAATATTTTGAAAACAAGGTCAGAAGTGTGAAACTGCATAAAATAATTGTTTGGTGGATAGAAACAGTTTGTTATTGGTCCCCATTGGTATACAGTGCAGCCTCACTACTATTGTATTGACACAACCTCAGAGCATTAAAGCACATGGGTTATTAAAAAAAAACTATTGGAAACTGGGTCAGTGACTCTATTGAAAACCATGTTGAAATGGGGGGGAAAACTCCTTGGCTGTTTTCTGTTCTGTTTGCTGTTCAGGGTTATCTTCTAATGTGAGGGTAGTCTCTTCTTAAAGTATCTACCAAAACTAAGATTTTTTTGGTTCATATTTCCTGTTATTGGGTGAGCAGTAAAGAGAGCAACTGAAAATTTCATTGCTAAATTGGGTTCTACCAAGTGTGAATATGGTGGGCCCAGTGGGTTATGCTGCTACGTCCATTTTCTGAAGTAGAGTAACATGAGACTATAGATGGAAAATAAAATAAAAAACTGTTCATGGAACCTAAGTTCACTAAGCTTAGTTTAGTATGTTTAACCCATTTGCCTATTCTTTCTAGATAGTGTACAGAATTTATCTAATTCCTTCACAAATCCACAGACCACAAGGACAAACAAGCATGAATATCTACTTTATTAGTCTTCTTAACACTTGTTTTATGGAATGAGCATTTCTGAAAATGTTGATAGGCCCAGGAACATTTACAGATTTCATTTCATCTGTGTATTCATTCCATTTTCCAAACTTCAGTTTCTTTTCTCATTAATTTTATAGATTAAATCAATAAAAATGTGTAAGAGAAATGCCTGTCATATGCCATCTCTGAGTCACTCTTGTGAGACTTAATGTTATAGTGATATCTTGGGGGGGATGCTATATAAACTACTATAGGTTTATGTTCTAAGTATAGGTTTATGAACTAAGTTTTCTGACTATTGGTTCATAATGAGGACTTTTAACTTTTCCATGTATGTTACCTAGCTTGCCGTAGACCAGTGATTTTCATCCATAATTACAGGAATTCTCCTGAGGAATTTATTAGAAATTTTAAGAGCTATACATCCAGAATTTCTGACTCAGTTTCTGCAGGTGATTCTTATATGTTTGATTCAAAGATAAAACTAGGAGAAATAACCTATAGTCTATTTCTTATTGTTCTGTAGTCCCAAGTAATTAAGACCTACTATATTTTCACTACATATTTTATCAGTTAAATCAACTTAAAGTTCTGAAATGAAATCTTGTAGCACAATTGGGAATGAATGGTAAATTTGAGATATTTATATATTTATATTGGTGTATTTATCTCTTTTTGTATAGAAAACTCTCTACTTCGATACATGAGCAATGAAAAAATTGCTCAAGAAGAATACATGTTTCAGAGAAACAGCAAAAAAGATACAGGGAAGAAGTCAAAAAAGAAGGGTGATAAGAGTAATAGCCCAACTCACTATTCGTTGCTACCTAGTTTGCAAATGGATGCATTGAGACAAGACATCATGGGCACACCTGTGCCAGAGACCACATTATACCACGTAAGTAAAGTTTCAAAAACTTTGATACAGCTTTTGAGTCTTTTGGGTAAATTCCATATTACTTTTATCCTACTGCTAGATTTTACATAAGACTCTAATTTTAGAGTATAGACCTTAAAAATGATGGATTATTGATTTGTTCTTCAGTTCATATGTTCAATGATTTCTTATGTCATGTGCATTTCAATGAGATAATATACCCATAGTTAATGGAGAACAACAATTAACTAGCTGATTAATCATCAGTTTGATAATACACAGTATGGAAGTAGCTGTAAAATTTAACATTGAAGATAGAATGTTTAATGTATTTATGATCCCATTTTAAATGATGATCTATGAGCTAGATATAGAGCATGACGCTAGAGATAAAAATGAGAAGACAAAGCACACCATTATGTGGGGAGAAAGATATGCTGAGAGTCACAGAATTATTTAATTTATAATGGGTGGGAGCAGAAAGAAAAGAAGTAACATAGGTAAAGGAAGACCTTAACCTTGGGGAAGTGAGAAAAGACTTTATAATGGGAAGCATTTGAGTGAAGAGTGAAATAAGAGTAGGAGTATTTTAATGGGAAGGCATATACAGGTGTACCATGGGTGTGTAAGAATATGCCAAGTTCCAGGGACTTTATGTGCCTTAGAATTGCTAGTTCATTAAAAATGGAGGGACATTATAGAAAGAGGTCAATAGAAAAAGTCACAGGGACTTAAGCAGAGGCTAGATTAGGAATTTTATGATAAAATACTTATGTTCTTTTCTGCAGTAATAAAGAGCTATTGATGAATTTTTAGCTAGGGACTTACATGTTCAGATTGGACTGTTGTTTCCCTCTTTTACAGAGCATAAATTGAGTAGTCAAAGGGAAGAGCTATTATATCCAGTCCAGATGGGTGATGAGAAACTAAGACAATGGCCATGTGGAAGCTGAGAATACTGTTAGCCAGAATACTCTTAAAAATCAACCCCTTTTAAACAATTTTGGTTAAAAGGAATTTGCTTACTGGCATAACTCTAGCTTCTAATGAGATCCCTTTAAAACCTAGGGTACAAATTTTTAAATAGTAATTTGAACAGCTGCACTTAATGCTCAACATATCACAAAAACTTCAATCTGCCATTGTTAAAGGTTGTACCATCTAGGCATACATGATGTGAAAGATTTAAAAACTTATTCTTGAGATTAAAGAGATTTATACAGGGAAATCTCTTAAATTATTTACTTTCTTATAGAGTGGTATGCAGTGACACATACTTGTAATCCAAGTCACTTAGGAGGCTGAAGCAGGAGGATCGCAAGTTTGAGGTCAGCTTGGTCAGCATAATTAAACCCTGTTTCAAAATAAAGAATTTTTAAATGAAACATATGATGTAGCTCAGTGGTAGAACACTTGACTATCATGCATGAGGCCCTGAGTTCCCTCCCCAGTACTGTGTGTGCATGTGTATGCACACAGGTGCATGCACGCACACGCACACAAAAGAAACCTAGAATAGAAAATATTTTTCTTTATTTGGATTGGAGTATCATTAGCACTTTTAGGTGCCTAATTCTCTACCTTCTCTGTTTCCCAGTTACATACTCACAAGTCTCTTTTTTTCCAAGAGAAAAGAGTCCCTATCAACCCTCCATTAACTGACTGAAATATCAAATTATTTTTCCATCTACATTTAAAGTGAGTCTAAAATCAATACCCTTCGGTATGTGTGAAGGGGGTCACTTTTGTTATCACCACTAGTCAGAAGAACCATATGAACACTGAACTTCCTCTAGAATCTAGTGTTCTAGTCATAAGTAATAGCCTGAATAAAGGCCTGAAGATGAAAGACAGTGGCCTATTTGAAAGGGAAGTTGGTAATGAGAGATGAGGCTGGAGAGATGGTAAGAGGCTACTTACTATTAAAGAGTTTGGATTTAAACTTACAGAGAGTGGTGAACCATTGAATTTAAATACTCAGCATTATTCCATTCCATCATGCATATCCAAAAAGGTATATACTGTGTGGGAAAGGAAGATAGATGAGTCTTGTGGATTTTGAATTACTAAATTAAAGAAGACAGAAAAAGGTGAGTCAAAATGAAAAGACACTGTGTTTTCTAAAACTATAAATTGGTGCCACCTTTCTGAAGGACATTATTTAATTAGGTGTGTCAAGAGTCTGTTCTAGTAACTTCACTTCCAAAATTTTATTTCAAGAAAGAAATCAAGAGTGCACTTCTGCCTCATGTTGCATTGTATTATGTGTCCTGAGTCTGTAACATGGTATTTCCCAGAGAGATACCCAGCTAATTTTTTACAGAGTGCCAACACAGAGTAAGGAACAGTGTTAACTTTGGGAAATATCCTCCAGTGCAACATGATCCACCAGTTCCAGAGTTGAAGGTTGGGTAGTTCATAATCTGTTCTCAGGTTTAAAGGAAGCAAAATAATTGTTAGCCCCCAAGTACATTCTGGATGCCTGTCACCAATGTTCAAATAGTGAACTTTCACTGTTGGATTTTTTTTTCTTTTTTTTGGTGAGGTTCTTACATTCCTTTGAAGACCTCACCTTGTATTTGGTATTTCCACAAGTATTAAGGAGTTTCCATGTTTGTTATGTCTTTTGAGCCCTAGAAAACTACTTGCAAACAAACAAACCCTCAAATTCAGAAAGGATAAATGATTTACCCAAAGGTGTGTTGTAAAATGTATAAAGGCTCTCTTCAGGACTAGAATCCCTATCACATAAACAGGGGTCTTTCCACATTAACCTAGTGCTTTGTGCTTAATATACATTCCATACACAGAAGATTGTGTACTTTAAGGAATAAATATGTGCATTTTGAAAACAGTTTGACTTGGTTATGCATGTGCCTTCATAGGTTGTTGTTAATATTGTTTTTAGTGCCTGGATTAATTTGTCTAGATTTCTCTTTGCCTTATGTTACTTTTTTATTAATTTAGGAAAAGCATACAGAGCTGCTGCTGTTCTAGAGCACAAGTTGTTATTCAGCATGATCTATTGTGAGACTACAAAGTATTATAGTTAAATTGCTTGGGCCTTGGAGACAAAACAAAATACACTTAAATGATATATTTTTATATTTCACAGGAATTGACGTTTTCTTTTTATCTGTTTATGCATTTAAGATGAAATAATTTTACTTATATTTTCCTGAAAACTCAAGACCAATATCAATATGTACTCCAGTCACCCTTATGATGAACTACTAATCATGTTTACTGATTCCTCCTTTGAACGACATGCCCATTTTTTCCTTTTTTTATTTGTTCTATTTAGTTATACATGACAGAAGAATGCATTTTGAATCATTATACACAAATAGAGTACAACTTTTCATTTCTCTGTACACAACATAGTCACACCATTAGTGCAATCATACATGTACATAGGGTGGTGATGTACATCTCATTCCACCATCTTTTCCACCTCCTGCCCTTACCCATCCCCTCATTTCCCTCTGCCTAATCCAAAGTTTCCCCATTCTTCCCTTACCCCAACCCCATTATGTATCAGAATCCACTTATCAGAGAAAACATTTAGCCTTTGGTTTTTGGGGATTGGATTCTCTCACTTAGCATGATATTCTCCAACTCCATCCATTTACCTGCAAATGCCATAATTTTATTCTTCTTTATGGCTGAGTAATATTCCATTGTGTATATATACCACATTTCTTTATCTGTTCATCTATTGAAGAGCATCTAGGTTGGTTCCACAATTTAGCTATTATGAATAGAGCTGCTATAAACATTGATGTGGCTGTGTTACTGTAGTATGCTGATTTTAAGTCCTTTGGGTATAAAAGGTGGTTCATTCCAAGTTTTCTGAGGAATCACCACATTGCTTTCCACAGTGGTTGTGATAATTTGCGATCCACCCACCAATGTATGAATGTACCTTTTCCCCCACAACCTCACCAACATTTATTGTTGCTTCTATTTGTGATAATTGCCATTCTAATTGGAGTAAGATGAAATCTTAGAGTAGTTTTGATTTGCATTTCTCTAGTTTCTAGAGATGTTGAACATTTTTTCATACATTTGTTTAAAGATTATATATCTTCTTCTGTGAAGTGTCTGTTCATTTCCTTAGCCCATTTGTCAATTGGGTTATTTGCATTCTTGGTGTAGAGTTTTTTGAGTTCTTTATAAATTCTGGAAATTAGTGCTCTATCTGAAGTATGAGTGGCAAAGATATTCTCCCACTCTGTAGGCTCTCTCTTCACATTGTTCATTGTTTCCTTTGCTGAGAAAAAGCTTTTTAGTTTGAATCCATCCCATTTATTGATTCTTGATTTTCTTTCTTGCATTTTGGGAGTCTTTTTAATGAAGTCTGATCCTAAGCCAACATGATGAAGATTTGGACCTACTTTTTCTTCTATTTGGTGCAGGGTCTCTGGTCTAATTCCTAGGTCCTTGATCCATTTTGAATTGAGTTTTGTGCAGGTTGAGAGATAGGGGTTTAATTTTATTTCCCTACATGTGAATTTCCAGTTTTCCAGCACCAGTTGTTGAATAGGCTATCTTTTCTCCAGTGAATGTTTTTTGCACCTTTGTCTAGTAGGAGATAACTGTATTTTTGTGGTTTTGTCTCTGTGCCTTCTATTCTATACCATTTGTCTACATGTCTATTTTGGTGCCAATACCATGCAGTTTTTGTTACTATAGCTCTGTAGTATAGTTTAAGGTCTGGTATTGAGATGCCTCCTGCTTCACTCTTCTTGATAAGCATTGCCTTGGCTATTCTGGGTCTCTTATTTTTCCAAATGAGTTTCATGATTGCTTTCTCTGTTTCTATTAGGGAAGGCATTGGGATTTTAATTAGAATTGCATTGAATCTGTATAACGCTTTTGGTAGTATAGACATGCCCATTTTTAATAGAATGGGAATTCAGTGGAAGAGGATTGTTTTGTAATCTACTCTCTGCTGTTATACTACTGGCTCCAATAGTCTAAAAATGTTGAGCTCAAATTTAGTATGAATTTGATAGCAAGATCGTATCAGCATTAGATATTTCTAAACAAACTACTCAGGGGGTTCTGTGTGTATGCATAGCATTCCTTATGAGCAGACCTAGATTGTAATCCCCACTGGTTTGTTTTAGAAAACAGTCTAATAAAAATAAACAAAACAAGGCAAATATTGTTTAACTTCCATGTTTGATTCATTCTTATCAGTTACCACAGAAACATCTGTATGATAATACATGTGTAGAGCTTATGGTATTATAAAATACACATTTTTAAAAATTAACTTCACATATTTGTTATTCCAGTTTTTTTTCCTAAATTATTTAAAAGGAAATCATTCATGATGCTCTAGCCACCATAATCGTCACCAGCTCTTGGCCACCTCTTTTCTCTTTTGAAATACTATTCCCTCTACTGAAAATGATTTTTACACCTTTTTCTCCAGACTGTCTAAACCCAAAATCCCAGGGAGGACTTCCTTGACCACTACTCCCTGAACTAAATCAATTTCTCCTCTTATATTTCTTAATACCCAGAACTTTTTCTTCAAAACCTTTATTGTGGTTTGCATTATGTATTTATTTATGTAAATGTCTTCTTAGTGTCTTTCTTTCCTGTACATGGTAGGATAGGCATGTCCATTTCCATCACAGCAGGGTCAATTTCTTCATATCATTTAGCACTATATTTTAGCACTTAGTAGAAGTTCTCAATCAGAATATGATGAATAAATTAATGAGTAAATGAATGTGGACAGGACATTTTTAATGCCATTTCTTCATATCTTCAACCTGCAAACAGAGCCTTCCTACATGTCCTAATCCACCGCCACAGAAATCAATAATGCAACAAGTTTAGTTCCCCTGCAGCTCCCACCACACCTCCTCCACTCTAGCTCAGAGCTTCAGCTAGCCCTTGCTTTCCTCCTTTCCCTTCCATCTTGGAGATCCCAATATGTCCATCAGCCAAATATGTTATGACATTTCTCAAAAAAAATCATAACTTTATTTTGCCTACTCACTGATTCTGTCTGAAACTGGAAGTCGTTAGCTGCTAAAACCCTTATCTGACCTGAGAGCACATGATAAAAAGGTGGAGAGCTTGTGTATATGTGAAATTCAAATGTAGTGAGAAGGGTCTTTATAAGTATAAAGAATAATTGAATTGTTCTGAATCTCATCTGTAAATCTTATAAAACTTTTTCCTTAATGAAATAAGCAAACAACAACATACTCTCATTACATCTGCTAAACTAAAGCCATATACAAAGTAATCATTTATTCTAAATACACATGTTGAGATGCCAGAACAAGTAAACTTTGATTATGGATCTAGGCAGCATGCAGGTATACTTTGATAAACTGAATAATGTAATTTTAGATGGTTTATTAACAACAGATTTTGAGTAGGTGTTCAAAAATCTGTACAATTCCTTTCATAACATTCCAGAATTTGTGTGGCTTGTCTTAATTTTTTAAGATATAAATGCAAACATTCAGTTGTTGTTTTATTTCTAATAAGTACCATTAGCCATTCTGGTTAGTTTTTGAGGAATTATTTTTATGGAGTTAGGAGGGTGATGAAGGTTAAAAGTCTCTTTTTTAATTTAACAAGTAAACAAACTAATTTTCTTTTTTATTATTAGTTATTTATAGATATACATGACAGCATATATTTTGACATAGTATGTATACATGGAGTACATCTTATTCTAATTAGGATCCCATTCTTGTGTTAGCATGTGATTTGGAGTTCACTGGTGATGTATTCATATATGAACATAAGACTTATGTCCAATTCATTCTACTGTCTTCTGCATTCCCATTCCCCTTCCCTTCCCTTCATTCCCCTTTGTTTAATCCACTGAACTTCTGTTTTTTCCTCCTCCCACTTTATTGGGTATTAGCATCCATATATCAGAAAACATTTGACCTTTGTTTTTTTTTTTTTTTTTTGGCGGGGGGCTGGCTTATTTCACTTAGCATGATGGTCTCCAGATCTATCACCCATTTATCAGCAAAAGTAATAAAATCATTCTTTATAGCTAAGTGATATTTCATTGTGTATATAATACCACATTTTCTTTATCCATTCATCTGTTGAAATGCACCGAGGTTTGTTCCATAGCTCAGTATTGAGAATTGAGCTGCTGTAAATATTAATGTGACCTTGTCAATGTAGTATGCTGATTTTAAGTCCTTTAGGTATAAACCAAGGAGTGGGATAATTGGATCAAATGGTGTTTTTTTTTTAAAGGAATCTCCATACTACTTTTCCAGAGTGATTGTGCCAATTTGCAGTCCCACCAGCAATGTATGAGTGTACTTTTTTTCCTTAGGCATTCCATTTTAAAATACTTCATATCAGAGTGTAAATGATGTTTTATCAGATGTCTAATTGACTTTATTTCTTTTCAGTACTTTTGCCTTGCAACACTTAACAGTTCTAGTAGTATCAACTATGCGTAAGGCCTAGTCTAATAATAATATTATCACTGCTCTTACTACTAATAGCTAACATTACTGATTATTTATTAAGCTTCTATGCGAAAAACTTACACATTATCTTACTGAATCCTCAAAATACTCCATGAAGTTGGTATTATCGTTATTATTTCTAGTTTATAAAACAGAAAAGAACTGTGATTTTAATTTTTTTAAAATTTTGATTCATTGTACACACATAGGATACAACTATTATTTCTCTGGTTGTACACGAAGTAGAGTCATACCATTTGCGTAATCATACATGTACATAGGGTAATGATGTTTGTTTCATTCTATTATTTTTCCTTCTCCCTACCCCGCACTTTGATTTTACTTGACACATAGCTGGAAAGTAACAGAATTGAGAGTCCCAGCAGTCTGACTCAAAAATTCGCATCTTTAGATGAATAAAGCCATTTCTGCTCATAAAGATTTTACCATCTAACAGGGAAGACAAAGCTATTATTATCACAAATATGGAAACTCTACTCTATAATCAGTGTATAAACATTCATAATTAAATTTATATGATGCTGTATAACTGCTGCCTGATTTAGCTGCATTATATTTCAGGATCCAAGTAACTAAAATAAGAGGGCAATTAATTTTAGCAGCAAGGAAGCCACCTCTGAGCTAACAGTTATTTATAACAACCACTTTGACTTTACTCACCCATAAAATGGCCTTTGTGCAATGTGGCATGATGTTTCTCCTCACCAAGAAGCATATAGATATACTAAATATTTGTTCTAAATATTATTGTATTTGTTTTAATGTATATTCTCTGATTCCTTTGGATGATTTTATTATTTCTAAAGCATTACTGCCAAATTCATAGTAGCACTGGCAGGTTTACATGGGAACAATCAAGACTATGAAAAGTGTTTCCCAGTGTGCTACTTCCCCAGAGCAGTAAATCTCAAAGTATGGACCAACTTTGGCAAAGGGCCCTGATGACTAAAGCTTGACCCAGAAATCACAGCCCTTTCTTTGATTCTTATAGACAAATAACATGTAATTACCAGTAACCTACTAATTTTTAAAGGTTATAAATTGAAGAATTATAAATCAGTGCTTTAGTAGAGTTTACTAAATATTCTGATTCAGTATTTTTCCTATAAGCCTGGTATTTTTGCAACCCTGACAACAGTCATCTTATTCTTGCATAATCACAATTATAGATGGTTCAGGTCTCAGTGGTTTTTCAGGAGTGCCATATTTTATTAGTGCATTTTAATTATACAGAATAATGGGTTTGTTGCAAACATATTCATATGTGTAAATAACAAAAATTGATCCTGTCTACCCCCTTTATCCTCCCTCACCCTCACTTAAATTCCTGTCCTTTTCTCTAATAGTCTCCTGATATTTTCATGTCATCTTTTCCCCCATAGGTACCATGTATGAGTTAAAACATGAGATACTTATCTTGCTATGTCTGACTTATTTCACTTAACATTATGATCTCCATTTCCATCCATTTTCCTGCAAATGACATGATTTATTTCTTCTTTATGCCCAAATAATATTCCATTGTGTACATATACCATATTTCCTTTATCCATTCATCTGTTCATAGGCACCTAGATTAATACATTCCTTGACTATTGTGCATCAGGCTGGGATATACATTAGTATGCAGGTATCTCTATCCTATGCTGACTTTAATTCCTTTGAGTATATACTCAGGAGGGGTATCACTGGATCATATGGCAGTCCCATATTTTGTTTTTCGAGCAACCTCCACACTGACTTCATAGTGGCTATACTAATTTACATCCCTACTAGTAGTGTATAAGGGTTCCTTTTCCCCTGAATCCTTACCAGCATTTGATTTTTGTATTCTTGATGATAATCATTCTGACTTAGGTGAGACAGAATCTCAATGTAGCTTTGATTTGCATTTCCACGATAACTAAAGATGTTGACCACTTTTTCATTTAATTATTAGCCATTCATACTTCTTTTGAGAATGTCTATTAAGCTCATTTGCACATTTGTTGATTGGGTTATTTGGGGTTTTTTGGTGTTAAGTTTTTTTTAACTCTTTTTGTACTGTGGATATTAATATACATTTGGTAGAGTATCCGGCAGATTTTTTCCCCATTCTGTAGGCTGTCTCTTCACTCTGATGTTTTCTTTGCTATGCAGGAGAGTTTTGTTTTGTTTCGTTTTGTACTGGGTTTGAACCCAGGGGCACTTAACCACTGAGCCCTTATTATTTTTTGTTTGTTTGTTTGTTTTAAGACAGGTCCTCACTAAGTTACTCAGGGTCTCACTAAATTACTGAGGCTGACTTTGAACTTGCAACCCTCCTGCCGCAGCCTCCTGAGCTGCTGGGATGTGCAGAGCTTTTAAATTTGAGGTAACGTTGTTGATTTTTGATGTGACTTCCTGAACTGTTATCATCCTATTCAGGAAGTTGTTGCCTGTGCCTTTATCTTGGAGTGTTTCCCCAATTTTTTTTTAATGCATTTGCAAAGTTCTGGTCTTATACTTAGGTCTTTGATCTGTTTTGAGTTGACTTTTGTACTGGGTGAGAGAAAGAGTTCTAGTTTCAATCTTTTACATATGGTTATTCAGTTTTCCCAGCACCTAAAGAGGCTACCATTTCTCCAACATATGTTCTTGGTACCTTTGTCAAGAATTAGATGACTGTAGCTTCATGGATTTGTGTTTGTGACCTCTATTCTATTCCATTGGTCTTGTGTCTGGTTTTATGCCAATACTGTGCTGTTTTTGTTACTATGAATCCATAGTATATTTTGAAATCTGTCATTGTTATGTTTCAGCTATCCCGAATATTTTTTATTTCCATATGAATCTTAGAATATTTTTTTAGTTCTGTGAAAATTGTCATTGGTATTTTGATGAGGATTTCATTGAATCTGCAGATCACTTTTGGTAATATGGCTATTTTAGCAATGTCAATTCTGTCAACCCATGAATGTGGGAGTTTTGTGTTTGTTTTCTTTTGTTTCAGTACTGAGCACCAAACCCAGGAGCACTTTATCAGTGAGCTATCTCTCCATCCCTTTGTACTTCTTAATTTTGAGATAGGACCTTGCCAAATTGCTGAAGCTTGCTTCAAACTTGCAATTCTCCTACCTGAGCCCCAGAGTAGCTGCCATACAGGCATGTGCCACTGCACCTGGTAGGAGGTCCTCACATCTTCTAGTGTCTTTTGTAATTTATTTCTTCAATGTGCAATTTTCATTTTAAAAGTCTTTTGCCTCTTTGATTAAGTTTATTACTAGGTATTTTTAAACAATTGTGAATGGAATTATTTTTCTGATTTTTTTCTCAGTGGGTTAATTATTGATATATAGAAAAGCTATCTATTTTTGTGTGTTGATTTTGTATCCTGCTACATTGCTGAGTTTGTTTACCAGATCTAGAAGACCTCCAGTGGAGCCTTTAGTGTTTTCTAAGAATAGTATAATTACCATCTGCAGTAAGGATAATTTGACTCCTTCCTTTCCTATTTTGTATCCCTTTATTTCTTTCTCTTGCCTGATTGTGCAGGTTAAAATTTTAAGTACTGTATCAAATAAGAGTGGTGAGAGTGGATATCATTATCTCATGCCTGATATTAATTATCTTGTATTGAAAGCGTTTCCCCATTTAATATGATGTTGACTATGGCTTTTTCATAACCTTTATTTTGCTGAGGTAAAATAGGAGCAATGCTATACTTATGCATCATCAGGATTTTTTAAAGTTACCTATGTTTTGGAGGGATTTGTTTTGTTTAGTTTGTTTTTGATACTAGGGATTGAACCCAAGGGTGCTTTACCACTGAGCAACATACCCAGTCCTTCTAATTTTTTATTTTGAGGCAGGGTCTTTTAAGTTACTGAGACTGGCCTCAAACTTGCAGTCCTCCTGCTACTGATTCCTGAATCATTGTGATTATAGGCACAATTACCTATGATTTTTAATTACTATTCTTTCATTATAATTCAATATTAGACTTAGTTATAATCAGTTTTAGTTTATTTTAGATTAGTTGCTTTATTTACCCTCTTATGTACAATGAGTGATTCCTCTTTCACCACAATTTTTAAAGAATGTAGTGTGACTTGTCCATAGTCAATAATAACTTTAGAGTAATATTCTGTTGGTATCCATAGTTATTTTTTTCCACTGGAAAGTGAGGACAGAAGAATACATGGACCTGAGGGGTCTTTTAATCTCTCTTAGGAGGCCCCAATAAAAAGCTTTTAAGATCTGCCTTAGATACAGATATATGATTAAAACAAGAAGAATAAAAGAAAGTTTGATTTTACTTGTTTATAAATATGAAGCAATTTTATTCAATGGTAGTCAATGAAGAAATCTGGAAGGAAAATTAACTTGTATTTCCTGATTAATTTATTCTAATAGTTCTCTTTGTGTCCATACTTAGAAAGGTCTCATTTTTTCTTTCAAACAAATCACCTATTTGCACCCTATCCCCGTTTTCTTATTTGCCACAAATTGGTGTACTCATAATTGAACTGGTTAGACTGAAAGATAAAGAATAAAAATATTCTTTGGGAATTTAAAGATTCACAAATACAAATTTCTAGTTTCAGACTCTGAAAGGAGGTGGTGGGATGGAGGAGATAGGAACAAACTAGTGATGAATTCCTGGAATTTTTTTCTTGCCTCTTACATATCCTGGCTGGGTCTGGAAAAGCCTGCAATCTGGAAACCTCAGTGGGCACATATAAAATATAGTCAGGAGAAAAGCCTTCTCTCCTTAGCAAATGGACCAGGAAAAGGGACAGAAGCCTTTCTATAAAACTACCTGTTCTCAAGGAGACAACTATCAAAAAGTCATATTTCTTTTCCTCTACCATAATAAGCATAAAATGGATCAATTCACTGAGATAGGACAATCTTAAATTTGTATACTCCAAACAAGAGATTTAAAATTATCAGAAGCAAAATACAACAGAACCGAAACATAAACTGACAATCTAAAATTATTGTTGGAGACCTCAATATCCATCTCTCAAAAATTTGTAGAATCACTAAACAAAATGTCAGGAAGGATATAGAAGTAACAAATGACTATTCACTAATAGTATCGAATTGATGCCCAACAGAATATCTATTCTTTTCAAAGATGAATGGGACATTCATTAGGATAAAATAAACCTCAATTTAAAAATAAATGGAAGTAATATGAAGTATGCTTTTGGATCATTAGGGAAAACAATTAGCAATCAATGACAAAAAGATAAGTGAATCTCAACTCTTTTAGAAACAACAATAAAATTCTAAATAATCCTGTGATAAAAGAGGAAGTTTCAAGGAAAATTAAACTGAATGAAAATGAAAACACAATAGTCTTAGAGGAAAAATTATAGGATTAAATGCTTATATCAGAAAGGGAGAGAATCTCAATTCTCAAATTCCACCTCAAGAAATTAGGAAAGAACCCCCAAAAAGCAGAAGGCAGTAGCTGTGGAGTTTTTGTGGAAAAAAAAAAACCTGATAAACCTGTAGCAAGACTGGTAAAGAGTAAAAAGAAAGAAGACTCAAATTACTAACATCAGAAATGGTAAATCTCATTGACATGAAAAGAATAATAAGTAAATACCCAGTTTAGATGAACTGAATCAATACTTCAAAAACCACAAAGCACCAATACTCACCCAAGAGGAAGTTTATAATCTGAATGGTTCTTTAATTTCTCTAAGAAAATTTAATCATCTAAAATTTTCCAGAACATAAGTAGAGAAATACTAAAATAAGAATAAATAAAACCCCCAATACTAATGTTCATGTTGTTTGAATGTAGTATTAAACTATCTTGTTTTTATTATGTTCTTTGTTGCTATTAAAGAGTTGGAAGCCTATAAGGAATTTGATGTATAAGACTTGTGATTTAATGGAATGGCTATACAAAACTGATAAAATTCATAAATTTTATTAATTTTGAAAATGTTTATATATTTAACATTTTTTGATCCTATTTTTTAAGTTTTAAAATTTGAGCATTAAACAAAAGATTCATTAATATACCCTTACTCTTGAGAAATATTACTGACCACACTCTACAAAATAGATTATTAGCACTAGGAGTATAGCTCAGTGGTAAAGCTCTTGACAAGCATGTGTAAGCCCCTGGATTCAATCGCCAGCACCACTGTATGTATATACATGGGGGTGGATACATACACACAGATACATATACACATAAATACACACATATATAAAATTGTATGTAATTATATATGTATGAGTATTATATATATGATGTCATTATATATAACATTACTATTATATATAAACATAATTATATATCATTATAAATATATATAATTGATAAACAGAAGCACAGCATTTTCAGTTTCATGTTTGAAAAAAATGTGAGTCTCATTCTGCTACTTCCTGATTAAGTAATGACTACCAGGAAGCAAAACACAAAATCTGACTTATTTAGTAAGGCACCATGCAAAACAGGATACAGAAGAATTGAATTAACAATTTATTGAGTTTGAATTTATTAAATTTAAACCTGATTACAAATTCCTTGTTGCCTTTAGAAAAAATAAAACATAGGTTTCAGTGGGAGGCGCTTGACTTGGTTGCTAAGGTCAATAATTATAATTATTGGAGGACATACCTGCCTTTAGAAACTTTGATCAAAGACCTTTAAAAAGTCTCATTTTCTTTATCTTGTAGACCTGTGTTGCCTCACTTTATAGCCTCAGAAAACTTTCTCAAATTTTGTAGGCAGTAGGCCTTTTTTGCTTCCATAATCATTCTATTTACATTACCTCATTACCATAATTCATTTAATTAAGCATCTCAAGTTAATAAAACTCTAGGTAAAGTTACCTAACCCTCTGGAACTCTTTAAAGACCATCCTGATTAAAGGATCATAACTTATACCAAATTCTTTTCTTCCCTTAATATATTGTCTTAATTTTTTCAGCAGCCTCTAATTCCACCAAACTGTAGGCATAATGATTTGCTGTATATACTGAAATCTTATCCAGTTTCCTCTTAATAAACTACATAAAGGCATAACTATTGACTACTATTTCTTGAAGATATGTTTTCCAAGAACACCATTAACCTGTTAGCAGCCTTTATAAACATTTTATTGGAATTGATGGTCATTGGCAGTGAGTCAAAGTACCTGAGCTCTACCTAAAATCTTAGTTCAAAATGATAATGCAAAGTCTGCCTCTTAATACTTCTACCAAATCAGGGTAGAATGGAAAAAGAGAGGAATTGGCTTTTCTAAAATTCAGATGGCCAAGGATAATATTGTCTTTATAAAGATGGGCTTTACGTGAGCTGTATAAAACCTAGACCCACTTCTAAACCTCAGTAAAAAGGATAATAATGCTTCCCTCATTCTTTTTTTTTAGAATTCAATCATACATTGTATATGAAGTTTTTTTCTACTGCGGAGGGCACAAAGTAGCTATTCTTAACTCCATATAGAAAAAAAAGTAATTCATTTGCATGTAACGTAATTTACATCATGATGAGCAAATCAAGTCTTCTAGGACTAAAAAATATATACATTACCTTTGGGCATTAATGAGCATAACAGGTATGATAAAGTTAAGGGAGCATAATCACTAAGTGACATGGAATAAAGGAATAGATCTTACTCAGTGGAGGAGCTAGTAAAGATACTTCAGCATAGCCAATGTTTAGGAAGCAAATTTGTACATGAAGTGAGAGAAAATAAGACAAACTAGAGCTCATGAGCAAACTGGAACACTGCCTCCAATAACCACACTGAGGTTTCCTTCCCTGTGGCCACTCAACAGTATCATAAATATGAAGTCGACTCAAAAGTATAACCCACCTCAATGAAGGTATCATCCCTCAACCTACTTATTTACTCTTATAAAGCATATATTGGAAACTATAACTTTAAATTTTCTTCAATCAAAAGATGATTAATATAAATAATAACCAGGATAAAATGTCTAGGTTACCTGAAAAAGTTCCTACATAATAGAATGTTGCACAATCATTTTACTGATTTCTTTACATACTCTGAGGAAGAATGCTAGAAGGCATACCTAGATCCTTTTATCAGAGCTGAATCTCCTTCATTTAATTGCATCTTAGCATTATGTCCTCAATTTTTGTCATATGGCAATTACAAGAAACAGCTCTGTGATATCACTTCCTCATTTGCTATATAATATTTTGGGTATTATATTTTCTGTTTTTTTTCCTGCTCCCCATATATATTTTTAATGAGATAAGGGAGTCAAAGTATATGAAGTATCTGATACAGCATCTAGCACTGTGAATATACACAAATAAAGCATCCTTCCTCTAACCTTATTACCAAAATATCCTTGCTAATGGGCTGAAAACAAGTAAAATATAATCTAGGTGCATTTGAAACAGCCAGTTTTAGAGAAGTAGAAGCAAACACTAGGCCCTCTAGAAACCTAATTTTTCATATGTTAGGTTATGTAAATTGCTTTCTTTCTCTTACCCAGTTTTCTCATTTACAAGATGAGCATTACATTGCAGAGAGGACTGTGGAAAATGCCATCTAAATTGACAGCACAATAATAGTTTGATCCCTGGTGCAAATATGGGAGTTTAAAAAAATTCTTCCCATCAAATTTGTTTCTCTCTTTTGTTAAATGAAGCCAACTTTGCTTGTTTAGTCTTAAAATTATGACTTACTATATGTAAATGTTTCATTATAAAGAGAAGGAAAAGTATGATATATGTCAATTATTTTATTGTAAAATGAATTGAATGTAGTGACTTTTAGTAATTTTTGTTAAATATTTTTTAGTCGTATGTGGACACAATATCTTTATTTAATTTTATGTGGTGCTGAGGATCAGACCCAGTGCTTCACATGTGTGAGGCACAAGGCAAGCACCCTACCACTGAGCTACTGCCCCAGACCTAGAAATTTTTTGTTTTATTTGTATGCAGTATCCTCTTTGAAAAATATTTGTATTAAGAAAAAAAAATCACTGGATCAAGAACACCCCACCAATAAACATTTCTTTGTCACAAAAGATTGGCAAACCTTTCCCGACTTCTCTAGCACCCAGATGTCAACAGTTTCTGTCAGACAGAAGTGTCAGGAGAAAGAGTTGCCCTAGTTCTGGTTCACACCTATTAGAAAATTTCTGCCTCCATCTCAAGTGCAAAATCTATGTTAATTGTATCCATCAATCAGACACTCAAAAATAGCTGTACCTAATATGGGTGGTCATAGGTTATTTCCATATATGGTGGAACTTAAATATAAACTAGGTGCTTTTCAAAGAATAATCCAGCATTTAGTATTAAATGGATTACATGTATATATAATTTCTAAGGCATCGCTTTTTAGATTTACTTTAGTGAGTAGCCTCTTTTTTTCATTCATTTTTCAATGAGGATCACATGAAGGTAGTACTCCCTGAGACACTTAAGAGAATCTGGTTTAAATCCCTGGTCTTGCAGATGAAGAAATTGAGGTCAGGAGTTGTTTAGTGGTATGATCACAGTCATAGAACTAGAATAAGGACTGAAATATAGAGAAGTCAGGTCTCCTTATTTCTACCACAGTATTGCTCCACTGATACTGTGCATTCCATTCTTAATGATAAATAAGCATTCTGAATTTAACACTGTAACTGGAGTATTCAGAGTAGAGGTGTGAAGGGTCAGGGGCAAGTACTGGAAGTGGGGAAGCAAGATAGGATCAGGACAATTCAAGTGAGAAGAGAGCTTGCCTTAGCTCTGGATGCTAAAGTAGGAATGATGAGAATGGATTAGCCTATGGATATGTTTTGAAGGTAAGTGGACAGGATGTCCTGATAGATTGCATATGAGATGCTGTAACTCATAAACCGTACCTCAGTGCCCCACACACATAGGTGCTCAGTAACTACTTGATTCATCCTTTCAACTGATAATTGTTCGACAGGTACTGTACTAGGAAATGAATAGAGTGATGACCAAAGAAGATGGTTTATGCTTTCACAAAAGTACTATAGTAGGTATAAGACACATCATAAGAAAGTGAACCAAGTAATTTCAGGGTATTGCTTAGCAATCAGGAGTGTATTCAGGTGAAAAATTACACAACAATCAGCTCCAAGAGATTTCCCCTATGTAAAAAATTAGTGGAAAGGCATGCTTGCCTTATTTGGATCCATTATTTCCTCATTAGTATTGATATAGGGCTTTTTAATTGCATTGCATTGAATTCACACTGCTAATAGACGTAGAATAAAATGTGATTCCAGTCCCATCCATGTCTCCTTTAGCTAAGCATTATGACCTTTATGTACTTGAATTTCTGTTTCATTTGCAGAATTAAGATGTTGACATGAACCTTCTTCTCATGCAGATATTATAAGTGGTTTCCAAAAAGAAACCCTGAAAATCTTTTCTAACCCACAAAGTATATAACTTTCCAATTAAAATAAAGTTGATAAAGCGTGCATAAAAATAGAGATTGATAAAATAGTACTAGTTTAAAATATCTCCTTTAATAGAAAAAAGTATTATCCTTACTGATATCTGTTTTGTAGAATACTTTCCACATAGCAATGTACCTGCATCACATGTCCTATGAGGTTTTCATAAATGGATGTCTCATGTCAGAAGCATTTTTTCTTCTCTCTCACATTTTTATTTGACTACACAATACTTGGGAGGCAATACTGTTTGTAGAGTTAGAAAACAGATTTTGTGGTTGACAGACCCCCCAAAGAGGCCCCTACTTGTATATGCTGAGCAAGTTCTTCATGCATTCTGTCTCAGTTTTCTTTCTTAAAATCAGGTTAGTGATAATCACTTTACATAGTGCCTAATACTGTACCTCACACAAAATATATAATTATGAAGACCTCAGATATGACAGTTCCTGTTTTCCAAGGGTAGTGTTTCCCATTAGCCTTCCAAATGTTCACCATTAGCCACTCTCCCCTTCTTCCTACTTTACCACTGCATAGGAAAAGATTCACATAAGATGAGATCCTGCACAAGGTTCAGTCACCTCTTTCCATCAATAACTGATATACCTGATACTCTTTTGATAGAACATTGACTCTGCCTAACCTGTTTGACTGACCTTCTATCAGTTCCTCCCAATTACTGCCTTTTTATCTGAGTAGTAATTGATTAGTTTATGTTTTCAGAGCATGCTTATTTTCAAATTAATATGGAGCCATATTCATTCATTGAAAATTCAGATTAACTTTATTGACAGAATACAGAGCTACCTCATGTATGTGCAGTGCCACATCCCTCAACCCTCTCTGTACTAGCTAGCTTTTTCTTTCATGTACCAAATGGGCAAGGCCACCACCATGCAACAGCAAACTTGTTAAGTTCTAGGGTATTTTTTATTGCCAGTGAAATATTTCTTCACTTAATATTTAGTCCCATTATCATCTTATCCAACTTGCTCACATTTATACTTTTTTCTACTAACATACAGTAGTTAGTAAGACAAAACACTTTTCTTTGTTAAATGTTTAAAATCTCAAAGGATTGTGTCTATTTAAAAATTAAATGTGTAGAAGCAACTGTCATTTGTCCTGAATGTTTCAAATTGCTAAGCACCTTTTTTTCTTATATAGAAAAAATAAACTATTGGTTGGACCCATCACTGAAGAAATTTTGGAACTTTGCTGAAAATTATACTAAGAGAAAGTTGCTATATTGCAACAAGAGAGTATTTTGATTGCAATTTTTTCCATAAGTGCAGCAATTTGCAACTTGAGAAGAATTTAATAGTAGCTGAGCTTTCAAAATGTAACACAGACACTGTCATTTTTCTTCTACAATTAAAATAAGTGCTTCTGAAAATTTCAGGATAAGAATGACCCAAATTACCCTCCCCTCTACACTTCTCCATCCAAAAGAGGGGGGAATGAAGTTTGAACAGAACATCTGTGGACAAAATGAACAAAAAATGATCTTTTCAGGCAAACATCTGAAAAAAGAATGTTTTATAGCCTAACAGAACACTATTGCATGCAGCACCATGGTTAAGAAGAGGATCAACAATACTTTCCTAATGGCCTTTTATTTTTGCACATTCTATTTTTATGGATAGAATTATGATTTCAACACATCCATTCATAATTCATCATATAATTATTTGTGTAAATATCTTTTGACAAAAATTTAATGTACTTTTGCCAGCCACATCTTGAATTTAAATTTAAACTGTTATATGCACCAAGACAATCTCAGTGCAAGTAATGCTAAAGGAAATTGGATAAAAAGGGACATTTTCTTATCTCCCCAAAGGACTGGCCTATTAAAAAATAGTACATTCAGTGATGCACTGTACATGGAGTCATTACTGGAGAAAAGACACCTGACTTCCTCCACTCCCTGCCACAATTTTTTCAGGTTACAATAATCAGCTAGTTAAGATTATATCCTGTGCTCCTTACTAATGGTTTGTTTCGTGTTCCATCATTCAGCTAGAGTATTAACTGAGCACTTACTCTGTGCTAAGGTCCTGTTTTAGGCCAAGGACAAAGCAGTTCATAAAACAGAATTCCTTTTCTTTAACTGAGTTGGTGTTTGGAGGAAAGTCCAGGTAATAAGAAACATAGGTAATTTGGATAATGCTAAATGCTAAGAAGAAAAATAAAGCCAAAAAGGAAAATAGGAAGTGTTAAGGGCAACAGGGATAAAAATATTATATAGAGAAGCCATGAATCAATTTACTAAAATATGAGCATTTGATAATGACCTATAGGAAATAAAGGAGTAAACCATTTCAGACAGAGGGAATGAGCAGCAAGGGTAAAGGCCCTGAGATGGGACTGTACTTAGCATGATCTAGGATAACCAAGTGTGTCTGGAATAAAATCAGTCAGAACAAGAGCCATAGGCAAAGGAACCAGGGTACCAGATCATGTGGGACCTTCGAAATTATTGAAGGTATATGGATGTTTATTCACAGTGAGATGAGAAATCATTGAATAGTTTTATATATAGGAGTTACATGATTCAAATTTTATTTTAATAGGATCACTCTGGATCTTGTCTTAAATTTGGAAGGGGAAAGAGCAGAAGCAGGTAGAACAGTGAGGAAGGAGGTTTTTTAGTATCCCAGGTAAGAGAACATGGTGGCTTAGACCAGGGTGATAATAGTAGAGGTAGTAAGATTCTAAATAAATTTTGAAGACAGTTCATACAACTTGCTGACAAATTGGTCATGGTCTGTAAGAGAAGAAAAAGAGTTAAAGGTAACTCCAAGATTTTGCACTGAGTCACTGGGAAGGGAAAAAATGGAATTGCCATTTAATAAAATAAAGAAGCTTAGGAGAGGAGCAGATTTGGTTGACAGGTGGTAAATAGCATGAGGTCAGTGTTATACATATTAAGTTTGTTGAGTTAGGCAGCCTATAGACCTGCTGAGAAATCCCAGCTGATTATATGAATTCATAAGTTGCTTAAGATCAGAGTTTGTTGGGTTGGGGTTGTGGCTCAGTGGTAGAGTGTTTGCCTAGCATGTGTGAGGCACTGGATTCAATTCTCAGCACTGCATATAAATAAGTGAATAAAATAAAGGTCTATCAACAACTAAAATTATATATATAAAATATTTTTTAAAAGATTAGAGTTTGTAGATAATTCATAAAATAGTTGAAGAATTTTTGCCCAGATACTCACTAAAATATATAGGAAGTGCTTGGAGGACATTAGGAATATTTAATGAACCATATTTAGGAAATAAGATTAAGAGATGCTTTATAAGAGAATTGGCCATCTAAACTGCTTAATAAAAGAACCAATTTTTGGTGGCCAATAAGCCACCAAAAGCACATACTTTAAATTCTCATACACACACACACACACACAAACACACAAACAAAAATACACCCCTCCACTTTCATGTATTTGCACAAACCCTTTCATTCATCCTACACCAAATACATAGCAAGAAAACAAGCAAAACATATAAGGTGATGGTTAAAATAATCTTAGATCTAATCTCTAAGTACCAGAACAAAAATGGTCAGTGATAATTAGGAACTAAAGCCACATTTCTGCTAGGTTTCAGTTCAGAAAGAGGTAGAGATAGCTGGGGTCCATTTGTATCAGAGAACAAATGGACCTCAGCAATGTTGGGAAACTAATGATTAACTTGCTGGGTGAAATTAGCTGGGCATACAAGCACCAGTGTCTTCATTTTATGAGTAAGGAGGTCAAATAAAAATAAATAATAACCAAGGGTAAGACTGATATAAAGGTAATTTCCTGGGTGTGACCAGGGAACAAAGATAGATCTATATTTAAAACCATTGTCAAGTATCTCCCACTTGGAATTCAGGGATGTGACAGCAACCAGTGTCATCATTTAAAAGATGAAGGCACCCTAGGAATGGAGGCAGAAGACAGCAGAATTCAGAGAAGGATGAAAACAAAAATAAACTTCCTCCTATGAAGAATGTTCCATTCCAGCTAAAAATTCAAAGCGTCTAAAGAAAATGCTTTAAAAACAGGACAATGAACCAATCAATTAGATGATTCCATGCTAAATGCAAATATGAGAAATTCACAAAAGTTGTTAAAATAAATTTTGAAATAAAAACAAAGATCAGGAAAAGTGGGTATTCAAAAGAGCCAATACCAACCAGATAGCCTGTAAATATAAAGTATTATAAGCAAAATAAATACTCTGTAGATAAGATTAACTTTAGTTGGGATAAAATCAGAGAGAATTAGGAAATTGGAAGATAGTAGAATGAATTCACCTAAAAGAGATTGCAGATGTATGAGAGGGTAGAAAAAATATGACAAACACACAAGTGATAAATTGAAAGGTGCCCACATACATGTATAGAATTAAAGAGGGCTTTCAAGTAAAGACCATTCAAAAAGATAATGACTGAGAATGTTCAGAGTGAAAGAATGAAAACTTTCAGTGCAACTTAATGAATGCTAAATAAGGTTAATTAAGATAAATTATGACATGTAAATATCACAGTGAAACTGCAGAATATTAAAAGTAAAAAGAAAAATATTTTAAAAGCTACAGAGACTAAAAACAGATAACAAACGACAATATCTACAGATGTCTTAAGAGCAACAATAAATGCCAAAATAGTAGTATGTTCAATTAAATTATTTCAACTTAGAACTCTATTCCCAGCCAAGTTATTCAAAAGTAAAGAATTTTTTTATTTTCAATCATAAAAAGGGGGAAATCTCATGAATATAGAAGGAAAATAGTTAGAGGTGAGGTAGAGGATCAAGGGGGAGGGAAGAAGAGCATGAAAGGAGAAGAACTAGGGAATGAATTATAAAAATTATGTGTATATATGAATATATCACAATGAACCTACTATTATATATAATTATAATGTACTAGTAAAAACTTAAAAGGAAGAAAAACTAGAAGAATTTGCCAGTGACAGACTGTTGTACAAGAACTTCTAAGGATGTACTTCCTTGAGCATACACCTGGAAGAAAGGTGATCTGAAGCTAATACAAAAAATAGACTGCTGCATACACCCTGACAGAGTGCTGCGGCTGCTCACACAGCTGTGGACGCCCAGAGGTCTTTTCCCTGGGCACCACTGATGTGGGCACCTCTGCCATCGCCCAGAGGTTTTCTCTTGGGACACAGCTGCCCCGATGCAGCTGCTGCAGATGCTCAGAAGTCTTTTCTCCGGGCACTGCTGCTGCTCCTGCTGTTGACACTGTTGTAATTGTGGTGCCCAGAGACTGCCCTCTGCACTTCCTTGGAGGCCTGGCTGCTATCTACACTGCTGCTGCTGCTACCACTGACACTGCTGTCGCCAAAGCCACTGCCACTCCCTGAAGGTTACCTGGAGATCTCATCTCTGGGTGCTGCTGTAACTACAGCCACAACTACCACCACTGCCACTTTGTCTGCAGTCCCCTCACCTGCTGCCATCGCCACCAACAACTGTAGCTGCTGCTGACCCCCTGCCTATTGCCACCAACTCCTGCTACTACCACTTCCACCACTGCCCAGAGGTCCACTACCAGGGAGACTCCAGGTTTGGTTGCACATCACCACATCTGTTTTGGGATGCTGGCCAGAGCCTGGAGTTTGTTTGGGGTGCTGGTGTGTTTGCTGCCACTGCCATTTTGTGGTACAGCACACCACCCTCCATATCTGAGTACACTGGCCAGGACCTAAAGGTTCAGTGTCAGGGTGCCTACAGATTTGGCTGCAAATGGGGTCTTCCTCCTGGGAGTGCGGGTCGCCACCATCTAGTTACTGTCTCTCAGGATTGCTCATCCCTGGTGGTCTCTCTTCAAATTCCAGTGACATTGAGATCTTGGGATTGCAACATGACCAAACCCAGGACATCTGAAACTCAGATTGGTGAGATAGTGACTGGGTCTTCCAGGGCCTGTCTGGACCAGGCAGTCTTGTGGTAAGTCAGAGACAGGGCTGAGAAGCTTTTGGATGATGGCAGAAACAGTTGTTCGATTTTCTATGGAGATTTATTTTATTTTATTTTATTTTATTTTATTTTATTTTATTTTATTTTATTTTATTTTCTGGCATCTCACTCCACCATATTTGGAGCAGGGTATTTTTTGTGCATCAGCTTGTTGAAGATGGTAGTATATGCATGATGTTTTGTATTTCTATTGTACATTCTTATATTTTTAACATTTTTTTCCTTCTCTTAATATGTATTCTTCCTCTTGCTTGTATGTCTTCCTAGATTTCCTTTCTACCTTTTCTCCAATCTCTGTTGGTTCCTCTCACATTCTTCCTGTGGATTTTTGCTTCTGATTTCTCTCTTTCTCCCTCATGAACTCCATGTCCTGAACTGTTCTGTTCTTCCTTTGTCCACTATTAGGGATTGTAAATCCATTTGTCAAATTTTTTGTTTTTATTGTGAATAGTGATTGAATTCATGATAGTTGTTTATAGTGAGAGGGCAGTGGATGCCTTGCTGGGAGTTATTAGATTTGAGGCTGTATATAGTTTGCACTGTGTGTTGTTGATATTGGTCTCCTTCTTAAAGGTGGGATACTGGAAATCTTCCACAATGTAGGTCTACAGGGTAGAATCTGTATTGCCTCAGATTCATACAACTAGATGGGAAAACGCACAAGCAACATGAATAAACAAGGGATCAGAATGCCACAAACAATCCAAGATACCCCAATAAGAGAAGCCACAGACAACACAATAGAAGAAATGTCCAACAAGGAGTTTAGAATATACATTGTTAATCTGCAAAGTAAAGAATGGTATAAAGAGTGAAATTAAATAGAAAATACAGGAAGTGAAAGATCATTACAAAAAAGAGTTAGAGAATGTGAAAAAAACAAGCACAAATCCTCAAAATGAAGGAATCAATAAATCAAATTATAAATTCAATGGAAAGCATCACCAACAGGCTAGACCATTTGGAAAACAGAACTTCAGACAATGAAGACAAAATATTTAATAATTAAAAATAAAGTGAACCTTGCAAAGAAGATGGTAAGAATCCATGAACAGAACTTCCAAGAATTATGGGATAACATGAAAAGTCCAAATTTAAGAGTTATTGGGATAGAAGGAGTAGAGATACAAACCAAAGGAATGCACAAACTTTTCAATAACCTAATATCAGAAGTTTTCCCAAACATAAAGAATGAAATGGAAAATCAAATACAGGAGACTTAAAGGACCCCAAATGTACAAAATTACAGCAGACCCACACCAAGACACATTATAATAAAAATGACTAAAATACAGAATAAGGATAAAATCTTAAAGGCCATGAGAGTAAGAAAGAAAATTACATATAGGGGAAAACCAATTTGGATCTCAACTGATTTCTCAACCCAGACCCTCAAAGCTAGGAGATCATGGAACAACATATTTCAAGCTCTGAAAGAAAATGAATGCCAACCAAGAATTTTATATCCAGTGAAATTAAGTTTCAGATTTGAAGATGAAATAAAAACCTTTCATGATAAACAAAAGTTAAAAGAATTCACAAATAGAAAGCATGTGCTACAGAACAACATTCACAACAAAATATTCCATGAGGATGAATGAAAAAAAAGTGAAAGCCAGTAAAGGTAGGAACTACACTAAAGAAGTAGTCAAAAGAGAAATTTAATCAAATTAAAAGTCAGAAATAAACCAAAGTCACATCTCAGAAATAACCTTGAATATTAATGAACTAAATGCATCCATCAAAAGACATAGACTTGCAGATTGGATTAGAAAACAAGACCCAACAATATACTGTCTCCAAGAGACTCACCACATAGGTAAAGACATCCACAGACTAAAGGTGAAAGGTTGGGAAAAAAACATATCACTCATATGGATTGTGTAAACAAGCAGGGGTTTCCATCCTCATATCAGATAATGTGAACTTCAAGCCAAAGTTAATCAGAAGGGACAAAGAATGTTATTTCATTCTACTGAAAGGAATTATACAGCAGCAATACATAATGATTGCGAATATTTATCCTCCAAACAATGGAGCGTCTATGTACATCAAACAAACCCTTCTCAGTTTCAAGAATCAAATAGACCACAACACAATAATACTGGATGACTTTAACACACCTCTCTCACTACTGGACAGAGCTTCTAAACAAAAACTAAATAAAAAACTATAGAACAAAATAATACAATCAGTCATTTAGACTTAACAGACATATATAGAATATTTCACCCATCAGTAAGCAAATACACTTTTTTCTCGGCAGCACATGGATCCTTCTCTAAATAGACTATTCCTTAAGCCACAAAGCAACTCTTACTAAATATAAAAAAAATTGAGATAATACCCTGCATTCTATCAGATCATAATGAACTGAAATTACAAATCAATGATAAAATAAAAAATAGAAGCTACTCTAACAAATGGAGACTAAATAATACACTATTGAACAACAAATGGATAGTAGAAGAAACCAAAGATGAAATGAAAAAATACTTAGAGGTAAATGAGAATACCAGTACAACATATCAAAATCTCTGGAATACTATGAAGGCAGTACTAAAAGGAAAGTTCATTGTATTGAGCTCATTTATTAAAAGAATAAAAAGTCAAAATATAAATGACCTAATGTTACATCATGAAGCCCTAGAAAAAGAAGAACAAATAAACACCTAAAACAGAAGCCTGGAAATAATTAAAATCAGAACTGAAATCAATAAAATTGAAACAAAAGAAACAATTGAAAAAGTTGAAAAAACAAAAAGTTGGTTCTTTGAAAAAAATCAATAAAATTGATAAACCCCTTAGCCACACTAACAAAGAGTAAAAAGAGAGAAAACCCAATTTACTAAAATACTTGATGAAAAAGGAAATATAAGGGACACAACTGAAATACAGAATATAATTAAAAACTATTATGAAAATTTAAACTCCAAAAAATAGAAACTATCAAAGACATCAACAAATTTCTAGAGACATATGCCCTACCTCAGCTGAACCAGGAGGTCATACACGATTTAAACAGAACAATTTCAAGTCATGAAATAAAAACGCCATTAAAAGCCTCTACCAATTAAGAAAAGCCCAGGACCAGATGGAGTCTCAGCTGAGTTCTACAATACCTTCAAAGAAGAATTAACCCCAATACTCCTCAAATTATTCCACGAAATAGAAAAGGAGGGAACCCTTCCAAACTCATTCTATGAGGCTAATGTCACCCTGATAACAAAACCAGACAAAGGCACATCATAGAAAGAAAACTTCAGACCAGTAGATGCAGAAACTCTCAATAAAATTCTGACAACTTGCATACAAAAATATATTAAAAAGATTGTGCAACAAGATCAAATGGGGTTCATCCTAGGTATGCAGGTTTGACTCAACATACAGAAATCAATAAACATAATTCATCATATCAATAGACTTAAAAACAAGTATCATATGATCACCTCTATAGATGCAGAAAAAGCATTTGCCAAAACACAGCACCCCATCATGTTCAAAACTCTAGAAAAACTAGGGATAGTAGGAACATACCTCAACATCATAAAGGCATATATACTAAACCCAAGACTGACATAATTCTAAATGGAGAAAAATTGAAAGCATTCCCTCTAAAAACTGGAACAAGAAAAGGATACCCTCTTTCACCACATTTATCCAACATTGTCCTTGAAAATCTAGCCAAATCAATTAGAAGAAAGAACTTAAAGGTATACAAATAGATAAAGAATTCAAACTATACTATTTGCCAGTAATATGATTCTGTATTTGGAAGATCCAAAAAAATTCCACCAAAAATCTTTTAGAACTAATAAATGAATTTAGAAAAGTAGCAGAATATAAAATCAATACCCACAAATCAAACATTCCTATATATCAGCAATGAATCCACTGAAAGAGAAATAAAGAACACTACCGCATTCACAATCACCTTAAAAAAAATACTTGGGAATCAATCTAACAAAAGATGTGAAAGACCTCTGCAATGAAAACTACAGAATACTAAAAAATAAATTGAAGAAGACCTTAGAAGATGGAAAGATCTCCCATGCTCTTGGATAGGCAGAATTAATATTGTCAAAATGGCCATACTACCAAAAGTGCTATACAGATTCAATGCAATTCCTAATAAAATCCCAATGACATTCTTCATAGAACTAGGAAAAGCAATCATGAAATTCATTTGGAAAAATAAGAGGCCCAGAATAGCCAAAGCAATCCTTAGCAAGAGGCGTGAAGCAGGAGGCATCACAATACCAGACCTCAGACTATACTACAGAGCTATAGTAATAAAAACAGCGTGATATTGGCACCAAAACAGACATGTAGACTGATGGTACAGAATAGAAGACACAGAGACAAACCTACATATCTCATACCAGACAAAGGTGCCAAAAACATTCACTGGAGAAAAGATAGCTTATTCAACAAATGGTACTGGGGAAAATGGAAAGCCACATGTAACAAAATGAAATTAAACCCTTATCTCTCACCCTGCATGAAACTCAACTCAAAGTGATTCAAAGACTTAGACACTGGAACAGAGACACTTGCACCTGATAGAAGAAAAAGCAGGCCCAAATCTTCACCATGTCAGCCTAGGACCTGACTTCCTTAATAAGACCCCTAAAGTGCAAGAAGTTAAATCAAGAATAAATAAATGGGATGGACTCAAACTAAAATGCTTCTTTGAAGCAAAAGAAACAATCAATAATGTGAAGAGAGAGCCTACAGATTGGGAGAAAATCTTTACCACATGCACCTCAGATAAAGCATTAATCTCTAGAATACATAAAGAACTCAAAGAACACCAAAAAAACAAATAACCCAGACAATAAATGGACTAAGGAATGAGCAGACATTCACAGAAGATATACAGTCTTTCAATAAATATATGAAAAATTGTTCAACATCTCTAGTAATTAGAGAAATGCAAATCAAAACTACTCTAAGATTTCATCTTACTCCAATTAGAATGGCAATTATCACAAATACAAGCAACAATAAATGTTGGTGAGGTTGTGGGGGAAAAGGTACACTCATACATTGCTGGTGGGAATGCAAATTGGTTCAACCATTATGGAAAGCAGTGTGGCAATTCCTAAGAAAACTTGGAATGGAACCACTATTTGACTCACCCACTATCCCACTCCTCAGTTTATACCCAAAGGACTTAAAATCAACATTCTACAGTGTCACAGCCACATCGTTGTTTATAGCAGCTCAATTCACAGTAGCTAAACTATGGAACCAACCTAGATGCCCGTCAACAGATGAATAGATAAAGAAAATGTGTACACACACATACATACATACATACATACATACTGTGGAATATTACGCAGTTCTAAAGAAAAATTAAATTCTGGCATTTGCTGGTACATGGATGGAGTTAGAGAATATCATGCTGAGTGAAATAAGCCAAACCCAAAAAATCAAAGGCTGAATGTTTTCTCTGATATGCAGAAGGGGGATGGGCTAGGGAAGAATAGAGTTTTTTATATTAGGTAGAGAGAGTGAAGGGAGGGGAAGGGGTATGGGGGAAGGAATGATATAGTACAGTAAAACAGACATTATTACCTCATGTACATGTATGACTGCATGACTGATATGATCCTGCAATAGGTATAATCAGAAAAATGAGAGATTATGCTCTATTTATGTATGATCTATCAAAATGTATAAATGCATTCTACTGTCATGTACAACTAGGTAGAGCAAATAAAATAAATTTAAAAATAGAGAAATAAATGCATTATGAATTTGCATTTTCATCAGAAATATATGCATTGTCATTACTGCAAAGATTCTAGGCCTCTTTAGTTGTTTTAGAACATTATAGTGATCAGCTTGTTATCCATTATAGTGTATTCTTAACTTCTTGCTCTTGTTAAATATTGCATAATATCCTTAGAAACTAAAATGTTTTGCACAAATTAAAGTTCTGTCAGTCAGAATGAATAATTTCTTCAGTTCTACTAAAAACAATGTATTATCATAAATTTGTACCTCAAGGGCTTCATAACAACACAGCTGCTTATTACATGAGGAAACCTTAACAGTCAGGAGCTTATTTGTGTGTGTGTAAATAATGAACCTTTCTAATATAAGTTTGAAAGGGACCATTTATAATATGAGACTTGGAGTTTTTCAAGACAATCCCACATTTGGTAACTTGCTAGAACTCATTGGACACAACATATAGTTGTATTCACAGTAAATTTTATTAGAGTGGTACAATAAGTGATATGCAGCTCAGTAAGTAAAAAAGACACCTCTGTAATCTGGAAAAAATCCATGTACAAGTTTCCTGTGCCCTCTCCTTTCCATGACAGCCCACACAGAGCACACACTCTCTCCAGCAGCAAAAATGCAGCCACATCGTTTGTATTGTTTCTATCCAGGGAAGCCCACTAGAGACTCAGCACCCAAGGATTTTATTGAGTTTGTCACACAGGCATCCTCTGCCTATGAACCAACAAAATTTTAGACTTCCAGAAGGAAAACAGGTATTCAGTGCCCCTAGATGGGAAACATAATCATCATTTAGGGAAGCTTCATATTAGTATAGGAAACTGTTTACCAGCCACGTTCCCAGATGTAAGCCAAGGACCAACCTTGCAAATAGATTCTTCTAAAATAGAATCCTCAGGCCTGCTATATTAACTCTTTTCTACCTAAATGTATAGTTTTTATGCTTTTTTCTCATTACTTTCAAAGGACTATAATTCAATTAACTTTTTCATTTTTTAGAATATCAAGTCACTTGGAAAAATAAGTAAATCTCTCTTAAGAACTTCATTGTAATATTTACAATATTTACAAAAGACATCTAAGGCTTTGTTTCATTGAATGATAAATTTGTATTGAATGCCTAGGCATAGTCAGGTTTCAACAATACAGTTACACTCTGCAATCATGATCTTTATGAAAATACCATATATTTATAGAGAAAGACAAGATAAATCTTGTTAAAAAGGAAACCTGGAGAGCATAAAATGGTGTTTTTGTGCAAATTTATAAGTAGACTTTCAGATTCTAAGGAATAGCATACCAAATGCATAGGCAGTACATTATATAACCCAATTCTTCCAAGCTGTTACCATGTAGTTTCATAAAAACAAACCACCCCCATCTTTGTCATTTTCAAAATAATGAGCTGTAAAACTATAATGATTACTTGTGGAAACACAAAAGGAAAAATCCTAATCAGTAATTTTATAACCAAACAATTTAGGGAAAATAGCTATATGTAAATTACATTAAGCACTCTAGCCTGAGTTATCATTTAAACTATTATTTTGAAACAAAGTGCACTCAAGAAAATCAACACAGAGTAATGGGTTTATCTTTTATGCTTTCTCTCAAAAATTGATTATGAATTTTTACAACCATGAATGCTACAAAGATTGAGATCATATATATATATATATATATATATATATATATATATATATACATATGAAGAGAGAGAGGAGAAAGAATAGGTATACCGATTATACTCTGCAATCATGGTCTTTATGAAAATACTGTTTATTTATAGAGAGATATAACAAACACCACATATATACCTATTTATATTGCTTGGACACTTGAGTGATTATTATTTCTGGGTTACATTATATATTTAAAAATTATCTGACCTTTATCTTTACATATTGTACCCATCCCTAACATTCACTAGATTTGTGTAAATCATATGCAGAATGAGAAAATTTTTCTTTAAGTAGAATACTATTGTTAGTAAAGATTCTAAATAATATGTATTGTATAAAACCAAGATCAGAAAATTTTGTATAAACAAAAAATCCATTTGTGTCTTATAGATATATCTTTATGAAGAAACTGTTACCTAAAATTCATTTTGAAAGAATATCTGTGAATTAAAAGCATATATGCTATCTCTGTTCCCACTTGTCTAACTAATCATGTGAATGTAATTAATCTTGTTACACCAGTAAACCATCTAACTTAGAAGATTATCTAACTGGAACCAGTGATTTATAGTCATTGATCAAAAACTAAATTAGTCAATACAGCTGTGGGTTTTTCTCCAGATATGCTAAGCTATTGAGGTACATTGCATGGAGTAAAGAGATAGGTGGGTTTAACAGAGATGGTTGTTTAGCTAGGAAGGTGTGGTACAGGGAGTTATAGTTCAGTGGAACCATTATAATGATGTCCCATGGACAACAAGTGTGAGGAGAGAAATACAGGCATAAAAGGGCAGTATAGTCAATTAGTTAGAAGCCATAATGAATATTTTTTAAATTGATGGGATGGTGGTATGGACTATGTGAACCATAGATATTAGAGGCAGTGACTACAGTGTGCATAAGATATGAAACATAGTCATGGGGACAGTTAACTGAAGAATGGAGAGGTAAAGATCATTGGAAATCATATATGAGGATGCAGCATGCTAATATCTACATGAAGATTAGTCACCAACAATAGTGATAGAATTAAACATGAGAAGAAAATACTGATCCAAGGGCTAAAATATTTAAAGACTAAGGGAATAGTATATTAGTAGATTATAATCATATTTGCCTACCTACTTAATGAGATTTTTATGAGAATCAAATAAGATATTGTATGAGAAAACACTCTAAACCCCTTAAAAAGGTACAGAAGGAAAATAAGTAAAAAGTTCCTAGTTTTACCAGTGCTTCATACCCTGATTTCTCTGTCTACAAAATAAAGGTAAAGATAGTAACCTCTCCTGCTTCCTACAAGATTAGAGATGTAAGTGACATGATATATATTAATTTATTTTGAGACTTTGGGAAAAAATAAGGTATTTTCTCTAACCAGTGTTGAGTCATCATTTAGCCCTTGAGAGTTCTGTATAGCCTACTGGAGCTATGGATTATATCCCAAGTATCAGATAACATTCTTCCCTGTCTTTGTTTTCAGACATTTCAGCAGTCCTCTCTGCAGCACAAATCAAAGAAGAAAAACAAAGGTAAGAAAATAAAGTGAAACCTTTACCTACTTGGTTTGCGCTGTGATAATCACCAGCACAGTACACATAACCCATTCTTCTCTTGCCTGAGCCAAGTGTAGTTTGGAAAAGCACAGCCCCCTAGTGCAAGAGCTGCTGAGACCAGCTTCTCCTTCAGTTCAGTTACCAAACAAGGTAACTTTTATGGCAAATGGTCACAACATGTTTTGAAACTGGGATTACACATTTTTTAATTAATTGTGTCATTTATTTGGAGGAAAAGGCATTAAAGATGTCTTTATTTTTCTATTCTAATACAATGTGAAAATGATAATTTTTAAAGAACCCTGACTTATTTTTAGAATCTATAGATTAATCCTCTATACCTTTTTCAAAATTTAAAGAGCATTTTCACTTACTATTATCTTTAGGTCCTATAGCAGGCAAGAGCAAAAGACGGATTTCTTGCAAGGACCTTGGTCGTGGTGACTGTGAGGGCTGGCTTTGGAAAAAGAAAGATGCAAAGAGTTATTTTTCACAGAAATGGAAGAAATATTGGTTTGTCCTCAAGGATGCATCCCTATACTGGTATATTAATGAAGAGGTAAAATAAAGTACACTTTGTTTTCTTATTCATTCTCTATCTTTAACTAAAACTGTCACCATTTTTAGACTTACATTTTGAAATTATAATTACCTTAAATCCAGTAAGGAATTCTGCTAATTTTTTTCAATACATTTTCTTAAAATGATTTCATTTGGAGGTTTTGGAAGTAAAGTGCCCCAATTATTCTAATACTGAAACATAACTTAAGCACAAAATATATTAAAATTATATGTATCGAACTAAAATACCCAGTTGATTCATGTAGTAGCTTAATTAAAGGGATTAAACATGGCAATTTATATCAAAATGTCTTGTTTTTGTTCAAAGTTTCATATTTTTTGAATTGTTTTTAATGGAGAAGCTCTTTAGTAATTTAAATAAAGTTAATATAATAAAGCATTAATACTTTTTATTGAAGAAAAAGTGAACTAGTAGACTACTTTTGAAAATCTACAAGTATTTATTTCAATAGGAATTAAGAGTATAGGGAGGGTACATATATTACACATTTAAGTTGTTCTTATGATTTCCTGGAGTTTTTAGTACAACAGATTTATATCCAGGGTAATCATATCACAACCTATCATTTATCTCCACAGATATGCCAAGTGTATACTTCGTTGATATTTCTTTGACTGTATATTTGTTTTGATTCCTTTGCTATAGCTATCAGTTCACTTTATTATTAGCTTTTTTAAACAATGATTTCTGCTATTATAAAAATGTACATGGTTTAATATAATATTCTGTTTGAATAGTCTTTTTCCAGAAACTGTTAGGTTAAGACATTTATTTGCATTTGAAGATTAATTGTTGAAATGTAATTGAACAACATTATTATGCCCATGATTAGAGCATATTGTATCTAAAGAACTTGGTGTTCCGCAAACAGGCTGTTATGTTATGTCATGTTATGTCATAACATATGTTATGTCATGTTATGTCATGTTATGTTAAGAATGCAGACTCAGGAATAACACCACCTGAGTTGCTATGCTTCAGTTTCTTTATCTGCAAAATGGAAGTAATAATGAATATCTCACTGGGCTATCATATTGATGAAATGAATCAGTGAAGGTAAATCCCACTTAAAACAATATCTGGCATACAAAAAGTATTTAAGTAATATGCCTCCAGTAATATTTTTTCAAATTGACGTTTTATTTGTAAAATCTTGAAGTAATATATTTTTCTATTAATAAAAATGTCTATACTACCTGTATAAAAGATTTGTTCATTTTCTGTTCTTTTGATATTTTGTGGCAATTGCAAAGTTACCTAAAATATCACTTATTTCACTAAGTGTGTCTTATTTTAAGTATAGTAAACAAACTATAATTTTACCTACATTTTTATTTAATAGATATTTTAAATACTTTTTGTTTGCCTACCAAGTAATATCAAGATATAGCATATCGATATTTCTCTTTATTGTAAAGTCATTTGTAGATTTGTCTACTATGAACTGGATCATATTCTTTAAAAGTTTAAGTGATGAAAAACTGTGACCTCTTTTTATTGAACATTAGGTTTGTTTTTGTATGTACGTTTTTGTGATACTTGGGATCAAACCCATGGTCTCACACAAGTTCTCTATAACTGAGCTATACCCTCAATTCAGTAGTTATGTTTCAATCATCAAGTTATTGTTACTGTGTTAGCCTTGTGAGATATGAGTGAATAGTTGCATAGCACACTTTGCAAATAATACCTTGATGTGATCTTTGTCAGACAAATGTCAGAGATCACTTATCATATCACAGGGAGACAATAATTAACTCAAAAATACTTAAATTATTCAAAATTTTAAATTTTTAAATGAAGGACAGCAAAGGTAATGTTACATAGAAATCAAAATTGAGAATAGAATTTGAAAGCTTTGTCTTTAATCCAAGACTGGAATAAAAGTTTATTTAAAGATTGAAAACTTTCCATACTGTTCTTTTTTTCCATACTGTTCTTTTTTATAACACACACACACACACACACACACACACACACACACCCTTAATCACTGCTCATAGCATCTAATTTTAAGTTTTGCATAGAAGTTCAGCATTGACGAAAATCACATGTATGCATATACACACAGAATTGAGAATCTGCTCTTTGAGATCATGAATGTGAATACAACCTCACTTGAACTTGATATATAAGGAGCTATGAACTGATATTACACAGATCAAATAAGAGTTTAGGATAGTAAAAGTCTAAAGAGCTTAGCCATGTGCAGGAAAAGAGACAGTGATTAAAGGGTTAGCCAAAGATAGTTTTAGCTTAGATGGGATCACTTGCATCTAACATAATATTTTGGATAATTTGTGGGTTTTGTAAATATAACATTAAAGAGAGAAGGATTTTATGGATTATTCAAATCCACATGAAAATGATGTTTATAAATATAATACGTATCCCAAGCCAGATAATTGAAGAAAAAGTTGGCCTATATTGTTTCCACACTAAAAATGATACATAATACAAATGTTATATAATTATGAAAAATTAACTCAGGTTTGATAAGAGAATCTTTGGAGACAGAAGAAAAATTGAATCTCTATATTTTATATGTGAACATTAAAACATAATAAAACGTGTATTATAAATAGGAACTCCAGTTATTTTGTACATTATAAAAGTGTACATACACTCTGACCAGAAATTTCACCTTTTTGTTGGGGGGTGCTGGGGATTCACCCAGGGCCTTGCACATAATAAGCAAGTGCTTTACCACTGAGCTGTACCCCAAACCCCAGAAAATTTCTTATTAGACATGTTGTACTTTGAGAATTAAAGAATTTTCTATCCTTGTTATTATATAAAGAGAATTTTTAATTAAGTTCTGTACATATTTTAACTTTTAACAAGTTCAAAATATACCTTAAATTTATGAGCTATCACATGTGAGAATGGATTTATAATCTCAAATGTCAAATTTAAGGAATTGAAGAACAGATTTGTTAGTATAGATACTTAAGGCATAGTTATGCAGTGTCATTAGCCTCAAATCTTTTTATGTAATAGCCTAAATGAGAATATTGCTTCTTTAGGATGAAAAAGCAGAAGGATTCATCAGTCTGCCTGAATTTAAAATTGATAGAGCCAGTGAATGCCGCAAGAAATAGTAAGTGGATTTTATTTTGGGAGAGGGAAAGAAGGGAAAAATTTTTTTTAAATTACCAGCTTTTAACTTATAGGTTTCTCATCTAATGCTTTCAAATTGAGGTAATAAGAAAGCAGTTTTGTGGGCAGAAAATTGATTTTCTTACTGATTTCTGTCATCTTGTTGGAAGTATATATATGTGAACTCAGGTTAGATGCTGAGGTAATTTTACCCATAAAAATTGTTTGGTTCAAACTTATTTCCCAATTTGAAATAAAATAAACACACCTTGTTTCTTTTTGCAGTGCATTCAAAGCCTGTCATCCTAAAATCAAAAGCTTTTATTTTGCTGCTGAACATCTTGATGATATGAACAGGTAAAGTATTACTTAAATTTCAAAGTAGTTTTAAAGTCATTTAGGCCTAGAGTTCTAAGTTTTCTACAGTAATGCTTAGAGAATGTTACTGGAGTTTCTAGATTGATTAGTTTAAAAATAAAATGAACCCAGATAGAATTCCTTATGGCCATACTTAATTTTAAAGAATGGTACTTATCCATATAACATCATGTTATAAGCCTAAAATATATATAATAAAATTTATTTTTTAAAATAATAATACAGAAAGAATGACATTTAAATAGACTCTAGCTGGGAATGTAGATTAGTGGTAGAGCACTTCCTAGCATATGCAAAGTCCTGGGTTCCATCCCTAGCACAGCAAAATAAAATAAAATAAAATAAAACTCTGATTATTTGTCAAGTTTACCAAAGTGGTGCCAGAATCCATATACAGACCATAGAATCTCACCACAAGAAAATTATTTTTTTTAAAGTTTATGTTAAGAATGTCTTAAGGGCTGGAGATATAGCTCAGTGGGTAGAGTGCTTGCCTCGCAAGCACAGGCCCTGGGTTCAATCCCCAGTACCGCAGAAAGAAAAAAAAAAAACAAGAATGTCTTAAAATTTATTCCTAGATGGCCTAAGAATTCCACAAAAAATTATTTTAAGTGCTGTTTCTGACAGAACACTCATCTCAATAATTGAAGCCTAAGCAAAGTTCTTTCTGTCAACTGGACAGGACCATATAGCCAACTATTAGATGGTTCTGTGGTTATTTGATGACTCAGGGGAAAAAAATATATATATATATATAATTTTTATGATTAAAAATACCATTTTTAAAGACATACAAAGAAAGTCACCACATAAGGCACATATATTATATATAATATATATTATATATATGTCATATATATGTATACCCCCATCATCTACCAACTTCTTCTTCATGTTTCAACTTTAAATTTTATGAATTTCTTTTTTTCTTCCCTTTCCTGTACTTCCCCATTTCTCTTCAATAAAATTGTAGAATTTGAGTTTTAGATTAAAATGTTTCCCTTTTTATAATTTCGGCAACTAGTGTATATTATATTACATATATAACCTGCCTACAGTTAGGGAGAGGCAGGATAGCATAGTGATCAAGAGCATGTAACTTTTGAACCAGACTATCTAAATCCCAGCTATACTACTTAATAGCTGTGTGATCTTGAATGAAGAACTTGACCTCTCCATGCCTGTTATTGTTCAATGTGTTTAATAGGTAGGTGGGGATAATAACCTTTTCAATTCCATATTTGCTGGTTCTACAACCTTAGGCAAGAAACTTAAAGTCTCTATGCCAGGTTACTGACCCTTTTATAAATAGTGAGAATAATAACTATCCTATAAAAAAGATTTTTGTGAGAGGTAAATAAATTTCAAGTGTACATAAATGTTCATTATCAATGTGTATTCTTTTGATATACTTTGGGCTGTTGCTCCATGTGCCTCTGTATGTCTCTAAAAATGGTAGTTTTTAAGCACAAAATTTGTGTGGCTTCATAAATATACTTGAACAGACTAAATGAATGCGGTTTTATAAATATTGTTTTGAAACAGGAGTACAAGCATTGTTTTTTTAATCAGAGATATGAATATAAGGAAATGACAAAGAAGATGTTGAGAATACTTAATGAAAGGAATTACTCATGCAGTATCCATTATTTCCTCTTAATTCATATAACTACCGTTCTTGAAATTTCACACTAGGCAATTAGAATTTGGAGAGCTTTTTCTCCTTATTCTCAAGATGAAAATGTTATTCACATACACATGGCAGGTGGGGCATGATATTCTTATTTTGTTTTTTAATTATTTTATACCTTTGTTCTAGGTCTTCAACTCTTCATGTTACCACATGTTAAGCTGAACACCCTTAATAGCGTTCATGTGTTCAGCACATGGCAGGCACTTAATAAATGTTGAATTGAAAACTTGAGGAAGCTTCTTTTTAATTTCTTGATTCATCTCATAAGAACCTCGTTGTCCTTTAGAATTCTGATTACACTAAATATTAATGATTTTTAAAGTAGCTAATACAAGGCACTGGATTAAATTTCAGTGGTGAATTTTTCTTTAGTGGTATAATCACAATTTTTACTCCCAAAACATCAAGACAGTCTTTCCCAAGAATGGTAAGATTTGCCTTGTAGTACAAATCCAACCCCTTTCTTACTATAAATGAACTCTGGAATAGATTAAAATTTGACATTTTGCTAATAACTAGAGTCATTTTAAATAGTTATTTGTCATGAAATTGACCTCTTGATTTACAGTTTATAATCTTCAGAAGTGTGTGTGTATTCTGGGCTGTTGAATTCATGTGATCAGTATTTTATTCCATTCTATTTCAGTTCCTTCTTTATTTCCCACACATACTTGAGGTGACAATAGCCCTGTAGGTTTTGTCAAAATAAAGTTGGGCTATAATTGACTTATACTTAAAGTTTAAATTTCTGTAGATGTCATTTCATCTATCAGACACATAACTTTCATTCCATTTCAAGATATGCTTAGTATCTGATGCACAGTTAACACCACCTGGCAAAAATGGTGAAATATATGATCACTTCAAATAATGTCATCTTCCACTTGACAGGGAGATATGATCTTAGGAGCAAAAGTTCTCAAGTACACCTTTTCCTTAAGAGCACACCTAGATAAGATTATTCTATAATTTAATGATATTAACTATACTAGTAATTCCAAACTTACCCAAGCTAGTTTGAAAGGTGAGTTCTTCAGTTTCTGATTTTGGGAAGTTTATGGGTCATGGCTTAGGATTGACCAGTGGAAGATTGTTGCTTCATCACCTTGTTTAAAGATTTTGTGATTTATTAATCTGATGCAACATAAATGATTGGAAAAAATGAGACCTCATGGAACAAAGGAAAGTGACTGAGACAGCGCTTTGCTTCAGACAGTCACTACGTTGGCAATAGCAATAGTACTGAATGAGGAAAGAGCTAAGATTTATTTTTAACTTACTGTTGTTCATGAAAATACATTTTTAGATGCAAACAGAGGTTAAAATATATATGCTTATTGTATATGTTCCTTATATCTTTGGAAAATTCAATACTCTATTCAGAGACAAGTTTCTGAAGTATTCTCAGATGTGTTTCTTTTTGGATTATTAAATTTAAATTAGTTTAATCAAAACTATCATTCAGAGTAAAACTATTATTTTCATAGGCAAGGTCTGAAACTCTTATCAGGATAAGTTTGATTGTAAATAATTTAGGTATATCAGAACATTTGTTCTGAAGAAATAGAACAACAGGAATATTTGATGTACTTCTACATTTGGAGCAACAGATATAGCTTTGGTCATCTCAGAATAAATATTTTTGGAACAAATATTAGCAGCTTTTCTCAACTGTTGTATCAAAATAACATCTTGGGTGTAAGAACAGTTTGTACTACAGTAAATTATGACTCATTGAAGACTCCATGTATCAAGAGTGGCAAAGAACACATCTTTTATGTAGGATTATTCACCATATTCTTAGACATCTTAACTATTTCTAAGAAGTAAATATTTTAGTTAATAAACACTCAAGTTATAGAGATCCAGAGAACACAACCAGATTCCAAATGTTTAAGCAGATATCAATCAACTTTTTCTGTAAAGAGCCAAATATTATTTCAAGCTTTGAGGGCTAAGTTACAATATTACTGACTTTGATATTTGTTTTTTCAGGTGGCTTAACAGAATTAATATGCTGACTGCAGGATATGCAGAAAGAGAGAGGATTAAGCAAGAACAAGGTAAAGGAATACCTTTTTGTTACAATTCTTGCTGTTATCCTATACAGTGCTTCATTGCTGACACATGAGAGAAAATACTTTATTTCAATGTGTGATTATTTCACACTAGGTACTTCAAATTCAGGTCATAGCATATTATAAGTAAAGTTTAGTAAATTGAACAGATAGGGACTGAACTCTCAAATGTTTAAAGCAGTAAGGTGGAATTCTCTCTTGATTATTATCCTCTTCTTCCATCCATTTCCTGTGAAGGAACAAAAGATTAAAAACGAAAAAACCTATAGTAGATCCTATGTATTTACCCAAGTCAAGGAAGTGAGCTATATTTGGCAGTATTTTCTATTTAGCAGTTGCATGGATATTTAAGTGGCCTTTTATGCCAAGAGGTCAGAGGAATTATCCTTTCTTTTATAAAGATCTCATTTGGTTATGTTCTTCATTCTTCTACTGTGTAACTCTGTGGAGTTGGGGAATCTATCTGCCTTGGCATTGACCTCAGATTTATGATGCAGAATTGAAATCTTAAGAATAAAAACTGTGGTCACCATTCTGAGGTGGTTTCAAATTTCTGAAAGGGTGCTTGTTGCACATCAATAGTTTTTTGAAATGAATTGAGACATCCTAAAGTTAAAAGAATTCCACAAATTGACACAGATACAACACTACCCTATATAGTTGTGTCTCCAGTGAGCACAGCCAGTTTGTTGATGTGTAGATTCTTTTTGTTTGTTTTTTTAAATTTATTTTTATTGTAAACAAACGGGATACATCTTGTTTCTCTGTACATGAAGTAGAGGCATACCATTTGTGTAATCATACATTTACCTAGGGTAATAGTTTTTGATTCATTCTGTTATTCTTTTCCTCCCCCCCCACCCCTCCCACCCCTCTTTTCCCTCTGTACAGTCCCTCCTTCCTCCATTCTTGCCCCCTCCCACCCTCCATTATGTGTCATCATCCACTTATCAGCGAGATCACACTTAGCATGATATTCTCCAATTTCATCCATTTACCTGCAAATGCCATAGTTTTATTATTCTTTATGTGTGTGTGTGTGTGTGTGTGTGTGTGTGTGTGTGTATTTATATAACAGTTTCTTTATCCATTCATCAATTGAAGGGCATCTACGTTGGTTCCACAATCTGGCTATTGTGAATTGAGCAGCTATGAACATCGATGTGGCTGTATCTCTGTAGTATGCTGATTTTAAGTCCTTTGAGTATAGGCCAAGGAGTGGGATATGTAGATTCTTAAAAACCTGTTTCCTCTCAGATTTAGAATAAAATCTCAGCCAAAACATTTTTAAAAATCTAAAAACTAAAGTTTTAGAGATTCAAAGAAGACAACCAGATCCCAAAACCAACATGTCATCAAATGTTTAGGCAGATGTCAGTAAACTTTTTCTATAAAAATCAAATAATGTTTTAAGCTTTGAGGGCCATACTCAGTCTCTATTGCAGCTATTCAACTCTGCTATTGTAATACCTGAAAGCAGTCATAGATACATGAATGGATGTGGCTGTGTGCCAATAAAGTTTCTTTATGAACTCTAGGATTTGAATTCTATATCAGTTTTCATACATTGAAATATATTCTTGTGGGTTTTTTTTTTTTTTTTTTCGTTTTTTGCTTTCTTCCGATGTGCTGGGGATTCGAACCTGCACCCGTGCACATGCTCGGCAAGCGCTCTACAGGCTGAGCTAATCACCCACTTGTGGTTTCTTTTTTAGCCATCTAAATTATACAAAAATATATTGATCTGTAAGCCATGTGAAAGCAGGAAGAGAATTATAATTGACCTGTAGGCCAAGGTTTGCCAGCCTGTGGTTTGGACTATGGGGTGAGGAAATGGACATTGTCAGATCAGTGAGAGTGAGAAAATACGTCAGGTAGATCTCAAATAAATAGCAAAGCATGTTTTCTCCCAAAGGGAATTTATCACCTTATTGAGGACTTCACAAATTCTTTCTTGAAATTACTTAAGAAAACCTAAGGCAAACCACAAAAGCCAAATAAGTATTAAATTTTACATAGTATACACTAATAAAAAATTGCTGAGTGTTTGCAAATTTTTTTTTGTAAATGCCTGAGAAGGAGATGCAGTTAATGCAGAAATGATTTTTGGAGAAAGTGGTCAGTGAACCTGATTTAAAGTCAGCAGTAGAGAGGGAGAGAAGATATTTTATTCAATATTAAGTGCTTCTGTGTAAGAAACTCAACTAGCACTCTTAATAATGTAAGGGTGAAATAGGTACCCATCCTACCTGAAATTTCATTGCATTCTGGTAGAAAAGATAGTCTTAGTGCAGTATAGAAAGTGAAATGTAATAAAGTACAAATCATGTTCCATGGAAATGAGGCTAATGAGTCTCCTTCTGGGAAAGGAATGAGGGAAAACCTTATATTGACTCTATTTTCTGAACTAGTTCTTGCAAGATGAGAAGGATGTGAACTCAAGGAAGTAATTAAAATATTCCAGGAAATGAAAGCAGCATGGATAATTGTACAAATGATATAGAAACTATCTATCAAATCCTTATACCCAGGCAAATCTAAGTCAAGACTGCGAAGTGTCAGACCAGTTACTAAGGCACATGTCTTGGTCTGGGGATGTACCTCAGTGGTATAACTCTTGCCTAGCATGATCAAGGCCCCATGTTCAATCACCAGTACTAGAAGAAAAAAGACGTGTGATAGTGGTTAAAAAGTTACCTCTAAACTTCATGCTTCAGTGTAATTTATAGACCTAAATTTGAGGTAAGAGTAGTGAAAAAAGTCCCACACTTCTTTTTCACATTTCTTTAAAAGGCATAAAATAGTTCTTTAAAGGTGTTTGTAGATTTTTTCCTAATTTTTAAAAACACAAGAATTAGAAGTGTGGGTAGGGCTGGGGTTTGTGGCTTAGTGATAGAGTACTTACCTAGCATGTGTGAGGCACTGACTTCAATCCTCAGCATCACATAAAATAAATAAGTAAAGTTATTGTGTCCATCTACAACTAAAGATATTCAAAATTTTTTTAAAAAGAAAGTGTATGTAATGTAGTAAAATATCAATTTGCCTATATAAATAAACTTGAAATTTTGGGTTTAATGTCTCTATTTTATTTTTGGGCATTACTTTGAAGCTAAGCATGATCTTGATTTTAGTGAATTTTCTTTGTACTTGATATATATATACACACACACACACACACACACCATTTCATTAAAAATGAAAGATCTGTTAAGTTATATTGCATATGTGGGTTCCAAAAAGTATTCTGTGGATTCATGCTTCCCTGGTCAATCATGTAAGTAAATATTTTAATGCCTTCTGAAGTGTGGTAGAAACCATAGGTAGAAGCTAAGAGTTATAATTTAAATCTTTTTTAAGTGCAACCAGAATCTTCAAAGTAATTTCAATTTTCACATAAAGTGTATGGTCCTAAGGCATTAACATATGTCAGAACCATATTAGACTCCTTATCTTATTCATTATTGAGGTCTCATGTTATTCTACATAGAAAACTAATACATGCACATGTCTACTCCACACTTCTGTAGTTATTTGATATATCCTGAGTATCATTCTCAGTATTGAAGTTAAGCTTCATACAAAATATAACTCTTTGGTAGTTGAGAGTAGAGTGGTGACTGCCAGAGGCTGGGTAGAATTAAGAGTAGAGGATGATCAGTGGGAACTAAGTTATAGTTAGTTAGATAGTAGTAACATAGGTATTAGGTATCCTATTGTACAGTAGGATGACTATAGATCATGATATTGTATTGTATATTTCAAAGAGCTAGGAAAAAGGAGTTTAAATATTTTATTCTAAAGAATTGATATTTGAAGAGATCAATTGAAGAGGCAGATATTTAAACTTATTTAAACATTACACTATATTATGTATATAAAAACATCACAAGGTAACCCATAAATATGTATAATTTTGGTTTTATATTTATATTAATATTTTATATTAATATTTATATTAAAATTTAAAATAAAATATAGCTTTTGGAAATATTTCACCAAGATGCAAAGAAATACCTGCCACCTTTTCTGTTTAAATATCTAATATAGCTTTGAAGTGACTCTTATATTGACTTAAAGTTTAATGAATTTGTCTTTAATTATAAAAATATAAAGGATGTAGGATTTTCTTTGAGTATTCATAGTTGTAGTTAAGAGAAAACAGGGTTACACTAAATTCACCAACCAAGATAACAATTTGGCTAATCATGATTTGCTGGTAATTTTTATAGCTTTTTTCCAGCTTCAAGTCAGATAGTTTTCAATAATGTATAAGGTATTCATCATTATTTGATCACATAAAAATGAATGAAACATATTTCTTTGATAGTTTTAAATGAAAAAATCAATTTTAAATTATTCTTTTATGTCAACATGGAAAAGTAAAGTGGAAGTTTGCTCTGTCTATTCATGATTATTTATAAAATTATATGTCATTGCAAGAGATGTCAAATTATCTATTTATTTAGTACTATGGAGAAAGCTACAAAAGTAAATTAATTTATCCTAGACTAAAAATCAGACTAGTTTAAGTTTATGCTATGATATGCCCCTGATTTTCCCACACAAACCCAAAAAGCCTAACCAAATTTTCTATGCAGCTTCTTCTCTGGCATTGCTCTCTCAAACACACAGCTTAGTGTAAGAAAAGAAGTTAATTTACAAAGTGATATTTCAGCCTTTTCTAAGGCAACCCAAGGAAAATTTATATCAGTAATGCTTCTTAATAAACTAAGAGTTACATGAAATAGTGGATTAGAATTCTTCCTAATTTAGCTGAAGAGAAAAAGTAGAAAGGGAACCTCCTGAAATCTGTCACTCATAGTGACAGCTATAGAGCCCTGGATAAAATGCTGATCATCTCTTCAGTGTGCTAATAAGAGCCACTTGAGATCTTTACTCCTTAAGGCTTCAAGGTATCAATGTAAGCATCAAGGAGAAATTGAGCCAGAGTTCCTGGAAATAGAGGGAAGGGTGGCATGATCTTGGCAAGCCCACTGCTTTATGTGGAAGGGTTGCCTAGTCCCTTCACCTCCAGCACTGACTTTCCAGTTGGATTTCAGGTTCTCATAAAACCATCTTCCCAGAACCCAGAGCTCCAGATTTCAGTTTTCATTATTGGAACTTGCTACAAGGAAAAAAACAACAATGCCTGAGAAGATGAACCATTTATCACCTGTGTAAGCTGGGTCAGCCTGTCCTGGCATGCTACCTACAGATACATCCAAGAAGATAAGGAATCCTAATATTTGTTGAGTGTTCTCAAGGTGCAACACACTTGAATATACATTATCTTATTTAATATCCCTGACACACAACTCTGAAGTGAAGTTTTTATTAGACCCCATTTTATCAGGCAGACTTAGGGAAAATTAGAAGTACTTGGGATTAGACAAAGGGAAGGGAAAGGAATGGGAATAGGAAAGGGAGTAGAATTAATTGGACATTACTTTCATATGTGCGTTTTGAATACACGATCAATGTAATTCCACATCATGTACAACCAGAAGAATGAGAAGTTATACTCCATGTATGTATAATATGCCAAAATACATTCTACTGTCACGTGTAACTAATAACAATTTTTTTTCAAAAGAGAAGTAAGTGGTCTAGCCAAGAATTGAACCTATACCTGCTTGAGTATAGGTCATGCTTTTTCTACCAGTATTTGCTTGGTCTATTTCTGGGCAACAATGTCAATTCAAATTTGAAGGAAAACTTAGTATACTGGCTGACACTGGCCAGTATTTCCATTGATTTTTTAATAGAAAAAAATATCAAATTTAGATTAACTAGTCATTGCCTATCTTTTATTTAAAGGAAAATCTAAAGTAGAAATAGAATTGTCAGTGTCCTCATGTTTTGAGATCTGAATGTAATAGATATCTTTTATTCCCAATCTTCATTGCCAAAGAGTTTCTATTCATAGTAATCAGAGTTATAAATCGGGAGGGAGTAGAGGGTTTAAATGATTATCAGTATACTTCCTAGCAAACTCTCCTGCTATATTAAATGAAAGAGTCCCAGAAACTTAGTCCTCATAGTTTTAAGGCAAGGCAATTTTCTGCTTCAAATCTAAGCTTCATTACTTCTCTTCAGCATATAATAATTTCCCAATAAATGTGAGCAATACTTACTTTTATTAATGATCATCAGAGGGAAAATATATAAATATATTATAATGTGAGAATTCCTGGGAAGAGAAGAGTTCCTATAAAAAAAAGTGCTGTGACTTTTCACCTAAATCTGAATATTAGTTAAACCTTGGGATTTTTTTATGATTTAAAATCTCATGAGAATATGGAATCTTTTTGTTTTAATGCCTTTTCTCTTACTATCTGAAATTGACATGGATAACACTTCTATGGTTTTTTTTTCTGATAAATCACAAAACATTAACCCATCAGTTATGGGGTGGCTGATTCTTATTATCTGAAATTGACAGGTGACACTTCTTTTTTTTTTTTTTGCTAAATCACAAAAAAATTAACCCACCAGTTATAGGGTGGCTGAGATATTAGTGGAACAGTTTCTGATTATTGGCATTGTTGCCACATTTGATTTAACTTTACTAATGTATCTCTCAGAGAGTTGCTCTCCCTCCCTCTTGCTCTCAATCTGCCAAGTCACTTTCTCTAGCAACTTATATTTTCTACCCTTTTAAGTCATTCTGAAAGTTTGGAACTGTAGCCCACATCAGTAGATTTGCCCTTTTGCGTTTGGCAAGGATCAGGGTTTGCCATGTGTTTCCAAGGAGAAGTGGGAGTGTGGTGTTATAGAGATTCATGTCAGCATGACTCCGAAAACAGTGATAGTTAGATAACCAGTGAATTGAAGCCAGAGAAAAGAGAACATTATTTTTGGAGCTGTTTATATCTGTAGAGATCCACAACAGTATATTATTGCTTTCCTTTGAGTATTCATCTCTAGGATAAAACAATAAGAAGCATCATGTGCTATCCGTTATTAATTGAAGCTTCATAATTTTGTCTAGATTCAAAGGCACCCTAAACCTGATTGGGCTTACAGAGTGTCTTTCCTTAAATCCATTAAAGATGGCTGTTTCTAACCACTTGCTTTGAAAGAAGGTTGAAATTAGGTAATTTTGCTCTTCCTCTTCAAAATCCAGCAAAATGAAAGTTGGTGACTGGGGTAGGGGAGTGCTTGGGAGTGTGGTTTTGAAATGGAATTTAAATTTCTTTGTGTTAAATGGTAAGGTACATTTCTGAAAATATGATTAGAAACATTTAATAGAATGTGAATGTGTCCATGTGTATGAATTTCCAGATTACTGGAGTGAGAGTGACAAGGAAGAAGCAGATACTCCATCAACACCAAAACAGGACAGCCCTCCACCCCCCTATGATACATACCCACGGCCTCCCTCAGTAAGTTAATAATACAAATAGACTTAATATCACCTGATTTATTGACAATAAACATCTCTTTATATGTTAAAAAGTTTGTATAGTGAATTTCATGTCAAGCCTCAGGTTTCTTGGAAAAAATGAAAATGGGGGGGTCTAAAATTAGTAAGGAAAATAGTTTTAACTTTACACCATCACCAGAAATTCTGGGCAGAAAGAATATGTGACAAGTTTTATTAATACTGTGTCAGAGTAGCATTCATGGAGATATCAACAATAAAAAAGTTTTCTTAACAAAAGATATATAAATTGACCTTATCTACTGTACACTAATGAAGTTCATTTCTATATCCTTTAGAAGCAACTGATAAAAATTAGTATTAATTAGTCTGGGGGTGTAGCTCAGTGATAAAGCACTTGCCTAACATGTGTGAAGGGCTGGGTTTGATCCCCAGCACCACCAAAAAAATTAATATTATATCCGTATTGAAGATGCTTTGGCACAAAGCTTTTTAGATAGCCATGGAGTATGCTTTAATATATATGTTTATATGATGCTCCAGATTTCTTAAATCTTTGTGAATGACTCTGTGTATAGATTATACTTTGATTTTTTTCTAAAATAGGGTAAAAAACTGTTCTGGTTTGCTTAGGACTATCCCACTTTATACTTGTTTCCTATCAGAATTACTGAGTGTTTCAGTGTCCCAATTTTGATAATATATTCCATGGCCATATTACCATAAGAATCAATTCTGCCTGTCTTGGGACTAAGTTTTCCTCAACAGAAATGGAAGCTGGATTTAAATGACAACAATAATCACCCTTTTTCAACTTCTGAATTATTCTGGGGAGTAATTCATATTTTCCCTCTCTCCCTAAAACATCAGAATTTGAATAATTCCTTTAAAATATTTACAAAAGAGGAAGAAAGGGAAACCACAGCTTCCCTAAGCAGCTCTTTAAACATCAACATAGCAACTTGTAAATATTAAGAAGGAAACTCTTCACATTATTATTAATACATAGGTGGATAACAGCCCACAGAAGATGCCAAATCATTTCTCCTTTACTAGGAGGGGTGGCATGCACCTTTATCTCAGTCAGGCTTGTCCTGGCTGCCACCTCAACCCCATTTGTGATAATCACATTTAACAAATCTGACTCCTCCTGCAAAAAAATTACCTAGACAGCCTATCCCTGGAGCAAGAATAAGGCTTGTCCCAATAGGAGTGCCTCCTGCAAGTTTTTTATAACATTCTCCTGATGCCACAGCATATATTCTGAAACCTTAAATACCACAAATAAAAATATTTCCTTTTTTATTTTGTGTTATACACCCTACATTATTTGTACTCAAGGCAAATGCTAATCCCTAACAAGGTATAATCTTATCCTGCCTACACTTTTAACTCTCTAGAAAATGCTATAGAATTGACCAGACCATAAGACAGTTTTTCTGTGGCAACCATAGGAGTAGGCATTTCATCTATGAAGAAGAGAAAGTGTGTAGTCTTTTTATAGGCAATATGTTCTTACACCCAAAAGCCTCTGTCCTTTCCTTCACCCCAAAGCTACATAAAATCCAAAAATGTGAATCTTCAGACAAAACTTTAAGATTTCCACATGTATTGAGATCTTAAAACTGTTATTGTTTCAGTTGCTGAATATTTCTCATGTTTTCTCCTACTTTCATTATTGTGAAATTTTGCATTAAAATATCAGATTTTTCATGAGAACCTAGTATAGCTGCATGTTAAGACATACAGGTCTTTGTCTCATAAAATGTAAGTTGGAGCCTAACTTTGAGATATCTACAAATTTTCTTAGTCATTACATGATAATGTAAGAATCTATTCACTTAAATATTCCTTGGTAAAATTCTAAAGTGTTCCTTGATGCTCCAAGTGGTCTGTTATTTCTATGGAGACTGATCAGAGGCTCCTTTCCACAGATGAGTTGTGCCAGTCCTTATGTGGAAGCAAAACACAGCCGTCTTTCCTCCACAGAGACCTCTCAGTCTCAGTCTTCCCATGAGGAATTTCGCCAGGAAGTAACTGGGAGCAGTGCAGTGTCCCCCATTCGCAAGACAGCCAGTCAGCGCCGCTCCTGGCAGGATTTAATTGAGACACCACTGACAAGTTCAGGCTTACACTATCTTCAGACTCTGCCCCTGGAGGATTCTGTTTTCTCTGATTCTGCGGCCATCTCCCCTGAGCATAGGCGGCAATCCACCCTTCCAACTCAGAAGTGCCACCTACAGGATCACTATGGGCCATACCCCTTGGCCGAGAGTGAGAGAATGCAAGTGCTAAATGGCAATGGGGGCAAGCCTCGAAGTTTTACTCTGCCTCGAGATAGTGGGTTCAACCACTGCTGTCTGAATGCTCCAGTTAGTGCCTGTGACCCACAGGATGATGTGCAACCCCCAGAGGTGGAAGAAGAGGAAGAAGAGGAGGAGGAGGAAGGGGAGGCAGCAGGGGAAAACATAGGAGAAAAAAGTAAGTATGTTTTTGGAGATTCTTAGCCTGTGTATATGAAGGCGTAACCTTTTCAAACTTGTTTGAATAAAATAGAATGTTTTCCCTTTTTCTTAAAATAATGATCTTGCTGCATAGGAAGTTAGATCCCCCTTCATGTCCTAATTCCAGAACTTCAGTAACTTAGGGGGAAATTATATATAATGAAGCTTTTATCCCAGGACACCCAGAGCTGGAGCAAATAATTTTTTTCTCCCAACTACACATTGCCTTTTAAGATTAATAGTATCCTTTCTTTTTCTTCCTTATCTTACTTACTTTTTTCTCACTTGTATGCATCATCCTATTGGTCCACACTGATTGCCCCCTGAGTTTGGGTTAAGAAACTATAAATGCTTCAAGGATGATGTGAGCAGAGCCCTGGTTGAATAAGTGAACACCAATGCACATATACACCCACCCATACCTACACATGTACATATATATCTTCCTTTTTCACTATCAGATTTAAAGAAAAAATGCAAAGAACAATTTTTTCAAGGAGAGATATCACAAAGCATTTTTGTCAACTCCAAATAGTTGTATTTGTTTCTAGAAACCAATTTGCCAAAAGTGTTCATCTATTTTCTTGGTATATATGTTGATTACAATACTCAATTTATGTGAACTCAAGTCTGAAGAGAGACAAGTCAATCAAGTAACCCTCTCTTTTGTTGGGATTAAGAATATGTTTCCTAAGTGTCCAGTTCTTTATCCAACATGCTATACCAAGCATCTGTTTATACCTAATATCATACACTGGTCCAGAAACCCAGATTAGTTTAGGGAAAGGCTGTAACTCAGTTTTTTTTTGTTGTTGTTGTTGTTAGAAAATCTAGGTTTGGCTATAAATCCTGAATATGTAAGAGAAATATGCTATTGCTTCCATACTTTTATTCAAAATGCAATCTGAGCCAATTAGTGTAGATTATTAGAGCCAGTGATGATGAAATGAGTTACTCATTTGATCCCCTTAAGGCATTAGACTTCTCTTTTTTGAAGGATACAAACAGAAAGTAGTCTTTAACCCACTTTGCAAGTGTGCAGGACTTTGATTCCAGTATATATTCGTGTCAGTTCTTCATTACAATTGGAAAAACAACTCAAAGTTCACAAGTTACCAACAAGGCAAGAGCCTCATGTTAATGTGACGCTTATCTCCTTTAATATGAGAGCCACTTTGAAGATTATTGACAAGAGAATGTAGTAGACCTTCTTTTATGGTATGGATCTTCATTGTATTATTTAATGGTGATTTTATGTCTTCTACCAACAAATATAAGAATTGCTTGCAACAAAATTCACAGTCTGAGGAACTTTCCATGTAAAGTTTATTTTAGCCATACTATCCATGAGAAACATTATAAAAGGTGTACTATTGGTGCAGAAAAAGTAATTAGCATCCACTACCTGCCAAGCCTTCCCAACACTCACATCTACCAGAGATTATGGAACAGTCCTGTGAAATAAATATTTAGGAGTCATGCTAGGATTCTTTAGTAGTTCTGACAAGTATAACAATACATGTTTAATATTCTAATGGTTACAAAATCTGTTTTCTAAAATTGATTCAAAATTTAATTTCAGTTGTCATCCAGTTGCTGCTTAATGGCTATGACTAAGTATGTGAGGTTTGTTAACTCTACAAATATCATGTAAAATACTTCATCTCAGATGTTTTAAAATAAACTGTGTTGAAACTAACACAGCCCTCTGAAATAGAGAATTCTGTTTAGAAAACATTTCATCATTCCTACAAGCAGAGTCATTGATGCTATCTTTTTTATGAATAAATGAGGGTACATAGCTGTTCATCCTGTCATTGTTTTGGGAAGGACTAGGAAGAAGCAAGTGTGTCTAGGACACAAAAGGAAAACATGGCACCATGCCTGCCATTTCTTCCAAGTTCCAGTAGCCCACAGAGCATCTCTAGTTAGATAGTTTTCAATTTATTCTACAGTTTCTTGTTTGTTGTTCTCAGGATTGGATATATTTTTAGCCATATGGGTGCACTCCTAAGTAGGTGAGGATTTTCTTTCAGGTTCCAGATGAATTAAGTGAGTAGTCATTTGGTACTGTCCATTATTTGTAGTGGGTCCTCTCTCTGCAGAATAAATTTGATAAGTTAGAATAGCCCTAGTAAGTGTGTCAGTAAATTTGGTATTGCACATTTTTCTTTATAGTTCAATATTATGGGACAATTCATGCTATTTCAGTCAGTTCAGTTTCACTGGAGGTGACTGTGCACTATTGTTCAGGCCCCATTTCTTTCTGGGTATTTTCCCAGAAAGTTTTGCCACTTGATGTCTCAATATACTTCAAACTTTTCTCAACAGAGCAATACATTTCATGCTTCCCTGGAAGATATTTCTTATTTGGTGAAATGCATGTTCGCCTTTCTAATCATGGTTTTGCATTATTGTTTCTAATATTTAGGAGCACACAATTTGATGAAAGTTTCATTTGTAAACCAGTAGCTTTAAAATCAGTGGTTTTAAAAGACTAAGTTCTAGTTAAGGGGTGCCATACTCTTGACTTGCCTGGATTGGTCATTAGGAATAAATGAGCAGTCTGCTTATTCAAACCAAGCTGCTTGATGTTATTCCAGCAAAGCAAAAATTATACACAGGAATGAAGCTGTGACCATTACATCAGCCTCAGATTTACTGCACTCCCTCCAAAACAGTACACTCACTGTGCTACCACACAGATTGGCAGTCAACTGGTACTTAAAAAAAAAATCAGGGTCTAAGAGTGGTATGTTACTAACTATCCTCCTCAAGGCCAGCATTCGATTTGACCTTACTAAAGTAAATTTGTACTCAAGTACAAACATGCAGAGGAAATAAGTTTAATGTCTCTAGCTTCAAACATTTTTCTCAGTTTGCCATAAAGTTAAAAATAGGAAGCATCAGACAAGTGGGCAAAAGGAATAATGGAAGAGGACATAAAAATATGGCCTGTCTTACACCCTAGGGATGAAAAATTATGTCATCAACCAAATTCCTTTCTTAATCATTTATATTTCATCTTACCTTATATAATATGGCACATATTGTATGGTGCTTACAAGCTTAAAAAACCATCTAAGAAGCATGATATACCTAAAACGATGCCCTGGATGTTTTTCAATTTCTTTTAAAATGTGGAATTTGGCTGTGCTTATGAAGTGTAAATTTATCTTCCTTAGAACAGACTTCAATCTGTGTTCTTATGGTTGAACTATCTTTTGTCTTATTTTAAAATTCAATTATTTAACTGAGTCATACTGTGATTTTTCTTAGGCTGAACTCATTTTAGTCTGAAATGGATGGTACTAAAAGTACACAGATGAGACTTGTCTTGTTTTCCTTTGACTGAAAAGTCAGCTTGCATATTAATTATCCTGACCTACTTCACTGGCATTTGGGAAAAGACAAGTCATTTCCTATTATCCCAATTAGCAGTTTCAAAGCTTACTGAGGTGTAGGCCTTATAATACCTATGTTAAATTATTAATTATGTCAGCCTATACAACTTTTAAGGGATATAAATCATAAAAGTGTAAGATAAAATAAAAAGATATACTTCATTTAGAAATCATCTGCCATAACAGTAAAATACTCTTTTGGTTAATTCAGCTTGAAGTTGTCTTAGAATCTCTCTTTTTCCCTTGTCATAATAGGCATTTTAGATGAGGTTTTCAAAAGCTGTATCCATTAATCCTACTGATGTGCCCCATGGTAGTTATAAGGGTACTCTTTCCTAGCCATACATTCTTGGTGCCTTCATTTCCTCAATGAAGTTATAATGTTGTCTTTTTCCATTGCTTTGGAGATTGCCTACCAGTCTTTCTCACTTAAATTAAGTGATTATATAGAAATTTAACTTATTTAGAAATTTAAAGCAAAATCTAGGTCTCTTTGAGGGATTAGAGAGAGAGAAAATGTATTACTTTTAGCTGCTAGACACATTTGGTTACCTGGATGAACTATTACTGATGTTCTCAAAATAAGATCTGCTGAGAAATATATTTTAAAGTTAAATTTCAAAATCTAACATTCTTTGCATACCACTGATAACTTAGTGGCTAATATTCAGTAGCCTAATACCTGAAATTATCTAGGCAAAGAGGCTGGATAATTATGAATACCAATACAGTACAGAAGAACATACATTAATCCTCTTCAATCATTGTAAATGGTCCTAGAGTAATTTCCTGAAGATTTTCTTAAAAGCCATGAATTTTATTTTTAACAATATTCAGATAAGAAATATGTGGGCAAGGGAAAATTTCATATTATAAGAATATGAAACTGTTGAAGGGAGGAATGAACACATTGAAAAAAATACTCTAGCACTTTTCATCATTTTTTATTTTCAAAGTAAGTTATGCACATACAAATTGAAAAACTATAATCAACAATAGTATTTAAAACTCAAGTTCAAGTTTAAAGGGAGTAGATGAAGAAGGATATAATCAATGGGAATAAAAAGGCATGTGATAAAGTCAGAATAAATGGTAGAAAATCTTAAATATGTCACTTTTGTGAAGTTCAAGGCACCATCCTTTACTAGTTATATAACAAGTATATATATAAAGAAAAATGCAGAAAAATCTAGATAGCAGTAAATATTCTCTTAATACCATATTGTCTGATTTTGAATAATTACTGTTAGGGAGCCATTAAACACCAAAGATTTGATATGGTCTATCTATAATTCTCATATTGGTTAGAGGTTGGAATTTTTTAATCACACCTCCCTCAATTTCGGTTTAAATGATGAGAAAAGTTATTAACTTACAGGAAGTTCAGAGATGGAACTGTTCCAGGGTAAATTTCGTGGCTCTCCAAATGTCAGAAATCTAAGTTCTTTTTTTTTTAATGCCAATAGTTCCACTTGTCATTTCTCATAAGACAGCATCCAAAAAGTCAAAGACCTGGCCCTATCATTAGTCCTTTTTGTAACATCAAGGTAAACTTTGTCTGAATCTCTCCAGCAGGCTTATTCCCAGATTTCACTGGCCAAGTTTGTTCCATATGCCCATGCCTAAATATCAAGGAAAATTGAATGATTATTAAGTTTAGATTATACTTGATTCATTCTCAGGGTCATAAAAGAAATGTACTAAAGTGTTTGTCATTACTTTCTGTATGAGCAGCTCTATTGCTATGTATGTTATGTCTTCAAGTATATTTGTTTCAGCATTGTTTCATTCTTTTAATATGTTCATGCAAGCACATACCCCAGATCATGTCACCTCATTTAAAAGTCTTGATGCTACTGAAATGCTAGATATATTTTTAAAAGGAGGTGAATACTATGTAACCCTGAAAATATAGCATGTTTGATATAATTATTGTTGCCTTAAAAATAAAAAATGTTTTTTCTATAAATAATAAATGATCATAGCTTAGAGTACAATCTCTGAAGACATTCCTCAGTTTAAATTCTTGCTTTGTCACTTGGCCACTTACATGTGGTATGATTGATCAAGTAATTTAATGCCTCTATACCTCAATATCTTAATTGTTAAACCAGATGATTATAGTACCTACCATTTGAGGTTGTAGGAAGACTAAATAAAACAGTGCCAGAGAGCACTTAATATCCATATCTGACACATGGTAAATCATCCAACAAATGTCATAGTTATATAGTTGTATGTAGATTTTATGTAGATTTGAATTTAGGCAAAGAGGGCAGTTATAATACTTAAATAATTATTAAGCCTGTTAAACCTCACTAAATAATGTTTACTGGACTGCATGACCTATCTTTGTTCAGTTTCAGACATTGAGTTAAACCATGTGAATGACTGTTTTTTAAGTAAAAATGATGAAAGAACAGCAATTTTGTACATTAGCTGTTGTCCACAAATTGAAGTAGAAATATCAGTCGTTTCACTTTCTTATCACTCACTACTCCTTTCCTTTTAGACTTTTGACTTTCCTTTTGGACATTTGGGAACTCAAAATAACCTTGTATTCCAAATATCAATTACCTTATAATATGTATTTTCTTAAATATTTATTTATAGATCATGCCATTCTGGTCTCAGTTCAAATATTTTCCCCTTAGAGTCCTTCCCTCACAATCCAGTCTGACCCAGTTGCAACCCCTCACCACCGCCACCACCATTTTTCCTCTAGTATGGTTATTCTGTTTTATATTTTTCCCAGCTTTATCACTATGTTTATAATATTAAATATTGTTCACTGATTTACAATCCATCTCCACCTACCATAATATAAGCTTCTTAAGAGAAGGGATTTTATTCCTGTCTTATATATCCAAGGCCTAAAACAGTATATGACCCAAAGTAGGCCAGGCACTACTGAGTGAAAGAGTGAATGAATGTATAATAGCTAACCCCTTTTATTACTAACATCTTTTCCATTTTATTATATAATAGAGCTAAAGTTATTATTTGTTCATTATGCAACATAAAAAAGGAATCAAAACATGGCAGAATTCTTCATTTTAGGTATTTTGGAAAGGACTAGCCAGGACTACATGTGCTTAGCATATCCTCTTTGTGCTGGGATACTAATAATTAGAATTATTGCTCTTTGCATTATAGTTATTTTATAACCATATTCTCTATAGTTGAAATAATTGTCCTATTTTACTCCAGTTTCAAAGATGAAGGCCACAAAAATATGACATGTGAAATGAGTAGTTCTTTGTCATGAATTAGTTAGAAGCCAGATCTTCCAGCATCCATAGGTTGTTTGTTCTTCCTACCAAAATCCATTCCCTGTGGAAGGAAGGGTGACTCAACTCACTACCAGTATTTGATTCACAGCCTTAGGTCTCCCTTGGAAGTAGTCCATCACCTAGCTTCATCTTAATGAGTTTTAAAAAGTGTTAAAATTACAATTTTGTACTTTAGCAAATAACCAAACCCTGCCTCAATCAGAAAAATAATCTCAGAAGTGTTGATAAGTAATGGCAAGATTTTAATGGCAAAAGAAAAATTCTAGATGCTAGATGCTATAGTCACACCAGCAGAAAATGTGGCTAGATAAGAATTAAAGCTCATATAAAAGGATAATAGTCCCTCCCTAGCATAGGTAAAACAAGTTATAATTTACATTTTCTTTACCAAGACAGAAGATCCTTAGCCCTACTGTTACCTGTTCCTATTTTCACACATCAAAAAATCAAATCACTTTTCTTCAGTTCAGTAATAGCTTATTGACAGTTTCTCAGTGGCATACTTTATAGCATATTATATAAGAACCTGTCCTGACTTCATTCTCCTTTATCCTTGTTCACCCTTGCCACAGAAAGCTGAAGGTCACAAATGCCTCGTTTTTGTTCCTCATCATAAGAATTTACCACTGTGATTACCAACTGCTAGAAGATAGCATGTTGAGATATAATAGGATTATACCATACAACATAATGGAAATTTATAATTTTCCATGTTTTTCTTTTGCTGTTTAATTCAAAATAATAACTTGCTTGTTGCAAAAGAAAGAACTATGTAATACAATACAATAGTAAAAGTACAAAGAAACCCTCCCACCTTCTGACCCTCCAGAGATTATTGTCAAAAGTTAAGATTTTAAAAATTATTTGGGGCATACATTCAGTTTCCTCATATATCTTTTTCCTATAATTCAGTGTAAGGGGGGTGAAGCATGGCCTAGTTGATTTATCAGAGTTTTGTTTTTTCTCTGAAAATTTTTGATGCTCACAGTTTATAAGAAAAACAGCAGTCTTGTGAGATAACTTACATCCTGAGAACCCAGGCTCAGTCCCATATTTTATTACTCTAGAAAATGCAGCAGTTGGCCCTTTCAAAAATGATGGACTGAGAGACGTGAGAAAAAAGAGCAACTGCTGTAGTGCACTCTTACATACACCTCCACATGCACGCTCCTTAGACTCATACCTCAGAAGTTCTCCTAACTTCTTGCCCAAGGATTTAATGTGATATAAATTTTTGCTTTCTTATGGAGATCTTTGAATACTATTAGCTTATTCCAAAGCTCTGTGATGAAAAGAGCTAAGCCGTAGTCTAACAGTTATCTACTAAGAAAAGAAAAATCAAAATAAAATATTGCAAGTATATTCTTCAAAAGACAAAAAGCAAAACTCACAAATGACTTCAAAGTCACTTATCTGATGATCAGTTTGCCTTTGTATTTTAGCTTCAAGTTTTTAAACATTAAACCGTCTATTAAAAAACTCTCTTACTTATTTTTTTGAGTTTTCTCACTAGCTCCATTATTCTGGTCATTCAGACTTGCCACAGGTACATCTTGGCCAAATATCTGGTCTTAATATCTTAATATGTTATATTTTGAAGTTTTTCCACTAATGGGACAATACTCCCAGTAATGTTTCAATAACGAAAAAGCGTCAATTATATATATTTTATTTGTTTATTTATGGTACTGGAAATTGAGCCCAGGGCTTCACACATGCTAGGCAAGAGTTCTACCACTGAGCTACATCTCCAGCCCCTTTTTAAAAATTTTTTCTTTAAAAATAAAATCTCCAGAACCCCACACAAAAAAAATTCAACTTTCTGGGTTATTTACAAATTTTAGAATTCTTGAATATAAGAATTTCAGTTAAACTCTGATTCATTTCAGAGCTATTAATTCTTTAATATCCTTATTGTGGATGCTATGAAATTTCAATATTTAGATTTACCTTACTGAAATGTAAACTAAATTTCAGTATTGTATTTTTGATTTCCTGTATCAACATATCATCCAATTAGTTCTAAGCATGTATTCATTCATTCAACAGGCATTTATTTATACTTCATTTACTACACACTGGTTACCATATTGAGTATACCTGGTCATTCCATAAGTCTACTTACAACAGAAATTTGTAAATTATCTTTAAGTAATAAGATAGATCTTTCTTTTTGATAACATGAAGCAGCAAATAATTCAAAATATGTAGCATCTTTGTCACTTTAATGTTACAATAATTTTCCCTAGTAACCAATTTATAATTTTATGTAAATGATTCTTAGGTGGCACATGATGTTCTGTTTTCATTTTAAAGTACTTACACTTATGTAAAGTATAAAAGACTGATTAGAATCATATATGAGATCACGTGAAGACCTATTTCTGATTTGGCTCATTCCCTAAACATTTGGTTTGAGAATAAGCATTCTGGTCACTCAGCTGTTCTGATTACCACTAATCAAATGTCAAAAAATGAAGTGAACATCATATTATACTGACCATAGATTAGTATTTCTTTAAGAACATGCTTCCTAATTTTATAACTGTTATAGAATTTAACTACCAGAAAAAAACATTAATATAGGGAACGTTAGCAGTGCCAAATGTAGAAAATTGTACTGTATTTTGAATGTCCATCTTGAATCTTAACATTTTAAGTATTTTTTAACATTCTCATACAGTTACAATCCCTGTCTTCCATGATTTCAAATCTGATATTTTTACTATGCTCTTTTGCTTTTGATAAATCATCCATAGAATCTGTTGACTTCTACTCAAGAGCTATTCATCTAAAGACCTCTAAATTTTCTCACTGGTGACTTTTTTGGTTCTTTTTGCTATATATTTTCCTTAATTTTTTTGTTATTTTTGTCCCACTACCACTCCATGAACTAAATTTAGAGTCGATTCTGTGACTTATGAAATGGACATTTTAAAGCATATGCCTTGGGATTCTTGGTGAGAGAAAATAACCTTTAATATCAGAACTTTACACCACCATCACCCCCGGCATTTCTGCAGTTTACTTATTGCTTTTTAGCTATGCTAACACAAATGAGTTTACATGCCTTTTCTTTAAAAAGAGGAAAGAGAGACAACTTGGAATTGGTGTGGCTTTAATGCAGTCTTTCAGCAACTCTGACAATGAACCCCATTCCTCACTTTGAACTCTATTGTCTTTTTTTAACACCCTATGTAGTTGCTGGGCAGCCTCCTCTTTAGCATCTTGGGTTCTGAGATTAATGGTGGGATTTTATTAACTTAATTAGAAGGATTGTTCCTCAGCACTAGAGGTAGGAAAGATGTTTACTATTCCAAAAATAATTTTGTACAAATGTTAAAATGCTGTGCTGAATAATTAGGTGAAAAGGTAGCCTTAACTTTGAATGTTTCTTTATAGCATGCATCTTTTTTAATAGTTACTGTTGGTGGTGTTGCTCTGGTAACACTACAGAACTCATTTAAAAATGCTTTATATTAAGGTAAAGAGTTCATTTAGTAGATTAATTGTTTTTATTCAGTTAGGCATATAATGTGTCATGCTACATGTAAATAGGCATAATAGCTGTCTCACCATGGAACTTAGAATTTTAAGACACTTGTCTTCACTCTCCCACCCAAAACATAAACACATTTTACATATTGCAAAAATTGTTATCGCCCCTCTGCTTGAATATTTTAGTGTCTCAGAGTGCCTGCCTCCAAAAGAAGGATATTCCATGTTGGACAACTTAACTAGGAGGTGCTTTCTTATATCGATATACAAAAGCAGACCTCTGACAAATTTTCTGCTTGGTTGTGGATCTTAAAATTGCAAATTATAAAAATACAGAGCAAGTATTTGAAAGGCTGTCCTATAGAAGGAAAGATAGGATCTTTGAAGTTCCCAAGACCATTGTAAGTGGAGGATAGAAGAGACTGATTATAGATTGATTTGAGAAAGATTCTAATTACTGCATTTGCCCATAAATGGAATGACTGGCCCTGAGTTTAGTGGGCTCCCCATTACCAGGTCCTTCCAATTTTTAGGCATCCTTTCTGTTTTTAACTGATTGATTTATTAAGGAAAACACATTTTTTATAGAAAAGAGTCTAAAGAAGAAAGTACAAAGCACAGAGTCTTATAGTTCTCAAATTTTAGCTTTATATGTTCATTAAATTCAGTCTTTCAAAATGCTTATCTGAATCTACCTAATGTCCTTCAGTCCATATTACAATATCTTTATTCATAAGGGTGTCATGCAGAGTTTCATCTTACGCAACATACACTGCCTGTGACTTTCCACTTATCTCCCAGCCTGGAGATACTGTCCCCCCCAAAAAATCTAGTTTAAAATGCTCCATTTTCATGATTGAATTCATATTTATCCTACAATCAAAATTAAAAATCAACACTCCTCCCAATAGTCTTTTCTAAAACTTCACCATGCATTTATATCAGGTTTATCAGCATGTGCTTTGTAGAACCTATGCTGAGGTTTTCTTTTTTGGATAAGCAGCTCTTCTTTTAAGACTTAAGCATTAAGTCTCAGGATAGCCCTATAATAATTTACAAAACATTTATTTATTTGCTAACATTATAACCTACAGGTTCAGAGGGACTACAAAGTAGTTCTTAGTCCCTTGTCTCCAGAAGTATTTCTTTTTGTTATTTCCACAATCCCACAGTGCTGGGGACTCGAACCCGGGCCTCCAGCATGAGAGGCAGGCACTCTAGGAGGCGCGCTATATGGCCTACACTGAGTATTTCTTTTTGTAATGTCCTAGTTTGAAATTTTTCTCCTTTCAGGAAAAGCCTAAAATACTATTGAAGTAATATGGTTCTACCTTCTTAGGTAATTTATTTTTTCTCATGATTTTTTAAAAGCTCTTTATAGGGCTGGGGGTATGGATCAGTTGGTAGAGTGCTCGCCTCACAAGGACAAAGCCCTGGGTTTTACCCCCAGCACCACCAAAAAAAAAAAAAAGCTCTTTATATTTTTTTTTTTCACAGGCCTCAGTTGAACATTTGCCTCCTTGGCATTCTTATAAACAATTGGTAATATTCTCTGCTAATTAATTTCTAGTGGCCTCACATTCTTTTATAGAAATTTCCCTTAAATTAAAGCTTTTTCTAAGGAAACTCCTTGTGACTACTTTGATTTGAGCTGCATCTGTTTTCCCTCTCTCATTGAGACAATTTATATTACTATAATTTTATTTTTTTTAATTATTGATCATTGAAAATTTTTATTTGTCCTACTGGAGTTTTTAAATCATATTTCTTTCCTCTATGGTCCATATTTAACTTTGTTTTCTTCTCACTGTTAGAAAAATAAAAACAAAGACAAAATTATAGGATGAGTTTCTTTTAGTTTCTCTCTCCGCCTGCCCCATATATATGTTGCTGCTATTGTTGTTGTTTGTTCTCAAAACACAGTCTCACCTTGTTGCCCAGACTGCTTTCAAATTTGTGGGCTCAAGTGACCCTTTCACTGCAGCCTCCCAAGTAGCTGGGACTACAGGTATGCACCAAACAACACCACCCAACTCGTATAGTCTCTTTTATATCTCCAGTGCCACAAAAATTCTTCCCTGTTGCTCAGTGTTAGGTCCCAACTAGGTTTTACTTATTTCTTTCTGTTTTTGAAACATGAAATTATCTGGGTTTTAATGCATACAGTAATTACTCACATGTATTCATCTCATCTTTAATGCATTAAATCCTATAGTTAACATATTAGTGACTTAAGCAGAAATAATGAAAATCAGGTAATATCATTTACATTTTTTCATATTCAGAGGGTTTCATAGAAGCTGATTCACCAACTTTTATTCCCCAATTAATGGAAAAGTAACACTATAAAAATTAGGTGAATTCATGAGGATAAGTTGCAAGATTTTTAGTCCATTTTTTGTACATCCTCAGTCAATACCAGAATATGCCAGGATAAAGTATTGGAACTCTAAAGATAGTGGACTTTTCCAGAATCTAGTAAAAGTAAATAAATAAGAGTACCAAAGTTTTCTAGTAGTTTATATTTTAAACCCAAGTCCTGTCCTAGGTCAGCCATATTCTTTGGTTAGCTACTTTCAGTGGTTTCTAAGAATTATCATTTTATATCCCCTATATATAATAGATTCAAATTATAGAAACAATTCGAATTCATACCTCTCATTTTAAGTCTTTTTTTTTACATTGTATACAGTAGTTTATTGATCTTCAAAATAGAAGATAAAATGGATATAAAATAATATACTTGATAAAAATGGAAATACCATTTTTTTTCTTTTTTTTATTATTATATACAAATGGGATACATGTTGTTTCTCTATTTGTACATAGAGTCAAGGCATACCATTTGTGTAATCATACGTTTACATAGGGCAATGATGTTTATTTTTTTTCCTTCCCCCCCACCCCTCCCACCCCTCTTTTCCCTCTATACAGTCCTTCTTTCCTTCATTCTTACCGCTCTCCTTATCCCTAACCCTAAACCTAACCCTAAACCTAATGCTAACCCCTCCCACCCCCCATTATATGTCCTCATCCGCTTATCAGCGAGATCATTCGTCCTTTAGTTTTTTGAGATTGGCTTATCTCACTTATCATGATATTCTCCAATTTCATCCATTTGCCTACAAATGCCATAATTTTATCATTCTTCATTGCGGAGTAATATTCCATTGTATATATATGCCACAGTTTCTTTATCCATTCATCAACTGAAGGGCATCTAGGTTGGTTCCACAATCTGGCTATGGTGAATTGAGCAGCAATGAACATTGATGTGGCTGTATGTCTGTAGTATGCTGATTTTAAGTCCTTTGGGTATAGGCCAAGGAGTGGGATAGCTGGGTCAAATGGTGTTTCCATTCCAAGCTTTCTGAGGAATCTCCACACTGCTTTCCAGAGTGGCTGCACTAATTTGCAACCCCACCAGCAATGTATGAGTGTTCCTTTTTCACCACATCCTCGCCAACACCTATTGTTGCTTGTATTCTTGATAATCGCCATTCTAATTGGGGTGAGATGAAATCTTACGGTAGTTTTGATTTGCATTTCCCTAATTACTAGGGATGTTGAACATTTTTTCATATATCTGTTGATTCCTTGTACATCTTCTTCTGTGAAGTGTCTGTTCATTTCCTTAGCCCATTTGTTGATTGGATTATTTGTATTCTTCGTGTAGAGTTTTTTGAGTTCTTTATAGATTCTGGAAATTAGCGCTCTATCTGAGGTATGGTTGGCAAAGATATTCTCCCACTCTGTAGGCTCTGTCTTCACATTACTGATAGTTTCCTTTGCTGAGAGAAAGCTTTTTAGTTTGAATCTATCCCAGTTATTGATTTTTGCTTTTATTTCTTGTGCTATGGGAGTCCTGTTAAGGAAGTCTGATCCTAAGCCAACAAGTTGAAGATTTGGACCTACTTTTTCTTCTATAAGATGCAGGGTCTCTGGTCTGATTCCGAGGTCCTTGATCCATTTTGAGTTGAGTTTTGTGTAGGGTGAGAGATAGGGGTTTAATTTCATTCTATTGCATATGGTTTTCCAGTTTTCCCAGCACCATTTGTTGAAGAGGTTATCTTTTCTCCATTGCATATTTTTGGAACCTTTGTCTAGTATGAGAAAATTGTATTTATTTGGGTTTGTGTCCATGTTATAAAGTAATAATGCCTTGCTAAAAATTGAACATCCCTAATTCAAAGATCTAAAATCTAAAATGCTTCAGAATTCAAAACTTAAAATTTGGGGGATTTCGTGTAGGGCCAGTTTAGATTCAGAGCATTTCTGATTTGGGGTTTTCAGATTGAGGATACTCAACCAGTAAAGTCCATGCAAATATTCAAAAATCTCAAAAATCTATGAAGTCTGAAACACTTCTGGCCCCAAGTGCTTGGGATTAGGGGTACTCTGTAGTATAAAACTCTACTGCTAATGTCTGCTCTAAAGAGCTTATAGAACTGGGGCCAACATTTGAGTATTTCTCTTTACTAGGTTATCTTGCTATATGTCTAGGGCTAGACACTTGCTACCTATCTATAAAAAACAAGGATGTGTATTGAAGGTAATCACCTTTATTATTATTTGGAGAATAAATGATGACATTTCAGAATGTATAATTATAAAATGAAAAGTGATATTAAGCTACTTTGCTGATCCGTCTTGAGATTTTCACACATACCCTGTGGTATTCCTCTTCTAACTGAATAATGAACATACATGATGATAAAAATAAACAAACTTGATTTAACCCTTCAAAAATTATTTGCCTATCACTCACTGAGCATGTACATATTAAATAAGGCATATAACATGTACTTCATTGTCATGGAACCCAAACTGAATAAACATTAAATAAAAACTGTTTCATGGATTTGTAGCTTATAAAATACTATATATTGTAGGAAAAAGAAAGACATGGGTGTTAAAACTTGCTTTCTGATCAGTTATAGTATGTAAAATAAAAATATAATGTAATATTCTTTTACAATTTCAGCTAATATTTAGCAATATCCCTATTATATTAAGAAGTAAGTTTATAAATGCTCCTCATGTTTTTTAAAGTTATTAAATATACCCCAACAATGATAATGTAATGAGACAGCCAAATTAGATTAATTATTTAATACTTAAACATCAACAGTATTTCCACTGATGACAAAATCTCTCTTCAATTTCTGAAATATGTAAGAAAGTCCTGTGCACATTGATACACAGAACTACCTTTTTAGTATATTAATATCATTGACATAAAATCAGATACTTTAAACCAGTTGATAAACTATTTTGACAAAATGCAGAGATATTTTAATTCCCTTGGTATCTTAAGTTTGAAAAGAAAGAAAGAGAAGTAAACGGACATAATATAGCTTTTTGTACTCAACAATCAGCTGAAGTCTGATAAGCAAGACTTGGCTATCATCCCAAAGGTGAATCACAAAGGTAATCATAAACCAGGTGTTCTAACAGGCCATATAATAATGACTAAAAATTCAAGAATCATTTATTATATATACAGTGCTGTTATGTGGAGTTAAAATGATAAGAATTGTGTCTATAATGTTCAAATTCTTTTGACTATAGAATAAGAACAAACTAGAATCTTTTTTCAGTTTTTTATTAGTACATTATAGTTACACATAATATAGGAGTTCACTTTGACATAATTATACAAGCATGAAATATATTACTCCAATATATTCCTTAGTATTTTCCTTTCCCTCCTCTTCTCCCTCCCTCATTTCATTTCCTCTCCTCTACCAGTCTTCTATTTATTTATAGTTTTTTTAAATTAATGCTTTATAGATATACATAAAGGTAAAATTCACTGTTATATATCTATATATATACAGAGGCTACTTTGGTCAGTTACATTCCACCTCCCTCCCTTCTCCCACCCCTCCAACCTCCCCCTTAATCCCCTTCCTCTACTTTACTGGTCTCTGTTATATTTTCATTAGATCCCCCTCACCACTTTTTTTAAAAGAATGAACTGCTCTTAAGTTTCCTATCATGAATTGTTCCATTGGTTTTCAGGTTAACTGGAATTGTGATGCATTAACTTACCTACCTAACTAGACTTTTATTCTTTTTATTGCTCAATTTCTAAAATCAGAGCTTGTCTTAGATTGAGAATATCTGACATACCTGTGTACTACCCCCAATAGCTCATAATTCAAGTGGTTGTGGCCCAATTAAATGAAACTATGAATGATATGTGCCAATAGGCTTCATTAAGATAGAATACTAATTTTTATGTTTTAATTGCCTCTAATGAAATGACTGAATTTTTAGAAAAACCACTTAATTGATCCAGTGATATAAGAAAGCAGATCTTTTAAGTGACTGGAGAATGCTAATTTAGAATTAAAATGATCTCAATTCAGTTTTCAAAAAGATTATTAAAATAAAAGCATGTCATATTATAAAAGTGAACAATGAATGAATGAGTAAATTATAAATAGATGGGTAAAATTTGGCTACTCTTTTACTGTTAATTTGTCTATATTTCATGGAAATCTAGAGATGAGTAGATATGTGATATAGCATTTTTAAAATATTAAAGCAGAAACTAAATGGATATGTTATAAAGGTATCATTTTTGTCTGACCCATATGGTGCAGAACACTAGCCATTCAAAGTCTACTTAAAGGACCTAAAAACTTAAAGTTTTAGACATAGCCATAAACCCACCCATATCAAGCATTTGGCTGCAACCTCTTCCAACATCTCCCCAAGGTAGTAAAGTAGTAAGATAAGATTTTTTCATGGTAGTTCATTGCAATTAGCATCTGTCAACAAAGAATCACCTTTAGAAAGTGTATTTATGAGCTGTATTTATAATTAAATCTCATCCTGAGTCTTAGTAAGATTTTGACTCACCTTATCTACTCCTAGTATTAATGACATATGTATGAATAACTTCACAGTCTGTGTCATTAAATTACCCTTTAGTGATGGTTACACTGTTAATTCGCATAAGAACTGAATTATTCTTCCTTGACATAGCAGTGTCAGAAATAGCATCAGCAAATGTGGATATGAAAAAAACAAACATATAATTTAGAGAAATATGGCATGGTAGTATAGATGAGACAAAGAATTTTGCTGCAACTAAATTATGAAGGCCCTCGTGGTGCATGCCCAGAGGTATGGATTGTATCTCAAAGAATACAGTGAAGGACTTCAAGTAAGATTTTAATAAGAAGATAATATAATCAGATATTAAGTTTCAGAACGGTCTCTCTGTTGGCAGTGTACATGTATCTGTGTGGAAGAATATGTGATAGGGATACCAGTTAGAAATCTATTTTAGTGATTCAGATGAGAGGTATGCTAACCCCTCTCCAAATGTGGAGATAAAGTAACCTGCTCAAAGGAAGATTCTCAGGTAGGGAGTAGGGATTTTAGGTGTGTAATGCAAGCTTGGAACATGCCTCATGGGGGAATTGGATATTGAGCTAACCAGCACTAATAAGAGGACTGCCACATAGATTTCTATGGCCTGAATTCAGAAAAAAACAAATTTAGAATAGTGCTTATCAGCATGGATATACAGTTTTCTCTAGCAGTTCTCAATGTTCAAGCAGAAGAAGGCAAACATTGGAAAGAACACATGTGGCTCCTACCCAAGAGGGTGAAAGAATTGAGTAAGGAGGTAGATTCTGGAAGGGACTGGGTTCTTGATAAGATCAAAGCTTAGGCATAGTGGAATAAACAGAAGGAGAGGAAGGTGTAATCAGGGAGAACTGTAATACTTCAGGAAGTGACATGGTTTCACCCTGATGACAAGTTCAAATGTGTTATGTTTTGGAATTTGACAGCAAAAATTAAACAGAGGTAGGTAGTTTATTTCAAAACAACTTTTCAGTATCCTTTCATGTTTGCATCTTAAGGGCAAGAAAATTGAAAAATAAAAACAACAAAAAATTGGAATGTTTTCCCTGGTAAGTGGAGAATGATATATAATGGGACTGGGGGATGGGGAGTGAGAAAAGAATGGAGGAACTTTAGATTATGTAGAAGGAAATGAGAGGGACGGGGCGTATGAAAAATGGTGGAATGAGACAGACATCGTTACCCTATGTACATGTATGATTACACAGATGGTATGAATCTACATCGAGTACAACCATAGAAATGAAATTATGTACCCCATTTGTGTACAATGAATCAAAATGCAGTCTGTAAAAAATAAATAAATAGTTTAAAATTTTTTAAAAAATTGGCCAGGTATGATAATGCATGCCAGCTACCCAACTGTAATCCCAGAAACTTGAGAGATGGAGGCAGAAGGATTGCAAGTTTAAAGTCAGCCTGGGCAATTTAGCAAGACCCTGTCTCAAAATTTAAAAAAAATAAAATAAAAAGGGCTGAGGATGGAGCTCAGTTATAAAGCACCCCCACGTTCAATTCCCAGTAGTTAAGAGGAAAAAAAGAATCTGGGGACACTGGCACATTAATGCATAAACTAAGCTATCTAATGGCAACTGTTGAACACCCATTCATAATAGTAGGACTTATTTATTATGTGTTTTTGTTGCTTAGTAAAATATATTCAATGAATATAATAAATGATGAAGTGAAAACTGAAGATATTTTAATGTTGCATTCTAAAGCAAATCTCATTTAAGTTAGGTTTACATTATTAACTTACAAGTCTTTGTGTGAAATAATTTTAAATTTGATGTCAAGGGCACTCTGAGTCAAATGACTGAATTATATGTATTTGTCCTTTTACTTTCACTGTTGTCTCAGGAAGATTCTTTTTCTCTCTGCTGTGGACTGTTCCTATTAAAGTGAAAGAAATTAATGATTTATCTTTTCTATAAAATAAGCTACATAGTTTGGATTTGAAATGCAATCTGCAAGCGTCAGGCATTCCCATAAACCTGCTGAATCTTTCATGTTACTTATATATAGAAAAAAGATATTTTCCCACATGGAAAAAAACGTTAAAATCAAATTACCTTCCTTAAGATGTGAAACCCAAATATGTATATGAAGCATTTGTTTAAATTTTGTAGGTTTGTCGAACACATTAATCTATTACAAGTATTAGCTAACAGTTTTTAATGAGTGTTTACTATGTCTCAGGCAATGTTTTAAGGTCCTTATATAATGTAACTCATTTAACCCTCACAACACCATTGAGGTATTATTATCCTCCTCTTCTAGATGAGGAAACTGAGTTTAAATAGCTTAATCCATGACTCCCAGCTAATTAACAACAATCTGAGATTCAGACTAATACATTCTGACAACAGAGAAATGCTCTCAACTATATATTGACCCTCAGATCTATAATTTTAATTTAGGATAAATTTAGAAAATGCTTCCTTTCAGACACTTTTTCTGTATATCTATTAGACTTATAAAAAGGAATTAAAATTTTTGGTTTATTGCAGCAGGTCATGATCATTATTAGCATACTCTATCAAGTAAAGCAAAATCTCATTCTAATCTTTCAGTAACATTTACACCAGTTCAAGTTTTAGTACTAAAAATTAAAGTTAGATTTTTCCTGTCTTAACTAGCAAAAGATAGTTCAAAACTCATGTACCTTAATTTGTATGAATGTGAAACAATTCTGTACTTGAATCAAAACTTTCATAATATATTTTAAACTTTGACATGATTTTTTATGGATAATTTGTTAATATTAGAATATTATTTTAAGATCTACTTCCAAATAATTAAGTCTAGAGACCAGTTTGGAAAGTATTTCATGTGGTGACCAAAGTTATTATTTCAGCCTTTTCTTTCCTTTCCTTTCCTTTATCTACCTTCTAAGAAACAATACAAATCTTTCTGCCTGTTTACAATCTAGGGGATAGGAAAGCATCAGATACAGGAGTAAAATTGAAAGATAACAGTGATTCTATCAGTCCCTACTCACAGATACCAAATTTGATGTATTGTGGGTTACTGTATATTTCCTCATAATAAAACATTACTTCCTGTCACCTCTTACAAATATAGTCATTTCAGTGACCCAAAAGGAACTATTAAAGAATACAAAATTCATACTTAATCTGATTCCAACACATTTGAAGCATACAATATGTAGTATGAAATAAAAATTTATTACCAAAGTGAACTCTAGTGAAATTTTCATATTTTCTGCATCATTTTTCAAGATAATTACAAATAAAAATAAAAAGTAGAAGGTAAAATACAAATGTTAGTATCAGAATCATTACTGAACTGAAAGGCTAAATTGGTTTGCTTCAAAAGTTTTATACTAACTTGACGAAGAGTAAAAGTCATTTGGTGCTATTTCTTAGGATTTTTCAAAATGAATACTAATTAGATTATATAATATATTGCAAAAACAGTGATGCCTCCATTAAACTCTTAGCTCCTGCTTAAGAAAGTCAAATTCAGAACTAATGAATAAATTATTACTTTTAATCCATATATTCTGACTTTTGATTTGACATCTTAGTAATAATTTGATGTGGGTATCTGTAACCCACCTTTTTTAGCAGGTTGCCATGGCAATTCCTGAGGTAAAGTACCAGTTGACTAGAGCTTCAGGCTTTGTCCATGCTAAATACAGAAGCTGCATTTGATTTCAGCTTGGCAGTTTCTGTGGGGAGTAATGTACCATAGTTCTTTCCACTTCCCAGGCTGACTTTTTCATTACCATGGAGACCAGATCAGCCCACACAACTAAGATCTGAAATCATTCCTAGTTTGGCTAAAACTAAGGTCTTGGAAACCAAGGCTTTCTATAATTAAAGTATATTGTTTTGTTAAAGAAGAGTTCCTGCTTTTGCTTTTGAAGTATTTATTGATTTTTTACAAAGAGAAAACAGGTTTCCTAGCACTGTGCTGAAATTTTACAATAAGGAGAAGGAAAATGTCATCATGACATTTTCCTTGGTCAGGTTTTGGTTTTGTATGTAATTGTGGTATGTACTCTTCATAGTCAATTATGAAATAATAATGTTTCATTTCAAATTATCTGACAGTATTCCTATATATTAGTTATCACTTGTAATATATGCTTGATGGTCTTAAAAGGTTACTTTTACTCTTAGTTTGAAATTTTCTAAATTTGTTTCTAAACCCAATATTGGTGTCTTTTAGATTAGTTCTACACTTAAAATCAGTATAATTTATTCTAGAATATTGATCATAAGTATACATGGACTTAACAAAGAGGTATTGATATGATATTTCACTCTAAATCCAGTCTACACAGATCTATATAGATCTGATGAATTATCTATAGAAGATCACAACAGACCAGTATAATATTTTCTTGTATTTTATTTATATAGACATATATAATGAGATACTAGTATACATGCATATGTGTCAACTCTGTGGATTTTGGCCCTATTTGTGATACAGGCATGTATTAATATTGTTCACACACTAGTATATAGACACAACATACACAAACACACATACACACATACTAGCATCACAAATAGGGTCAAATTTCCAGAGTTCTTTGATGATCACTAATTGCTGCTATCAAATGTTTTACTGCCTCCCTGCTCCCACACAAACACACAGGCACACATAAATGGCAGAAGTCAGAGGAGATGGTAAGGAAATTTTCAGTGCATTTCTGGAATCCTGCATTCATCCCTTGATTTGCCTATCACTACAAAGTGACTTAAGACAGCATCTCTACTCTGATAGTATTTTTTCACTCTAAAGAAGGCAACATGGTCCTTTCTTAATAAAAAAAATATTAAATAGGAATTTTAAATCCTGATTTTAATAAAATATGGAGTTTTATTTCTAAAAATATATTATGAATAAACTAGTACCATAAAGGTGCTATGAATTAATTTATTTACATATGGAAACCAATTAATTAATATAATTGGATATTTATTTTGTTTACTAGCAGGAAATTAGTAATTCATTGTCATATTTGAATACAAATTAAGTTGTGTGATGCAGAGAACGTCTGACATTTCAAACATTTGAATTTTCTAAAAGGAACTCTCACCGTAATGAAGTTCCTGTATGATTCTGGTTTTCTTTAATTACACTTGCTGACTGTGAAATTCAACATGTGATGCTAAATGTTAAAACACAGATATAGCTTGAAACCTTTTGCAGTAGCTCTAAAGTCGTTTGTATTTTTCCATAAGAATATTGAGAGTCAGCATCTAACTCTTTAGTAAAACTTACGTTCTTTAAGAGGCCAGCACCACACGGTGTTGTCAGGAGGGAAAAATGAAATTTATATAGGGAATTTTTTTAAGTACATTCCTCATATGTTCTTAGATTCAGCTCAATATTTAATAACTACTAATTTCCAAGACAACTAAGATTATAAATACTCATTACCCTGAGCTTTTAATTAAGGTGGACATTTGTGCTAATTTGTTTCCATCTACACTATATTTCTTAAAATCATGGTTTTATAATGATTTTTACTCAATTTTTCTTCTACTCATGTACACAATACATTTTGAATATATAAGATAATAATTAGAACATTGGAATATGCAGATGATTCAAACAATGGAAATTTATGATAATAGTCTATGACGGAATTATTATAGATTGGAAAATTTAAAAGTATGTGAAATGGTCATTAAGGTGAAAGATTAGATTTATAACACTTTTAAATTGAAGAAAAATATAAATGACTAGCAAGAAATAATTTTAGGTTCTTAGCACATATTTCTTGAATTTTCTTCCTATCTTTCTTGGCACTTGATTTTCTGGAGAAGGTATTTTTGGTTGTCCTTAAATTCAGTTGGCAATACCCACAAAGCAGCTTTTACTTGCCAGGGTTGCTAATGAGCAAATGATCCCAAATGTCAGGCTGGTATGCCAAGGAGGTTATTAATAAGGCATTAACATTTAGAAGTTATTGAAGGAGGAAAATCAATATCACAACTTTTGTAATATTACAAGTCCAGAAGGAGTAAGTAGATGTCCATTTCAGGCTTCTACAATCAAAAAAAATAATGTTATAACATAAGGGGAAATAATATCTTTAAATTTTTAGCGAAGAATCACTCCTTTTCCTACTCTACTCCCACCTCCCACTACACACACACAGACACACACACACACACACACACACACACACACACAGCCACCTGTTATATTCTTGTTGAAAAGAATTTAGTGTTCCACTCACTTTTGCAGATTAATACCTCCTTTCCCATCATTTAGTATTCTAGGATGACATGATACTGGAACTGATACTAAAAATTCTTTTCTTCAAGTAATCTTACCAGATCAAAATGGTATTATTTGGAGGATAGTGTACAAATTTAGTATAAGAATAAGATTAGGATGGACTAGGGCTAGGTGTGTAGCTCAGTGGTAGAGTACATGTTTAGCATGCATGGTACCCTGGGTTCAATCCTCAGCATCCCCCACACATACAGTGCTATATCTATAGAACAAAAGTTTGCAAAGATCTGTTACTGTTAATTTGAAAAAATATGTATGTCTTCATTTATTTTGGATCTAATTTTCAAGAATTAGGAAGTTGTGCCACTGACTGCTTCCTAAAGAAGCTAGGCAGTAAAAGCACAATTAGCAAAATTCAACTGACCATAGATAAGTTAACTGATCAACAACTTTGCAAGAGGACATAAAGGGTGAAGTCCTTTGCTTTCTTTGCATAGGTTCTGATGGAGTGAACATACTAGATACATCTTCACAGCCCCAATTCCCCTGATACACATACCCTTCCCTTTTATTTTACCAGAATGTCAATTTGGAGAATTCAAGTCAAGTGTGATGGGGGAATTAAATAGTTTGGGTCGTGGAGGTATAATCAGTGTTTTGAAGATAGCTTTACCACCCAGTCGCGTAGGTGGATCAAGGTTCAGATTAGTTTGAAACTGACTTTCAAAGTACTTGTGAGCAAGAATGGAGGAAGGAAGGACTGTATAGAGGGAAAAGAGGGGTGGGAGGGGTGGGGGAAGGGAAAAAATAACAGAATGAATCAAACAACATTACCCTATGTAAATTTATGGTTACACAAATGGTACGCCTTTACTCCATGTACAGAGAAACAACATGTATCCCATTTGTTTACAATAAAAAATTTTTTAAAAAAAGTACTTGTGAAGTTGGAAAAAGAATGTCCTAGTAGGGTTGGAAAGAACAAAGGGGAACCTGTTGAAAGAAATAGGAAAGAAAACAATTTAGACATTTTTGATCCCAATTTACCTTTTCATTTTGGCAAAGCCACACGTATAACAGATGAAATGTGTGTGACTCACTTGCTCACCAGATGGGCAGTTCTCATCACACTGATTATTGTCTAGACTGAATATGATCTATTTAATTATATTCTAATGATATAAAATATAAAGTGGTGGTAGAATTTGTAAAATCTCATAAGTTAAAAATCAGCATTGTTTACCTCTAAAGTATTTGGAATTTTTAAAAAAGGATACTGTTTCCTCTGGTGGGTTCACATCTCAGACTTCAGCTGTTACCTCTATAGTTTTTCACCTGCAACTGAGAACTTTAAAGATATTGTTTTAAAATAAGTAATTTTAATCATAAAATAGGTTGCAGAAGCAACTGAATATATCGGTAGCCTGCCATCTATCCACACTGCTGAAAGAAAACATTACCAGGAATCATTATGCTTACTAAAGTTATCTCATTGGAGTTTAACATGACTTTTTATTAATAATATCAAAATAATGTTATCTACTAAGTTATTTTAAAATATGGATTATGTAGGATGGAGGGGCCAAATTTAAGTCAAAAAGTAAATAATTACAAAATTTTAAGACAAATAGGAAGGAGTTGTACAACTATGTCATGAACTCTTTAAGGTCAGGCTATCTTTGTATATTTATCCCTAACATTTGATGTTATTCAAACATATACACATTAAATCCTTACTGAGAAGTATGTGTCTATAAAAATTATTTCCTCCCATTTTTCATTTTAAATTCTGAATGATGACATTTACTTGACCATATAATGCAACAAATTCTTAGGATGTTTTCCTGAAAAATCTATAGACACGTCATTGAAAATAAACTGGTAGTAAATTGAATTAACATTAAACATATTTACTACACTTAAAGGATCTTTTCACTTGTTGCCAAAATGTTATGTATAGTTATAATGCACTGATAAAAATATGGAAAAATAACAAAAGATACAATTGTTGCCAATATATAGCTTCATTTAAAGACTACTTTAGGCTAGGAGTGTTGCTCAGTGGTATAACCAATGCTTAGCATGCACCAAGGCCCTGGTTCAATCCCCAGTGCAAAATAAATATATAAGTAAAATAAAAGACTTTAGGCCTTACTTTATTTCATAGAGTTGTTTTTAAAGCATATAGAAAAAGCCAACGTGTGGTATGCAGACAATAACTAAATCATAAATGCACTCTGAGGTCATAATATAGCACTAGATACATTAAGATGAAATACTATTTTCATAAGGAAATATTGCATGTCCTGTGAATTATACAGATAGTTGGAATTGTGATTTGTCAATTCAGAGTAACATTCTAATTATCTGCAAATAGTATTTCTTTAAGTGTTCTGCCTGTAGCTAGGTTCATAAAATGTTTTACTTGGATGGTTAATTAAAGAAGTGTACGTATAAGTTCTATAAACACAAACTATATTATGTTTTTACTGTTTCTTACCCTGTTCCTTATTCATAAAATAATAATAAAGATTTTCTAATTCCTAACCATTGTGGTGTTAAATAAAAATTAAGCAAGCAATTTTTTTTAAACTCCCATCTTTTTAACTGATCCTTTTATGATAAAATAGACCCTCAAAATATGGACAGATGTTACTGAAGCCACAATTACCCAATCTTTCTTTTGGTCCAAACATTCTGAACCAAAGTATTCTTTCCAGTACTTGCATTGAGAAAATAATTGTCACTAACACTTCATAGTTTTAGGTATCCTTTTTTTCAGAAAGAAAATTTTAAATCAGAATAGGTACATTTAGAAGAATGGGAGGCTTCAGATAATTATGTTAAAAGTGTTTAAAAAAAAAAAAGAACCAAAACAGTTGTCTGTCAGGAGCTCTTTCTGTGTTACTGCTGATGGGTTTGTCCTTTGTTATCTGCAAGCAGTTTAAGATAAATATTGTATGTCTTTGCTCCTAAATTTATTGTCATCTCAGTGAGTGATGATGAAACTGTAAGTGGAATGGAGTTGTCTCTTAGAACTCAAACAGAAGTGGGAATCTTTTAAATGCTCATCTGGCTTAAGCACTTCTTATTTCCATTTTCAAGTATTTTCTTGTCTTTCATTCATTAAGGGAAAGATTTTTTTCACCTGTTGTTATTCAGACTTAATTATTCTCTTGCAAATATTTGTGCCTCCACCCTTAACCACTCTGTAATCTTCAAGAATATGATTAAAGTATCATAAATTTCTGGCAGATACATTTTTAAAAGCCAGATTACATTTCAAAAACTTGTTTCTAGAATTTGTATTTCTGTTTTTACTTTGGTGATCCTTAGTGGACCAATTTTTAAATTCATAAAATAAAAAGGGAAACAAAGGTTCTTGTCAGAATATCCTATGTGATTTCAATCTGGGCCTCAAAGAATTTGCATGGGAAGTGGATCCGCTGGAGGAAGTCATTCTATGTACAATTCAAGATGTTACATCTAGATCCATCATTCAGAACTCTAGGAGCCCAGGAACAGGAAAATAAGATCTGTTCCTTCTTATCCTGCTAGGCTACTGGCCTAAAAATCAGAGGTTTCAGTTATGAATGAAAACTTAATTAATATTTCTTAATATGCCAAACAAACATTACTGATTTTTCTTTGGGGTAATATACATACATTTCTGTTTTGTTCAAAATATCATTGGTTAAAAGCTTGGAAAATAGTGGTATTTATTTTAATAGCAGGAATAGGTATTGTTATAGTTAAATCAGCCTTAAGAAAACAAGTTGTCAGGAGACTCATAATTTCAGTTTTGGCTGCCATTTTTAAAGAAACTACAATTTCCACTTGTCCTTTTAGAAAACAGGGATAAAATTAGTCTGTTAGTATAATAAATAATTTTAACTGATTTGAATATTTGGACTATTGAGTGAGGATAAATGAAGATGTCACCTATAAAGGAGGAAGGTAGAAATGGAATCAGACACAAAGAAACAGAAAACTCAATGAAAACACAAAGGAAGAGAAAAGGAAACAGTGTTGAGAATCTAAAAGACACATGCAAAAAATTAAAACATAAATATGAGAGTCACAGAAGTCAAAAATAGACTTTGATGACATACAGATCATTGTGAAGCGCATTTGTTTTTGTGTTTTAGAGATTTCTTATAGAGTAACCATATACTAGCAGCACTTTCTGCCCTTGCCTCTGTCTACCTGGCTTGCCAATGCATTCTTACCTTAAATATATAATGCATTTATCTGAACATACTGTTGATTCAGTGGGGTTGAGTCTAGGACTATCTTTGTAGTTGTTCGTTTTGTCTAAAAAATAAATAGGAATTATTTAACCTTACATAAAAGTTTAACTTGAAATAATTTATTCAAGCTGTTTACCTTTACCAAGGCCTCTTCATTTTGCTATGATTTCAGTAGACCAAGATATTTCCATCAGATTCCCCATCAAAAACCTTGTTTGTAACTGTGATACAATGTTACGTATGATAAAATGTTTTGTTTGGGACTTCAGATAACATTAAAAGTAAAATGCTATCTGAAGTCCCCAACGTCAGGGCTTCTGACTTAGAAACTATTTGTATGTGCAGTACAATTGGAGGTTACTTCAAACAGCCCTACCCATTGGGTGACCCATCCGGATGTGACAGACCTGAAGCAGGATATCTCATACTGCAGTGGCCATAAGAATCACCTGGATTGCTAGTTCAAAATGCAGATTACTGAGTTGCATATCCAGAAATTCTGATTCAGTAGATGAGGGGTAAGAACCCAGAAATTTATGATTAGCAAACAGACCTCATCCCACCCAAGATTCTGTTGCCGGTGGTACTGACCACTACTACTTGAAAAAGATACCTTGCCCTAGGGAAATTATCTTCTCTTCTGCTAATATACACAGAGATGAGTAGCTAGCTGTAACTGGTTTAAAATAGTGATTCTTCTTCACCATCCTGCACTCTGGCAAGGGGCTAAACTGAGGTGTTTCCATTCTCTTAGAATAACATTCAGCAATCCTATAGAAACAATGATAGAAGTCTAAGTCCAACTTGAATACCAGGGTCAACTGAGCATTAGGGAATGCAGTAGTATTATGTAACATTGTTTCTGCAGGAAAATGAGGGATGTGTTTAAAACAACCTACAGAATGTTTGAATTGCATAGATAAATTAAGTAAAATTTAAATTTAGAAATGACCTTATGCCCAAGGTTAGATTTTCTGTTTTTGCTATTTGAAATTCCATGACCTTATGGAATAAGTTGGTAAAAGCTATAGCTAGCTTTCCAGTATTATAATCTTCAAAAAATGAGGTATTGTATTTTATTTCATTTGACGTACATATGAAGATGACTTAGTTCTCAGCCCCTTTTCTGCACAAACAGAATGATGTGATAAGCAGGTATGAGTTTCTGCTCATACCTGAACTCTGATGCATCTCATTTTCTCGGTACCAGTGTTATAGGCAACACATGCTCGTCCCCCTTTTCTAAGAAAATAATCATGGACACTACGCTTTCTTGGTTTCCTCTCTTGATTTGTTTCTTCTTCTGTGTATAACTCAAAAAATATCAAAGGATGTTGCACATAAAATTCAGCCCTAGACTAGAGATAAAAAATATTGCCAATTTGTGCCTTCTGATGATACTTGTATTCCTCAAGATCCAAAATAAGATTAACTGAGAGAGACTGCAATTTATTTTTTCAAAATTTTTCAGGTTATTTGGAAACTTCATTCTCTTCTAATTTCTTAACTCCTTGGTATGTGGCTTATGCTCAGGTGTAAAATCACCCTTCATCACATCTACTCTGTTATAACTTTTCATTTCTCTTTACTTATATGGTTTAGCATGAGGCCTCCTTATCAGAGTGATACTAGCTAGGCTATTTTACTATCTCACTGATTAGGTCATGATAACATTTATCTCAGAAGACCAGAAAACCTTTCCTCATATTTGTTGATTGGATGAATTAGAGGAAAGCTCTTGTATAGAAATATATTTTAATATTTAAAAGACTAATCATTTTAACATAGGCTTTTCTGATTAAAATTGTAGATGTGCCTATACAAGTTTAGAGGTGGAAAAATTCTTATGTTTGTTATTGTGTGTATTTGGAAGATTGGCATTTCAAACAACCAAACTAAAACAAAAAGTGTCTCATTTATGACCACATAGACTTGCATGCCAACAGAAAGACATTATGGCATTAAAACCATATGCAGTTCTAGCCATATTTTTCTATTTTTTCCTCATGGGTATTGCATGATGGTATTTCTAATACAAATACTAATATGCTTTGGAATAATGGCACTCGCAGGTCTTTCATCATATTGTATCACTGCTTTATCATATTAGGCTAATACACTGCGAGAGTTGGTAGAACCTCTCCATGCCAAATCGGATCCACTTCTGTTGGCACTCAACCCATTGGACTCACAGATTGATAAGCTAATGTTTAGAGAATTTAGATCGGAGAGAGTCGGCACGGCGCAGACTCAACATCAACCTCTTGCAAGCAACTAAAATGGCCTCGTCCTTGCTGTTTATAACAGAAAACAGACTTGTAAAAAGCTTAGATCATCAATTGTTTTTGGATTGGGGGCCTTCCTACAGGGATATTAAAAGGGGCAGGCCACTCTTAAGAAGAATGCGAGCTATCTACAGTGGGACTAGCATAAGATCAAAGCCAATCAAGATGGAGCACAGTAAGAGAAAACTGCCCTTTCTGTGGGAGAACAGAAGGGGAAAGGGTCTTGACTGGGAAAGGGCTCTGTGTGGTGACACCTCAGTTGTGTTCTCCTGACACCAGGAAATGAGAGGGATCAGCTCCAATAACTAGAAAATCCTGGCTGTTTAATGGACTCTTCGGTGGCTTCTTTAAGGCAAAGCAGAGAAAACAAATTCTGTATTAAGTGTATTTTGCATTTTTAAAACTTTACGTGCTGTATTGTACTAAATTAAGTGTAATCTATTAAGGCAAGGTATACACAACCTGCTCTGAAACTTAATATGTTCATTCTATTACAAAATGTATTCAGGTGCAACACAAAGACTGCTTTTAGTGACACTAATGAAGGAAATTCCTTATACCAGGCTTTATTAGATTCCTCAGCTAAAATCCTAACTTTCTCCGTATTTCTTGGCACTTGTATACAAGTGGTGTTGCCTCTTAGGACAGGCATGAGCTATTCTTTTCTGTAAAATATTCTAAATCTATAGGCTGTGGTTTTCATTTTTGAAAAGTATTTTGTCTGGATGTCTTTCAAACTACCTTCAGATATTATTTAATATTATGTAATGGGACACCTATAACTCAATAGTGCTTAATTTTCTTGTGGTGGATGTGAAATTTCCTTTAGTTGGATAGATACACTGTAATAATTTCAATGCTAATTAATGGATATTTCATTCTGTGCAATGAACAGAAATTTAACATTGTATTTTTAAATGTTTTTTTTCTTCCTGTTGCTGCAGTGTGTGGTATTGCATAATGTGAATACCTGTAAAAATATAAATTACTTAAAAATAAAAATATGACCAGTTGGTATCAGATCTTTTTAGATAGCTAAATAATTTGCTAAGTATGCTTGATAGTAAATATCTTTCTAAAAAGAAGTGATCTATGCTTCTTTCTCACAAATGGAATTTGTGTTGTGAATAAAATCACATTTATCTGCCTTACAATTGCCTCTGTGCTCTAACCATTTTAATGTGTTTTTAAAATATATCTAAAAGATGACGGTTCTGGTATGTAGAATTCCATCAAAAAGCATTTTATTGGCATTTAATATTAATGGAATTGTCTTGGGTCATTCTCCCTGTTTAAGTCATAGTAAAATTTTATGATCTGAAGAATCTTAGTTTTTTTTTCATTAAGGAATGTGGTGATTCTTCCTTAATTTTCAAATATAATCATCCCTTAGCTTGGGTTTTTAACTGTCCCAATTATGAATTCCTGGGAAGAGTGAGGCACCTTGACCTCCCTGTCTATTGTTTAAATTTTCTAATTTCTGTGGATAAATCTAGACTGCCATTTATGCTTGTGATTGTCCTTCAAAGAACCTTCCCTTTTTTGGGTCAATAAATCAATACTAAAGACATCAGGTTTTGCCATCTGAACTATTTGTCTTAAAATCTATTGTAGTGTCCTAAATTTGACCACAGACATATATTTGTTATTAAATTACATAATTTGGCAGAAATTACATGCTCAGAGAAAGAAGTGTAGAATAAACTTTAGCTCTCTCTCTTTCCTCACATTTGTATGGAAGTAATCTTTGCTGTTGTAATAGAATTGACAGACATGAACACAGACCATACTTGATTTTTGTGAAATACCTTGTCATTCTTATAAATATGGTCTGTACCCATTCTTTAAAAAAAAAAAAACCACTTAGCAATGTTGGTAGAGTCATTCAAACTGTCCTTTTAAAAGAAGGGATGGAGGGATTTTTCTTCACTAAAATCAGTTTTTCCCATCAGAGAAATTACTACCTAATAGTAATGGTTGGGTATTGTTATTTTGCCTAAAAGAAAATAAATAAATGTTTCTAATTATGAAACAGGTAATTGATTACAGAGGGAGAACTAAAAGCTAACTTTTTAAATCTTACACTTTTTTCTGCCCTCCCTTCTCCACTGTTGTACAGTGTTAGACATAACTAGTTGAGTTATATAAAAGCATGAATTAAGACAGCTAGCATTTAGTTATACAACAATTTAAATTATAGCATAAAACCTTCAGTAGTTAATCATCTTTATCAAAAAACCTACAAAGACATTAAATCCATTAAAAGGTTAATTGTCACCTTACACATAAGTAAGTTCTTTGTAGCATGCTACTGAATTAGTATTCATAGAAAATATTCCTGTGGTCTCAATGCAAATGCTAATTGCCCTTTGTGACAAGAATAGTGTTCTGCATACTTGATATCATTAGCCTGGAAGACTTAAAGTACTCTGTGGTTACAACCACAGAGTTGTAACAAATGCCTCTCAGATTTGACTGGTGACTAATACTACTATGTCCAGCCTTCCCTCCCATTTGTGATTTAACCTTTCCCAACCTTCTGTGCTCATTACACAGCTGTGTTGTGGAAAGAACAACTTTTTCCACGAGGAGATCATTGTCCAATTTTAAAAGAGCACAATTCCCTTCTGAAACACATACTAGAAGCCATTAACTATTGTTGTTTTAGTTCCTCAAGAGCCCAACTAGTATGCTTGCTGATTTCATTTTCATATTTTACTCTCTTTCAACATTGCCATTTCAGGGTCAGGGAAATGAAGAAGACACCAGAATGAAATTTCGAGTCACTAAGGTTTTTTCATTCTTCTCTCCTTACTTTTCACCAAAGAGACATGTACAATATTACACAATAGACCTTCCTAATAATTACATAGTGACCTAATAGGCTACGTTCTTTGGAGTACTTTGTGTATAGAGAAAACCATCACTGCATTTGGATTTGTTGAGTGCACAAAGCACTGTGCCAGGTAGAGAATGGGAAGTTCAGACACGAATGACACAAATTTCACTCATGGGAAAATCACACAGATATAGGTCTCTGAAAAAGAGTATACAGGGTTCTATTGAAGCACAGGAAGAAAATCATTGGAATTTCTCCTTGGGGTTTATATCTCTTTTGAATTTCTTTTCTGTATATGTTTTATATATCTATTAATATAGAGTAATACATGTACATAAGTTGTCAGTGACAGATTGATTTAACTGGTAAGGGTGCACAATCAAAAAAAATGCTTGGGAAACCACTGAGCCTGAATATAAAGAAACACATCAACCAAAGACTTTGTGGTATTTTTAAAATTTATTATCATCATCTCATAAGCAGTTTGTAAGAGGTTCCAACAAAATAGTATTTTTTTTAGTTAATCTTTTCTTGGGGCTTTTCTTTTTCACTACCTAGAGATGATATGCAACCTGTAAAAACCACACAATGAAGTGTTTTGATACCCACTACATTCCTAGATTCACATTATTTCTTAGTGGAGCAGAATATAAAAGAAATAGTAAAGAGGATCTATATTTCTTTCACCCCTGTCAAGTACAACACAGTCAGAAATGACCCTCCCTTGGCACAGAATCCCTCAGTTGTGATCCTCAAATCTATCAGTTGATGAAATTTTATAAAGGAAAGGAAATTTCCTGTGTGCTCTCTGCTTTAATGAAATTTGGAATAAAAATGTGTGATCTCACACAGGGTTAATTTACATGTTATAAATGTAAATATAATTTTGGAAAAATGTATTCTTGCATAGGCCTGGATTTCTTGAATAAATTAGATACAGATTAAAATGTCATTACAATAGTGATCCACTTCCTTATTAGGAATCGCAGAAGGTTCCTATATATGTCCTATGATTTGAATGTGGTCTAAACTTTGCCAACTTTCAGAAAACATTCATTCAAATTGCAAAAGAGCTGGTTTTCAGCCAGTGTTCCAATGGCTGAACTGGCACATTGAAAAGAAAGTCAGTTGGGAAGCAGACCTCACCAAGTGCTTGCCTCCTCGTCCAAAGCAAGCCTCTTCTAAAAGAAGAAAGCAAGGGTTGAAAAGAAAGAGAAGCCTGAAAAGAAATGAGGAGATGAAGAAGACGAGGGCAAAAAGAGAAGAAAATAAAGGTGCTTTCATATTTTCAGTTGCAACAATAGCCCCAAATGACTTAATTGGTATCCATCTGAGAAAAATCAAGGAAACCAATTGAAAATTATAAAAGAAAATAAAGGTCTGTTTTTGTCTTGAATGTTGAGTTCTGTGTTGTTTTGACTGTTGAGCACAGTGAATGAGATTTATAATGTGACTCTGCCCCTCACCCCAATCCTTTGAAAATAAAAGGACTCTTTGTCCAGTCTCAAAATGTTAAAAAATTGGTGGTATTTCGTGGTAGCCTGGCATCTCAGTCCCTCATCCTTACTCATCCCACTACTGTGTCTTGTGCAGTGTTGCATATGTGTATGATGTGTAGGGGATGGAGGGGGCCTTTCTTATCTCTGATAGGAGCCACACTATGTCATTACCTTAGAAATGTTCCTGTGTTCCGTCTCATTGTGATTCTTCGTTCAAATGTGCTGCCCAGAGATAAATCCATACTCAATTCTTACAGCTATCAAACCAGATTCTGTGTAGAATTATGTTGTCTTTTGAGTGAATGCTTTTCTCTCCCATAACATCAAGAAGGGGGGAAAAACTTTCAGTTTTTATTTTTTAATAGCTCTCTCTCTATATATATATATATATATAATTTTATACTAAAGCTTCATTAATTCTACTTAAAGTAATACTACACTGAAACTTTACAAAAATCAGTTATCTGCCCCAGTATTTCACAATGCTAAGGGTAAGGGAAAAAGAAACCTGGGTCAAATTAAAATACACACACACATACATACTAAAGTGTTAGGTAATATGGAGAAAATTATTCTTAAAATGAAAATTTGCTATGTAAAAAATACTTTTGCTTCCCTTAAATCCTAACACTAAAATCTGAACCCCTTTTTCCCATCACCTTCTTTCTACTCCTGAAAAAATGATAAGACATTAGGCTACCTGTTAACTACTATAATATTATCTCATCTGGTAAGCCTCCCATTTCTACTCCACCCTCTACTCTATGAAATTAAATCTGGCTTTAGATGTAGTGTTGCCTTAAGGCAAAAAGGATGATAACTACTGGATAATTCCTTGGGATCCTTTCCTGGCCTATGACATTATGAAATGGAATTATTCTCTTTAAGTGCGTCCTTGTTTTTACAACTCTATTTAGTTATTCTAAATGACCAATGATTTTCTGCCTTCCTCGTTCCAAAGCATTCTTAATTTAAAAATCTCATTGCATCCATCATGCTTTTAACCCACAAAGCACTCCCTCCTTTTTGTAGTCTTTCATTTATCCATCCATCAAAAGCCTGTAGCTGTTGAAAACATTGAAGGATGAGCTAACAAAATTTTAAAAGCTGTTATTTAAATGGATTTTTGTATTTTCAAATAATAATTCTAACTTAGATACATGGTTAGTGAGTTAAAATTCATTATTGAGAACTTAATAATCACATGTGCTAATGGATAAGAAGGAATTTTCTAATGGAAAGACTCAATGATCATACCTACCATTAGTTGCTAACCTCAGTAGCAGAGCCAGGAGTTAAATATGAAATTTAAATAAAACTACTTTTTGATCCTAAAGGTGATCCCTTAAAATTAAGGTGCTGTATTTTTTGGGCATTGGGGGCTATTGTAGATATTCATTTAAAAAAAAAATAGAATGCTACATTTTAAGGGAGTCTCATTAATTAGCACCTAGTGTTAAATACATAGTTCAAATAATTCCTGAAAAATGCCAATATAGAATTTTCTTAAAAATCAATGTTTATGGAGCATACTGCCCAGTTAGAATTCTAGCTCCACCACTTATGAAGTATGACCGTGAATGAGGTACTTTCCTGCTATAAAGTGAAGATCAACTATATGTACTATTAGTATTGTTGTGAGGATTAAATGGGATCATGAATGTTTAGCATTTACTCTAGTTCCTGGCTCATATAAATGTTAACTAGTATTATTACAATTAGAAATCTTTTTGAGACTGTGTCAGAAAGCCTAAAATATTCACATGAACCATGGTAGAATAACATCCCGTGTTTACTCCTTTGGACAATACAATAACTATATCTCAAATCTGACTATCTGTTAAACATGATGTAGCCCTCTCTACCACCACAAGCAAATCCCTAGTTCATCTTTGTTATCATTATGATAAATAAATTGATATGTTTATCATTGATATAACATCAGCATTCAGGTAATTAAAAAATAATGTTTTATTTTTTTATCTAAAATCTGTACCTGAACCATTCTCTTTTTCTCAAAAAAATTGGATTATTTTCTTCCATGTCTGCACAAATGTTAAGTAGCTTTTCTTAGTACATGCCAGATTTTTTCCTTATATCTGCATATAAATATATTCCCATGTTTCATTTTAATTAAGACATTATTGATGACAATTTAGTCATTAATAGTTAAAATGCACCAGGCATTACTATGACCTAATTATCTATAAAACTACTGGAAAATTTTTATATTCAAACATATTCCAATGAATGCCATTTCATCTTATGAACTCTAGAAAAATGTGAAAATCAGTTCATTCAGTATTGATAAACCAGGAAAGCTCTATTAACCAGCATTTCTGTGGTTATCAGTATAATTATAAGGGATATTCACTGATGTCTTTAAAAAAATTAAATTATGTACAAGAGTATTTCCATGTTGCATACCTTTTGTACTCTAATTCTTTGAATTTAATGGATTTAAGATATGTATGGTTATTTGCTATCAAGAAAATATTTGGTAATCAAAGAATCCTATCATTAAATCATTCTAAAACAATTAGCTGCCCATAGCTAATCTAATATTACCCAATGTAACTAGCAACTATGGGGTGTTTGGGGGGATTTTTTTTGTTGTTGTTTTTTAAATATTATACTGCATTCCCAATCATTCATTATCCTGTTTTTCAAATAGTTTGGATTTTTAGTAGATTTTTCAGAGTACCAAATATTGTTTGTTACAGTGGATTTATCTCTCTTTCTCCCTCTCCACCCCCCACCCTTCTCTCTGTCTAACATTACAGGTGAAAGTAGGGAGGAAAAGTTAGGAGATTCATTGCAAGATTTATACAGGGCACTGGAGCAAGCCAGTCTGTCACCACTAGGAGAACATCGCATATCAACCAAGATGGAATACAAGCTGTCATTTATTAAAAGATGTAATGATCCTGTAATGAATGAAAAACTACACAGGCTGAGAATTCTCAAAAGTACTTTAAAGGTAAGATACTAATTAGAAAGAGAAATTTTTCTGAAGAGATTGATTCTTGAACTGAAAGTGGATGACTAGATACTATAAGTCAAGCAATACAAAATAGAAAACTAGGGGATGAAAGAGATACCCAGTAAGAAATTGAAGCTGAGCTGGTCTAAGTAAGTATTATTGATAAAGAAATCATGTTAAGGTTTCCTTAAAGTCTCAAAACACTGACGAAATATTATATGACTTAGTTCTAGGAGAAAACAGGATGTATAATTAAAATGTTTTTCAAAAAAAATATAGGGCTAGTATTATTCCTCAGTCTTTTGATTCCTAAGATAAATATGCATTTGCATAATTATTAGAGTTGTTAAAAAATACAGCATGCATGAAAAATCCAATAGTTGATGCTAGAATGTTTTAAGATAGTTTGTGAATATTTCTTGCATGAATTACATACAACACATTTGGAGTGAAGCTACAGTGATTCCTGTTCCATGTAGAAATTACATAATTATTCTATTTACACTATCAGTTCTCAACTCGCATATTACTTTCCTATTATACATTTCTTTAAAGTGCTTTCATTGTTCCCATCCTTCTTATGCCAACCCCAGACTGGGAAGGAGGTGGTAAGGACAAGGGAGCACTAGAGAGAAAGGACAGATAAGTGAGCCCCCTCTCACTGTGTGTATGGAGGCAGGGAGCAGAGGGTTGGAGTTGAAGGCATACCATGCCAACCACCTGATCAGGCCCTTTGAACAATCAAAACCAAAAACAACTACCATACATAGTATGTAGCACAATAATTTGAAAAGCAAAAGGTCACTGACTGCTTTGAGAAGTATTTCACATATAGCATGCTGTTAAGGTTTTGTAATTTTGAAATATAGGTAAGTACCAAAGAGATAAACAAAAAAGAAAATCAATTATTTTGACAAAATTTCAGTTAGTAAGCAGCCATGTTTTCAGAGTCAATTAGCTTTTAATTGGTATTCTTGCAAATGTTACTGCAAATCTATGGGAAAACTTAATGGACTTTTGGTAACTTAAACCATGATTTATAGAAAGCCTATAATATTCATAAGAGTAATTCCAGTGACCAGCCAGCCCTACACCAAAGATATTCTCCCTCTCCTATGTTATACAACCCCCCGAAAAATTTTTTTTCTTCCTGTGACAAAGAATGAGCTACTGTCAATGTTCAGTTCAGTAAGTATTGATGAAGCATCAGGTACATGCTGCTGTACTTGACTCTCTGGGACAAAGAAAGATAATAAAAAAGTCCCTATAAAGAAAATACCCAAAGCTGGGTCCAGTGGCACACACCTATAATCCCAGCAGCCCGGAAGACTGAGGCAGGAGAATTGCAAATTCAAAGCCAGCCTCAGCAGTGGTGAGGCACTAAGCAACTCAGTGAGACCCTGTGTCTAAATAAAATATAAAATAGGGCTGAGGATGTGGTTTAGTGCCCCTGAGTTCAATCCCTGGTACCAAGAAAAGAAAAAGAAAAAAAAAGAAAGAAAAAGAAAACACCCTCATTTGTAAAAATGAACTACAGAATCCTGTAATTTTGCACATGGAAAATTAATAGGTTATGGATTGGGGATATAGCTCAGTAGTAGAGCACTTGCCTAGTATGTGTGAGGTCCTGGGTTCAATATGCAGTGAAGGGAGGAGGGGAGGAAGGAAGGAAGGGAAGGAAGGGAGGGAGGGAAGAAAGGAAGGAAGGAAGGAGGGAAGGAAGGAAGGAAGACCTTTTTCCAAGTGTTTAAGGAGATTTGAGGAAATGAAAGGTTCTTAAACTGGATCTTAAAGCATGAGGAAGGTTTCCATAGGCAACAATGGGCAACAGGAGAAACCAAGAGAAAAAAATAAATCATAGTGGGCAATACAAGGTATACCTCAGGAGTAGAAAAATTACACTAGGATTTGAGTCCAAATAGTGAGTGTAAGTACAACAAAGCTGTTTTAGGAGTTTTTGGATTATTTTTTGCCTATTAACCTTCTGTTTTAAACTTGAATAAAGGCTTGTCCCCATTGTAACAGTTGAATTCCTTTGCTTTTCAGGCCAGAGAAGGGGAAGTAGCCATTATTGATAAAGTCCTAGACAATCCAGACTTGACGTCTAAAGAATTCCAACAGTGGAAGCAGATGTACCTCGACCTTTTCTTGGATATCTGTCAAAACACCACCTCAAATGACCCATTAAGTATTTCTCCTGAAGTAGATGTAATTACTTCCTCTCTAACACATACTCATTCTTACATCGAAACGCATGTTTAAGTGCATTCAGCCTTCAGGCCATCTAGTACCTGCTGGTACTCTGAACAAGTATATAAGGTAGTTTTTATATCAATGTGCAGGATACTTGACAAGCTATACTTTAATGTTACCAAACTATATGAAACAAACCATATATGGTCACAATACCACTGTCTTTAATGAGCATTTGTATATTTTATATGCAATCAGTGCTCAGCTTATGTTTACCATGTGCAAACTCAACTATCTTTAATGACTTAAAATTAACTTTTGAAAACAATTCTGAATACAGGTGGTCTTCAAGTAGTAAAGCCACAAAAAGGCAGTTTTCTATCTAAGGTCATCTTTTCTCCCTCTAAGTTAATTTTATATAAACAAGACTTCAAACGTAAATCACATTTTTTCAGGTGCAGACATCCTTGTGGGTGGGAAAGAATTTAAACCTTTTTTATATTTATTAAGATGTCCTAAGAATTTTCTTAAACATTGCACAAAGTTTAATGCTGTAGTTTTATTTTTGTGAAATGTAGGTGTGCATACAAAGAGTTAAGCAAAATAGAAGAGCATCGACATAAGAAAAGTTCAGGTATCTAATATTCGTCTTAATAGTCTATTAACTTGTGAAAGCTGGTTAATGGAAGTACTATTCCAAATCCATGAGAACACTTAATGGTTTATCAGGGCAAAGCTTTGTAAGATGTTTTTGTAACTAAGACCAAAATTGAAGATAGAGCTGCTTTATTTTCTTGGTTTAAATCTTCATTTATTTTTGTAGTGATGAAATGCTGATTGTGTACAGAAGAATTTAAGAATGGATTTTTTAAAACAGACTTAACTCACCCAGAAAGGCAGCTAACAGCTATACGTATAAGTTCAGCCCAAACTCATGTTTTTGAAATCTTAACTCTTAAAAGATGACAAGGTATAAACTGAAATGAATCAACTTTCCAGTTAGTCTCCAGTTCCACCCCACAGTTCACTAATTGAACTTATGTAATTATACTTCAGGAAGGGAAGTAAACTATGTTTAATTTTAGGTGGCTGTGTGCTATATAGAGAATACGATGTTAAAAATAAAAATGTACTTCTCGCCTAAAGAGCAAAAGGGTGATGGTTAGAGAGATGTTACATTGAGTTATATGAGAGAACAAATTTAGAGGTTTTTCCTAGCATCATGAATTGTTCTATAGAGTGGATGAAGTCTATGAAAAAGTCCTCTTCATATATTTCCATTTATAAGCGTCTCGTTTTTTGAAAGTGATCACAGCATGAAAATGACTGTGCTGCTTTTTAGTGTCTGGCTGCATAACGTACAAGTCACAATTTGCTGTTTTTTCCAGGAGGAGGAAGGGACCCTCCTTTACTATTCTATATCCTAAAATCTACTTCTAATCAGCTTTATACTGTTGCCTGTACAGCTCAGTGAATGTACTTACATCTTTAAGAGTTCAGATATATGCCAGTGAATATTTTTGCTGTAGAGGAGAAAGTAAAACTCCACAGCGGGGATTTTTTCTTTGCTTTTGAAACCACCATTGAATCACTATCGTTTTGCAGACTTTGCACAACTGTACAGGAGAGTGGCCTTTCTACAGCACATTTTCAGTAATCCTATATTTAGTCAAAATGGATGAGAAATCATGTATTAATGTTTGTATGGAATTTTGGGTCCAGTGTAATATTTTTATCATTTAAAAACTCTATTTGTAAAAACATTTATTTACTGCATGGATATTGATGCACATTAAATTTGTGGGATTTTGTATATGTACAAACAACAACAAAAAAAAACCCTTCTTGTCCTAAAATGAAGTGTGCTTGTTACAGGTGTTTAGACTTATTGATGTTTACTAGACCAAATGTGTATGTTCACTTAAAACTATTTGTACCTGATGGATGTGTCATGTAAACAGGGGCCAGGTTAAGGCCTGTAAACAGCAAGCAGTTGATGGGAAGACTAGCTCTGTTGCTACTAAGCAGCTTCTACTTTTGTAAAGTCAGCTCTGTTGTTTTAAATGGTAAAAATTAAACTAATGAAATTTTACAAGACTCGTGGCTAGCCTAGCATGAAAGAGATCTTTTAACACTATATATCTGTACAACTTATTGCATTAGTTTCAAATCTAGGAGAGAGGCACCATTGTAAACTGAAGTCAAATAAATTCAGCTCTTAATGAATCCTCATAAAGCAACTACTTTATTCATGCAAAGTCCTTTCCACATTTCTTTGTGACCTAATCACACAGCCACCAGCAATACCACCACCCCAGTTAAGAAATCCAATTTTGCCACCTCCTTGTTGGCACAAGTCAGAGGGAGCACCTGTCCTAAGCTTTCAAGTATTTTCTCTGAGACCTTGAAAAACTAATCTGGTTCCCTACTTACCTACACAAAAAGAAAAACTTCACTTACTGTTCTTTCCTTTCTCTGTGATTCTTTTGGGGGAAGTGGGGAGAATCCACCAAAAACTATTAATTTTTTTTAAAAAATACAGACTATTGTTGCTAAGGGTTGCTGAAATATGACTTTAAACCAATGAACTGCCTAAAGCCAGTACAAAAGTGGAGACCAGGGAAGGAAAAATTTAACCAAGGATACTGTCTCAAAGAAAGTGCTTCCTTAGAGATTTTCCCCCTCAGATCCCTATTTTTATAGAACTATCAGAGTAGAACTATAACCATGGCTGTGGATCATAAAATCATAGCTATCCCTACAATGATTTCATACTGTTTAACCAAGGCACTTTCCCTTCACTATTATTCAGATAATACCATCTTCTAAGACTATTTATTACAGCTTTTATAGCCAAAAATTTTCTGGAGTTTGTGTATAACTTTGTGAACATTTTTGACCTTTTATGGGGGGAGAGAGCATGAAGGTATTAACTGGCACCTAGCATCTAGTGACACTTTAAGAGGGAAAATAAGGTCTCATTTTATTTTCAAAAGACCAGCTCATTGAAGCTGATTCATATCCTTCCACGTGACCTCTCCTGTCTCCCATTCTCAGCTCAAGAGGAACTGTTTCCCTTTGGCCAATGCCTCTTTTACCTCCTCAGCCTTCAGAAGCGGATCTGCTATCACAGTTCCACTCTGGAAAAGCCCATCTATTGCAAGACTTTTTCCTCCATCCTCCCAAGACGGAGACTAGACTAACCCAGCATTAAATCTAGCACCTCTCCAGGCTCTTCCTCCCTCTCTTCGTCCCCACCCTCAGTCAGCTGCAGCACCGCGCACTGCAGGCCGCTCCAGGCCCAGGGCAGCGCGCAGCTGATGTCCTCCCAGCGGTCCAGGTCGAGGTCGTAACCCACCACGTTACGGGTAGGCACCTGGCGCGAGTCCCGCCACTTGAGGCCGCCCAGCAGCAACGCAGTCTCCTCCACCACCGCCAGCCCATAGCAGAACCGGTCATAGGGCAGCGGCCTCAACCGAGTCCACTGATCCGAACCAGGGTCATAGCGCTCGATCTCAGAGAAGGGTTCATATCGTCCCAGAAAGGCAAACACTGCACCTCTCAGCACCGCGAGGTGGTGCCCAAATCGGGCCGTGCCCATGGGCGCCCTCTTGCTCCATATCTGCTCACCAGGGCCCAGGGCATACAAGTCCCGGAGGCTACTTGCGCCGCCCTCACCTCTCCCTGCCTTGCCCCCAGAGATGTACACAATACCCCGGTCTCCGACGGCCCCTGCATGGCCATGCAGAGCCCGAGGCAGTGACGCAGCTGCAGTCCAGCGGTCCCTGCGCAGGTCATACATCTCCACCGAGGCCAGTGCTTCACCACCAGCTCCCAGGCCTCCTACGGCCAGGAGACACTCGCCCACCACACCGCACCAGAAGTAGGTCCGCGCTTCTCTCATATCGGGCACTGCTGTCCAAGCGTGGAAGCGCGGGTCATAACGGTGCACTTTGGCTGTGACTGCCCGTGGGCTATCAGCCAGGGGAGTGGAGGGGTTGCCAGAAGAAGTTTCCCCACCCAAGACAAACAGAAAGTTACCCACGGTACACACGCTGTGCCCTAGCAATGGTGCAGGCAGCCGCGTGAGGCTGCGCCAACGGTGATTGTATACATCGAAGGCCACTACGTCCTGGGTGAGCTCCCACTCCTTTTCTTCCTCCTCCATCTCTTCCTCTTCCTCCTCCTCCTCTTGGGGTTCAGCTGCTGGGCCCGGTTGCCTGGCTGCTGCCCGTGGAACTACGACCTCCTCTATCACCACCTCCCGTGCCCTGCGACCCCCAACCAACAAGATGCGGGTCTGGGGACTCCTGATGCTGGTCTGTTCGCAATGTAGGAGCGGCTGGCGGGAGGGTTCCATATGATAGTTAAGGGCCTGGATGATGAGGCCCTTGACCCGAGCGGGCAGGGCAAGGCCAGAGCCCGAATATACGCGCCGTAGGACCTCAGCGGGCACCAGGCCAAAACGTATACGTTCAAGCAGCTCAGCACTGTGCGCCAGGCGCTCTGCTGCCGGCTCCTGCCGCAGCCAGGCCAGCGTCATGCCCAACAGCCGGGCCTCGGGCACCCGTGCCACGTCGGGTGCACCTAGTACGACCTTAAGGGATCCTGGATTGAGTTCCAGCAGCCCCGCAGGCCCCACGCCCAGCACCAGCAGCTCACGCAAGTGGTGCACGATGCAGCGCTCAGCTGCGCCCAGCGTATTCGCCAGGCCAAAGCGCGCCGCCACGTTGGCGGTGAAGCAGCAGTTCTCTGGGGCCAACTGACGCTCCAGGTAGCGACCACACAGCCCCAGGGCCTCGGTGACCTGCAGGTAGCTGGCGGCCTCCAGAGTGTCCTCCACTGTGTCCATGGAGAGAGGCAGCCAGGCAGTATAGATAAAGTCCAGTAAGCGCTGCAGGCCGGCAGCGGACGGCACGTGCAGGTGGATCACGCGCGCCCGTGATTCTCGGGTGTGGCTCTTGAACAGGGCTCTGAAGTAATCGCTGGAGCACGCAAGGAGGGACCTGTGCGCTGGGAACTCGCTGCCCTCAGCCTCTAGTGTCACGTCGCACAGGAAGCCCTCGGCGCGCAGGGCCTGGTAGCCGGTGAGCAGCGCGCCGCCGTGAGCTTTGCAGTAAGACAGGAAGTAACTCATGATGCCCTGGGCGGGAAGCGGCCGAGCCAGGAATAGAGCCAGCCCGGCGCGGCTGGAGACATCCCAGAGCACGGAACCTCCAAAGACCCTGAGCGAACGGCAAAGCCCCTAGAAGAGGCCCATTTTTGCCGGCTCAGCTTAAAGCCCAGGGCGCTTTCATCCAGGTCCGCAGATCGCCCCGTGCCCCTGTCAGAGAAAAGCTGGTCTGAGAACCATTTCCAGAAGCCCCTAGTAGCAGAGGACGCTGAATTTGAAATCTTCCGGGAGATGTGGGGCTTAGTTTCAGCGGCTGCGGAAGCTGCCAGCGCGTTGCTCAAAGCCCCCTCTCCGACCCAATTTAGGTAGCCCACACCTACGCACCAGGGGCGGCTGTGGCCGCGCACCATCACCTGGAAGGGCCGAGCTGCAGGTGGACAGCGGAGGTACTGGATATCCGACGGCCCCAAAACGCAGATGCAGCCAGACTGCGGGCGTTCTGGTAGTGCGGGGCGAGGGCTCTGACCTCCTGGTTGTGGACAAGTAGGACGGGTCCTGAGGGCACCCGGGAGGGCCAGAGACAACTGGCTACGGGGTAGAGGGGGGTGAGTCTGTTCTGCGCAGAGGATCAAATCAAGGCCTAGGGGATTAGGAGCCGGGTGCGGGGCGGGGGGGCGCAGGTCAGAGCGGTGCGCGGCGGGTTGAAGGCGTGATTGGGCGCCGCACATAACATGCTGGTAGCTCACAGTGACAGGAATAGCGCGCCACCTCGGCCTGTCTGGCGCGCCTCGCCCCAACTGCTGGCTGCGAACAGAGGGTGGGGGCCCAAGATAAAGCGAACAGGACCAGGGACCTGATTCGGGTGACCTGACCGGCCGCTAGTCACCAGAGGTGTCCCTGTCCCATGGTTATGGGTAGGGAGTGAACGCTCCTGTGAAGCACGAGTCTCCAGAGAGCCTCAGCCTGGTGGTGTCCAGAAAGGGACGCCCTGCTGGGCAGGACGACTGCCGACCTTCCGGTGCCCCTGTGCCTGGGAAAGAAGCCTCTGGCTCAACTTTCTGCTTTGAAGAGGCCCTAATTAGTCCGGAGCGAGCGGGAATTAAGCAGCGACTTTGCGCGCTAACACCCAGCCGTGCAGCGGTGCACAAAGGAGACACCCCGGAGAACGTCTCCGGACGAATTCAGGGCTTCCCGCCTGGGGCACTAAATAACACTCTACTCACCTGAACTCACCCATGCTTGCGAGATACTGGGCCTACTCTGCACCCTTCCCAAGGCAGGTCTTACCTTCCAGGATGCCTCTTTTCCTGTTCCCCCGTTTGGGAATTTGCTCCCACCCCTGCTCTACCACCCCAGCTGAGTTCTCCCTTTCCATTCTTGGACCCTGCTCAACCCATCCCTTTGCCACATGGACAAGGAAATTGTAGCTGACTTGGATTTTCTTTGACCACTTCCTCTAAAAGAAATAATTCTTTCTAGTTCTCTCTCGGTTTTTCCGTGCTCTGATCTAATTACTGGTTGCTACGTCTTCAATGCCATAATGAGCAGGAAGATTGCAAAGCTCATTAGAGCTGCAGTTTCTCGGGAGGGCTCCTCCCGGTGAAGTTATTTTTATAAGAAACAGTGCAGAAATGATGACTAAAACTACCCCAATGTTGAGACATTAGGAGAGTCTGTCCATCTCCTGCTTCCTACTCTTAAATAACTAAATGATTGATATAACTGATCTCTCTTGCCAACTTGGAAGCTTCAGTGTGTTTGCTTTCATCTAGAATTGATTTTTCTGTTTTCTAGTGCAATTCCTCTGGCAGTCTGCTTTAGGTGAATCTTTCAAAGGTATCTGAATAAAATAACTTGTATTTCTGAAAATTGGGGTTGTATTTCATAGGGGGGGATATGTCTTGTCATTTCCTGCTTGGTGTGCCACCAGTACTTAGAAGGTCTCCAATTAGAAGAAATTCTTTAACTGCATAAAAATATTAGAAAAAGAATTTTGCTTTCAAAAATGGAACTGCATTATAACTTAAATTGCTAAATTTCAAAGTGCAGGCAGGGGCTGGGGCTGGGCTTCCTTAAACTTCAGATGCTAAAAATGCTCCAATAATGAATTCCTAATATTCGATGAGTTCAGAGAGTGCATTTATTTGTAGAGATTTGAGTAGGGGCTAATATTAAAATTCTGGGTTCAAAAGTAAAATATCAGTAAGGTTCACTGCACAGATCTGTATTTTGAATTTAAATGACCTTTATTCAACCCAATTGAATTTTGCTAGAAGGGATTCTTTTTTAGTTCATTTAGCCAAACCTTGTCCTTTTCCTCCAAAACCCACTTTCTTTTTAAACAAATGTGACAAATGAGCCCCAGAGAGTGTATGGTTTGTCTGGATGTCTTGGATATTGAGTTACAAAATCTGGACAAGAATCCAGTGTTCCCTCCCCACTATATTATGTGACCTTGTATATGATAAAAATAAAATAGTGCAACACAGTTTCTTTAAACCAATTCTTCAGGGTAATAAAATACTATTATCACCTTATCAACTTAAAACCATTTAATTGTGTTTTTTTGAACAGTACATTTTTAACCCAGAAACTGGATCTTGTCACATCAGAACTGTCCATCACTGAATTCCAGTCAAATCCAAAATGTCACTCTTCAGATGCTATAAAAAACTTTACATTTTAACATAAAAAATCCAGTTCTACATAACAAGTATGTGTTTGTTACTTGCCCAACCTGTTTTGCCAATGAGGATATGATGAAATATGTTAACTGAAGACATTTTGATATTTGATGTATTTATAAGACCTTGTTTAGAAATGTAACTGTCAATTCAAGGAAATAATCGTCTTTGAGTAATGTTTATGTTGTGCCAGTATCTCAATTTCTGTGCAATATTAAGTATGCTGAATAAAATTTCAGTGTATGTTTTTAAGTTGTGGAGGATGTGTGTCTTAAATTGGTTTCTTAGATCATTTAGGCTACTATAACAAAACACCTTACAGGGATAATTGATAATACCATCACATTAGGGAGTCACATATGAATTTGGTTAACATAATTATACATGTTTTTAAAAACCCAAAAGTATAAATTTTCAGATATAATGGACATTGTAAATATTTTTACATATATAAACAGCATTAAGATATAATTAACCTACCATAGAATTTGTCCATCTAAAGTTTACAGTTTAGTTTTTCTTGGTATATTCCCAAAGTTGTGTACCCATCATAGTCTAATTTTGGAATATTTTCTTCACCTCAAAAAGAAATCCCATACTCTTCTGCTGTCATTTCCCTGTACCACCAGTCCCCAAGCTCTAAGCAATCACTAATCTACTTTTTGTTCCTCTATGTATTCTGGGCATTCCATATAAATATTATAATATATTATCTTTTGTGACTAATTTGTTTCACTTAGCATAACGTTTTTAAGATTTGTCTATTGTAATGCACTTTTGAGGAAGAAAAAGACTATTTAATGATAATATTGGGAACCTTTTCTCAATACCGCAAAACTCTAAATTTTACTTATTGGATATTTAGGATGCAGTTTTTTGGCAGGGTAGTCCTTTGTTTTTCTATCATTACTGGCTCTTTTCAATCCAACCTGCTTCCTTCCAACACATGGCTTCTGGCAACCTCCATGGAAAGCCTATTATTAGAAATTGACACATGAAGTTTATTATGAAAATATAATTGCAAACAATAACATGCATGCAGTTGGAAAAAATCCATGTTCACCTTCTTCCCAAGGCCAATTTTTTATGTATATATGTGAGATATATTTTATCTTTGTAACATGTAATTCAAACAAAAGGTGTGTGAGTGTGTGTGTGTGTGTGTGTGTGTGTGTGTTGTAATTATGAGTGATGTTGATATTCTGGCCCAGCTGACAGTTCAAGAAGTAGTGTGGTGAGTGAGGAATGACTGAATTTGGGAGTCAGACAGACTTGGGCACCAATTCCAAATCCAGTTAAACTCCTGTCTCATGTGACTATAAAGCAGTGTCTTAAATTTTGTATCATTTTATTATTTTTAAACAGAGGATATTGACTCTACATTGGTAGCACTGTGGAAATAAGATTATATACATATATGACTGTTCCTGGTACACAATATGCCCAAGAGATGTGTTTTTGCTTCTATTCCTTTCCTTGACTAAAGCATTCAGAAATCTCATAATACCAGAACCAAAACAGTGGAGAAATGTAGTAGAGAAGTGGTTCTCAATAATGTTTGTGTAGCATCACCTGGGAACCTATTAAAAACTATAAATTTTCAACCCAATTTCAAACTGGCTGAATCAAATTCTGGAACTGGGGCTAAGTGATCTGCTTTAACAAGCTTTCCCTGTGATTTTTATGCACATGAAAATTTGAGAACCATGTCCTAGAGAATTGTCAATAACTTTTGCTACATCCTGAATTTGCTGGTCTTGCTAGCAACTTATTCTGGGTGTGATGTCAATGTTTTCCCAAAAAGAGTATATTTGTCCTTTTTCTGTTGTGAGTAACACAGCACCACAGACTGCTTAAGTGATAAAGAAAAGAGGTTTAATTTGGCTCAGTCTTCTGGAGGTACGTAGGCAAGGGCCCACAATTGGTGATGACCTCCTTGCTGGTCAAGTCCTATGACAGTGCAGGGCATCACATGATGGGAGACACAGCCAGTGCATGTATGTATGTATATGACTTCTGATCTCTTCCTCTTCCCATAAAGCCACCAGGATTTAACCATGGGAACTCCATCCTCATCTAATCCTAATCACCTCCCAAAGGCACCATACTCAGCCTATGTTTCCACCCTCTTAATACCTCACAATGGGAATTAAACTTCAACACACAAGGTCTTAGGGGACAATCAAAACACAGCAGGGAGGAAACTCACTAACTTCAAAGGTCAGAGGTTGGAGACCCAGAGGGCAAAAATTAGTGGCTTCTACCTTTTGTTACAACACTTGAAAATATATTATGGACTTTTTCCCTTCCTTACCCCCACAGATTGACAGTATTAACAGTAGTTCACTGAGGCAAGAGATGATGTCATGGTACCCAATACATTCTCTCAAACAACACTTAATTGAATACTCAAATCTGAAGATACCTGTAGCACCATCTCCTATCCTGATGCCATATTTTTAGAGACTCTTGGACAAATTGGGGAATATCCAAAGAAGCTAGGTGAAGGAGGTGGAGTATGGGAAAATTCTTCCTCATATAGGGAGCAGGTGAAGGAGCTGGAGATTTTAGGTTCAAAGAACCCTCTAGAAGTTAAACGATTGCTATTTAAAACTTCCTGAAGGGGAAGAGTAATTATAAGTAGTCTCCGAGCTTCAGAGATCAAACCTAAGACCAATAGATCAAGTTACAAAGAGAAATTTTGCCACAGCACAAATAAGAACCTCTTGTCAATTTAAAACATTGAAAGAAAATATTCAAGAAGAAATATGTACCAAGACATAAGAAAAATTACATGAGCCTTAGAGATGATAAGGAACTTGTCAAGGGAGGGCACAAATTAGCAAAGCTTGTTAGAGTCACACACATATTCCCTTGATCCCATTACCATTTGGGAGTCCACCTATCCCAGGGACTTTTGCTCCTAGCAGCCAGCACCTGTGTCATTTTGTGGGCAGACACCCCTGTGCTGTGGGAGTCCATTTTACCTGTGCATGCAAAAAGAAGCACAAGTACCTACAAATTTGTATCTTCCATGGACCACACTTAACCAACCACTGAGGGGACAGGTGGCAGAAAATGTACAAGTATCCCAGTTCCCTTTCCAGGTATGACCCACACCATTTCCAGAGGTCCTTCATGGGATGAATTCACAGTTACTTTCTGTGATAACCTGCTTGGTGTCGTGTGCTTGTGGGACCCCTTCTTCCTGTCTCACATCACAATCCCATACCTATCTTCTGGAAGTGCTTTCTACTAAATCACTTTCACAGGGATTCTCATCTCAGGAGGAAGCCCTGACCTTGGATAAACCACCCAAAATACAGAACCTGTAGTTTCCAAGGAGAAGCACATATGACATCCACAAAGGGCCACTTGTTGTTCACTTGCAGGCATGCATAGAACAGAGGAGATATATTGTGTTTATAGGTATGTATGTCCAATGACACAATTGGAACAAGAAATCAGGAGAGGCTGACACCAAGATTGAGTATTTCAACCTCCACACCTCTGTTCTTTGAACACTGTTCTAGAAACTGAAATGAACTCCAGAGTCCTCTCAAACCCAGGATACCACAGTTCAGAGCCACTGGTCCCTTAAATTCTTTCTGCATGTGCCATGTAAATGTGAGCTTTATTTGAAGTATTTGCTCTATTGAATTGATTCTGTTCTCTATTGTTCTCTATTGTTCTCAATTGAATTGATTCTCACCCCCTACACCCCTAGGCTGGCTGCTGTCCACTATTCCCACCCACCCTCAGTTTCCATCCACAGTTCACAAAGCTTGAAGCTGTGTTCAGCTATGTTCTTCTAGCGGTTTCCTTTTCTTACCAAATGGGATGGTCTCATGTCCCTTTCTTCACTATACAACAGCTCACACAGGAAGCCCTACTTTCATGTGTGTTCATGTATGTGACTTGCCAAGCTTGGCTATCACTGAGCTTCTCATTTCACTTAGTTTCCAAAGCAGCAGTCAGTGACTTTAATAACATTCTCAACAGGAGAGATGCAAGCCATTAGCAGTTAGTTCCCACATGGGGGTGTGTTTGTAACAGCATGCATGGGGACCAGCAGCATCAGCACACTGGGAGCTGGATCAAATGCAGATTCCCAAGCCACATCTTTTACCACTGCATCAGAATTCCTAGATCTGGTGGAAGTGGGGAGTGGTAACCTTATAAACAAGCTGCCCAGGAGTTTTTCACTCACTCACTCCAAAGTGGGACTGCAGAGTACAGTCAGCTAACCAGCAGCAACAGCACCTGGGAACTTGTTACACATGGAGACTCTCAGGATGCACCCTAGACCTAATGAATCTGAAACTATGTGGTGGGGCTCAGCCCTCCTTGTTTTATCAAGCCCTCCTGGTGATTCTGATGCATCCTAAGGTTTGAGGAGTACAGGTCTACAGTTCAAGAACCAGTTATGTAGAATTTCATTTTATTCAAAAATATATTTCTTGTGTTCCAAAGGTGTTAGGCACTGAGGGCACCATGAAGAGTCGGACACACAGCCCTTAAAGAGTTTAAACCTCAAGGAATTCCATAGCATGTTGGTGCTTTAATATGTCGTCTAGATTCCCAAGAAAATTTAGCCTTCATGGACCCTTTCATAAGGTCTATGCCCATTCTACTTCACTAAGCATGAACTAAGTAGAAGAATCCAATACCAGTTCACACCAGTTCCCAAGTGACCGTTGCAAAGGTCCAGTCCTCAGACCTTGCTCACAATTTTGCTAGTGGGATGGCAGGATATACTGTGGTAGCCCATCTCTCCCCACAGCACTCCAACAAATCACAACACAATGAAGTGGCTTGGCTCATAGTGTCTGAATCCAAGGAGTCAGCTGTCATCCACTTACTGTCCTGTATAGAAACAAAACCCATGATTTTTGGTGATTCGACCTTCTTCAGAAAGACAAAACAACATTCTGAGAGCAACATCAGAGTCTCTCATGCATCTTTCAAAATGGCTGCATAGTACAAATAAAATATACAATGGGAAGTTGTTCAATTATGTCAGCTGAGCCCAACCAGGCATATACTCATATAACAGCCTTGGGCTGTTAGTAAATGTTTCCAATCACAAATGACTATTTTTTTTAGTTGTTGATTGACCTTTATTTTTTATTTATGTATTTATATGCCATGCTGAGAACTGAACCCAGTGCCTCACACATGCTAGGCAAGTACTCTACCACTGAGCCACAACCCCAGCCCCCACACATGACTATTTAAGAAGTTGTAGGATCTTTTTTTAACTATCACTCTTCTAATAAGATATTATACTCTTTCCTGAACTATCCTTTTGTCTGATACATGAGCAATATGTTAACTGTGCCAATGACTTCTGCTATTTTCAGAACTCCTTTCTAATAATGCTGGCCAGTGACTAACAGGGAAAACTTCTGCACAAGGTTTTGACAACATGGAGAGATTATAGGATAGCTTGTTCTCAGTTGCATATAATCTTCTTAAAGGTATTCATAAAATTAGCCTGAAAATCATGTATCATTTGCCCAGGACTTTCCTTCTTAAGATTCTTCGAATATGTCTATTAATAGTTACCTATCTATTCATGGCAAGAAATGGTCATTAAACCATAACAGCTCAAGTGACTGTTTTCTAAGAAGTGTGTAATGTTGTCACTCAGGAAATCTCAGTTTGAACTCCAAGCAGAGGACATGTTCTACTAAAGCAGCAAGTTCTGCTCCCAGAATGTGACATTTTCACAGCCTATCCCCTGTAGGAGAATCACTCACCACTTTTAAAAATTATCAGCTCATTCTCCCCAGGGGGCAACTATGCCCTATTTCTGGCCCTTCTCCTTTTCTTCCCTGCCCACCACCCTCTCCCAGACTGCTCCCAGAAGCCCAAAATACATGCCATTTCATTGTTCAGAGCACCTTGGCTTCCTCTCTTCCTAAGCAGCTCTGCCTGGCCAGACCTGACTCAGAGGAGAAGGGGACAAAATATACATTGCATATAAATTTTGCACCTTAACAATTTTTAAATGTATAGGTGAGTAGTGTAATGCATATTCATACTGTTGTGTGACTGTCACCATATCCAGAACTTTTTCATCACCAAAAATTTAAATTCTGTACCCATTAAATAAGTCTCCATCTCTCCCACCCGACCCAGGCCCTGACAAACATCATTCTACTTTCTGTCCCTATTAATTTGACTATTCCAGATAGTTCACATAAGTAGAATCATCAGATATTTCACCTTTTGTGTCTAGTTTATTTTAATTTGCATAAAGTTTTCAAGATTTCTCCATAATGTAACACATGTCAGTACTTCCTTTTCAAGGCTGAATAATATTCTATGTTTAGACCACATTTTGTTTGTCCATTTATCTGTCCATGGACATCTAAGTTGTTTCCACCTTTTGCTTATGGTGAATAATGCTGCTATGAACATTAGCATACAAATATCTTTTCAAGTCTCTGCTGTCAATTTTGCATATATACCCAGATGTGGACTTGCTGCATCCTGTGCTGTTTTACACCCTCACCAGCATTCTAAAAAGGTTCCAGTGTCTCTATGTCCTTTCCAACACTTATTGTCTTCTGTTTGTTTTTAATAGCCATTCAAATGGGTATGAGGTGGTATCTCATTGTTTTGATTTGCATTTCCTTAATAATTAGTGATTTTAAGCATTGTTTAATGTGCTTATTGGCCATTTGTGTATCATTTTGGAGAACTGTCCATTGGAATCCTTTGCCCATTTTTCCATTGGGTAGTTTAGCTTTTTATGATTGAATATAGAGTTCTTTGCATTATCTGGATATCAACCCCTTACAAGATATGTGATTAACCAATATTTCTCCCATTCTGTGAATTGCTCTTTCACTCTGTTGATAGTGTCCTTTGATATGCACAACTTTTTAATTTTGATGAAGTCAAGTTTATCTATATTTTTCTTATGTTGCTTGTGCTTTGCTGTCATATCTAAGAAATCATTGACAAATCTAATGTCATAAAACCTTATGTATAGGTATTTGATCCATTTTGAGTTAATTTTTATATATGGTATAAGGTAAGGTCCTACTTCATTTTTTACATATGGATAGCCAACTTTCCCAGTACCATTTGTTGAAAATATTGCCCATTTTCTATGGAATGATTTTGGCATATTGTCAAAAATTATTTGAAGGAGAAATTACAATTGACACAATAGAAATATAAAATATCATTACAGATTATTATGAACTATATGCCAACAGATATGATAACCTAGAAGAAATGGACAAATTCCTAGACACATACATCTTACCAAGATTAAATCATGAAGAAATAGAAAACTTGAACACATCAAAAACAAATAATGAGAATGGATCAGTCCCTTCGAAGACAGTTATACATTGTTGGTGTTACTGTAAGTTAGTACAACCACTATGGGAATCAGTATGAAAATGCCTCAAAAAACTAGGGATGGAACTACCATAGAACCCAGCTATCCCACTCCTTGGTATTTATCCAAAAGAACTAAAATCAGCATTCTATGTGGATACCTGCATTCCAATGTTTATAGCAGTGCAATTTACAATAGCCAAGTTGTGGAACTAACTTAGGTGCCCATCAACAGATGAATAAAGTCACATGCACACACACACACACACACACACACACACACAATATATATACACATTGAAGTTGTATTCAGTTATAAAAAGAATGAAATTACATTTGTTGACAAATGAATGGAACTGGAGAACATCATGCTAGACTCAGAGAGTGAAGAGTCCAGTGTTTTCTCCCATATGTAAAAGCTAAAGAGAAATAAGGGATAAAAACAGGGACTCTCACAAAAATAGAAGGGAGAACAGTAAGGTAAAAGAAGGGGCTTGAGGGAAAGTGAAGAAGGGAGGGAAAGAAAAGGAAATATGGAATGAAAATGACCAAATTATGCTATGCGTATATATGGATAGAACACAATGAATCCCGCTTTCATGTTTAATTATAATACACTAATTAAAAATAAATAAATAAATAGACCAATAGAGTAAAGGAAGAGAGTTGGAGAAGGAAGCAGGGGAGGGAAAGAAATACTGCGAAGTACTGGGAATGAAATGGAACAAAGTGTGTATATATGAATATGTCATAAGAAATCCCACTATTTTGTATACTGATAATGCACTAATAAAAAACATAAACAGAATGACATTTAAACCTCAAAAAAAAACCATATCTCATTCAAGAAAAGCTCAGGGCCTAGGGCTTCACTGTTCACCAAACACTTACGAGAAGAAATAATACAGATTCTTCTTAAGTTATTCTCAAAAACTGAAGAGGAAAGCATTCTTCCAAATGCATCCTACAAAGCCAGTATTATCATGATACCAAAACCAGACAAGGACACAATAAAAAAAGGCTACGAGGCAATATCCTTGATGAACCTAGATGCAAAAATCTTCAACAAAATGCTAGCAAACCAAATCCAATAGCTGCTTTAATCTTTTCATTAGGATAAAGTCCATGAGAAGAATTCCTAGATTAAATCAGAAAACTGAATTTTAAGGTAGGTATGTATATTAGAATATGAAAATATACTGGAAAGGAATTAACCTGAATATTATCTGTAATTATAACTGAGTAAGCTATAGGTAATTTTCTTCTCATCTCTATTTTTAATTTTCATAGGACAAAGATAATCTTTCTTATATATTTTAATACTCATATAGATAATTTTATCATAACTTTAATTTTTAATGGGAATATAATTAAAATAAAAGTGTTTAGCAGCAAAATACTGGTTACACAGGAATAAAACCTATTAATCACATATAAAAAGAATACATTTTATTAGGGCTTATCGAAATTATACCAACTATTGAAAAGCAGAAGAAAATGATAATGTTTCTGGCAGATTAAAAGTGTCTTATAAAATGTTTTTGCTGTCAAATACAATTGTAGAAACAATGTAAATATATTTATTTCTATTTCTTAAAATTAAATACATTAAGCCAATACATGCCTGTAATCCAAGCAGGAGGATTTCAAGTTCAAGGTCAGACTGGGCAACTTAGCAAAGCCCTCAGCAACTTAGAGAGATCCTACCTCAATATGAAAATAAAAAGGACTGGGAATATAACCCAACAGTAAAGTAACCCTGGGTTCAATCCCCAGTACAAAAAAATTAAATACTTTAACATTTATTTTCTTAAAAAACTGGTAGCCAAAAACATGGTCACCAACCCTCAAAGGTTATACAGGTGAATTGATATTATAGAAATCCTTACTTAAAAACCCCAAATGTGAGGGAAATGGAATGACCTGCCTTATTTTTTCATTTGTCACTGAATAGATTGGAAATGGATGTGGGGAAGAAATGAGGAAATTGGGTTCATTCTGTCTCTGACAGAAATAATGACCCAAAGGCCATACTCTGAATTAAGGGAAACAATAGGAATCCCAAGGGTATCTCCCATGAGAACAGACATTCAGCATGGTAACTGATCCAGTGTTTTCCATCCAACTAAACCAAGAGCCCAGCTTAGAAGAAAGCATAACGATTCTTCAAAATTGTTTCAGGCTACAGAACAGCTTAATAAGAGTATGGGTTTAATAAAATAAGAGCTCAGATATGATATCATGAAACAACAGAATGGAATAAAATGAGAGATCATAGCCTGAAGAGAAATATTAAGGGTCAAACTATTATTTCAATAGTAATACCTAATGTAGAAACTGCAGAGTACAGGTAACTAAAAACTGAACTATGGCTATAGAGAAATACTTTGAATAATCACAGGAATGTAGAAGATAATAGATGAAGACATTTAAGGGAAATTATATAATAATAATGATCCCACATAAGGATACCTGATGCCCCTGAAATGAAGATGTCTGATAATGACAGGAGGTACATTTATCAGTATTATACAAGAAAATCACCCTGAAATAAATAAATTTGCTGATTAAAAGGTTATACTTAATTGTATGAAAATATCGTAGAGAACGTTTTATGCTGAGACATATTCTCTTTTTGCAGTTTTTCAGCTTCAAAACTTAAAAAATTTCAAGTATCCACGAAGACAGAAAAATGCATCTGCAAATGGAAAAGAATCAGGCTGCCTCAGACTTAACCAATCTTATTAACCAACAGTTTTACAACTGGAAATTTAATCTAAGCAAGTAATCAGATGGGTATACAAGATTTACATACAAGGATATTTATTAAAATTATACTTATAAATATTTTTCAAATATGTGAAAATCAAGAAATGTTCAAAGAGTAGAATTATAGGCAACCTTTAAAATTATTCTTTGTTATTGGTTCTTTTTAGTTATACATGACAGTAGAATCCCATTGTGACAAAATTATTCAAGCATGCAATATATCTTATTCTAATTAGAACCCCATTCTTGTGGTTGTACATGGTAGTAGGAATCACTTAGATATTTTCATATATGTAATAGGAAAACTATGCTAGATTCCTTCTACTATCTTTCCTATTCCTATCCCCCTCTCTTCCCTTCATTCCCTCTTGTCTATTCTACTGAACTTGTATTCTTCCCTTTCCCTGTCGTTAGTGTGATTTAGCTTCAACATGTCAGCAAAAACATTCGACCTTTGGTTTTTTGGAACTGGGTTATTTCACTTAACATGATAGTCTCCAGATCCATCCATTTATTTGCAAATGTCATAAGGTCATTTTTCTTTATGGCTGAGAAATATTCCATTATGTGTTTATACCACAATTTCTTTATCCACTCATCTATTGAAGGGCATATAGGTTGGCTCCATAACTTAGCTGTTGTGAATTCTACTGCTAAAAACATTGATGTGGCTGTCACTGTAGTATACCGACTTTAAATCTTTGGATATATACCAAGGAGTGGGATAACTGGGTCAAATGGTGGTTCCATTCCTAGTTTTTTGAGGAATATCCATACTGCTTTCCAGAGTGGTTGCACCAATTTGCAGTCCCGCCAACAATGAATGAATGTATCCTTCCCCCCACATCCTCACCAACATTTATTGTATTCTTGATAGTTGCCATTCTGACTGGAGTGAGATGAAATCTCAGTGGAGTTTTAATTTGTATTTCTCTAATTGCTAGAGACATTGAACATTTTTCCATATATATGTTGGCCATTCCTATTTCTTCTTTTGAGAAGGGTCTATTTTGTTCCTTTGCCCATTTATTGATTGGATTATTTGGGGGCTTTTGATTGTTTGTTTGTTGTTGTTAAATTTCTTGAGTTCTTTGTATATCCTGGAAATTAATACCCTATCTGAGATGCAAATGGCAAATATTTTCTCCCAGTATATAGGCTCTCCACACTCTGGATTATTTCCTTTACTGTGAAGCTATTTAGCTTGATGCTATCCCATTTGTTGAATTTTGATTTTTATTTCTTGCACTTTAGGAGTCCTGTTATGGAAATCAGTTCCTGAGCTGACATGTTGGAGTGTCGATTTTTTATTTTATTGAGTTTTGATTTTATTTCTTTCACTTTAGGAATCTTGCTAGGGAAATCTATTCCTGAGGTGACATGTTGGAATGTTGGGCCTACTTTTTCTTCTAATAGATGCAGGATCTCTGGTCTGATGCCTATGTCCTTGCTTTTCTTTGAGTTGAGTTTTGTGCAGGGTGAGAGTTGGGGTTAAATTTCATTCTACTACATATGACTTTCCAGTTTTCCCAGCACTGTTGGTTGAAGAGGCTATCTGTATGTTTACGGTGCCTTTGTCTAGTATGAGATAACGGTATTTATGTGGGTTTGTCTCTGTGTCTTCTATTCTGTTCCATTGGTCTTCTGTTTTTTTAAATTTTTTTTAATATTTTTTTATTGTAAACAAATGGGATACATGTTGTTTCTCTGTTTGTACATGGCGTAAAGGCATACCATTTGTGTAATCATAAATTTACATAGAGTAATGTTGTTTGATTCATTCTGTTATTTTTTTCCCTTCCCCCCACCCCTCCCACCCCTCTTTTCCCTCTATACTCCATTGGTCTTCATGCCTGTTTTTGTGCCAATACCATGGTATTTTGTTACTATAGCTCTGTGGTATAATTTAAGGTCTGGTATTGTGATGCCTCCTACTTCATTTTTCTCACTAAGAATTGTTTTGGCTATTCTGGGTCTCTTATTTTTCCAAATGAATTTCACGACTGCTTTTTCTATTTCTATTAAGAACATTTTTGGAATTTTGATGGGCATTGCATTGAATCTGTATAGTGCTTTTGGTAGTATGGCCATTTTGACAATATTAATTCTGCCTATTCAAGAACATGGGAAATTGGGCTGGGGAGATAGCTCAGCTGGTAGAGTGCTTGCCTTGAAGGCACAAGACCCTGAGTTCGATCCCCAGTACCAAAAAGAACATGGGAAATCTTTCCATCTTTTAAGTTCTTTCTCGATTTCTTTCTTTTGTGGTCTGTAGTTTTCATTGCAGAGATCCTTCACCTCTTCTGTTATATTTTATTCATAAGTATTTTTTGAGGCTATTGTGAATGGGATGGTTTTTGTAACTTCTCTTTCAGCTAATTTGTCATTGGTGTATAGGAACACAATTGATTTATGGGTGCTTATTTTATATCCTGCTACTTTGCTGAATTTTTCTATGCATTCTAGAAGCTTTCTGTTGAAGGTTTGGGTCTTCTAAATATAGAATCATGTCATCAACAAATAGGGCTATTTGAGCTCTTCTTTTCCTATTCATATCCCTTTAATTTCCTCCTTCTGTCTGATTGTTCTGACTAGGGTTTCAAATATGATGTTGAATAGAAGTGGTGAAAGAGGGCATCCCTGCCTTGTTCCAGATTTTAGAGGGAATGCTTTCAATTTTTCTCCATTTAGAATGATGTTGGCCTTGGGTTTAACATACATAGTTCTTACAATGTTGAGGTATGTTCCTACTATCCCTAATTTTCATAGTGTTTTGAACATGAATGGATGTTGTATTTTGAAAAATGGTTTTTCTGCATCTATTGAGATAGTCATGTGATTCTTGTCTTTAAGTCTATTGGTGAGATGAATTATGTTTATTGATTTCCATATGCTGAACCAGCTTTGCATCCCTGGGATGAACCCCAATTGAACATGGAGAACTATCTTTTTAATGTGTTTTTTTATGCAATTTGCCAGTATTTTATTAAGAATGTTTGCATCTATGTTCATCAAGAATATGGGTCTGAAGGGTTTTCTTGATGTGTCTTTTGGTATCAGGGTGATACTGGCTTCATAGAATGAGTTTGAAAGAGTTCCCTCCTTTTCTATTTCTTGAAATAATTTAAGGAGAATCATATTAGTTCCTCTTTAAAGGTCTGGTGGAACTAGGCCGAGAATCCATCCAGTCCTGGGTTTTTCTTTGCTGGTAGACTTTTGAGGACAACTTAAATTTCATTATTTGAAATTGATCTGTTTAAATTTTCTCTGTCCTCCTGGTTCAATTTGCATAGGTCATATGCCTCTAGGAATTTGTCAATGTCTTCAAGATTTTCCATCTTATTGGAGCATAAATTTTCAAAGTAGTTTCCGAATCCTCTGTATTTCATTAGTGTCTGTGGTGATATTTCTTTTTTCATCATGGATTTAATAACTTGAGTTTTTCCCTCTTTCTTTTGGTTAGCATGCCAAACAGTTTCTCAATTTTGTTTAATCTTTCAAAAAAAAACTTTTTCTTTCATTGATTTTTTTAAATGATTTTTTAATCTCAATTTCATTGTGTTTGGCTCTGATTTTAATTATTTCCTGCATTCTTTTGATTTTGGTGTCAATTTGTTCTCTTTTTCTAGGGCCTTGAAATGTAATGTTAGATTATTTATTTGGTGTCTTTCTATTCTTTCAATGATGAGCTCAATGCTATGAACTTTGCTTTTAGAACTGCCTTCATAGTGTCCCAGAGATTTTGATATGTTATATCACTCTTCTCATTTAACTCTAAGTATTTTTTTTATTTTACTCCTGATTTCTTCTGCTATTCATTCATAATTCAGTAGTGAATTTTTTACTCTCCATGTGTTAGAATAGTTTCTACTTTTTGTCTTATTGTTCATTTCTAATTTCATTGCAGTATGATTTGATAGAATGCAGGGTATTTCTATTTCTTTGTATTTGCTAAGAATTGATTTCTGGGCTAAAATATGGTCTGTTTTAGAAAATGTTCAATGTGCTGCTGAGAAGATGTATTCAATCATTAATGGATGAAATATTCTATATATGTTTCCTAAGTCTAGATTATTAATTGTATTTTTTAATTCTGTGATGTTTTACTTAGTTTTTGTTTAGATGATCTATCTAATGTTGAGAGAGGCATGTTAAAGTCATCCAGTATTCTTGTGTTTGGTCTATTTGATTCCTGATATCGAGGAGGGTTTGGTTGATGTACATGGATGCTCCATTATTGAGGGCCTAAATATTTATAACTGTTATTTCTTGTTTTTGATTCCCTTAAGCAATATGAAATGGCCTTTTGGGCTTTTCTGATTAACTTTGGCTTGAAGTTCACTTTATTGACATAACATTCATGTGAATGATATGTATTTTCCCATCCTTTCACCTTCAGTCTGTGAGAATCTCTGCCTATGAGGTGAGTCTCTTGGAGACAGCATATTTTTGGGTCTTGTATTTTAATCAAATCTGCTAGCCTATGTCTTTTGATTGATGAGTTTAGGTCATTTACATTCAATTGTATTACTGATAGATACTTTTTATTTCCTGTCATTTTGATTTATTTCTACTTTTTAAGTTGAATTAAGTTCTCCTTTGATTGACTATTCTTCTAGTGTAGCTTCTCTCTCTGCTAGTTTTTATATTTATTCTCCATTTCTTCTTCATGAAATATTTTCTTAAGTATGTTTTATAGTGCCAGATTTCTAGTTGCAAATTATTTTAACTTTTGTTTATTGTGGAAGGTTTTTACTTCATCTTCAAATATGAAGCTTAATTTTGCTGGGTATAGTGTTCTTGCCTGGCATCCATTTTTTTCAGAGTTTGATATATATTATTCCAAGATTTCCTAGCTTTTAGGGTCTGGGTCGAAAAATCAGCTGAGATCTAGATTGGTTTACTTCTAAATTTGACCATTTTTCTCTGATTTTAAAATTCTGTACTTTTTCTGAATGTAGGCATTTTTATACTCATGTGTCTTGGTGTGGGTCTGTTGTAATTTTGTGTACTTGGAGTCCTGTATGCCTCCTGTGTTTGATTTTCCATTTATTCTTAAGCTTTGGGAATTTTCTGATATTATTTCATTGAAAAGATTATGCATTCCTTTAGTTTGTATTTCAGAGCCTTCATCTATCCCAGTGAATCTTAAATTTGACCTTTTCATGTTATCCCTTATTTCTTGAAAATTCTGTTCATGGTCTCTAAATATCTTTTCTCCATGGACAACTTTGTTTTCAAGCTTTTATATTTTGTCTTCTTTGCCTGAAACTATCTTCCGAGTGGTCTACTCTGTTGGTGATGCTTCCCACTTAATTTTTATTTTGGTTTCTTAATTCCTTCATTTAGAGGATCTCTGATTGATTCTTCTTCAGAATCTCTATCTCCTTATTCAAGTGGTCTTTCATTTCTTATATTTTCTCTCTGCTTCATTTCTTTGTTCTTTATTTTTTGACTGATGGTGTTTTTATTATAAATTGTAGCTTAGAAGATAAACACTGGCCAGCATTACCAGCCACTTTTCACCATCATCCTCCATGAACAACCTCTAGAAGATCCTAAATTTTGTCCAAAGAATTGGAATCAAGAGGAAAAAAAAAAACCAGCCACATTGTCACTCCTGTATCTACACCAGTCACTGAACAAAACCATGAGGACAACTAAGGCCCTGACTGCAGAGAGGACTTGGTTGCCTAATACTTTTTTCTTTTCCCCACAGAAGAAAAGCTGGCTTCTAAAATTAAGTGGGGGATTGAATGTTCAGGGGAGTTTTGGTTTTGATACTGAGGATTGAAGCCAAGGGTGCTTCACCATTGAGCAACATCCCAGCCCCTTTCTATATTTAATTTTGGGACGGGGTCTCACCAAGTTGCTCAGGGTCACTAAATTGCTGAGGCTTGGAATCTGCCTACCACAGTCTCCAGTTGCTGGGATTACAGGTATGCACCATCATACCCAACTTAGGGAAGTTGAGTTTTGAGAACTAACAAATTTGCTTCTCCACCAATGTTACAGATTCATTCCCTGCACCAGTACACACATTTTTTCACACATTCAAAAATGTTCCCAGAACTCCAGACACACACATACCTCAATCATTTCACCAACCTCCACCCAGCAGGTTGCTGTCAGATAGGCTAGACATTGCCAACCACAGGCCTTCCTCTAAAGTCCTGAGTTGGGGTACTCTCAGAAGGTTGGAGGTTTTTACAGAGCTTGTACATATTTTGGAGTGCTTGTGTGAGAAAGGTCCCACTAGTATTGATCTCCATCAAAGTCAAATTATCCAGTTTGGCTTGTGCCTTCTATTGCCGCACAAAGCTATCAAAAGATAACTGGAGCTTGGCCATGTGCATGTTCCACAGATTCTTGATCAGGGTCCAGATTGCATCTGCTTTTGGGATGTTTCTGCAGCATGACTGAGCAGGAATTTAGTGAGTTCCATGTAGAAAAGGCTGGACACAGGGGTAAAAGTTTCCTCCTTCCACTCATGATCCCTCATCTTCTCCAAATTTACTATGTTCATCTATTCCAGTGGCAGAAGCCAACACTTATGACTTTGCTTCAGGTTCACTGCCAACCACAGAGGCACTTCCACTAGTAAGCTGGGGTTAAAAAGCCCCAGGCCCTCCAATGAGATCTATCTTGTCCAGGCTGATGTTGGGGATGATGATAACCAGCTCCTTCTCAGCCAGAAACTCCACTTCTGCAGTGTCCATGCTGGCAGCTGGTCTGGGACTCGTGGCCTCCTCAGGCCTTATTTCATTTCTTATGCCATCTTTTACCTCATCAATCAGTTTAACCATGCACTTTCTAAATTCCATCTCTGACATTTCCTCTGTTGTGGTATCAGTAGAGTCCATTGTTGAGATATTCTGTGTTTTATGGGATGGTTTGTTTCCTTTCTTATTCATATTGTTTTTGTGTTTCTCCAACTAACTGAATGGATCTGAAGCTGCAGAGTTTTTACCCTATGTGCTCATAGTGTCCCTATGTTTCTAGTAACTCAAAGATTAGGGGGTAGCCCAAAAATAACAACAACATATGCAAACATACAGCAATAGAGTAGGTATTTAGTTCCTATTATGTTGTCTACAATGTTAGTTGGCACAATACTCAGAAACGGTAGGATCATCAATTCCCATCAGTAAAACCAGTAAATTATCATAAATTATGTCTGGCACAAAATCAAACAATAGTTGTTATCTATGACTTTCACTGTATTAATCATTGCTATAGCATTGGTGGTGGGGGCTGGCATTATATACACCAATTAGAGTTATGAAGTGTTAATATAGAGTTGATGAAGAAGAAAGAAGAAGAGGTAAGAGGGTAGAAAGTGTTTGCAAAGTCAAAGGGTGAATAGGGCAAATGAAGTGCTGACATAGAATGTGTTGTATATGAGGACGGAGAAGAAAAATAGAAGTAAAAATTTAAAGAAAGAGTAAAAGAGAGAATATAACAATTTGGCTATTAGCAAAAGGAAAGAGACAGGGGGAAACAGGGAAATAGAGTAATAGAAAAGACAATACAAAACAAAATCAAAATATATTAATCAAAAATCCTGGAGGACAAGATGGCAGACAACTGCATCCAGGGAAGGTCTAATCCCAAAGAGAAAGAATTGTTTTTCCAGAAATCTTGGCAAGCTTTTCCTCACAATTCACTGCATAATTATTTTAAGATTCACTCTTGTCGTGTTTCATTAGCGTTAGAAAAAACTTGACCCAAGCAACGCCATTTCGAAACATATCCTCCATCTTAAAACAAGAGCCGAGGAGTTTCAAGATGGCGGCCTAGAGGGCGGCTGCATTTCACGTTGCTCCAGGACACAGGATTCAAAAGAGGAGATAGTGAGAGACTTGGGACCAACTCAAAGCCACCGGGTGAGTCTCTCCCGTTGGGGAGGCGTCCCGGATGGGGCGGTAGCCCCGGAACGCAGGGAATTTGTGAAGTGGAGTTGCTCGGCGAGAGGCACCTCCCCCCACTGGAGCGGTAAACACGGACAACTGGGATCATCGTAGAGGAGGCGGCTCAGCACAGCGCTTGGACTCGGAGCAACCACTGGGGCTCCGGGCGGCTGCCTAAGGAGGAGCTGCGTGGCGAGCTGTTTAGACTCAGAGTAATCGCTTCTGAACACCGGGGGGTTGCCCGGAGGAAGAGGAGAAGCGCGGCGGGTCGCATGGTCTAGGAGTGACTGCATCAGAGCCACAGGCGGTTGCCAGAGGAGGAGGCGAGTGGTGAGTTGATTGCACTCAAAGTGACCGCTCCTGAACACCGGTGGCCAGCCTGGAGGAGGAGCGCTGTGGGTCACTTGGTCTTGGAGCCACCGCCCCTGAACACCCGGGGGGCTACCCAGAGGAGGAGGAGGAGTAACAGGGCGGGTCACTTGGACTTGGAGTGACTGCCTAGGGCTACGGGCGGTTGGCGGGAGGAGGAGACGCGAAGTGAGTTGCTTGGACTCCTAGTGACTGCGTCGGAAACCGGGCTGCTGTCCGGAGGAGGAGGTGTGTGGCGGGTCTCTGGGTATCGGAGCTATTGTATGGGGCTCCAGGTGGCAGCTCAGAGGAGGGGCTGCATAGCCAGGCGATTAGGTGCAGAGTAGGGTCCCAGGAGCTAGGTGGCTTCTTGCTGGAAGAGCCGCACAGAGGCACGCCTAGGGGCGGAGCGAAGTTTCCAGGACTGCCGGCAGATTATCTGGGAGAGGCAGCCTAAGGAGACTCGCCTGCGAAGGGTGAGGCTCCCAGGCCCAGGAGGTAGGTCCGGGCCCCTGGGAACGTTGCAGAGGAAGACAGCCCAGCCCAGGTGGTAGTTGTAGATTGAGGGGGACCTCTAGGAGGGGAACTGACCAGCGAGACGTTCCCACCGAGTGTCTTCCCTACCGGGAGAGGTTTTCCCACAGGGACGGTAAAACCAGAGACACAGGCACAAACAGGACTTGCCTCAACCCGTAGCCTAGTTCCCTGTTGGATGACCATTGGTCAACAAGTGGAGACACCTCTGACCACTAGCAGGGAATATACGCCACCTGAGGGTCACCAACCCTAGAGAGGCAGCTTCTTCGTGGAACTCCACATTATCAACTTCCTGCAAGACTTCAGGCTACTGAAGGATAAGAGGGGATATACTAGCAATCTTCAGGGACATTATAAGTTGATAGAGGAAATCTGCAATATCTTAATGACCCACTGATTCCTGAACAATATGAGAAAACAAGGGAAGAAAATGCCCCAAACAAATCTAGATGTTACATCAGTAGAATTCAACGACAGCATGGCAGAAGAAATGACAGAAAGGGAGTCCAGAATATACATAATTAAAATGATTAGGGAAGCAAACGATGAGATGAAAGAGCAAATGCAGGCATTGAATGATGAGATGAAAGAGCAAATGCAGGCATTGAATGATCGCACAAATCGACAGTTAACAGAGCAAATTCAGGAAGCAAAAGATCATTTCAATAAAGAGTTAGAGATATTGAAAAAAAAACCAAACAGAAATCCTTGAAATGAAGGAAACAATAAACCAAATTAAGAACTCCATAGAAAGCATAACCAATAGGATAGAACAGCTGGAAGACAGAACTTCAGATATTAAAGACAAAATATTTAACCTCGAAAACAAAGTTGAACAAACAGAGAAGATGGTAAGAAATCATGAACAGAATCTGCAAGAACTATGGGATATCATGAAAAGGCCAAATTTGAGAATTATTGGGATTGAGGAAGGCTTAGAGAAATAAACCAAAGGAATGAACAATCTATTCAATGAAATAACATCAGAAAATTTCCCAAATCTGAAGAATGAAATGGAAAATCAAGTTCAAGAGACTTATAGGACTCCAAATACACAAAATTACAACAGACCCACACCAAGGCACATTATAATGAAAATACCTAACATACAAAATAAAGACAGAATTTTAAAGGCTGTGAGAGAAAAGAACCAAATTACATTCAGGGGGAAACCAATACGGATATCAGCAGATTTTTCAATCCAGACCCTAAAAGCTAGAAGGGCCTGGAACAACATTTTTCAAGCTCTGAAAGAAAATGGATGCCAACCAAGAATCTTATACCCAGCAAAGCTTACCTTCAAATTTGATGATGAAATAAAATCTTTCCATGATAAACAAAAGCTAAAAGAATTTACAAAAAGAAAGCCAGCATTACAGAACATTCTCGGCAAAATATTTCATGAGGAAGAAATAAAAACAAAGAAGCAAATCAGCAAAGGGAGGAATTATCCTAAAGGAACTGTCAAATAAAGGAGGAACCAAGATGTGTCAAAAAATAAATAAATAAATAAATAAAATTTTAAATATGAACCAAATGACTGGGAATACAAATCATATCTCAATAATAACCCTGAATGGTAATGGCCTGAATTCATCAATCAAAAGACATTGACTGGCGGATTGGATTAAAAAGAAAGATCCAACAATATGTTGCCTGCAAGAGACTCACCTCATAGAAAGAGATACCCATAGACTAAAGGTGAAAGGATGGGGAAAGACATACCATGCACATGGACTCAGCAAAAAAGCTGGAGTATCCATCCTCATTTCAGATAATGTGGACTTCAAGCCAAAGTTAGTCAGAAGGGATAAAGAAGGACATTTCATACTGCTTAAGGGAAGCATAAATCAGCAAGACATAACAATCATAAACATCTATGCCCCAAACAGTGGCTCATCCATGTATGTCAAACAAATCCTTCTCAATTTTAGAAACCAAATAGACCATAACACAATAATACTAGGTGATTTTAACACGCCTCTCTCACCACTGGACAGATCTTCCAAACAAAAATTGAACAAAGAAACCATAGATCTCAATAACACAATCAATAATTTAGACTTAACAGACATTTATAGAATATACCATCCAACAAAGAGTGAATACACTTTCTTCTCAGCAGCACATGGATCCTTCTTTAAAATAGACCATATATTATGCCACAAAGCTAATGTCAGCAAATACAAGAAGATAGAGACACTACCTTGTATTCTATCAGATCATAATGGATTGAAGTTAGAAATAAATGAAAGAGTAAAAAACAGAAACTACTCCAACACCTGGAGATTAAACAATATGCTATTATATGATGAATGGATAACAAAAGATATTAGGAAGGAAATTAAAAAATTCTTAGAGGTAAACGAGAACAAAGAAACATCATATCAAAATCTCTGGGACACTATGAAAGCAGTACTTAGAGGAAGATTTATTTCATGGAGCGCATTTAATAAAAGAAGTAAAACTCAAAAAATAAACAACCTAACACTACAGCTCAAAGCCCTAGAAAAAGAACAGACCAACACCAAAAGTAGTAGAAGACAGGAAATAGTCAAACTTAGAGCTGAAATCAACGAAATTGAAACAAAAGAAACAATACAAAAAATTGACAAAATAAAATAGTTGGTTCTTCGAAAAAATAAACAAAATTGATAAACCTTTAGCCACACTAACAAAGAGAAGATGAGAGAAAACCCAAATCACTAAAATTCAGAATGAACAAGGAAATATCACAACAGACACGACCGAAATACAAAACATAATTAGAAGCTATTTTGAAAATCTATACTCCAACAAAATAGAAAATTTCGAAGACATCAACAGGTTTCTAGAGACATATGAATTGCCTAAACTGAACGAGGAGGACATACACAATTTAAATAGACCAATTTCAAGTAATGAAATAGAAGAAGTCATCAAAAGCCTACCAACAAAGAAAAGTCCAGGACCAGATGGGTTCTCAGCCGAGTTCTACAAAACTTTTAAAGAAGAGCTCATTGCTCATTCCAATACTTCTCAAAGTATTCCATAAAATAGAAGAGGAGGGAACCCTCCCAAACTCATTCTATGAAGCCAATATTACCCTGATACCTAAACCAGACAGAGACACATCGAGGAAAGAAAATTTCAGACCAATATCCTTAATGAACATCGACGCAAAAATTCTCAACAAAATTTTAGCAAATCACATACAAAAACATATTAAAAAGATAGTGCACCATGATCAAGTGGGTTTCATCCCAGGGATGCAAGGTTGGTTCAACATCAGGAAATCAATAAATGTCATTCACCATATCAATAGACTTAAAGTCAAGAATCACATGATTATTTCGATAGATGCAGAAAAAGCATTTGATAAAATACAGCATCCCTTCATGCTCAAAACACTAGAAAAAATAGGGATAGTGGGAACATTCCTTAACATTGTAAAGGCCATCTACGCTAAGCCCATGGCTAATATCATTCTAAATGGTGAAAAACTGAAAGCATTCCTCTAAAAACTGGAACAAGGCAGGGATGCCCTCTTTCACCACTTCTATTCAATATCGTCCTTGAAACTCTAGCCAGAGCAATTAGACAGACCAAAGAAATTAAAGGGATACGAATAGGAAAAGAAGAACTCAAACTATCCCTATTTGCTGATAATATGATTGTATACTTAGAGGAACCAGGAAATTCCACCAGAAAACTGTTAGATCTCATAAGTGAATTCAGTAAAGTAGCGGGATATAAGATCAATGCACATAAATCTAAGGCATTTTTATACATAAGTGATGAATCTTCAGAAAGAGAAATTAGGAAAACTACCCCATTCACAATAGCTTCGAAAAAAATAAAATACTTGGGAATCAATCTCACAAAAGAGGTGAAAGACCTCTACAATGAGAACTACAGAACACTAAAGAAAGAAATTCAAGAAAACCTTAGAAGATGGAAAGATCTCCCATGTTCTTGGATAGGAAGAATTAATATTGTCAAAATGGCCATACTACCAAAAGTGCTATACAGATTCAATGCGATTCCAATTAAAATCCCAATTATGTACCTTACAGAAATAGAGCAAGCAATTATGAAATTCATCTGGAAGAATAAAAAACCCAGAATAGCTAAAGCAATCCTTGGCAGAAAGAGCAAAGCAGGGGGTATCACAATACCAGATCTTCAACTCTACTACAAAGCAATAGTAACAAAAACGGCATGGTATTGGTACCAAAATAGAAAGGTGGATCAATGGTACAGAATAGAGGACACGGACACAAACCCAAATAAATACAATTTTCTCATACTAGACAAAGGGGCCAAAAATATGCAATGGAGAAAAGATAGCCTCTTCAACAAATGGTGCTCGGAAAATTGGAAATCCATATGCAACAGAATGAAACTAAACCCATATCTCTCATCATGCACGAAACTAAACTCAAAATGGATTAAGGATCTCGGAATCAGACCAGAGACCTTGCATCTTATAGAAGAAAAAGTAGGTCCAGAGCTTCAACATGTCGGCTAAGACCAGACTTCCTCAACAGGAACCCCATAGTACAAGAAATAAAAGCAAGAATTAATAACTGGGATAGATTCAAACTAAAAGCTTTCTCTCAGCAAAGGAAACTATCAGCAATGCGAAGAAAGAGCCTACAGAGTGGGAGAAAATCTTTGCCAATCATACTTCAGATAGAGCGCTAATCTCCAGAATCTATAAAGAACTCAAAAAACTCTACACCAAGAATGCAAATAATCCAATCGACAAATGGGCTAAGGAAATGAATAGACACTTCACAGAAGAAGATCTACAAGCAATCAACAAACATATGGAAAAATGTTCAACATCTCTAGTAATAAGAGAAATGCAAATCAAAACCACCCTAAGATTCCATCTCACCCCAATTAGAATGGCGATTATCAAGAATACAAGCAACAACAGGTGTTGGCGAGGATGTGGGGAGAAAGGTACACTCATACATTGCTGGTGGGGCTGCAAATTAGTGCAGCCACTCTGGAAAGCAGTGTGGAGACTCCTTAGAAAACTTGGAATGGAACCACCATTTGACCCAGCTATCCCACTCCTTGGCCTATACCCAAAGGATTTAAAATCAGCATATTACAGAGATACAGGCACATCAATGTTCATAGCTGCTCAGTTCACAATAGCCAGATTGTGGAACCAACCTAGATGTCCTTCAATTGATGAATGGATAAAGAAACTGTGGTATATATATACAATGGAATATTACTCTGCCATAAAGAATGATAAAATGATGGCATTTGCAGGCAAATGGATGAAACTGGAGAATATCATGCTAAGTGAGATAAGCCAATCTCAAAAAACCAAAGGAAGAATGATATCGCTAATAAGTGGATTATGACACATAATGGGGGGTGGGAAGTGTTAGTGTTGGGGTTGGAGTTGGGTTTAGGGAGGGGGCAAGAATGGAGGAAGGAAGGACTGTATAGATGGAGGGGAGGGGTGGAAGGGGTGGGGGGGAAGGGAAAAAATGTCAGAATGAATCAAACAACATTGCCCTATGTAAATTTATGATCACACAAATGGTATGCCTTTACGCCATGTACAGACAGAGAAACAACATGTATCCCATTTGTTTACAATAAAAAAAAAAATATATATATATATAATTATTAGGGCTGGGGAGATAGCTCAGTTGGTAGAGTGCTTACCTTGCAAGCACAAGGCTCTGTGTTCGATCCCCAGCACTGCAAAAAAAAAAAATATATATATATATATATATAATTATTAATAACAAAGAATCTTACTTGATATTGGGACAAATCAGAAAGATTTAAAATATAGGATTATGAAATTTGAGGACAGTTCCTTTGACTAGATTTTGGAAAACCTAGTTGATCATATTCGTGAGCAAGTAGCCTGAGGATGTGCTGACAAAAGAAATAAAGCTCGTAAAGATTCCAGTTCTACACCTACTCATGGTTACCATTAATCAGCTATACCTGTATTACACATCAGATGAAAACATCAGTCTGAGAGTAAATATGAGCAATCTGTGTTGAATAGGAACATGGAACATCACCGTACAGTTTTTTAAGCACCATTTGCTTTGTAGTATGAATAATGATATCTGTATAATGAACCTCCAGAATATATTATGTTTCTGATCATAGTGTGAAGAGATCAGGACACACACGTAGTGAAACATGGTGTATGTAAAACATGGCATCCATTGGGAGATCAATAAGCAGAGGAGTGGTAAAACATGTGCAATCCTCCCAAACTCAACATTATCCCAATGTTTGCCATGGCACTCCTCTCCCTCCCTGTCATGCTCCACATGTTATATTCTAGAGTCAGGAGGCCACAGAGCACATATGACACTATGTAACACAGGAGAGGCTTCATGGTTGGACAAGTGACCTTGTTAGAAAGAAGAAATCTTCAGACCAGTAGCTAGGATCAGCAAGCCTATTCATTGATCTAACATACCTACTAGATCAGTTATTCTAAAGTTCTCAAAAGCATGGAGGAAATCTTCCCCAGAGTCATCCAGATGGGTGTTGTTTCACTGGTTTTTTGATTCAATTATTGCAGAGACCAAGTTTCTTAAAACTGCTAAATATCTAGATTGCTACAACAAATTTCCACCACCAAATAGAAAATGGGAGCTATTTCCCTACTTGGAAACTCATCATTCATTACATGGAAACCCAAGATTTCCCACAAGACCATGCCCAGATGACAGCTTGTCCAAGTTCTTTCTATTTGCAGCTGAAAGCAACTTCTTGTCTTCTAGTATCTTGCTAGAGGCTCTTCCAGCCCCAACATTCTGATTAAATGACACATGTGATGATTTCTGAGATTCACCCTAGCTCCTTGATAGCCTCTTCTGGCATATATCATATTTTCAAACCATTTTACTCATTGGTTACAAGAAAATCATTACCATGCCACAGCCTTTGATCTGTTATCATGAATCCACTGTTCCTTTTAGTTGAGTGCTTGGATTTTACAGAATAATTTTCCATTTGTGTGATGAACATCATTTTATTTTTAACTGATTCACTCTTGTACAGTGAAGCAATGTGTTAAACTGGAAATATGCAGAAGGGGTTCTTTATCAAGATTGTTATGCTCTAAAATCTATTCAAGACAAAAGCCCTCTCACAGCTCTCAGTGGCCTTCCAAAAGTAGAACAGAGTTGGGTTTTCTCTTCTCACAAGAATTCCTTTTATGATAAGCTTAACATTTCTTCAAACAAAATGTTACAATACCAGAAACTTCCAAGCTGACATTTACTTAGTTTTTACAAGAGGAATATTTAGAATTTACACAGGGCTTACATCTGAACATCTTCAAGTTTTGTAGGTATAAACCTCAAAGGGTAACTCTAAAAACAAAACTTAAATCCACTGCATTTCACATGTAAATAGAAGTCTGTCCACATGACTAGTTCTAAGTCAATATTCTCATATCCTTGGCACTTCACAGGGTTCTCACCCCAGGTGGTCACCTGCTTGCCAAGGGAAACATATTCAGCAAACATATCATTCATCAGTGAGAAGTGACACATGTTAGCAGTCAATTATTTACATCCCTGGCCCATAAAACTTACCCATGGACTCCCTCAGGAATTTTGCATGAGTATTTTTAAAGAGCAGTGCTATGGACTCAGTCTAGTCTTTTTTCATTATGAAGATTTTTTGTAAACTAAAAATAATAAAATAATTTATGACCTCTCTCTTAACAGTGGTTGTACTCTTCACAATTGCCCTTTGGGTGAAAAAGAGATCAAAAGTTCCTGTGTCCTCAGTAACATACAAGACTAGTTTTGAAAATCTAAAAAAAATAAGAACGGTATACAGGTTGAAAATGAAAATTAACCACATTTGCACATCCAGAATAAATTATTAATGACTTGGCATTTCTGTCCAGTATTCTTTGTCTCTATCTGTCCTTCACTCTCCTTTCTTTATCTCTTTCTGTCTTTTTATTTTTATTTTTAAAGAGAAATTAGTGATCTTTGTCAATAGCTTATTTTGAATAATTCAAATAGTTTAGAAAAGTACAAAGTTCAGAAAGTTAATTATCACCTACTGAACAGGATCCAGAACCAATTATCAGACATTAGGAGAGTTCCATACAGCTACCTACACTTATGCAAAAAGATGATAAAGTAAATGGGCAGACAGAAAGAGGAAAAATGTTAATAAACTGATATTTCTTAATTAAAATAATAATAAATTAGTGTTTGGGGCTGTAACTCAGTGGCAGAGCACTTGCCTAGTAAGCGTGAGGCATTGGGTTCAATCCTCAGCAGCACTATATGAAAATAATAAATAATTGAAATTAAAAAGTAAAGTAAAATTTGAAAAAGAATAAATTAGGTAAGTATTGTTTTAATTAAAATATCCTTAATGGAGTAGACTCTTCTAAGATGGCCCACAGTGATCCTCACCTCCTTTTTTTTTTTATTGTAAACAAATGGGATACATGTTGTTTCTCTGTTTGTACATGGCGTAAAGGCATACCATTTGTGTAATCATAAATTTACATAGGGTAATGCTGTTTGATTCATTCTGTTATTTTTTCCCTTCCCCCCACCCTTCCCACCCCTCTTTTCCCTCTATACAGTTCTTCCTTCCTGCATTCTTGCCCCCCTCCCTAACCCTAACCCTAACACTAACCCCTTCCACCCCCCATTATGTGTCATCATCCACTTATCAGCGAGGTCATTCATCCTTTGGCTTTTTGAGATTGGCTTATCTCACTTAGCATGATATTCTCCAATTTCATCCATTTGCCTGCAAATGCCATAATTTTATCATTCTTTATGACTGAGTAATATTCCATTGTGTCTGTGTGTGTGTGTATATATATATATATATATATATATATATATATATATATATACCACAGTTTCTTTATCCATTCATCAATTGAAGGACATATAGGTTGGTTCCACAATCTGGCTATTGTGAATTGAGCAGCTATGAACATTTATGTGACCACATCTCTGTAGTATGCTGATTTTAAGTCCTTTGGGTATAGGCCAAGGAGTGGGATAGCTGGGTCAAATGGTGGTTCCATTCCAAGCTTTCTGAGGAATCTCCATACTGCTTTCACCTCCTTATAGTCACTCCTATAATCTCCACCCCTTGAGAGTAGGCAGACCTAATGACTTACCTCTGACAGATTATGGCAAAGGTGATGGGATGTCACTTTGATGATTAGGTTACAAGTGATTTCGATTTCTGTCATGCTGGCAGACTTTGTCTATTGACCTTTCAGTTTGTGTGTTTTGGTGAACCAAGAGACCACATGGGAGAGAACTAAGAACAGCCTTAACCAACATCCTTCAGGGAACAGAATGCTGCCAACAATCACAGAGTGAGCTTGTAAATAGGTCCTTCCATGAAAAGAGAGCCCACAGAGTGGGAGAAAATCTTTTCCACATGCATTTCACATAGAGCACTAATCTCCAAAATTTATAAAGAACTTACAAAACTTTACACCAAAAATACAAATAACCCAATCAATAAATGGGCTAAGGAACTGGACAGACACTTTACAGAAGAAGACACACAGGCAATTAATAAATATATGGAAAAGTGTTCAATATCTCTAGTAATTAGAGAAATGCAAATTAAAATAACTCTAAGATTTCATCTTACTCCAATTAGAATGGCTATTATCAAGAACACAAAGAATAATAGATGTTGTTGTGAATGTGGGAAAAAGGCACACTTTTACATTGCTGGTGGAGTTGCAAATTGGTGCAGCCACTCTGGAAAGCAGTGTGGAGAATTCTCAGAAAATTTGGAATGAACCCATATTTTGACCCAGTTATCCCACTCCTCAGTTTATACCCAAAGGACTTAAAATTAGCATACTACTATAACGCAGCCACATCAATGTTTATAGCAGCTCAATTCATGACAGCTAGATTGTGGAACCAACCTAGATGCCCTTCAACAAATGAATGGATAAAGAAACTGTGGTATATATACACAATGGAATATTATTCAGTCATAAAGAAGAATAATATTATGGCATTTGCAGATAAATGGATGGAGTTGGAGAATATCATGCTAAGTGAAATAAGCTAATCCCAAAAACCCAAAGCCCGAATGTTTTCCCTGATAAGTGGATGATGATATATAATGGAGGTGGGGGGGGTGGGAGTGAGAGAAGAATGGAGGAACTTTAGATTATCTAGAAGAAAATGAGAGGGAGGAGGGGGTGGGGGTATGAAAAATGGTGGAATGAGACAGACATCATTACCCTATGTATATGTATGATTACACAAATGGTATGAATCTACATTGTGTACAACCATAGAAATGAAATGATGTACCCCATTTGTGTACAATGAATCAAAATGCAGTCTGTAAAAATAAAAAAAAGAAAAAAGAAAAAAAAAGGTCCCTTCCCTGTCAAACATTCAGATGAGATGACAGATACTAGATCAATAACTTGATTGTAACCTAATGAGACCATGAAGCAGAGGACCCAGTTAAGCCATTCAGAGATTCCTGGCCCCCAGAAACTGTGACATAATGTGTATTATGTTAAGCCACTAACATGTGGAATGTCACACAGCAAGTAATAATATGAATAGATAGCTAATACACTATTGTGGCATTACTTATACTGGGAATTACTGAGTAGTTCACAAAACAGGATTTAATGATTTTATTGGCCTCTTTTCATTCTAGAGGTGATGCTTCATAAACTATATAGACTCCTAGAGGTTTCTTATTTTTCAGATCTTCCTAGATTGGAAGATGGGGAAGTCTTCCTGTTACTATTGCTGTCTAACAGTTTACTCCTAAACTTAGCATCTCAAAAGAATCACTTTATTATGGTCATGAGTCCTGTGGATCAGGCTTTCTGGCAGTGTGCAGCTAAATGCTCTTGTCTCTCTGTTCCACACTGTCTGGAGTCTCAGCTGAGGATAGCTCATGACTAGGGATGACTTGATGGCTAGAAGCTGGAATCATTTGGAGGCTTCTTTCCTCATATGTCTGGTGCTTGATGTTAGCTGTCATCTGGAAGCTTAGTTGGAGTTGTCATCTCTCAGTGTGGCTGGACTTTCTCACAGCATAGCAGCTTCAAGGTACTCATACTTTTTATTTGACAACTCCCAGCTCCAAACAAGAATGTTCACATATTCACATGCTTCACATATTCTGACCTAGGTTCAGAAATCACACAGCATGTGTTTAGCCACATTCTATTGTTTATGAATCACAAGCCTGGTCAGATTAGAAAGGAGTTGTAGATCCTAATGTTTTTATTTTTGTCCTGTTTTTGGTTTTGTTTTGGGGGCTGAATCTTACTATGTTGCCCAGACTGGTCTCAAACCCTTGGGCTCAGGTGATTCTTCTGCCTAGTGTCCTGGGTAGCTGGGACTAAAGGTGTGTGCCACCACAACTGGCTTAGACCCCACTTTAAAGGGGGTATTGGTAAAGCTGTATCACAGATTAAAGAGAATGTAGGATGAGAGATACCTCTGAGGTTATCTTAGGAAATTTTAGTCTGAAAAAAAGTAAGACTTTCTCATTACAAAAGGAATTCCAAGGAATCCATTCTTCTGTCAATAACATGAGACACTCAGGTCAGGCTAAGATTCTTTACCAGAAAAACTGATTATAAATCTGTGATGGTTACGCCATTGAGATGTGGGCTAATTTGTTACACAGTCAGTGATAACTAATATAATTGGATTAGTGTGCACTAATACACTCCACCTTCAGGGAGTTCACCTTCCTGGAGATTCACTGAACCAAGACAATATATATGAAAGTGTGAAGAATAATTAAAAGGAATTTACAAAGAGAGAGTAAAGTTACATGGATCTCATTTTAAATTCAATCAAATGTGACAAACCACTACCATTTAAAATTAATATTCTATGCCAGTAATCTATGTCCTGTTCCCTTAATTTTTTTGTTCTGGGAATGAATCAAACCCAGGACTTTGCACATGCTAAGTATATATTCTATTATTGAGATATACCCCTATGCTCCCCTATTTCTTTATACTCCAGACTCTTCTTACTATATTCTCAGCAGAATCCATAATTATAGTTATTGTCTTCATGATTTTACTGTAAAGATCCCAGCAGATAAATAATCAGTGAAGGACAATTAAGATAGTTCTAGCTTTAGATAATAATATTTGAATGTTTTTGTTATTTTAACTTCTTACAGTACTACCCATAAAACTTATTGGTATTTTTTCCAGTTTTGTGGACTTAGGTTTTCAGAACACATTTTATCTCCAAATAATTAAATTGTAAAGCATGTTGATATGGCATTTACTCCAAATTCCCATCTTTCAAATGAGACAAATAATTTATTTCTCAAACATGTCAAGGGTATTCAAGATGATGCTTAAAGTACCATGGAACTGAAAAGTGCTATAAAGTTCATATTTATTGAATCTGCTGTTATGAGCCATTATTACATCACATGTTTACAAGACTCTGTATTATCTACTGCCACATGAAGAACAGAAAGTTCAGGTTTACTAAATGAATCATTTTATACTATTTCAGTCAGAGTTCTTGACTGCAAGCAACAGACACTCTGGCTCACCTAAATGTACATGGAATGATTAATTACTATGGAATGCATAAAATCTTATACCATAAGATACCAAATACCATAAAATCTTCACCAGGGACAGAAAGTAAAATGTGGGAAGTTATACATCTGATAAAAATGCCCCAAATCATACCCCAGTGATGAAACCATATAGACTCCATTAATGTTGTCACTGAGCATGAGCATGTTGTACACCTCAAACTGCTGGATGCCACCATGAAGACTACCTTGAGAAAATGGCTCATTCCAGAGATGGAACAGGAAAAAGACAAGTTGAACCTGGAGTATCCTGCAGTATAGAAATTGAGGAAGTGCTTAAAAAAACAATGAGGACACAACAAAAGGACACTGGAGGGACTGGGACTGTGGCCCAATGACAGAGCACTTGTCTAGCACATGTGAGGCACTGGGTTCCATCCTCAGCACCACATACAAAAATAAGCAAATAAAATACAGACATGCTGTTCATCTACAACTACAAAAATTTTTTTCGAAGAAAAAACAACAACAACAACAAAAAAAAACACTGGAGCTGCTGAAAGGGACTTCCAGTGGTCAAATTCAGGACAGTTTGAGAATCACAATGACTATTGAACAAAAGAAAATGAGTACACAATAATGCTACATAAAGGTAAGAGGAGAGAAAACTCTTCTTTACAAAAGAATGTAAATAATGATGGAATTTGGAAATAACCATTTCACAACCACTGATTCAGATAAAAATTATCATTGACTACTAAAACCAATGAGTGAGAGACTGCTAGGAAATAACATGCACATACAATCTCAAAGTATCACACCATATACTACTTATTAACTACAAAGGGAAAGAGAGATCTTTATACTGGAGGGATCTGGTGATCCCCACCTTAAACAAGTGATCAAACTCAACACTTCTAGAAATAAGACAAACTGATACCATGTGCCTACTTATATGTGGTGGGAAGAATACAGTATCTCTTATGTAATATTCATGTCAAAAATATGTAATCTAGGGCCGGGGTCATAGCTCAGTGGTAGAGCACTTGACTGGCACATGTAAGGCCTGGGTTCAACCCTCAGCACCACATAAAAATAAATAAATAAAATAAAGGTATTGTGTCCATCTACAACTAAAAAAATCTTTAAAACATTTTTTAAAATGTGTAATCTAAACCTAATACTGAGGAAATCATTAGACAAGACTAAAATGCCAATGATCACAAAAGATGAATAAAGATGAAGAGACTTCTAGATTAAGAGACTAAACATCTTGACACTCATGTGCAATTAGTGATCCTCCATTTGATCTTAGGCTTTAAGAAAAAGATATGCATGATTTTGGGGGTCAACTAAGGAGTTTGAATACGAACTGAATATTCAATATTATTGTAGCAACATTAAATGCCTTGAGTTTGATAATGGTCTTATGAATATGTAGAAGAATTCTATTTTTAAGAGATGTATGATGTATGCGGAAACATTTAAAGATAATGTGCTGTCAGCTCAGGAACCAACTTCCTTAACAAGACTTCTAAAGCAAAAAAAAAAATCAATAATCAATAAGTGGGATGGCATCAAACATAAAAACTTCTTCACAGCACAGGAAACAATCAAGACTGTGAAGTGAGAGCCTACATACTGGGAGAAAATATTTTCCACTTGCACCTCAGATACAGCATTAATCTCCAGGATATATATAAAGAACTAAAAAAAAAACTTAGCACCAAAAACGCAAATAACCCAATCAACAAATGGACAAAGGAACTATAAACTGACACTTCTCAGAAGAACAAATAAAATGGTCAACACACATGTGAAAAAATGTTCAACATCTCTAGCAATTAGAGAAATGCAAATTAAAACTCCACTGAGATTTCATCTCACTCCAGTCAGAATGGCAACTATCAAGAATACAATAAATGTTGGTGAGGATGTGGGGGGAAGGATACATTCATACATTGTTGGTGGGACTGCAAATTGGTGCAACCACTCTGGAAAGCAGTATGGATATTCCTCAAAAAACTAGGAATGGAACCACCATTTGACCCAGTTATCCCCACTCCTTGGTATATATCCAAAGATTTAAAGTCAGCATACTACAGTGACACAGCCACATCAATGTTTATAGCAGTACAATTCATAACAGCTAAATTTGGAGCCAACCTATATGCCCTTCAACAGATGAATGGATAAGGAGAATGTAGTATACAGAACGGGGTGTTAGTCAGAAATAAGAATGACTTTATGACATTTGCAAGTAAATGCATGAATCTGGAGACTATCATCCTAAGTGAAATAACCCAGTCCCAAAAAGCCAAAGGTCAAATGTTTTCATGGATATGTAGAAGCTAACCCACAATAAGGGGGTTAGAGGGGAAGAATAGAAGTTTAGTAGATTATACAAAGAGAAACGAAGGGAAGGGAGTGGAGATGGGAAAGGGAAAGACAGTGGAATGAATCTAACATGATTTTCCTATGTACATACATAAGTGAATCCCACCATCATGTATACTCACATGAATGGGGTCCCAATTAGAATAAGATATACTTCATGCTTGTATAATTATATTAAAATGATTTCTACTGTCACATATAACTAAAAAGAACTAATAAAATAAAATAAACATAGTGCACAATGATGTCTGTAATTCACCTTAATGTTCTGTAAAAGCAAAACATCTCTGTGTGGGGGAGGGGCAGATAGCTATGCAAGCATGGCAAGAATTAAACAAATGTGGCAAGATATTAAATAATATAGGCATAGCATATATGGAAAATCATATTATGTTATGGAGTCATACATTCTCTGTTCCATTCAAAATGATTTTTCATTAAATTCCAGCGAGAGAAGAATCATACTTAGGTGAGAAGAGATCAACCAGTTTGCCTCCTTCCTCCCATGGGACATTTCCCAAGTGTGATAAAGGATTAAAGATCAGACTTGCTCTGGGTACAGAGACACTGTGGGGATAAAAAGAAACCAGGAAAGCAAACAGCTTGGTAGGCTGTGTGGGCTGGCACAACTGAATGGAATCAAGAGGAGCCCCAAGGGCTAGGGATATAGCTCAGTTGGTAGAAAGCTTGCCTTACAAGCACAAGGCCCTGGGTTCAGTCCCCAGCACCACAAAAAAAGAAAAAAAAGAAAAAAAAAAAAAGAGCGGAGCCCCAAACTTATAACCAATTTTCTCCAACAGTCCTTTTGCTGAATTCTCTCAGTAGAGAAACTGGAGATGGAGACAACTTGGTTGACATAAATGCAATTTATCATAATTACATTATATATACATGAACTAAACAATCCAATGAAAAGACAAAGAAAGTCAAACTGATTTTGTAAAAACACACCCAATTAGGTGCTATTTATAAAATGCAAACTTTAAAAAGAAGGGCACAGAAAAATTAAAAACAAAAGAATGGGAAAGATATACTGAAAGGAAAACTCTTAGATTATATTAATGTCAAAAAATAGGATTAAGGAAATATTACTAGAGATAAAGAGGACAATCCAAAATGATAAAAGGATCAACTCAACAGAAATACATAAAGATACTAAATGCGAACTCACCTCTAATAACTAGTCTTAAAAATACATAAAGGAAAACTTGACAGCACTCAATAAAGGTAGACCTTGGTAGATCTACAATCTTAGTTGGGCAATGTAAACTTCTTTCTTATTAACTGACAAAACAAGTAAGAACAATATAAAAATTTGAAATACACTGGTAACCAACGGGACCCAAATGGAAATTTTAGAACTGTGGAAATTACATAGAACTTCGACTAAATAGATCAATATGCCAGGACCTAAGCAAATCTCAATAAATCAAGGGCCAAAATCATACAGATTAAATACTCTTACTACAGTGGATTAAAACAGAAATCAATAGCAGAAATATAATAAAACTAGGAAAAATATATGTGAAAATGTATAGTTGATGCAGAGCATCTGGGTTGCTGATGAATCTGCCATGGACCAAAAGAGGGCTGAGGCTGGTTGACTGATACATGTTTCATCATTTTCCTGCCTGAAAACTAAAAGTAAAATTCCTGAGATGGGATACATGGGAAGTATGATGAGATCTGTGCCTGCACCCCAACAACCTGCAAAGGCTAGACTCCCAAACTAACATCCTCAGGTAATTTTTCTGTTGTCGCCCTCTGAAAGAATTGGAGGAAAAGTGTTAAATTCCTTTTCCTAAGGTAATAGCCCTTTACATTCTGAAATATTTACAAATGAAGTGAAATTTACCTCAAAATTTTATAAAAGGGAAGCTCTTAATGGAGATATAGATGAAACAAGATTGTCCATGAGTTGATAATGGTGAAGTTAAAGGTGGTTATGTGGGGGTTCATGATGCTTTCTGTTTGGTACATGTTTTAATTTTTTTCCAATGTAAAAGCTTTTGAAAAGAAGAGAGGAAAAAAAGCAAAGAGTTGATATGGGTATAAGTTGCACTCTGGATGAGATTGGTTTCCATTTGATTTAGAAATTGATTCCAGGGTCAGGAGTTTTAGAGGAAGCATCATAAATAACTTGTGTTATGGAATATTGTGGAATAATCACTCTTTTGACATTTTTCTTTTCGAGTTTTTATTTTTAAATATATATAAAATTTCTCATCCATGGCCTGTTTTTTTTTTCTCTTCCTGTATCTGGTGCTCATGGTACTTAAAAGACCAATTCTCTATTTTTTTTTTTTTTGGCGGTGCTGGGGATTGAACCCAGGGCCTTGTGATTGTGAGGCAAGCACTCTACCAACTGAGATATCTCCTCAGCTCGCAATTCTCTATTTTTAACTTTTGTGGTTTTGAGCAGTACTTCCAGGTTCAAGGGATAAATACTTTTCATTAATATATGTTTAGAGGATGAGGTAATTTCACAATCAGTCTATCAAGATCAACAATTGATTAAATCCGATGAAACTTAAAATCAAATTCAGTGAAGGAAAGCAATTCCACAATTATGCAGAATTATGACATTGATAAGATGTCTTATGAACTTAAACTATTGGAGCATATATATAGCATGTGGGTCATGCTTTAATAAGCACAGTGTTGAGAGATTAATCACAATCAAAATAATGGAGATTTACCCACTTGTATTTGTGAAACCAAGAGATAAATTCATCTAAGTGGCTTATTAAAACAGCTTTCTATTGATACCCTCATTCATTTGATAAATGTTCATGAAGTCTCCACTTTATTTTTCGAATAAACATCCAATTTGCAAGTATCTATGATATCCTTCTTTGGGTGCTTAAAGAATCAGTAAGGGGAGTAAAATTCCACCTATGAAATGACTAGATGTTAAAATTCACTTGGGAGCAAAGCCATCTGCAACATTTGCCACCTACTTGTCCCAAATTGAACTCCTCAGTAGGTTCACTGAGAAGGATGAATTGTGGTCTGGCCCTATAGAAATCATGACCTAAAAGTCACCTAAACTAATAAATATAGTTTTCAAGGTCCTTCACGATCTGTTTCTGGTGCCTCATCTCTGAACACTGCTTCCACCACCAGACACACACACGCCATCCATTACTTTCTCTGCTTTCTTCAGGTCATAAAATGCACCATTCTCTTTCTCACCTCCTAAACTTCACACATATTATTTGAAGCACTTTCCGCTTTCTTCTTCTCATCCTTTCCCTTCCCTCCTTTGACTGTCTAACTCCTGTTTTTCTTTTGGATCTCAGCTTGTGTATCAGCCTGGATATGCTAGATCATGCTGCAGTAATAAATGACTCCCAATCTCTGAAATTTAAAACGAGCATTTATATCTCTTTCACACAGTCCTGTGCAGGCCTAGCTACTCTCCAGGACAACTTTCTTCCTCAGGATGGCCCAAGAGTACATCTCCACATTAGCATGTGCTTTCATAATCACTGTAGCAGGGAACAAAAAGAGCTAGTTCTTGTACTCTACTCTCAAATTTCCATCTCAAGATCAATTGAACATGCATTCCTCTACCCCTAGGTTCTGCTCAGGGTAAAATATGGTGCAAGTTCTACTCTTTATATACATTCACTTTCTCCCAGTTGTAGGGACTCATTTCTCCATATGTTAAGGCATAGAAAGAACAATAGAAAACAGCAAATATCCCTTTTCTTTGTTGATGAGGTTGACATTCCCTTTATTTGATTTTCCATGCTTCTCTGGCTAACATGCACAGGCCAAAAATAGACACCCTGTTTCAGCAGGTTCCCCAGCACATGAGTCTCATGTATGTGGGTCCTTCAGAGAACTCATGTGAGTCTTCCCAACTGCATATTTTCCTGGCCCTGGGAGCTACTAGCTGTGATTTGAAGGTACCCACCAAAACTCAGGTTGAAATTTAATTTCCATTGTGAGGTATTGAGAAGGTGGAAACTTAATCCAATTATGGTACTAGGAGGTGTGACCTTTAGAAGGTAAAAAGATTAAATGAGACCATAGGGTGGGTTCTTAATCCAGTGATACTATGGCTTTATAAGAAGAGGAGAAGAGACCTGAGTTAGGATTCTTGGACCCTCTTGTCATGTGATGTCCTGCACTGCCTTGGGTCTCTGTATTACCATTGTCAAGAAGAACCTCACTAGATGCAGCACCCAAATCTGAACTTCCAAGCCTTCAGAACTGTGAGCCTAATAAACCTCTTTCCCTTATAAATCACTCAGTCTGTGGCATTCAGTTATAGCAACAGAAAGGACTAAGACACTAACCTTTATCTGGACAACTTCACTTCTACCCCTCACCTCCACAAGCACATTATACTCCTTTGCCTCTTTTCAGTGCATCCCTTTGAGGGGTAGCAGTTACCAGCAACATGGCTCAAGTCAAGTTTATTTCTGAGATGTCTAGTTAACACACAGGAAGATCCCAAATCCTCCCCACCCCATGGCAGGTAGACTGGTCAGACTGCTGCCAACTCCTTGCTTAGCCCTGTACCTTTTGCCTTTTCTCTTTGACCTGTTCAGGGAAGCCAGGGACAGATTGACAAATCCAATGACTAAGCCAGACCCAACTGGGAGATGCAATGTGAGTCTACCTTTCCTGTCAATGCTTGTGTACAAGTGACTCTCTTGGCTTTAACACACAGAGGAGAGAAACTAGCCCCTCCTTGTAAAGACCTCAAATGTCTCCCACACTGAGGCATCTTATGCATATTTGGGGTTTGGGTGGGTCTGAACTGATGCTCTTCAGCAAGCCCTGAGATGGCTATATCTAAGCTATGAAAACTCCTTGACCTTAGGATGTGGGGTACTTGGTGTCTTGTCTTCAGAATGGACATTAATAATCTAAAACATTAGAAAAACCCTCCCTGGACTTGATGGACATAAGTGCCCTTCACAAGTGCTCACAGAGTCCCTTGCTACTTGACTCTGAGCCCCATTATATAGTGTGGCTCTTACCTGATGAATTATCTATCTCCCCTGGACTGGCCAGTCTTGGGGTCTTCTGGCCCATCCTGGAACCCAATTTAGTGCCTACCATATGGTGAGTGCTCAATAAATATTTTTTACAAGACTGGGCCAGCTAAGTTTAGTATGGGAAGGGTTTAAGAAAAAGAGGAAGTTTTACAAGGATCTGAAAGAGAACTTGTACTTGTTTTCAGAAAGACAATGGAAGATATTCCAAATAAGGGAAATAATTTGAGAGACAAGTATATAGATAGAAAAATTCTGTGTCTATGAATAGAGAGGTTGATTGGAACAACATGGTGAATGTATACTATATCAAGAAATGAGAAGTTGCTTTATAGACTACCTAGTTTTGTGATATTTTTGCTAGAATCATCAGCCTCCAGCATATATATCCACAGTAAATTTTCTATATCAAGATATATATCCTCAATTACAGAATTCCTACAAAAGACACACTCTTTAGGTAAAGCTAGACAAAGAATATTGCATTATGTTACCTCATTCCTTATAGCTATTGCTGCATTCAAGGTTTGCTTAACAATATAATTTCCACTTTAAATTACTTCTGATTTCTTCCAGTAACTTGATATACGCTGAGCAAATTCCAAAATCATTTAGGGCTATAAAGATGGTTGGGATAAACAAAATTTGGATACCCTGACTATGTTTTATAAATGCCTAATTAAAAGCATTATTCTTTGAATTTTTTGTATGTCTCTATTCACTGTTATGTATCTGGGGTCCTTTTGTGAATATTCCAGACCAGATGTAACTTACCTATAGTGGATAAGCATTTGCAAATTACTCCTGCAGAGATATACAGAGTTAAGGAAAATGTGTGTGTATTGAACTATGTATATTTGAAATAGAAGGGTAAAGCTGATTTTCTGGGTCACCTATCACTACAAGAAATTCTCTTCTTGAATCACTCCATGCTGTTTGACTTCTTTTGAACTTTATATAATCAGCAGACTGCTGCATGACTGTTGTGAGAAATTGCAAGGCTTGAGTTGCTTTAAACCTGTTAGATTAATGGTGTCTGCTATTGGAAAGTTACCAATTGGCACTCCACTAGGAATAGAGTTTTCCTTTAGATTTGTCTTTGATGAGTCGTGGTCATTGGTGTTCTGAAGCAATTGGTTAATTAAAGCATGTAGTTCACATCATTTCTGGTTCCAAACTGCAATTCTCTCTCCATCATAATTTTGGAGTGAGAATTTAAGCTGACATTCCCTACAGCCTTGAGTTTTCCCTCAGTGTTTCCTTCAACCACTTTTTCTTAAAATCCTAAAAAGTCTTCACATAATTTCCCCAAGAATTTCAGACCACCATCCCATGAATTTCCCTTTTTGGCTTATGAACAAATTCTGTCATGAAGCAGCTCAAAATGACTCAAGGAAGAGGTATATTTTCAACCAGTGAGGCTCTTCATACTACAAAAGTATTCTTGACAGATGCCTTTTAATCTCTCAACATTCATTTTTAAATACAGACCTCCCTTGCTAACTGAATCTAATCTGTTCCTGAAAAACACATTGATAACAAATTTTCATATAGAGGAAGCTTAAATGGCAAAAATAATGTATTCTTAGGTCATCCAGAAGACAGAACTGATATTCTCAAATATAACTAAAATACTCTTAAATTCATATATAACCATCCATCAAGGACTTTTACATAATGTGAAGCATTTAAAACACCAATCACCTAATTATTTGTGTGTGGTAACCTGTTATATAATGGAGCCAGGCATTTCAAACTTTTTCACACATAAGAATCATCTGATGAATTTGTTGAAGTACAGAATCCTGGGACCCAGAGTTTCCAATTCAGTAGGTCGGGAGTGGGGACCAAGGATTGGCATTTCTAATACAGTCCCTAGTGATGCAGATCCTGCTGGTCCAGGACACTGAGATAAGGACTGCTATAGAGTACATGAATTTCATCTCTCTTCTACATTCAGTAAGTATTACAAAAACATCCATAAAAGAAGTAATATGTTCCAGTTACTATGAATAACAAATGGAAATTACACTTGGAAATGAAAATGAAATTAAATACAATGACAGTTTTCAAATAATGGTTATCAACTAATGGATGAGAAGCCCCCAAAGAGTCTGGTGTCCAGTACATGGAAGCATTAGTCACAGTTGAGGGCGAGTAAAGTGAATGGAAGGGTAGATGGCCTCATGTCCTCCAAGTCCAAAAGCAAGGAACTGGAAGACAGCTTTCTCTAATTTGCATGTGAAACTCCAGAAATGGGTATGACTCTGAATCGTTGCCTAAAACTGTAGTATGAGGAGAATAAAAGTTCTCAATATGGAGAGCTGCTCATATTGTCTTTGCTTAAGGTTATAGCTCCTGCTAGCCTAAGTAGGGCTTGTCATTGCATTTCTAGAATGTAGCTCTTCCTTTAATACCATGATCATATTCACTTGTTATAGCAATGTCTTTGTGGGCATGAGCTACAATTTCTTTTAAAGATTCAGCATAGAATATTCATAGGTCCTCTTTTCCCCTTTCCTCTGAATGATGTTGAACATGAAGCTGAATGGTTCTTTCTGAGAAGACATTTCTGAGAAGACAATTACTAAGTGTAATTGGGAGTGCTTATGTGGATGGCAATGGTGCACTTTTAAACAACACGTATCCCTAATCAGGCAGCAGCTGAGATAGGGCTGCAACACAGTCTGTATTCTCTTACTTGGACTCACAAGCAACTTAAGCAGGTTTTCTGGCAATTGCTTGCTAATTTGTAATAGCAGGCTTTGTTTCAGATAATTAGTCTGGAATAAAAAATTTTGCAGGTTGTAAGTAGTTGAATAATGACGGTTCAGTTGGTGAGGAGTACCTGGGTAAACTCAACCTTTACTGTGTAGCAAGCATAGTTCTGGATGCTGGGTACGTAGTGATTAACACAATAAATATGGAGCTGCCTTTATGACCTTATAGCTAGTAAGGGAGAGCAAATAAACAAGCCAACAAATAAAATGTATGCTACTATAATGTGTTATAAAGACAGAGAGAGGAAAATAACAGGATGCTATTAGAGACAACAATGTAGGGACAGAGAAAGGGGGACCTTCTGAGAAGGTAACATTTTGTTTTTGTTTTTGTTTTTTATGGAACATTTTGTTTTGAGGTTTCTATGGAAATGTTTAAAGTATAAAAAAGTATCAAAAAGAAAATAACCACCCACATCTCTACCATCCAGAAATAATTTAACAGTTTGGAATTGCTACTTCCAATTAAGTTTGCAAAAAATCTATTCCACTGCTGTGAGGAGAAGTGGATTTAATGGAGAACTCATAGCATCTGGGCTCAGCTTAGCTACTGTGACTATGGAGTAAAGAGAAGTGACAAAAGAATCTGGTATATAGCAGGATGTGGCAAAATTTCAGTGTCTGAAAGGGAAGCAAATAAAATGAATCCCAGGTGTTGGCATAACTGAGTGGGTAAGAGGGGAAGGGAAATGTGGAATAGGTTGGAGGTAAAGAAAGGAAACCAAGAATTCTGTAATTTGAGATGCACATGAAACATCTAAATGACAATATCAAGTAGGCCATTGAATAAAAATATTCTAGGACACAGGAATGTTGAGATGTTGCAGATAGATGCTATTTAAAGTCAAGAGAATGGAAGACATCACCTGGGGGAAATGTTAGAAAAGAGGCCAGGACTGAGCCCTAAGGAAAGGCAACATGAAAATGAATTAAAGAAAGAGCAACTAGGCTACAGGAATGAATATACCTAGTCATAAGGGTAGGAGGAAACCCTGATAAAGTCTGTGGCAGGCAGAAGAGTTGCCCCAAAATATCCATATCCTAATTCCTGGAACCTGTGAAAGTGTTGCCTTACATGGCAAAAGACACTTTGCAGATAGAATTAAGGTCTTAGACCCTAAAATAAGAATATCATCTTGGATAGTATACCCAACTGGACTGAATATAACCAAATGGATCCTTAAAAGTGGAAGAGAGAGGCAGAAGTGATCATATTGATTCAATGACAGGAAAAGGGCAGGAGAGAGTCAAAGACTCACTGTTGCTGACTTTGAAGATGGAAGAAGGGGGCCATGAGCCCAGGAATACTGGAAACTGCCCTCAACTGACAGCCAGCAGGGAAATTAAGCTCCACCAGGAACTGAATTCTGCCTGCAACCTCAATAAGCTTAGAAGCAGATTCTTCCTTAGAGCTTCCAAAAGAAACCCAGCCCGGCCAACACCTTGGTTTTAGTCTGGTATGGCCCATGCCAAACTCCTGACCTACAAAATTGTAAGGCAATTCATTGTGTGGTTTTAAACCTCTAATTTTGTAGTAAGTTGTTATGGCAATTAGTGCTCAAAACAAAAGCTATTATTATCCTTCTTGAGACTAACTTCTTGTTTAGCTAGTGAAAGTACGGCTTCTCTCATTTGTGACCCAGATGAGTCCTTAAAAGTTATAATTAAACTCTCCATAGTAGGCAGTATCAGAGGCAATGGTCAATGAATCTTCCATTATGTCAACCTAACTTGTTAAGTGGTTGGTCAGTTCCTAGCTGATGGCACAGGAATGCCATCTGCATCCTGAATAAGACATGTTTTAGCCAGTTTCCTCATCACTGTGACAAAAAGACCTGACAAGAACAATTTTAGAGGAGGAAGTTTATTTGGTGCTCACGGTTTCAGAGGTCTCAGTCCATAGATGGCTGACTCCATTGCTCTGGACCCAAGGTGAAGCAGAACATCAGAGCAGAGGAAAGTAGCTGAGGACATGTCAGTCAGGAAGGAGGGAAAGAGAGAGACAGAGAGAACACTACACTTACCAGAAGCAAAATATATACCCCCAGTGACCTACCTCATCCAATCACATCCTACCTGCCTACAGTTATCACCCAAGTTAGTCCATTCAAGTGGACTAATGCATTGATTAACTTAAGGCTCTCAAAGCTCAGTCATTTCACCTCTAAACTTTCTTGCATTGTCTCCCACATGAGCTTTTCAGGGACACTACATACTCTAATGATAAGTGTATGCCACCTGTCTCCTTATCTCAATCATGTCTAGGCCCTCTAAGGAGGACCATCATTAGAGTTCCTAGCCCTGGTTCATGCCTGTGTTCAGAGAAGCAAAAAGGAGTTGCATACAAAGCAACAGAAGCATTGAGATGGTTTTCACCCCTTGCCTAAAAGTCAGGCTTTAATGATTATTCCTTCCCGATTATTCTTGCAACACTGGTAATGTCATAGTTCATGACAACTGGAATTTACATATCTACTAAACAGGGGCACCCAGGGACAAGCTAAGCTCCTTGTCTCAGATCCTAAGCCTGGCCTGACTACCATTAAAAGCAACTGGGAAGGTTTTGGTTTGTTTTAAATAATTGATACTCAGGCCCTACTCTAGAATTTGAAGCAGAATTTCTGGGTGTGGGGCACGGTATGGGTACTTTTTGAAAGCATCCAGGTGGTTTCAAAGTACAGTGTTGGAGAAGCACAACCTTAACCACTTTCCCTTGCACTGGTTTGCTCTGCCAAGAGTAGGGGGGCAGCTTTTGTGTTTCTTAAAGCCTGAACCCTTCAGAGCTAATGGGAAGAGGCTCCAAAGTGCAAAGTGCTCCCCTAGGTACTGTGGTAGAAGACATCCAAATGTCTGCACATGGCAATGGAAGTCTTAACTGTAGCCACCTTCACTGCTGATACTGTGCTCCTGGTCACAGGCAGAGGCTAAAGCTTAGAAAGCAAAGATATTTCACTCTTTCATTAACTTCATTAGAGATACTCAATATTTTAGCAAAGCAGGAAAAACTTATATATTCTAGTTTCACAATGTGGCACACAAAATGTTGTCCATATGTCTTAGCTTAGGCTGTTATGAAAAATACCATAGAGTGGGTGGCTTGAACCACAGACATTTACTTTTCATGGTCTGGAGGCTGGGAAGTCTGAGATGAAGGTAGCAGCCTATTCAGTTCTGGGCAAGGGCTGACCTTCTGGATTTTAGACAACATTCTTCTTGCTGTATCATTACATGGCAGAGAGAGGAAACTCTGGGTCTCTTTCCTGTCTTAAAATGTTAATTTCATCATGGGAACCATACCTTTATAATCATATCTAAATCTAATTACCTCACAAAGGCCTCACCTCCATACATCATTGCATTGCAGGCTAGGACTTCAACACATAAACTTTGGGGGAACACAAACATTTGGTCCATAGCATCCTATCATTTCCTATGATTCAGTGCATTAAAAGGAACAGGATATATTGTTGTGCCAGGTGCAGTGGCATACATCTGTAATCCCAGTGGCTCAGGAGGTTGAGGCAGGAGGATTGCAAGTTCAAAACTAACCTCAGCAACTTATTGAGGTCCTGTCTCAAAATAAAATACAAAAAAGGACTGGGAATGTGGCTCAGTGGGTAAGCACCCCTGGGTTCAATCCCTGGTATCAAAAATAAATAAATAAATAAATAGAATGAACAGAGTCCTCTAGATACCCAAAGAACCCAAATAACCAGAGTTTGATGAAAGTGGTAGGAAACCTTGTATATGGAGACCTTGGAGATCCTAACAGGGAGGGAATTGCTGTGTCAAGCAGAATGACCCCCTTTATATGTCCATGCCCTAATCCTTGGAACTTGTATATATGTAACATTACATGAAAAAAGGTGTAGTTAAGTCTCTGAATCTTAAAATAGGGAGATTAACAAGGTACAGTGGTGCATGCCTGTAATACCAATGGCTTGGGAGGCTGAGGTAGGAAGATCACAAGTTCAAAGCCAGCAACTTAGCAAGGTCCTAAGCAACTTAGAGAGACCCAGTCTCAAAAAAAGGGCCGGAGGGCTGGGGATATAGCTGGACTGGGGATATAGCTCAGTTGGTAGAGTGCTTGCATTGCATGCACAAGGCCCTGGGTTCAATCCCCATAAGAAAAAGTGGGGGGTGGCTGTAGTGTAGCTCAGTAGTAAAGTGCTTTGGGATTCAATCCCCAGTATTCCCCCCAAATAGGGAGATAAACCTGGATAGGGAGGGGGTCCAATCTAATTACATGAATCCTTAAAAGCAGACAACCCTCTCTGGCTAAAGGCAGAAGAGTTGTGGCAAAAGGGGAGCAGAGAGACTTGAAGCTTGAGAGTGATTCTGTGTGCCATTGTGGAAGGAAGATGGTGGAGGCAAGTGATGAGTTGTGCAGGCAACCTCAAGGAGCCAAGATAGGTTCCTGGATGATAGCTGGCAGGGATTATAGTCCTACAACTACAAGGAACTGGGTTCTACCAACAACCTGAAAGCTTGTAAGGGGATTCTTTCCCCAGAACCTACAAGAAAGAGCTCAGGCTAGCCAACACCTTGATTTCTGCCTTGGGAGTCCTAGAACAGAGGAAGCTGGGGAGCCCACCAGACTTCTCACCTACAGAACTAGAGATAATAAACCTTTTTTATTATAAAATGCTAAGTTTGTGTCAATTTTTAGGTACTATTAGAAAATTATTTCAATTAATGTAACTGCTGAAGCAGTTTTGAACTAGTACCCTATTGATAAACAATTTCAGTGACATTGACTTTGTTGAACACAAACCATAAGTTGTGAGGAACCTGGCAAATTTGGATGGTTGATTTATTCCCAGAATATTTAACTTGGCTGTAGACTTGGCAAAGAGGAGTTATGGCAACTACTTGGATGATGTTCCTTTCTACAAAATCCTCAAACAGAGAAAAGGAAAATGCTGATGATCAGAACTTATTGTGTTTGCCTAGCCAAGTTGTAAAAAGAATGACACGGAGCTATGACTATTGTAAGAAAATGAATGAAATCAAAAATGCAAAAATTCGGAAAAGAGATTTAGCCATCATCAAGGTGAATTTCTCCTATAATACACCTACAAGAACAATAGGGACTTTTGAACAATTCATCTTGCTCCTTGACCAAGGATGTTATAGTAAACAGCTGGGCACATCCCCAGCCTTTATGGTCTTCTCAATTTCCCACTATTAAATTTCTAGCTCCAGCCAGGGGTGCCATTAGTAAACCCTTGTATTTTAGAATCACAGCATGATCTTTTAAGAGGCTTCCTTCTGGGCATATTTTATTAACTCCAACAACAGAAACCAACTCTACTTACCTTAAGCAGAAAATCAATTTATTGCAATTTATTGAATAGCTCACAGAATTAACAGAAAGGTTGCAGAACTGGCTCTGAAAATGAAGGAAAGTAAAGGAAGCTGAGCAGTTGGATCTACTGCTAAAATGACATCATAGGAAGAGTCTCTTAAAGAAGTCATCTCTGAGTCATAACTGCACCTCTGCATGCTACCTCCCATAGTTAAAGCAACAAGAATTCTAAACTGTTCCCTATTTCTATTTCCAGATCCAAAACCCCAAGTAGAAGAATGTATTTCTTCTCAGTTTACATCACACACACACACACATGCACACACATACACTCCATCCCTCAAGGGAAGAGAAAAGCACATATTTTAGTTTCCCTATGTGGAGGCTGGACACACCTTCCCCACAATACTTACACTGTGAACCATTCTTCAGACATAGTAAAGGATGCAAGGTTTTCAGAACACTCCTTTCACTGGTCAATATTCCTGATAACTCAGCTTCTTATACTTTTAAATGCAATGCACACACACACGACCACTTTACATAATGCAACCTACCCCATTCCCAAAGAAAATAATCCAGTACATCATAAATTTCTTCTTCTGGTCCTTCATCCAGAGAATCTGAAGGATGCTAATTCTGCCATAATTACCATCTCAACCACCAGCAAAATCTGTGTACAATTGTGGGATAAAGGAAGTGGAAAGAAAGGGAAATCACTTCAAATGTGTAAATGTGTACATGACATTGCAAGGGAGAAAATCTGTGGAGAGCCCGTATTCCCTGTTTCTGCTCCTAATGATGAGACATTTCTGTCTTCTTTCTTCCTTTGACCATTCCGAGTTCACATTCCCTTCAGGCCCACCTTGACCAGCTGCAATGATATACTGGTAAATGTTTAACAACCCAGCTCTCTGGGCGGGGCGGTGATTCATTATAAATTTTACCCATATATAGTGCACAATTTACAACTAATAAATATGGAAGGTTCTTTATTATAAATTCCATAAAATTAATTGAATCTCCAAAATTGCTTTTGTGGATTTTCCCCCAACCAGTGACTGCTATTCAACCATGATTTGACAAAATCAGACTATTAATACTTACTCCACAATTCAACCAAGAAGTTGCTCATGTCTAACTAATAAGTATGGGTCTGACATGGATATTGATTGTTAATCTCATTTTGCAATAACAAGCAAGATGAAAGTTTAAAAGTGAATATATATATATATATATATATATATATATATATATATATATATATATAATGGAACATCATTTGTTCTTCATTGATATAAGTTACTGCATAGTAACTGAGTTAGACAAGTTTTCAAATTCTGGAAGAACATTTCCTCAAATGTTTGTGCTATCCACAATGTAGTGGTCATAAACAAGACCCACTTTTAGAGTTAGGGATGTAGCTCAGTGGTAGAGTGCTTGCCTAGAATGCACAAAGCCCTGGGCTGGATCTCCAGCACTACCAAAAAAAGGAAAGAAAAAGACAATTATTTGAATAAAGTTAAAGTGGCCTAATGGTATATTTTTTAAAAGATCCACTTTTAAGTTTCCTCTGCATCATTATCATTGTCTCCATCATATTCTTTAGATAATCAACAAAACAGATCATGACTTGATCCATTTAAAAAGTACATAAACAAGTTCCTAGTTAACATTAATAACTTTACATCTTGTTGAACTTGAATTTCCATATCTTGACCCATAGAATTTTATGCTGAGTGCAATAAATTTGTGAATATATATACTATACTTTTCCATGTTTGGGATTTTTCTTTTCTTTCAGCTTTATTGAGGTATAATTGACAAAAATTATATGTTTGACAAATAAAAATTGTATTTAAGCCATACAATATGTTTTGACATACACATACAATGTGAGATGATCATCACAATCAAGGTAATTAATATATTTATCACTTCAGAAAATTATCATATCAACTTAGAATTTTAATTTCATATATAAAGGTTAAAATATTCTTCTGGATTGATTTATACAGTTATTATTTATGTACAATTGACTAAAACAGCATAAATGTAAAAGTTGATGAATAATCATTAAACAATATGAAAGCAAATTTAGTTGGAATTGCATTTCTTAATAATATGGATGGGTTCGATTTTTTAAAATTAGACCATGTATCTATGGATGAATTTTATTTATTGCTAGAATGAGGCAGGGCTCAGTAAGAATTCAATATTTATTCCTATTTTTCATCAGTATAAATGTAAGCACCAAGAAAACTTGTTCACATAGAAAAGTAGATAGGAATGGAGAAGTTTTGCTATACCAACATCACTTGATTTGTTGAAGTCTCTCCAAGTATTTGCTAAATGTTACATAGTAATCTATTGACAAAGATTACTTTTAATGACATATCAGCTCTCATAGATTTTTTCAAATTTGTTGAAAGCAAAGAATTAGAATTATATGACTTAATAATAGTCGTTCTAATTGGAGATAGATGAAATCTTAGGGTGGTTTTAATTTGCATTTCTCTAATTATCAGAGATGATGAACACTTTTTCATATATTTGTTAATTGCCTGTATATCTTCTTCTGTAAAGTGTCTGCCCAGTTCCTTAGCCCATTTATTGATTGGGCTCTTATTATTTTTGGTGTAAAGTTTTGTAAGTTCTTTATAAACTTTGGAGATGAGTGCTTTGTCTGAAGTGTGTATGGAAAAGATTTTCTCCCACGCTGTAGGCTCTCTTTTCACATTATTGATTGTATCTTTTGCTGAGAAAAAGCTTTTTAGTTTGAATCTATTCCATTTATTGATCCTTGCTTTCATTTCTTGCACTTTAGGAGTCTTGTTAAAGAAGTCTGGTCCTAAGCCAACATGATGAAGATTCGGGCCTACCTTTTCTTCTATTTGGTGCAGGGTCTCTCTGTTTAATTCCTAGGACCTTGATTCATTTTGAGTTGAGCTTCATGCAGGGTGAAAGAGGTTTAATTTCATTTTACTACACAATGGAATGTTATTCAACCATAAAGAAGAATAAAATTATGGCATTTGCAGGTAAATAGATGGAATTGGAGAATATCATGCTAAGTGAAATAAGCCAATCCCAAAACACCAAAGGCCAAATGTTTTCCCTGATAAGCAGATTAGGATACATAATGGTGGTGGGGGGTGGGGGTAAGAGAAGAACAGAGGCACTTTGGATTATGTAGAGTGTAATGAGAAAGGGGAGGGGGCTGGTGTATGAAAGATAGTGGAATGAGACAGACGTCATTATCCTATGTACATGTATGATTACTTGAATGGTGTGAATCTACATCATGTACAACCATAGAAACAAAAAGTTGTACCCCATTTGTGTACAATGAATCCAAACGCAGTCTATAAAAATAAAAAATTTAAAAAAGAATTATATGACTTGATAAATAAATTGACATAAATAATAATTTGCATCAGTATTTTCTCCATTTCCAAAAGTATATCAAAAAGACATTACCACACAACTATCAATTTTACTTGGTCTTTCTCTAAGGCATCTTGTTAGGCCTAATATACCTAGAAAAGCTAGCAAATATTTTTTATTAAGTATTTGTCATACAATCTTATTTCTAAAGTACTTTTATTTCTAGCACATGCTTGGATTATATTTCCATCTAAAACTTGGAAAGGCAGCTTTAACTCCTTCAAGTTAGGTAACATGTCTACCATATGGGAAAACCTGTTCTCATTGTCAAACCAATTAGTTGCTCTCCATGTGACATCTCATGTTCTAGAATTTCTCCATATGACTTGGACTTCTCCAAGAATGGTGGTCTCAGGGAATTTGCTCTCCTCCCAAGGAAATTGCCTTCTAAGGTTCAGGAAACAGGAACTTCCTGGTGAGTTAAGGATTATACCTAGAACTGGCAAGGGGTCACTTCTGTCCTAGTCTATTGATTAAAGTGGTCACATAGCCCACCCAGATTCAAAGGGGTAAAGAAATAGAATGTACCACCCAATGAGAGTCACAAGGTTACACACAGAACACATCAAGATCCAGGTATCACTGCAGCTACCTTTGGAAAATGTAATCTGATATTTCACAGTCAGTTTCTGAGAATGTTTCAGTAACATCCAGAATGGAGAAAAGAACATGGAGATGAATTCTGTGTCTCACAGTTTCTGCCAATCTCTGTCTGTCTTCTACCCCACCTGATTAGTGGGCCACAGTAACTTTCTGGGTCCTTGGAAAGGACATTTACTATGATAAATCAGAGTGTCTTAGTAGACTCTCACTGATGATGACTAGAAGGATGATCCAGAAAGTACTGTGGAAGCCTTTGCAGGTTCCTTTTGTGGAGCACACGGTCTCCCCTTTATTCATTTCCAAGGAAGAATTGTGTTAGTGAAATAAGATTCACCCAGGAGTAACAAAAAGTCCAAAGTACAAGAAAGCCATTTTGTTTACCTCTCTCAGAAATATAGGCAGTTTAGGTCTAGTATTCCAGTTCTGTGGACCTAGACTTCTATTAGCACAGTTTCCAACTCAGGATGCAAGATTGTCACTCCCAATTCAGTCATTCCATCTGCATAGCAGCTAGAAGCAAAGAGGAAAAGGGAAAGAAAAACATACCTGACCTCTCCCCTCAAGAATATTTACCAGGAATTATAATTGCTACTTTTACCTAATAAAGTTCACCAGAATTTTATCAAAGGCCCTCTCAAGCTGCAAAAGAAGTGGTCATACAGGCAATTAAAATTCAGGATTTTTAGACTGAAGAACAAGAAGAAAATGCAAACTAGGTGACACTAAGATCTCTCTTATTCTTTCAAAAAATTTTTATATTTTAAAGCGGTGAAATTGCCTTATACTTTTTCCACACCTCTATCTCCCACCCCACTCACTATGGCATAGAAAGCACTCAACTGAAAAGATTTTCTTGAAACCCTTCGACCTCAGGGCTTCCCAGGACATCATATAACGATCTATTCAACCACATTTCCATTGCTGATGGCTTCATTTCCTAATTCCTTCTTGATGCTATTAGCTCATTTGCCATTTTCACTGCAGAGTCTAGCAGGCTACCAAATCATGTATATCGATTACACATTATGTTCAAGTCCTCTTTCTCTTTCACTCTTATCAATTTGTTCAAGGATGCTTTCCTATTGAACTGATACTTAAGCCCCAAGTCATGTACAGTTTTGCAATGACTTACACAAATAAGAGTGAAGGACAGTCTGGGATGCTTTCAGACCATGGGATTTAACCATAAGGATATTTTATTGCAGCTTTCAAAAAATCCTAATAGCCTAAAACATGATGCTTTTGTAGAAAAGAGGCATTTAAGTCTTATCAACTGTGTTTCTAGTGACACATCTGTCTTCAAAATGAAAACAAACCCTCAGAATGATATTAGTGGTGTACATTAATTGTACATGGAGAGCTAGCAATATTAACCATGTAATATCAATATCTAAATTTATATATCTATAGGTAGATATATGCTTCCCTGGCTTTATCTATGTATTATGATGATGAAAAGGTATTTGGAAAATATAGAGAGGAGGAATAGATGTGAGATTAGGTGACACAGGATGTTCTGTAGGATTTCTATTTTTTAAATTGTTTTTATCATCAAAACTGCTTCTAAATGTACACCCTTGTGGGGAAAAATGACAAATTTTTCTTGCCTTGCTTTTCTAGCAGGTGATATGCCCCTCACTAATTTTTAGCAGGAATGATTCACTTTGATTCACTTCCTGAATTAATGATGTATATTTAGTTGCATCTTCAGCAGAAATTATGTTCTGTGTGGCTGGGGCTGTAGCTCAGTGGCAGAGCGCTTGCCTAGCATGTGTGAAGCACTGGGTTTGATCCTCAGCACCACATAAAAATAAGTGAATAAAATAAAGGTATTGTGTCCATCAACAACTAAAAAAAATTTTTAAAAAGAAAATATGTTCTGTGATCTAATGTTTTTGTCATTTATTCATAGAAGCCATAATGGACCCTGTCCCACAGCCATATCCTCCAACCTACTACATTTTGAACACACATAACCCAGCTTCCCACTTTCCAACTACTGTGTTGCTTTGGGGCTTTCCCTGAGCTACAAGGTGAACTCTGCTTACCCTGTGTGATACGTAGTCCTTAAAGAAGAATTGAAGCTGACACCTGAATACCTCAGCTCCCTCACTCCTCAGCTGGGATAATTCTGAGGCCTGTGTTCTATTTGAACTCCATAGCTTCTTCTGCAAGATTAAGGTTCATTACCCATTGTACTAAATGGGTTAGTAGCAGCTTTTTCTGCCTCATTTCACCTCCTCAATCCCCTACTGGTGGTTTCCTTTTCTTCCCAAACAATTCACCTTGATTTGAATCCTCATCCCAGAGTCTGCAGCCAGAGAAAGCAAACTAAGACAGAAGTGGAGGGGGTGCTTACTACCCTGGACTTTTCCCTAAATCATAATTTCTGGTTTAGACAGAGGAATCTGGATTATGAGAGATATTGAAATTAAGTTCAAATAATTTGAATCATGACTTCATTCACTAGATATGTAAATTAATTTAAAATCATTGTTGGTCATTTGTTTTTCTACAAGATAGGCCTCTATACCAAATATAACCCTCAAACATACAGAAACTCCAGGAGATTCCAGGAAAGTGGTGAAGGGACAAAACTGTGTGGAGATCTTTCTTCCAATGGCACCAGCCCTGTGCTGCACCAGGGCTCATGGCCTATTGATTTGACTGTAGGTTAAGTTTTGCAAACACATGCAGCCTTTTTAAGTGAGTGGTGCTCTTTCTCAAGGGGAAGCTAGAACTGAGATACAGATCAGTCTGAGTAGCAAGATGAGTCTGTGCAGGGCTGGTCTGTCTGAATCTGAAAGCAGGCCATGGGGCTGTTAGGTGCTGCTCTGTGTTAATCTTACTGGAGTAAAGAGTAAGGGATTAAGGAAGAGTTAGTGCCTGAGTCATTCCAGGGCTGTTCCAGGTCACATGTGCATCAAGACTATGTGACATTTAGATGTCCCAGGTCACCCCAAACCAGATTATCCTCTAGTCCTCTCTTGGCTTCACCACCTGTACTTGGAAGCACTTGTGCATCCTCCTTAACCTTCTGTAGAAAATAGATGATGAGTGTTCAATTGTGCATGAAGCAGATATGTTTTCCCTGCTCTGCTAGACATAAAAAAACAAGTCACTGAATCTTTGTTGACCCACCAAAAGGTTGACTCTAGGAGTAAGCCACTCTCCCTCTTGCCTTTACTCTTTCTTCTCATTACCTTCCTCCCTCCCTCTTACCTTCATCCTTCTATCCATGCCATTATCTTTACTATCTCTTGTATAGCAAGAAAACTCTGAAGTTTAAAAACCACATGTTCTTTGACATGTCTTTCTTTGGGTAAAGTCACGCGATATAGGGCCACCACTCAATCATTCTTAGAGGCTCTCACCTCCCTGCATCCCTCCCATTTTGTGCTTGAGTATCTGTAGTTTCCAGTACATGAGTAATCAGCAACAATGCATCAGGAATGAGTCTGTTATCCTAAAACTTCTATTCTCAGAAACACAGCAAGTGCTTTTAGCTTATTTACTGAGATCAAAAGTTGGCAAATAACCATAATATCCAAGGACAAGGGACTGTTATATAATCATCCTTTGGTGGAGACAATGAGGTCACATGTTTGCTTGCCTAATCACTGATGGGGGACATGTTTGATTGCAGATAATGTGCTCACTGACCCACAACTTAATTACTGAGTGTCTGAATCAACAAAGCTTTCAAATGTAGGTCTTGCCTAATGGTGCAACTGTTCAAGATCATTGCCTCTGTTTGACCTCTAAACCAAAGGTCTGGGGGATATGATGACAGGCCATTGCCAGTGCTGCTCTCAATGATCTCATATTGGAAAACATACCAATTCCCATGGTTTATTGTTTAGGTTTTATTGTTTGTATCCAAGGACAAATGGAACCAATAACTCCAGAGTGGCAAATATGGGTAAAGCCAGTGGTAGAAGCACTCCATAAGAAAATTATGCTACTCAACAGAGAGGAGGTGGTTCCCATCCCAAGCTAATAAATAAAATAGGCTGGGAAAAGTCTAGGGAAATAGCCAAGTGGGGCCAAAATATGGAGTAGTTTGGTTGGGATCTCTACAGTAGACCAGGATCTGATGACAGAGTTTGGAGTCTAGTGGGTCCCTTAGTAAGGTCCATGTCTCTTGGTTAATTCCCACCTTCAAAATGTCACAGTGAATTCCACCTTTATCTATATAAAGCACCAATAAAAAAATAAATGAGTGAAAGGAAGCCCAGTAGAAGAAGGAGAATAGGAGAAGGGAGGAGGGAAGAGGGAAGGGAAGGGAAGGCACTGGGGATTGAAATGGATTAAATCAAATTCTAGGCATATATGATTTTGTCAAAATGAACCCAACTATTATGTATAACTATTATGCATTAATGAAAGAAAACAAATCCTACCCAGTGTGTGGGTGTGGGTGGGTGAGTTGTTTCCCTGGATTCCAAATGGAACTCCTACTCCCTCCCTCCTGGACCATGGTTATCACAGCCATGATGTCTAGCAATGAATTTGAGATTTGGCAAAAAAAAAAAAAATGTCTGGAGGGTTGATTTTTTTGTGTGTTTTGTTTGTTCAAGGTTTAAGAAATCTTGGTCTATGTGCTATTATTATTTTATCACAAGAGACAGCTATGTTGTTTCCTGTTTCCTTAGCTACAAATTTAAAAAAATGGAACATGACATTTTAAATAAATTATAATAAATTTGGATCAATCCAAATGATTTGAGTACTAAGCAAATGCCTACATTCCAACACCAAGCAAAAATTCCCAGGCCTTGTTGGTCAGCTGGCCTTCTAGAAGTTGAAAGGTCTCCTTTGGCTTCTCCTGATACTCCTTATCTCCCACCATATATGGAAAAACTCATCTCTGACTGGGAGAGGAGGGTGAGGATCGTCTAAGCCCGAGAATCTTGGTGTGTGGCTGAAGCCAGAAGACACGGTATAAAATAAAGCAAAACAAAACCATAAATCAAGAACAAAGTCTTTCCTGTTTTGTTTTGTTTTTGCCTAAAGCTTGCCATTAGCCATCAAGCAGCATGGCTTGTGTGGGTGGGTGAATCACATGGTGATATGTTCCAAAAATGCCTGTGAAAAGAAATTTCTCAGGGACCCTGCCTTGTCCAGTGCACCATAGGTTTTTGAGCAATGTTAAGGAGCAGCAATAGCTCTCAGAGAAGTCAAGACCATCCTTTTGCATGCCCAGAGTCCATCAGCCGCCCACACAGTGGGGCAAAACCTGCCTGTTCCTCCCCTCCGCACTGCTCCTCCCAACTCGAAGTCAGTTTTACAAATTTGATTTCAGAGCACAGACTTGCCGTTTGCTTTGGAGCTCATTTGAAGCCCAAGGGGAAAGCCTCCTTCCCTCTGGAATCTGCATCTTAATATATCCTCACTGAACCAGGAAAAGAGCTAGTCATAAAAAAAGAGCCTTGTTATCTGATAGTGTGGTTTCTCCTAGTCAGTGGCGTCTCTGAATTATTTTGCTCAGGAGAAGTCAAATGTTAAAGGATTGATTTTTCTCCTTTAATAAACAAGTATAGAGGTGAAGGATATGAGGCCAAGAGCTTCCCAGAATCTGAAAATGATTGCTTAATTGAGGCTGTTTTTCTTTCTCTGAAGAACACCTTTAGGTGATGATGTTGTTAAGGCTGTAATCGTATTTTATGGCTGAATCTCCTTGTTTTATAATCAGCATATTTTTTTGACAGTATGATTTGCCTTCAGTGCAGGTTCTAAACAAGTTTGGTCATTTGCTTAGAGAGAAAATGAACTCAATACATGAGCTCTAAGGGTTTTCTTAGCCTGGCAATATGCTGGTGGATTGCTGTCTAGCCCAGAGAATGCTTCATGTGTGGCTTGTTGAATGAATGCATGATTGTGTCTGAATGTTATAATATATCCTCTCCCTCAAAGCAGCACAGAAATTTCATTAATGGTACATAAGGCAAAGAACTATCAATAGGCCACATTGATACACATGCTTAGCATCAGGTTAAATTCCCAAGGGAGCATCAATTATCAAATTAAATGCAGTATCTATTTCAAGCTAGATTGCAAAGCAATGGGATAATGCCACAGGCCTTCAAGGGAAACGAGTTTTAATTGATCAACCTGTAGTCCTTGAATCCAAATGAGCCCTGTGCTCATTCCCAAAGGGGAAACCCTAATTCTAGGTTAGCCCAAGAATGTAGGAGAGGGAATTTCACAGGATGGCACATTTAAATTAGTTGTGTTCCTTACATATACCTAATCACAATGGGAGGCTTTTTGTAAATCCTCTCGCTGCTCTAGTTAAAAATGAGGGATTCATTTGGGTAATTATCATCCCCCATGCCCAGGGCCTAACTTCTAGAATACTACTGTGTCATTCAGCTACTCAGTAAGCAACGTTGGAAACAAAGCTAATTACCATCCAGACTGTGCTCTTAAAATATAAAGATCATGCAAAATGGGTGGTTGAAATGATTCTGGACAGCCTTGTGTGTTCTCTACAGCTTCTGATTCAAAGGGAGAAGCTCTCCAATTGTCCCATGTAGTCATGAACCCAGCAGGGTCTTCTTTCTTCACTGTCTCAAGTACAATATAAGAGGATCCCAGATTTGGGGAAGGGATGAGAGGGGTGATGGGAGGTTATTTTAAGCAAGGTGATGTTCTGGATGAATTTGCTCTGTGTTCCCCCAGCACTTAGTATAGAGTCTGACATATATCTATCAGATGTGGGCAGAGTGGATGTTGTATCTTTCAGTACACAGCAGAATGGTAATCATCATTTACAGCATGCATGCTAAAAACTGGGTATGGTAGCTTATACTTTACTTACTCAAATAGGTGTTGTTTCTAGGGTTTTTTCCTTTCCAGATGACTCTTCAACGACTTGAACTTATTTCTCCCCCATAGAAAAGTTGCATAATAACTGGTTTCTTACAAACCCATAAGATAAGTCTGTCCCAGTGTGATGTATGGGCTTTTTTTTCCTTTGAGGCAAGATCTCAGTATTTGCCCAGGCTGGCCTTGAATTCCTGGGCTCAAGTATCCTCCTGCCTCAGCCTCCTGAGTACCTGGGACTATGGGTGTACCACCTGGCTGATGCATGGGTATTCTTGTTTCTGTTTTGTGGTGCTGGGGATGAGACCCAAGCCCTCATGCATTTTAGGAAAGCATTGTGCCATAAAGTCACATCCCCAGCCCATGATTTATGGGTTATTAAAATGCCACTTACCATGAAATGCGTGATATTAAAATATTATAGCCTCATAGAAAGCCAAAGCTCTAACTTTTCCTATATTATACTATAGGTACTCTTCAATGAATGATAGAATATGGAACTTCCTAAATGCCACATATTTGAACCTTAACAAAATAAAATACATATTACATTTAAAACTCAAAAATCCATTGAATTTGTCTCATGGTTTTGGTCTGTATTATGCTGCAAATGTGTCTTGGGAGACTTATTAAATTATGAAGAAAGTTTTTATAACATTGAACCAGAACTTAATTTTGAAACTGAGTTTGGATGATTTATATTTAAATGAAGTGAAGACTGAGGTAAATTTTGTAACCCTATCCAACCATGCCTAAAAGGAAGGAGTAAGACAGCCAGAGGCAATCCAGCACCATATTATTTAGAACTTGTTCACCTGCTCTGCTGACAGATGATAGGTGGGCAGTTCTGATTGATACTCCCCACCCTATAGGCATATATTAGATGTAGATCACCAGGATAAACCACAACCTGGCAAGACACCTGGAACCTAAAACCTGATGAGCAACCCTTCAGGAAAACATAAACCCATCAGGCATCACAAATCTGCAGCCAATCACAGGTGTGGGCAATGATAGTCTTGCTTTTGGAGACCAGTCTCTATAAAACAGAAAAGCAGATTCACTCCCACTTGGGTTTTTTAGAAGTACATCGAATTTTTTTTACAATGGCTGGCTCTGAGGCAAGGATAAAAGTCATTTAGCCCCAGAAATGGGGTTGAGGTCTGTGCATACCAGGTAGGTGACATACTTTGTGTTTCAAACAGCATAGCCTTTGATAGTCCAGTCCCTCATGTCTTCGTGTTGTGATGTTGCTTGCATGATTCTTTGTAGTTTGTGATAGTGTTGACATTGATTAAATTTACACAGAGACTCCTCATCTTAGCTGCAGGAGACATGTTTCATGTTCCTTTGCACAGCTAACATATGATCTGCCCCTTTCTTTTGTTCTGATCTCTCAACTTTATAGTGCCTTACAATGAACTCTATTCCATTTGGGTGAGGGGAGTTTCTGAGCATCTATGGAAGTAAAATGCATTTTTCACAAATGTCATCTTTGGAGGAGGAATGTCAGTGATACCTATTCCCTCAGGAAATATTTAATTTCATGTGCAATGATCACCCAGCCATAATGTTACTCATAGTACCTAATAATTCAGAACAAGAAGCCCCCACTTAGGCAATAGAGGGTTTGGCTCACTCTTACATCTTATTTCTCTTCATGTTAGCGAATATATGGCTGTCTGAAGATATGAAAATTAATTTGGTCTAGATTCAAATTTTACATTTACTCCAATATTTATTTGAACTCATAAAAAGTTTATTGACATAATTTAAAAGGTGAAGAACTAAAATGCATTCCAAATATTGACCAAGAGACTGTGGGAAGTAGCTTAGAGACCTTTCTATCAAAATCACTGTTACACACATTGCCATATCCTGCTCCATAAAATCATATTCCTCCTTAAAACCGCACCCTTCAGGTGGTGAATTTATGGGCTGATTTACTCTGCAAGTTGCCATAAATGAAGATAAATTAAAGTGAAATGCAGCCAACTAGAAGGAAGAGATATAAATGTACAAACAGGCCATTTCTGCTAGAGTCTCAGGCATTCAGGAGGTTCATAATCTTCATACAAATATAGAAAAAATTTTATTGAGCTATATTCATTTGAATCCACTCTCTTCGTCTTTAATTCTTCACATCATGCCTGCAAAAGAAAAAAAACACTAGTTTTCTCTCTCCAGGTTTATTTTAAGGCATGGCTAACAAATAAAAACTATATATTTATGGTATACAACATGGTGCTTTGATATATGCATGCACATGAAATAAACCAAGATAATTAGCATATCTATCACTTTACATACTACCTTCTTATGAGAACATTTAAGATATACTCCCAACAATTTTCAAGTATATAAAACATTATTATTACCATTATTATTGTCATCATACTATACACTAGATCTCTAGAATCTACTTCTCCTATATCTGAAACTTTGTACCCTCTAATCAGCATCTCCCCATTTACCCAGTCCCCAGTAACTACCATTCTACTCTCTACTTCTGGGAGTTCAACTTCTTCAGATTTCACACATAAGTGAGATCATACAGTATTTGTCTGTTTCTGGCTTAGTTAACTTTACACAATGTCCTCTACATTTGTCATGAGTTTCCATAAGATATTTTTAGGGACAGGTTATAAATCAATCTGATTGGTACAAGCCATATGGGACAGAAGACCCCATTTTCACTTGGAAACTTGATCTCAATTCCACGAATGTAAAACGAACTATGGGTAGAAGGTGTGACCATCAACTTCAGCTCCAGTGATTTAAATAATTGCAAACTAAATTAGAATGGCTTCCTTGTGAAAATTTAGAGTGTAACACTAATCTTATGGCCATAAATTCCAAGACCTTTGGTGCCTGAGATAAATTTGCATTCATGGCTCCATTCTGTCACCCCCTCTCTATCCATTCCTGCTACCCATGTAACTATATTTTCTTACCATTGTGGGTGGGATATAATTTCTCATGCTTGCATCTGGCTTTGGTCAACAAAATGAAGCAGAAGTGATGACGTGCCATTCTAGGCCTACATGTCAAGAAATTTCACATGCTTTTGCTTGTTCTCTTGTACCTCTGTCATTGCTATAACAAGGGTATGCCCAGGCTAGCCTCTGATGCCAAGAGAAGGGTGAGAAACAAATGGATCAGAGACACCCCAGTTGTACAGACCCCATCTAGTAGAGAGCCCCCAGCTGACCTGAGGACTCATAAATAATTCTGGTCAAGATTCGCTGAGCCCAAAACAAATTAGCTAGAATTTTTTAAAAAACTGATTTTTTGAGCATTGGATTTGGGGTAGTTTGTTAAGCAGCAATAGCTAATTGACATGTACCATTTCTTTGCAAAGTTCTTGTAATGCAGGGGTTTTTGAACATTAGTGATATATCAATGTTCTGTTAATCTTTGGTGGCTTTCTTTGTGTGTTTTACTTATATGAATGGGTTAAATCTTTCCTAAGTAGAATACTCAAATGTTTTCATTACCAATAGCTGGAAGGAATAAAAACTCCACCAACAAGGGTCCTCCCCCTGCTGAGGTAGAAACTATGGCTTGGTACTCTCCACAAACCCCAGTTTTCTCTACTTCAAAGGCTGGTGAGACAAATACTTTATTTCTTAGTCTCTCTTACAGCTAGTGGGAGCCATGGGTCCCAGGTCTGACCAATGAGTCCTGAGGAGAAGTCTACTGCGGAGATCTTTTAGAAAGCTTTGCTTTCCTGTATATATCTTTATAGATCACAAAGCCTCTTGGGTCATTGAACATTTGTAGCATTGCTGTGATGCAGGATGTGTTGTATTCATTGTTAAGATGAAATACATAAAGGTTCCAAAAGCTAAGTGACTACCTCAAAGTGTCATAGCTGGCAAATGGAAAAACCGGAATTTGTCCTGAATCTGAGGTTCTTTTCACTTCATTAACAGAGGAGGTTTGGATGGTCTGGGAACCAGAAGGAAAGGTAGAGGGATATTAATAGTTGCAAAACCAAAAATGCTGTCAACAGCAGTCAGCATAGTCCCTTGTATTTCTCTAGCATTTCATTTGCTTATATTTTATTTTATTGTGGTAAGAACACAACATGAGATCATACTCCTAACAGATTTTTAAGTGTAAAATAAAGTATCATTGACTTTAGGTACAGTGTCATACAGCAGATATCTAGAGTTTATTCATCTTGTTTGATTGCAACTTTATACCTATTGAATTTTTAACTTCCTATTTCCTCTTCCCTTCTGCCCCTGCAACCACCATTCCACCCTTTGATTCTATGAGTTTGACTATTTTAGCTATCTCATATAAGTGGAATCATACAGTGTTTCTCCTTTTGTGACTTTGACTAATGTCTTCCAGTTCATCCGTGTTGTCACACAGTGCAGAATTTAATTCTTTTCAAAAGCTGAATAGTATTCCATTGTATATTAACATCACATTTTCATCTGTTGGTAGATATTTAGGTTGTTTCCTTTTTTAATTATCAATTTTTGATGTATGCTAGTCACCAAGAGGAAGTAAAATACCATCATCTCCACAGTCCAGAGTTTCCAGGTAAGATGTGTATCATTGACCAGAAATTTCAGAGCCGCATCCTGGTACACCATGCCAGCCCCATCTCTGACCATTTTCTCTCATTCACCTGTACTCAGAGTTCACTGAACCACATACTTACTGCTTCTGTAACACAACAAGAGCCATCAGGTCTCCCTCTCTTTACTTAGAACTTTTGAGTGAAATTCTGCCTCCTCTTGGCTCTCCAGGTAACATACTGAATTGTAATCTTTACTTATATGGATCATCTCACTCCTATGGTTTCTGGTATAGCTCTCCTGCCACTAGGCTGTGACCTTCTGAAGGGTATGAACATGTCCTATTTATTTTTACATCCCATTGCCTATCATGGTACCTGACATATAGCAGAGACTGGGGGAACTGATGAGTTGGGCCGCTGGAGAAATGAGAACAGTAAAAATACTGAAATTGTAGTTACAGCCAAACCCATATTCTTTAATGTGATGCAGCAGGAATGAACAAGAAGTTGTAGATGGCAGTAAACCAGAAGTGCTGATTTAATGTTCTGGGTCCCCACTTCGATGTCAGTTTTGCTCTAGACCCTAGCCACAGTCCCAACATGGCCAGGGTATGCTCTATTCACTTTACTGCTGTGGTTACTGTGCTGGGTGACATATGGCCCAGTCTCTCTGGCTAAGTGAGAGGCCCATGACAAGCTGCCCCTGAAGCCGAGACATTCCTTGGGCTTCTCTGACCAGCATAAAAGGGGTGATGATCCATAGCAAATTGTCACTAAAGCATGTTCTGTGAGGTGTGATTTCTCTCCAAGAAATATTCAGACCATGAAGCACTATCTGCAACCCAGAGATTGGTGCCATTTATATGACAGATTCAATATGTACTCTGAACTAAGGTAGGTAAAATTGTGGCTATACTGAGAAATATAATTTATGCAACATTAGCTGCAGGGGATATGGGCTCTTCCCCTTCACCCACAGTGCCCAAGGGCCAAGGACACCTGTAAAACTCTGATTAAAAATGGGAACTCTGGGCCAGTGCTGTTCTGTGCTTCTTGTAAGGCTGGAAAAATTGCTGATGGTGACGGCACCAGTTTTCAACACCTACTATGTTCTGGACACTCCACCATGGATTTACACAGTTATACCTCACTTGATCTATAAAGTGAACATGATTCTTCCTTGTAGAAGGAGCCAGGCAGGAGGCAGAAGATCAAAGAGAGAAAACGTTGCAGTTGTCCTGCAAATCACACTGTGTCCCCAGATCCCTTTTCCTCTCCTGGGTATCAGTAGAATTTGAGAGGTCCCATCCTGAACATAGGACTCTGCTGATGGATGAGGTCTGATATAGTTCTACCTGGAGTACAAAGCCACAGGGGACCAGAATCTCCAACCCTGACCTCATGGGAGTTGGCATGGGCTTGGAATGCCTGGAAGATACTAGAATACAGAAATTCAGGAATCCCGAGACCTGAACTCCCTACTCTGCATCAGGGTTCAAATTTAGAAATGGGAATCAATGGGAAGGGATCCAGAGCTAAAATTGCCCATGCTGTAAAGCACACTTGTTTGTTGGGGCGTTGGAATGCAAGTGTGTTGGGCAGTCTCCAGGGTCACACTGCTTTGCTGCCTAGACAACAACTGTCAGTTATTCTCCTATGCCCCGTCCTTCTGTAGTGGGCATTTGTAGAAGGATGGGGAAAGTAAAGTACCCTGCTGAAAAGTCACTCACCAACTACCCCAAATCTTTTGCACCCAGATTTTTTTAAAATGGAAGCCCAACCTCTAGTTTACTTCTGGGCAAGGGACACTTTGGCCAGTGCTGGAATGATAGGCTAAATTTCCCCCTTGTGTCACACTAAGTCCAGCCTGAGGAGCATGTGATGTTTATGCCTTGTCATGACCCATTTATAGCTGTGTTACTCATAGTCACTGTGGCCCTACATATATCATGTGGGAAATGGAGTCTACTCAACACTTGTCTGCATTTGGTCTTTTAACCAGACACTCGGGGGCAGTGCAACAATTACTTCCTCCTATGTGGGTGCTAAATCACAGAGCCATAAACACGGTGACACTCAAAAGTAGTTGGGTGACAGGCAGTGCTTCACACTCTCTTTTCATTTGCAGTGGCCCACCACACGCCCAGAGAAAATCAGCAAAACTTTGAAGTTCAACAGAGGGCATCAGAAATAAGACAAAAACCTAGCATTTGTGGAGCCCTCTAGAGGTTACAAAGCACGTTCACACACATTGTCCTATGTGATCATCACAACTGCACCATGAGGAAGGTGTTGCAAGCTACAACTAAGGTACACAGGGAACATCACACACCCACGATCGGAGAGATGGGACATGTACAGCTTGGAGTTGCACTTAACTCCAAACCCAGAACTCTTTCTTTTATCCCAAACAGCCACTCATAAAATGAATGAAACAAATTTCTAAGCAAAATATTAGAAAAAATTTTCCAAAACTATGAAATATCCACCAAAATTGACTCTGGCATATCATGAAGCCTTTGGTGGCAACAGTGATAATTGAATTGTTTCTACCAATGACTATTTAAAAACAGGGAAGATGAAGGAGGCATGAAGAACAGGACATTTGTTCTGGTAAAATTCTATACCTGAAATCCAGAGTAAAGTAGCACTGTGTGCCAGGACATGGAGAATTTGAGTGACATTAAGGAAAAGGCAAATTGCATATCCATTAAAAGAAATTCAAAAGGAGCTTTTAAATTTTATTCTATTGATAATGTGTTATATTATCACAGTTAGGAGCCACAGGAAGCTGAGACACAAAACTTAATTGGCGTGGTGAGATCTTGATGAAGAAAGGGACATTGTCTAAGACCAGTTACCACTGGTGGCTAGAGTGTTTGTGGAAATTTGTCTCCATTTATCAGAACATTTTCCTCCCTGTTTTCAAAGGGGCCACTGACTTCATTATGGAAATACTGACTCAATATTTCCTGAGCAAAACAGAGGTCAACAACATCTAAAGGTAGATGAAGTGATAAGTTGAAGAGATGGCTATCCTTACCAAGAGCTTCTGACTTCTCAAATACAGGAACAGTCTTCTATGTCGTGTATGCCTTAGCATTTGAATCCTAGAGACAATGGCAGTTACATCAGAAATACCCAGATCCTCCTACAATGTCTAGCAATGATCTGTGGCCACCATGGGTTCTGGAACAATCAAATGGAAACTGATTTCTTGACAGAGTTAACAGAACACCTGAAAACAAATATAGGCCTCCCTGCCTTCTTCCAGTAACATACTCCTGGAAACCACATTATCATATAGATTGACTTTGTTTTTATAGTAACAATGATCATGATGAGTGCTTCAAGTTCTCAGTACTAAAAAGTACACCCCTTGATGTACCATCAAGCAAAGATATAACCCTAAAGTTTTATCTTTGAAAATAGTGATATGAATGGAACTAGAGTTTTAGTACTTCTCATTTTAGAAATTAAGAAATTTGAATCCAGATAACATACAGCCAGTTAATGGCTGATTCAGGAAGAAAAGCCAGTCTGGAACTCTTTCCCTTACACTAAATTATTTTCAAGATTTGTGTAAAATGGGCATAAGCAATCTATACATACTGACAGCATATTAGAGGCACCTGTGGGAATAACTGACACAAAGAAATGTATTGGTAGTATATCAAAAAAATTGATTTAAATATGTGTACTTGTTCTGTCCTAATGAATACCAAAATTTAATTTTAAATGTTTTTTTTTCTTAGAGGCATTTTAAAAATACTTTCTAGATACTGAGGTCTAGAGCAACTTAGCGAGACCCTGTCTCAAAATAAAAGATAAAAAGGGTTGGGGATGTGGCTCAGTGGCTAAGCACTCCTAGGTTCCATCCCTGGAATAATAATAATAATAATAATAATATATACACACACAAATTTATCTAGCTACCTATCTGCATATATATATATATATGTCTACATATATATATGATTTTTTGCCAGATACAATGCCCAAATCTGACATGAACAGCATGAAGACTTTGGGGGTTTTGTTTGTTTTTTGTTGCTGCTATTGTTGTTGTGGTTTTGATACTGGGAATTGAACTCAGAACCTCACATACACTAAGTTTGTGTTTTACCACTGAGCTACAGCCCCAGCTCCTCACTGAATTTTTTTTTTTACTATTTACAGCTTGTCCCCAACTTACGATGGTTCAACTTATGATTTTTAAAGGAGTTTCCTTAAGAGTTTATTAGGAGTTAGTAGAGGTAAACATAGGGTAAACCATTATTGTGGGAAGAGAAAGAGGGAATATGGCATTTCCTCATCAAGTCCAGACAGGGGAAAAAGTCATCTGATTCAATTTTTGTGTTTTGATTTTATGATGGTACAAAATCAATTACATTCAGTAGAAAATGTACCTTGAATGTTGGGTTTTGATCTTTTCCTGGGCTATCAATACATGATATGTTCCTCTTCTATCATGCTGAGCAGTGGAGCAATCAGGGGCTCCCAGTTAGTCAGACAGTGATGTGTGGTGGATTAGGTGTAGTAAATGCATTTTCAACTTTGGGTGTTTTCAGATTATAATGGACATAATCCCATCATAAACTAAGGAGAACTTGTATATACCCATATATGGCTTTTATCTTTACATATCTATGAATATCATACATGCCAGCATATTCCCAAAGTTGTGTTCATTTGTTAGAGAAATACTAGTTCCAACGGGTGACCAAACAAGTTTCACTTTCAAAAGGGAGGGAGAAAAAAATCTTCCATGATCAGATATATTAGAATCGATTGAATTATGCTATGTACATATATGAATATACCACAGTGAGTTTCATGTGTGTGTGTGTCTGCACAACACCCATTAAATAAACAATAAATGAATAGAAGATGGGCCAGTAGAGTAGAGGTAGGGGAAAATGAGGAGGGAGGAAAGGAGGGAAAAAGGAAGGTACTGGGGACCGAAGTGGAGCAAATTATATTCCATCCATGCATGATTATGTCAAAATGAACCCCAGTATTATGTATAAATATAATACATTAATTTAAAACATTTTTTTAAAATACTGAGTTAAGCAAAGATAAACCAATTTCTTAATTTTAGGGCTCTTCAGAACTTTAGATATATAAAAGTATATTGTGTGTATTAAGAGTAAGGACAATGCCATTTTTTATTTTCAAAGTTTACTCCATCACTACATTTTTCCAGTTTACAGTGTTTTTAATTTTTATGTATCATTCATCATGCCACAGTGTCTGTAGTATTTCATCGAGTGACTGCATAAGAATTTGCTTAATTGAAATTCTATTATTGAACACATAGTTTTTAAATAAGTTTTTCAATCTTAAATAAACAAATTTTTTTTTGCATGAACATTTTTTTTTTTTTGGCAGTACTAGGGATTTGAACCCAGGGCCTTGTGCTTGCAAGGCAAGCACTCAACCAACTGAGCTATATCCCCAGCCCTGCATGAACATTTTCTTTAGGAAGGATTTCCATCAAGGCATACCTGGTTTGGAAGAGATAAAAAATTCACAAGGTGTGAGACTTTCTTCATTTATTACCGCCCCCATCCTGATCATATAGGCTGGTATAGTGCCTACTATGCAGGAGACTCTCAATACCCATGGAGAGAATGAGTGTGTGTGTGTCTCATGATCATTTTCCCATTCATCTTTGGAATTTTCTAAAAGGAAAATTGGTAACTTTGTTTTCTTGAGCATCCCTTTGATTTCTAATGAGGCTGCACATTTTCTCATGCTTCTCTGCTAATTATACATCCACTTTTGTGAATTGCAAGTTCATTTTCTTTAACTATTTATTTATTAAGGTGTTAGTGTTTTGCTTCCTAATTTGCATGGGCTCTTTATATAATTACACATTTCATGCAAAACAATTTTCTTAATAGGTTTTGCCATTTAATGTTTTTTTTTTCCCAAGTATAGACTTCTTAAAAATGATCAATGTTTGTAGGGATGATTTCAAAGGCTCTTATTTAAAAGCTTAATGCTTTCTTCCCACCCCCAATCATTCAACCATTATTTTTAAAGCTAGTTATAGCCAAATCCCATCTTTTGAAGACAATGACCAAAGGACTAATGACATAATCTTAAGAGAGTTAAGAAGTCATGAAAGGATATTTATGGAAAGGAAAGAAGCAGTGGATATTTGAGATCTTGTTTATAGCCTTTTTTAAAAATAAATCACTCCAAAAGTTGTGGGGGGATTTTCTTCCTTTTTTAAACCCAGAACAGGAGCTCAAAATTGGTCACACATTAGAATCACCTGGGCAGTGCTTTTATTGTTGTTTTCAATCCTAAAGCCCAGGTTGCCCCAGACGGGTTATATTAGACCCTGGAGGTGCAATCAATAATTTTTAAAGTTTCCCAGGTGCTCTGATGTGTAACCAAGGTTGAGAACCACAGGTCTAGAAGGGCTTCTCAGACTTCAATGTTCATGTGACCTGGGGATCCTGTTAAACTGCAGATCCTGACTCAAAAGGTCTGGGGTGCATGTCCAGCCTCCCAGGGAGCAGTACTGATCCATGGACCATATTTGGAAAATAAAGGGTTGAAAGTGATGTTCTCAATGGGGAGGGGGTTGCCCACCCCTCAGTGTACATTTGTCAATATGTTTAGGCATTTTTTATTATTACAACCAGCAGGAGGAGGTTGGGCCATCCTACATGGCCCAGAACAGCACCCACAACAAAGACTTATCTGGCCAAATGTCAAAATACTGATTTGGAGAAACACTGGTCTAGAGACAGAGTTGTTTCTGGTGAAAGAAAATACTCCCAAACCTGAGCTAGTACAGAGCTTTGTGTTCTGGTGAAATAGGTGATTACTTCTGGGAAGCATTGCTGATAAAACATGAGTGATTTTTTGATCAACTTTAATGAGATTAAGAGATTCTTCTGGGATATTAGATTTACCTGCCTTGTAACAGAGTTTAATGATCACTTGTACCTGGTTTCACAATGTTATCTGACCACAATTTTTCCTATTCCACGTTTTTAAAAATTTGTTTTATTTATTTATTTTTATGTGGTGCTAAGGATTGAACCCAGTACCTCACACATGCTAGGCAAGTGCTCTACCACTGAGCTACAGCACCAGCCCTAGTCCACGTTTTTGAACTGGATTTTTGAAGCCACTTGAAACAACTCTAAAATAAAGCTTTGACATGTGCTCACAATCAGTTCACCCAGAAACAGCTTTAACACCCTTTGCCTTGCCAGTCTCTGAGCTGCTTCCCAGGTGGGATCCAGACTCTACATTCAGCTGTGGTTTCTTGCATGCCCACTGCAGAGATGTTTCCACTGCAGAAGCAGCCTTCACATCCCAGTTCTCTTGCTTTCTACCTGTGCCACCTTGCACCATGTGCAAGTTGTTTAACCACATAAACCCCACTGTTTTGCTGATGGATATAAAAATAATAGTGTCAAACTCATAGGATGACTGTGAGGATAACATATTCACACATTTAGCAGAGTACCTCCCACATAGTCAATGTGCACTTTTGCTATCATTCTGAGACAAAGACCACAGAAAGCTTATAAATCAACACATTCCTTCCTCCTCCTCTGTCTTCCAAGAAATATTTTCAGTCTATGTTATCTTAGTTTCAAGCTCTTCATGGTACTTATGGTGGAGGGAGATTAAATAGGTAGAGGAAAATTGAAAGAAGTGAACTGAGTCTACATTACAGGGGAAAAGAAAGGCTTGGGGCTCAGTGGAAAACTGGAATTCTCAGAAAGAAAGAAGTGAGATTTGAGTTGAGGTAAAAAGTCTCTAGGATGAAGGAAACTTGGACTGATAATGAGAAAATTTAAGGTAATTTTACCATGTCAATTTTTCTTAAATATTTGCATCCTTTTTGAGGTCATGTTTGTACATTTACATTTCTTTTTGGATGTGACTCTGTACTTACATGTGCTAAATGGTCCTAAAGGTGGAAACCAGAATTCCTGTCTAATTGGGTTGAACTGTAGGCCAGGAAACATATTAGGCACTATACATATATGGTGGTCAAGTCAAACAAGTTACTCTTCTTCATGGAACTTAATATCTAGAAGGAAAGTCTGACAACATAAGTGATGGCAATCCACTCCTCCATTGTGATGGGTGCTACCATGATGGGACAAACACAGAAAACTATAAATGCTTTGTTCAGCTTAAGGGCCTATGCAAAGGCTTTTCAGAAACAGCATTTATTTAAACTGAGACCTGACTCATGGGTAAGAGTTAGCCAGATAATTGGTAAGGGAGGTGAGAAATATTGCAAAAGGATATTCTGAGTGGTATGCTTGAGATATGAGGTGTCCCCCAAAGCGCATGTGTGAGATAATGCAAAGAAGCTTAGAAGTGAAATGATTGGGTTATAAGAGCCTTAAGCTAATCAGTGCATTAATCCCCTGATAGAGATTAACTGGGTGGTAACTGTAGGCAGATAGGGTGTGGCTGGAGGAGGTGGATCCTTGGGGGGTTGTGCCTTTGAGGTTTATAATTTGTCTTTGATGGACAGAGCTCTTTCTGCTTCCTGGTGACATGTTCCCAGCTGATTTCCTCAACCACACTCTTCTGCCATGACGTACTGACTCATCCCAGGTCCTGAGGAATGAAGTCAGCCATGGATTGAGACCTCTGAAACTGTGAGCTCCCAAACAAACTTTTCCTTCTCTAAAATTGTTCTTTTGGGGTATTTTGGTCATAGCAGCTAAAATGCTGACTAAAGCACTGAGCATGTACAAATACCTAGAGTCAATGTGGCTCCTCCATAAACAGAGAAGTTCACTAGGGTTGGAGCAAGTTATGTCCTGGGTAGGAAAAATGCAAGATGAAAAAATTCTGGTTACTCTGAATCATTTAATGTAATCCTAAGGGCAATGGGGAAACCACTGAAGAATGTGCAGCAGAGCAGTGATATTATCACTTTTCAGGAGGTTTTTGTTGGGGGGTGGATTTAAAAAACAAGTGAGAAAAGGCTTTGAAGGGTGAAATGCACAAGTCACTTTGGCAGCTGTAGGACATTAATGTTCCAATTACTTAGTGTGATCACCTGTGTGACAGCAATAAGCATTTGTGAATAATTAGAGTTTGCAAATCTTCATTTAAGGTCAGCAAACGCTGGAAATTCAGCACTTGTCCAAAGGCTCGTGCTTGAGAATTGAGAAAGGAGGCCCTTACCTACTGGTAAAGGCCCCAGTGTTTCTCAACGAAGCATTTCAGTTCCAGATCTGAAATTTCCATGGAGGGCTAAGGAAAATTTCCAGAAGCCTCAGAAGCATTTTTTGGAGCAGTAAATACAAGATAACTGGCAAGTGATCAAATTCTTATAGCATGCAGTGGGAACTCAGAGTGAGCTCTTTCCTGTCACTTCAAAGTATTTTGTGGGCTGGGAAGAATTTGACCTTAAATAAAGTAGAAATGAACAGTCTCTTGGATCCCACGGCTTAATTTATTGAACAGGGGAAATAAGCCTTGTGAGGGAGACAGATCCCTTCCTAACAATTTAACCATTAATAAAGCCCTACTATAAATGGAAGTCAGGAGAGAAGGTAGCTTGTCAGAGGGCAAAGGAACTGGCCCCATTATACAAAATAGGTCAGGCAGGGAGAAAGTTGTCATGTCTCCTGACTAGTTAAGTTGATCAGAGATGACAGGCCTTGTCAGTTTTGAACAGATTGAAAAAAGATAAGGAATATACAAGAGGTTTCTTGTTGTGCCCTTTCTTAAAAGATGACTGTTTCAAAGAGGATCCTGAAGAGGAAGAACTGATAATATTTATCACAGTTTTAAGTTTTGTGCTTGAAAAACTGTGTTTATGTAGGCATGGGTGTGTGTGTGTTCAGAAACAATTTTTTATGAAAAAATTTTTGTGCTTCTTCTAGGGAGTTCCTGGTGCTGTATAATGCTCTTTCATTTAGGAAATTCTAATACCTGAGGAGAGACTTCCTTTCCATTGGTTTGATTTTGGTGATACCCTTTGGTTGTTTTCTTGGTGTTCTGGTTTTTGTCCTCAGAAGTCAAAAGAGAGAGCAGGGAAACCACTGCATATGGTAACAAGCTAAAGAGAGGAAGAAAAAGTGAAAATGTATCCCTCAAATGCTGGGTTTTTAGTTCATTTCTGGATCTGCTTCCCCCCTGGAGCATCTCCTCCCTAGTAACTCGAGTAACCAAAGGAAACACTTTCCCAAGTAATTGGGGTATGCACTTTGCTTGTTTGTCATCTGGTTTGTGAGAGAGCAGCATCCACAAATTTATGTTTGTAAATAATCTTTCTAATCTCCCCAAAATAAATATCATTTGACATTTTAAATACATTTAAGAAGTTGTGGTTGTTGAGGATCCGTAAAGGTGAAAGAAAAGCAAACAACTAAAATGTTATGGTTATGTGACTTTGTGCAAACCTTACATCTCTGGACCTCAAGTTTCTCAGCTGTTAAAAAAATAAGAGAGGTAGCCCCCAAGATGTTAATAGGACCAACTTGTGTAATCAATAGAGTATTACTAGAATGATGCAGTATGTCTTCCAAGGCTAGATGATAAAAGACTTTGCTTGACAATTCTTGGATTGCTCACTCTGTGAGAAGTCAGCTGCCATGTTGTGAGAGCACTCAAGCAGACCAATGGACACCAGATAGGTAGCAATGAGAGTGGGCCATCCTGGAAATAGACTATCCAGTCTTATTCAAGGCGTTAAATGACTGCAGTCCCAACTGACATTTTGACTGCCAGTTCATGGGAGACTGTGGGCTAGAAGCACACACCTAACCCACTTATGAACCACAGAAACTGTGAGATAGTATTTATTGTTCAAGTCGCTAAGTTTGGGGTAATTTGTTACACAGCAACAGGTAACTAATACAGCTTCCTTAGGCTAAATTCATCCCTTAACATTTTTTATACCAATGAATACGTGTTATTGATAGGAATCATGAAAAGTTAGTATTTCATTTGACAGGTCAAAAACTGAATCTGAGCTGCAAGGTGTTTGCATTGGGCATTTCTAAAATGAACAGAAAAAGTGAGTAGCCAGAATCTAGAGAAGTGGCAACCTGATAACTGATGAGCTTGGCTTTATGGGAGCAGGCCACAAAGCAATTTTGTGGTTGACCTTGAACCAAAGCTTATAGTACAACAGCTCAGTACCCAGCAATTTGTTCTTAGTGCGTTATACTAAAACACAACCCACTTGTGTTTACACACCAAGAGACTGAACTTGTTGAAAGAAACTCTAATGAAATAGGGACTTACTTGGATTTCCCTTTAATAAATCACTCCAAAGGCTGTGACTGAGATTATCTTGAGGGAAGAGCAGCCTTGGTCAGGTTTTATAGGGAAATGAATTAGGATAAAAGTTGCTGAGTTCATAGTTAAACCCAAGAGATTCTCCAAAGTAATTGATATAATATGGAAATAGGGATATAGAGAAGAACTTTGCATTGAGCTAAATGGCATTGTTGATCACCTGACCTGTGAGAATGTACATATAACATATAACATATAACCGTACATAACATGATGGATAGACATGCATCACAACACTAGGGAGGCACAGAATACGCATGGGAACTGGAGTGTCTTCAGTCCCCTTTAAGACCAATATGGCTACTGTTTGGATTCATATGGCAGTCTGCATAATCCAGAATCTCTTTCCTATGTCCTATCATAAACAGAGGCTGTGGCACCAATGAGTCACCCTATTCATAAGTGCACATTTACACTACATGACTTTTCAACAATGCTTGGCTGTTTTCCACATTTGGAGACATTCATCACAGCCACCTTGACATTCAACCAAAGAAACACGATCACAAGCAAGAAAGATTTCACTCTGGTTTTTCAAGGGAAGCTGTGAGAAACACCCTCTAACTCAGTTCTTCTCAGCCCAACTTGCACATTAGAATTTTCTAGATGTTTTGTGAAACATACTCATGCCCAGGCCTGTCCCTCTTTCAAATAATTAATTGGTCAGAAGTGGCACCCAGGTAAGTCCACACAACTCTCTTATGCAGTCACTGTCAAGAACAATGGATCTAATTGTATTCAGCGTTTTGCTGCTGCCTAACTTTGGGACTAAGATAATTAGAATAAAAATTAGCAATTCTCACCCTAAGCTCAAGGCTGGACAATCCAATTGTTTAGAAACCGGCTAGTTCTTGTGTCATAATATTTGAGAAAAGCTACAAAGCTGCCTATCAGTCAGCCAAGTAGCTGTGATCCTTTGGTCCTGTCTGCTCTTGGACTTGAAAAGTGTTCAAATTTAGAATCTCTTTTTGTGTTTTACTTCAACTACCTGGACATCTATAAAAGCATGCTGGAATGAAGATTATCAAACCCAGCTTTTTTGTCTCAGTATATATTTGAAACTTGACAAGACCTTCCTTAGAAATATTTCCATAGAGATTGGAAAAATGATTTCTGCTCTTTCTTCCCATTCATCACATATAGAATCTATTATTTCTTACAACTGCAAGTGAATCTAAAATAATCTAAAAATTTAAAAGGAAAACTCAATGATAAGCTAGATTTGGTCTGTGTGCCCTCTTTGCCAGTCCTGAGACTATAACAGTATTAGTACACAATAGTTACAGAAATTAATGTTGTATCAGTATTTTAGGTGGTTTTGTTTTGTCACTGTGACCATAATACCTGACAAGAAAAGGACCATGTTGGCTCATGGTTTCAGAGGTTCAGTTCATGGTCAGCTGACTCCATAGCTCTGAGCCCAAGATGAAGCAGAACATCATGGCAGAAGGGCATGGCAGAGAAAGGCTGCTCAGTTCATGACAGCCAGGTTGCAGAGAGAATTCTGCTCACCAGGAACAAAATATAAACCCCAAAGACATGCCTCTGTGACCTACTTCCTCCAGCCACATCCTACCTGCCTATACTTACCACCCATTAATCTATTCAAATTATTAATCCTTCATATGGCTTAATCTACTGATTAAGTTATAGCTCTCATAATCTAATAATTTTACCTCTAAATATTCTTGCATTGTCTCACACATGAGCTTTCAGGTGAAACTCATCTAAAACATAACTATCAGTGAGGTTAAGTGACTAGTAGGTAAGTCAATGCAATTGACAAAATTCTTTATCATTTACATTAGGATTGTCCCTTCTAATTTATACAGCACGTTTCATCCCCAGGCAGCTATCCTGTCTGCCCTGTAGAGAGTCAGCCTGGATTTGACTACTGACTGCCGCACTGTCTACTTAAACAGTCTTTGGGTAAGTCATGTAATTGCTCTGTGCCTCCATTTTCTCAGCTGTAAATTGGAGCTCTTACAAGTACAAACCCATTTAAATCTCATGAGGTAAGGTGCTTTGAACAGTGCCTGATACTTGGAAGGACTATGACAAGTATTCGTGATTATTGCCTCATTGATATTTAGTATATATGAATTTCAACAAAGAAATCTTACCAAGTGTCTCACTATACATTTGGACACTAGGTATAAAACTGTGGAGTGGGTTACAGGATACTTACAGGATTTTTGAATGCCCAGATCTAAACTATTCAGATTGATGGCTGGCTCTACATCAGTGGTTCTCAAAGTATGATTCCCAAACCAGCAACAGCAGCATGCCTGGCAACTTGTCACAAATGCAAATTCTGGGACCATCCCAGACCAACTGACTCAAACCTTTGAGGTTTAACCCAGCAATCTAAGCTTTAGTCATCCCTCCAGCTGATGTTATTACATGTAAAACTGTGAGAATCACTGCTCTAGACCTACCTAAAAAGTTTCCTTCACAGTGGTCCACAGGATGCTGTCCTTGGTGCTGCCCTGTCCCTACTCTACTCAAGGTCTAAACTCAGGGAGAAAGTTCTTAATTTGGCAGGTCATCCATGCAGTGCCAGCCTGTAGGAATAACTACACTATTGGATGCTAGCATGTAAACCTGTAATGATCTCCATAGGTTGGACATGCCTGCCAAACTTCACAGAGTTGTTTTGGTTTTTAATAGAGATAGCTTTCTGTTTTACCTAACTCAAGTTTCTTGGTATTTTTAACTTCACATGTTCAGTGAAGTTGTCAGCAATGATGCAGGTCTCCAAACACCATGGCCCAAGTCTGCACCAAGGTAAATGCTGCAGAATTGTAGCAGGTAATGGAAGGTTGACCCCAACTATAGAAGTGAAGCCTTGCCTACACCTCTTGGTATTTCAGAATTTGATCACCTAGTGAGAAAGAATACTACTCAGAAAAGGAAACCAAGTCTGGAGTCAGTTATGAAGTAGAAGTGGGGTAGTGGTGGTGAGGAGGTTCCAGAATCTAATGCAGTGACATTTGCCACTTGTGCTAGTCAAGAGCATTATTAGCTGTTTTGTTTTATGTGGGCCATGAACTCCTCTTCCTATGCACTGAGAGCCCATGCAGCCAGGGGCTCTGAGACCAACTGGGTTGGTGGAGTGGCCTGCTCCTGCCTGTGAAAGCAGGTCTGTAATTGTTCCATAATTGGATTGTATTTGGGTCATAATGACTCCCAGGCTCTCTCCCTCTCTCCTGATAGATAACAAGGAGCAAAATTTGTATATGATTCTTCAGGGAGTACAGGACCCATTTTCTTGGCTGTTGGTGATGATGGAGAGCTTTCCAGAAGACTTGACCTGTAGAGTAATGATTTTGGGGATGTCGGCATCTTGAAATGAAATTTTCCCAGACCCATATTTTTGGAGGGGAGGACTATGTGGTAGCATTTCAGCCCAGTTTCCAAATCCTGGTGTAAATATGGTGTGTGTGTGTGTGTGTGTGTGTGTGTGTGTGTGTGTGTTGTGTGTTTATATGTGTATGATGATTACACTTAAATATGATTCTTTTAATTAAGCACTGAGGGTTGGAGGTGTAACTCAGTGGTAAAGCACCTGCTTAACATGTACAAGGCCCTGGGGTCGATGATCCTCAACATGGCAAAAAATAAAATAAAATTAGGCAGCAGGAAAATAGCAAATAAAGGTAGAAATTGAGACAATAAATTTCCTTTGGAATTTATCTATCAATAGAGGTCAGTAAGTTAATCTTGGATATCTTTTTATGTCAATGAAAAACAAAGTCTTCCTGGATACAAGGAGAGCCATTATCTAGTCAATTTTAGCCCCATGAAATGGGTTGTAGCTAATCCCCTTTCTTGGCAACTGTTGCAGACTGTGCAGAGATTTTATTGTATTGGTTAAAAGGGATTGCACCCATTTAATACAAGTGAACTTAAATAAGCTGATGTCACAATTAAGTTTAAAATTAGCTTTCTCTGAAAGAAGATGATAGTATATGACACAATCTTCCACCCTATGTAAAGTTGGAAGTCATGTAAGAATGAAATTCAATTCCTACCCTACTGATCTCACAGAACTGTTGGTAGGCTCAAAAAAATAAAACTCATGGAAGCACTTTGGAATTTTTAAAATCAATTACAAGGACTTGTTAATGCTATTGCTACCATCGCCCCTATATAAAAGATATGATTTTATTTATCCCATAAAACTCTAAATAAGCCTCTGTTTCCTCATTGCCTACTTCATGATGCCCCTTTAAACAGCCATTTCACAAAGTCTCCAGACTGCCATGTTTTCTGGCACCTGTATGTGTTAGTGACTGCCTACCTGTTTACTCTTATTGCAAAATAGACACCGCTTAATTATTAAATTAAGCTATGTCGGAAAGAGGGAGACAACACTCCTAAAGGGTAGTAGTTGGAAATTGGATGTAAACATAGCATAAGTCAGGACAGGATGTCATAGAGAAGACACCCAGGGCACTTCTGGATGTTTCAACAAACATGGCTCTCATTTTATTTCTGGACCATGTAAAAGATTACTCTAAAGATGAGCTGCTGCCTCTTTTTGGCTACCAAACCCATCTGAAATGTTCAGGGAAATGGTGTATGAAATTCATTGTTTGACTTTTCCTTAACAGTAGGGGAATGACAGCTTGATTCTCTAAGTATTTCTTAAATTGATTCTCTTTAGAGAAAAAAAATCAGAAATTACAACCCAGATGCATTTGCTGGATTAAAGTTGGGGAAAGAGGAGGAAAAATTCCTTGAACTGTCCAAAACAAAATGAAAATGCTCAAGTGAAATGCTTATAATTCTGCTGTCTCAAGACAAGGACTTTGGAAACAGGAGCTGCTGCGAGTTTTGAAAACTGGAACTGCAATGCCTCCTCCAGGAGAAAGAGGACATCTGCAGGTCAGAAATCACCTCACCAACTGGCACAAGCTGCAGTGACTCAATGTAGGTGGTGACTGAGAAACAGGTTTTCCTGGATGCTTGCAAGTGCTTCAATGAGCTCATATTAGTCACTGATAATTAACGGATTTTAATTTTCAGTGCACTTTCTTCCCTTTCCCTAGGGAAATATGCAGAGCTAATTTTTAGAAAGTATTTCATCTACAAACCAACCAGTTCCTGGCCTTGAAAGAAGGGGGCAGAATGAAGAAGGCATGGGCACATTGCAGGGGCAACAAAGGGGATAAGCACATTTTGGATGCTGGTTCAGCTCATACCAGGTGCCCCAGCTGAGTTACTTCTCTGTCTTCATGGTCCCCTCTCATAAACTGTCATTATTATTCCTATTTATAGATTTAGCTCAGAGTGGTCAGGAAGTAACCCAAGGTCACAGAATTATATGTAACAGCTGAAAGTGGAGTGCAGGTGTGTCTCACTCTTCAGCATACCAAGTGTCTAATGCCTGCTGTCAGATGGGTAAACCTGTGGCAGAAGCCTATCCACATCACCTCAGTCTGTCAACTCTACTGTGCCCACCCCACTCCCTCCTGCAAAACTCAGATTCCAAACCCTTTTCAAGTGTCAGTAACCAATGAAACAGAGGCAATATTTGAAATGAAAACTGTATGACTTCCATAGAAAATTAAGGACATAAAACTGGGAAATAGGAAACTGGGATTTTTTTTTAGTTGTAGATGGACACAATACCTTTATTTTATTTATTTTGATGTGGTGCTGAGAATTGAACCCAGTGCCTCACATGTGCTTGGCAAGCACCCTACCAGTGAGCTACAACCTCAGCCCAAGTGACTGGGATTTTAAACTGGTACTAACCTTGACTCAGTTGCTCCTGAGACTCAGTTTCTATTTCTAATAGATGAGGGACTTTAAATTCTTTCTAATGGTAACATTCAATAGTTAATAATAGTAATAGTCACTGTTAAGCTGAAAACTCTCTACACACTATGTAATTCAACGTTTTTCAACCCACCATGAAGTGTAACAACTACAAATGTCTTCAAACATTGCTAATTGTCTCTTGGGGGGAAGAAGAATCTAACCCACCATGAGACGGGTGAAGAAACTGAGGCAGAATAATTTTGTATAAAACACAGACTAAGAGAATAGCAAAGCCAAGACATGAACCTATGCCTGAATCACCTCTCTTCAGCATTTCTTTCAGTAGAATACCTGTTTTTCAACATCCTATGAAATCATTCTTTGTCACCTATATTCAAAGGCTGTGCCTTGTCATTTCTTCTTCATCCCTGCTGTAACCATTATGTGTTAATATCCCCTCTCACTCCTCACACAGCTAGTGTATGAGTTCCTTGAAGAACATTGTCCTTTATCACCTATTTTTTTTTCTTCTTGAAGTACTGGGAATTGAACCCAAGGGTACTTTACCGCTAAGCTACATCTCCAGCACTTTTTATTTTCTATTTTGAGACAGGGTCTTGATAAATTGCTGAGGCTGGCCTTGAACTTGTAATTCTCCTGCCTTTGCCTCCTGAGTAGCTGGGATTACAAGTGTGCACCACTGTACCCAGCTCTTACCTACTTTTAATGTCATCATGACTGGCACTGTAGGTGCACACATGCTCACTTAATAAATGAGCAGATTTATTGCAGTACTTTAATCCCTCCCATTCATATACAGTTCATAGAGTTAGTGTGCATTGTGAAGAAAAATGTTAATTCAGCCAAGGTAAATTCCAACTAGCCCACATACAAAATCACTAGTAAATGAAAATCAAGCCTGAATAAACAGATGTTTGAACACTCAGTATTTAATAAACCAGTGTGGTGAGTTTTCAGGAACTAATTGTAAAACTAAAGGGCAGCCATAATTCCTATCATTCGTATTAAAAATTGGGGGTCAGGCAAGAGGTAGGCAGCTAAACGTGTATTACTTGTTAAGAATTCAACTGCACCATGTCAGGGCAGGTCTTCTCGGGTGGAAGAAGTGCCATTGTACTTCCTACAGAAGGTATCCAATGACTTTCTGGTAATAGGGAATGCTTGCTTTCCACTGTTTTTCCAGCAGTCCAGATGAATTGTTCTGAGCAGCCTTTGTGCCACCTGCCTAGCCAAAAGAGACTTCAATCTGTCGACCACTTAATAGAAATTTCCCTCAGTGAGAAGCCAATTGACCAACTCTGCCTGGGACTAAACCAGCTACCACCTCACCATCTGCATAAAGCTCTAAACTCGAGGGCGTGGGAATGATGAGTTCACCAGCAGGGAGTGGTGGCAAGGGAGTACAAGTTAAATTTGCAAGTCTTGATTTGCTCCTCATGATTCCTTCTTCTCAAATGCCACAGCATGTGCAGGGAGTTAAAACGAGCAGCGTTGTCACGATGCAGCCAAGCCTGATTAGACAGCCTGGAATTCATTTCCCCAGTTTTCTGCGTGGGCTGCACACAGCATGAGAGGGAATAAGAGAAAAGGCTTCATGGCTCAGAGACGGCTGCACCATAAATGACAAAGATGCACCTGACAAGCCCTTGCTCATCCTGGGAGCCAAGGCAGGCTCTGCAGAGGCTTGGCAGTCTCTGCTGCAGTGGTGTTAGCACGGGGTACGACCTCAAAATGGCCATAGTCTCCTCTCTTCTTCCTCCTCCCTCATTTCTTTCACTCTCCTTACCTTTTTCACAGTCTCTCTCTTTCTTTCATGTTTTCCCTGATTTGTATGTATATCAAGCCTTTGTTTTTTCAAGATCTTTGAAAAGAAAAAATTATTTGTGCTTCCTTGTGATGCTTTGCCCATTAAACTGTGAACCAGGGTAGATGCTCTGACTCATATTTGAATCCCCAAAGCACCTGGTGGATCTTTATGCTTACTGAGTAAATGCTGCTGACTGGTTGAACAAATGAATGAATGAACAAATGGAAAATCAAACAAAGAAATAATCCAGTATGTGAAAGTTGTGTTGTTCTTTGAGGAAGTGAGTTTCTTCAATGTCTTCAGTATTTACTTGCTTCACTCTGATCCAATACAGTGAAATATTTGCAAAGACTGTAACTCAAAAGGATATTTTAAAGGACTACAGTGGGAAATAGTGATTTAAAGGACTGGCAAGAAGTCTGACAGATGGTGGTGTGATCCTCACCTCTGTGACTTACAAGCTGGGTGACCTGGGTCAAATTACATAAGCTTTCGTAGCCTTCTTTCCCCCACAAACAAACAACATCATACTGAATACCCCATGCAGTCAACATGAGGAGTAAATAATGTAATGTATGTGAAGCACAGGATGTGGTCTAAGACATATCACAAGCATATAATAAATGGTAATGCTCATGATAATAAAAATGATAGTGATGATTACTAATGTTGAACATTAATATTTTAAAAGATTTGGTGAGCTGCTGAGATAACCTATTGCTCTCTGACATATTTGAGATGAAAACCTATCCTACAAAAAGTAGTTTGGATATTCCATATACACCATATCGCATAAATACACTTAATTTACCAATTGAAAAAAATAATTGTATTTAAGATTACCTATTTTTAAATCTCTAATTACTGTGAAGAGAGTTTAAATATTGGGTAATTGGTAATTACTCTTTTTGTTAATGTCTTAATTTCTGTAAAATGGACTGCATCGATGGCTTGGAAAAGAAAGTTTGCAGCAAGTTGCACTTGACATTCAGCTTTCAAGCAGATAAAGCAGGATTACTCAGCACTACTGACATTTGGAGTTAGATCATTCTTTATTTAGGGGGCTGTCCTGGGTATTGTGGGATAATAAACAGCATCCTTGAAATCTCCCCTACTAGATAACAGTAGCAGTTCACCCCTCACCCCATGTATGATAAACTAAACTGTCTCTAGACATTGCCAATGTCCCATGAGGGGCAAAATCCACGTATATTCCCACATCCTGAGTTGAGAACCACTGAGTAGAAAAACATGCTCCATTAACATTGAGAGAAGGGAACATGCTGGTCATAACTGTACTTTAACCCATGGAAATTTACATGCCAGTATACAAGGATCTATAGATTTCTGTCCTGAAAACCTCTACCTTCCACCATGTATGCTCCATGTGCTTTTCTGGTCTCAAGTCTACTCTGTAAAAGTTGTCTCACAAATTCCAGCTCCCCACTGAAAATTCACAAAGCAGCCACTCCAGGGCTCTGTGTGTTAAAAGCCATCCAGGTGACTTCAGCATGTTTGCCATGGAGAAGCTCTTCAATCAATGGTCACAATCAATTTAAAGGTTCCTCACACTCACCCCCACTGAGTCGTTTACACCCAACCAGGTTGAAATCGGAGCCTAGAACAAGAACTTTGCCAGGTAAGAAAACAAATGAGTAAAATCTTGATGCACTTCAAAACCACTGCAGAACTCATTTTCTCCTAACCTAGTGAAGAGCAGAAAAAAAGAGCATCACAAATCAAAAGAAATGTGGCTTCACTAGAGAGTGAAAAACCTCAGCCTCAAATCATTGCCTTCAGAGAAAGTGAAGAGACCTTATGTAATTGGGTCAGAGCTAGGAAGATGTCAAAATCAAGGACAAAACATTTCCAGAAAACCACAGAGAAGGCATTTGGAGAAGCTTTTTGTTTTGTTTTGTTTTTTTAGTTGAGTTCTATGTAAATCAATAAATCAGTCTTAAGTATTCCACAGAGGGAAAAGGTTGTGAAATCATGAGAAGTCAATGTCTATGAGAAGTAAATCTTAATAGTGAAGGCTGAAAAGCAGCATAAAAAGATTCTTGTGAGAAAATATATAGTGGAAAAAGCAAGATACAAATCTGTACAAGTGCTATGAATGGTGCTTTGTCAGAAAAAAGTATAAGGAGAATAAGTTCCCATTTACTGAGTAATTACCGATCCCAGGTGTTGTGCTTAGACATAATTTTGTAAAAACATCTCTCTAATCTTTTGCAACTACCCTATGAGGGAGATGCCATTTTCTGTTTGTGTGTGTGTGAAATAAAATAGATATGTCAAGCTCAAAGTTGCAAAAGTAGAAGGAAATGAGATCAAGTCTTTATGACCCCAAATCACCATTTTGTTAGTAACTTGATTGTATTTCATTCCAAATGTAAATGCAGAGGAAAAGACTGGAGGGGGAGAGATCAAAGTGAACATTATGCTAAATTGGTTATCTGGACAATTATTTTTTCCCAGTTCTGTTACGTAGTTCTAGTTTTTATATAGAAAGGTTTTTTAAGTTATTATGCCTTACCATTTGAAAGGGATGATATTTCCATTCACAAATAAATTTAACCATAAGCTTATTGTAAGATGATAAAATGCATGTTTCCCAAATATGGAGCTGCTAATATTGAGCTGCATCTTATTATTGTAAGATGATAAAATGCATGTTTCCCAAATATGGAGCTGCTAATTTGGTTGGTTGGTTCATGATTTGAGATCTTTCTTTTTTAATATAAGCATTTATAACTCAGCACTTGCTTTCATTGCATCCCATAAGTTTTAGTATGTTATAATTTTAATTTCATTAGTCTCAAAGTATTTTCTAATTTCTAATATGATTTTTTTCATTGATACATTAGTTATTTAGGAATATGTTGCTTAAGTTCTACAAGTTGTTCATTTCCCAAACTTCCCTCTCTTATCAATTTGTAATTTAATTCTATTATGGTCAAAGGGCAGACTTTTCAAAATTTTAATCCTTGTAAATGTATTGAGACTTTGAGGGGACAACATATGGTCTGTGCTGGACAGTGTTCTTGTGTGCTTGAGAAAGATGAGTACTCTGTTCTTGTTGGGTAGAGTGTTATATGTGTGTCTGTTAGGTCTAGTTTGCAGTATTGCTCAAATCTTCTGTTTCCTTATTGATCTTCTGTTTAGTTCTAGCCATTATAGAATATAGGATATAGAAGTCCTCAGTTATTATCATTAGTTTGTCTATTTCTCCCTTTAGTTCTGTCAATTTTTGATTTATGTATTGGGAGGGTCTGCTGTTAGGTGTTAATGCACTTCTTATCAAGTATCTGGGTATATCATTTTGCCTTCCTGCCAATATTGAAAATTAGCCCTTGAATCAGTAAGAACGACAGTGATGCATAATGCTTAGCATTTAAGGATAATAAGTACCTTATGTTCTCCTCTATCAGAGATGACATCTCTCTGGATGACTGGTAAATATGTCTTATCTGGACATAAATGTTCTTTGAAAAATAAAGTCAAAGAGTTCTTGAAAAAATAAATTTTCTTCTGATTTTCCTCTATGGGAAATATGAAACTGAAAATTTCACATTTTTCCTAATTTTTCAGTTTCTCAAAGGAATCACTGAATTGAAATCATATTTCTGAGTCCATTACTGGTTATGGTAAAAAATATTACTACTGTCAGTACTTGCCAGAAAAGCTAGTTTCGCTTTTAAGAAATAATCTCCCTAAGAATACAAGGACTTGGAACCTCTCCATTTCTAAGGGATACCAGACTTGCTATGGCCAAGGTGCCACTATCATCCTATCATGCCTTGTGTGCCTAATATGTACTAGGTGCATTGTAGTCTTTAAGGAGCTATGCCATGGCATCAAGAAGATAAAAATCAGAAAACCAATATGTTACAATTTAATAAGCATTGTAGCATAAATAGAAGATACTAGAGAAGTGGGGTATAATGCCGGAAGAAGGGAGCTATTACAGACTGAATGTTTGTGTTCTCCCAAACTCCTTTGTCGAAGCCCTAATCCTCAATGTAAGAGTATTCAGAGGGGTGGGGTTTTGGGGATGTAATTAGATTTAGGTCAAGAGGGTGAGGCCCCCATGAAGGGATTAGTGCTCTTGTAAGAAGAAGAAGAGATCTCAGAGCATCCTTCTCCTACAGAGAAGTCAGCTGTTTACAAACCAGGAAAAAGTCTTTCACCAGAATGTGACCATGCTGGCACCTTCATCTTGGATTTTCAACTTCAAGAACTGTGACAAACAAATGTTGTTCAGCCACCCAATCTATGGTATTTTGTAATAGTAGCCTAAGCACACTAAAATAAGGGCACCCCTCCCTGAAAAGGGCATATAATGATTCTTTTCCAACCTACACAATACAGACTAGGTTGAGATTATGGGACTATGTATGGGTACAATAGAGTCACAGATCATTCTAACTTATTCTCATGTGCTGCTGTACAGCCATGTTTCTTGAAATATAGTCTAAGACCCATGGGTTGATCTCAAAAGACTGCTAAGATGTAGGTGTTTTCTTCAGTTCTTAATGGCAAACAGGGACCAATTCCCCAGGTTTTCACTTTTATACATAACCAAAAACTAAGTGAATTAATAAGTCATGAACATTTTGCATTTTGGGAATCACCTGAAGTATGTGTTGATGGATGAATGGATAAAGAATATGTGGTGCATATATACAATGGAATATTAGCCATAAAATAGAATGAAATCACCTTATTTGTGGCAACATGAATGATAACGGAGGACTTTATTCCAAGCAAAATAATCCAGGAACAGAAAAGCAAATACTACATGTTCTCACTCATGTGGAAGCTAAAAAAGTCAACTTCATAGAAGTAGAGAGTAGAATAGTGGTCTCTAGAGACTAAGAAGGGTAGGAGGAAGGGAAGATGGAGAAAGGTTGAATAACAGGTGCCAAAGTGCTGTTACATGGGAATAATGGGTTCTGGTGTTCTACAGCACAGTGGAGTGACTACATTCAAACAATTTATTATGCCCTATAAAAAACTAGGAGTTTAAAGCTTCCCAAAACAAAGAAATGATAAATGTTTAAAGAGAAGAAATTGCTAATTACCTTGATTTGATCATTACACATTGTATACATGTATCTAATTACTACACTGTACCTTATAAATGTGTACAATTATGCCAATTTTAAGATGCCAAGCCACAAAATTGTTTTGCATTGCTCTGAGACCTTAGTTTAGTATGAATGTATACCAGTTTAAATACATATGAAGTCTCCCACACAACACGTGGTCAGGTTGCCACATCCAACACTGAAGAGATAGATATCCTGTAACTTCAGAATGACAAATTCTCTCAAGAGCTTCATCAGTCCCAGGGCTTCTGATGGCTGCTATCTTGGGGTTCACTAGCATAATTGGAGAATTATTCTTAGGTTTTTACCTTTGTTAATCATTTATTTTTCTTGTAATTGCTGCATTGTTACTACTTTAATACTTATATTGTTCCTCACCAATTCTTTGTTATCACTGAGCTCTTTTACCACTGGAAAAAGAGAAGAGACAGCATAGGCAAATTGTAGGGTCTTATTTTGCTCTGCCCCCAAAGTTTAACAAGTATTGCCCTAGAGAAACTGTTCAGTCTCACCAGGTTACCCTATTAATGGTGGTCTGAAGCTTCCATGTGTCCAGACACTATCTCTGAGCCCCTGTTTTAAACCATTCTCTTCCCACTGCCTGGAAATTGAACCTGACCCCCAATCATCACAAATTTCCTCCTCTCATAAGTCTCTACTGCCTACTTGTTATGGATCAGGAACAGTCATGAGATATCTTCAAATACAGAAGTGCTGTCTAATTCTTGCATTCTCTATCTTTGGAAGTATTTTATCTATCAAGACATAGGTATCCTGAAATCAGGGACCAGTTTTTGTATCTATATATCTTAGTATAGAATGAAGAAACTGCCCAAGGTACAGAAGCCAGTTACAAGGGTTATTTACTAAGCACCTGTAGTCTGATCTCAGGGTTAGGAGGCAGCAGAAATAGACAGTCTATTTGGACACCAGCCCTGAGCTGGTTCCCCAGACCTGTGTCCAGGAAGCCTATGGTGGCATTTGCTGCAGCTATGAGCAAATAAGCTAACAGTGGCTTTTGGTGGTGGACTTAAAGAATTTTTGCTAATGCAGCAAACAAGCAGGAGGGTACCCATTTTTCAAACTTTGCCGCTGGTCCTGCCTCTCCATCTGGCTCTTGGACTTACTTTTTGCTTGCTTGCTTGCAGTACCAGGGAATGAACCTAGGGGTACTCTACCACTGAGCTATATCCCCAGCTCTTTAAAAAAAAATTGAGACAGGGTCTCTCACTAAGTTGCTGAGGCTGGCCTCAAGCTTGTGATCCTACTGCTTCCACCTCCCAAGTAGCTGGGATTACAGGTGTGTGCCACCACACCCAGCTCTTGGACTTTCTTGAATCACCATCTGGCCGCCTAAAATCACAGTCAATATAACTACAAGAACTCTGTGGTTGAACACCCTGCCTTCGCTGCCCCATGCCACTTCCAACCTGGTTTGGGGATCCATTTGGGACATTCGTATGTCTCTTGGTTTTGACAAAATATATGCTGTCTCAGTCTTACCTGGTCTAGTACGTGACTGGGTACAGGTCCTAAGTCCTTTTCTACAAGCTATGACTTCTGAACCCTAATAGGCTATTTGTTGGACTTTCTGGTTCTTGTGCTGTAATGTTTTTAGTCAATTTCCACGAACAATTCTGGCCATGAAACAAAGCAGGGAAAGCATTTGAAATCCCACTTAAAAGGAGACACTGATCTTGACTGGAAGGATATGTTGCTCTGTCTTATATGTCTAAAGTATTGTATTAGTTATAATGTGGACTTTGAGTCTTGAGTCTCAAGGTTTTTGGTGTTTGACACTATGAATACAATGGACTTACTCAGTCTTCAAACCAATGATCTGTTTTATCAAATAATTGGACAATACAGAGTGAGGGTGAGTGACAAGAAAATGGTGCCCCAAGAAGGAAGAACTCAATCTAACCAGTGAGGGGTTAAGTGACGTCTTGTCCGGCACATCTATTGTTTATGAGTTCACTAAATCAATGAATGCTAGGAATTGCTCTCCCTCTGTGACCATAGACCATAACCACTGAAATCACAGGTTTGCAGAACAGGTGAGTTAAAAGCAAACCAGAGCACTATTCCTCCTACAAGAAATGAAGATCATTCCTTGGCTTAAAACAATGTCTGTACTCATTTGGAATTCAGATCAATTACTCTGACAACTTAGATTTTCCCTTCCTGTGAGAAAAAGTATAAATAGGTTTCTCAGAGAGGTTTTGCATTAGAATTTGTTCATGGGGATGCTATAGTTTGGATCTGGAATGTCCCCCAATGGCTCATGTATTGAAGGCTTGCTTCCCAGTGGGTGGCACTATTGAGAAATGGTGGAAACTTTAGAATGTGGGGACTAGTTGGAGAAGTAGTTTATGGGGGTGGGAGGTGCCTTTGAAAGGGACATTTTGCACCTCCCTTTCTCAGCCCCTTTGTCTTGCTCTCTCTTTTCTTCCTGGCTGCCATGAGATGAGCAGCTTTGTTCCACCATGCCCTTCTATCATGAATGTTTGCATCACCACAAGCCCAAAACAAAGGGGCCAAAAAACCAAGGACTGAAGCCTCTAAATACAGGAGTTAAAATAAATCTTTCCTCCCTTAAAGTTTATTTTCCCAGGTGCTTTTCACAGTGACAGAAAGCTAACACAAGGAAAAAGAAACATTAGTTTTCTTTAAGAAAATGAAGTGACAAAAATGTGTTCTGGGTACTCTGCTACCTTTTCAATATTTTATTGAGTTGATTTTGTTCTCTGTTCACTGTAACCAAACATCCAAGGCTACTGAATCAGCTACTGCCATGTACTACTGCAAGGTCCTCTCTGAGCTTATTTTATAGCAGCCTTTCCTTGAATCTTCAAAGTCAAATTCTTTTGAAACCAGAACTAGGGTTAAATTTAGGTCAATGTGGATTTCATAAAAGCAAAATCCTTCAAAGTTTGCATTAAAAATTCATGTGTATAACTAAATGGCTTTGGTTGGCTGATGATAATAAATATTACAAAAAAGTTAATTTCCCTTCTCCAGGCTTTCTCACAAGGAAGTTCTGCAGTTTCATTCCAAATGGATTGGATGTTTTCATCTCAGTTTCACAACACAATCAGGACTGAGTATGCTTATCATCAGTTTGTTCCATTCTGTCATAAATAACATCAAGTGCATGTAGCCACATGTCAGGTCAGTTCCCATTCATGTCACTTTGTCCCCATCCAGATTCCTGGGATTCATTTCTATGGACATGGACTCCTCTGTATTTTATTCTTACTCCATTTTTTATGTAACTGCTAAAAACCTTAAATACTTTTATTTTTAGTTTGACTCAAAATGGCTACTCTCTTTCTCTATACTACAAAGAAGTCTTTTTTTTTCAGAAGTAGTAAATATCTTAGTAAATCCATACATGTATGACATGAATAACATGGCCACAATGTATTGGATTGTCTCACAGAACACTGGAAAAGATACAGCAGGGCCTCATCTGCCCCACTGCTTGCCTCTGCCTTCTAGAGTTCAGAAAATTTCACCCCAACACCACAGGGAGTGTGCAATCCATCCAAAAAGTGCAGTTGGAAGAAGGGGTTGAAGCAGTATAACAAGTAGGTAACAGCATGAACTCTGAGGTCAAAACCCCTTTTTAGGATGTGTGATAAAGAACATCAGCTTCTCTGAGACTCATCTCAAGAATTAGGGCAATAATTGGATATCATGAGGCTTATAAGAAACAATAGGCATACTGCTTTTCACACAGTATCTAGCACATGGTAAGTGATTAATAAATGTTTCTATATTCGGCACATTGTAGATAATAATTGAGTAAGTGGACAAATGAATGAATGAACATTCAATGCGATAAAAGTCTGTTTTAAGTTCCCAGTATAGATTCCTCTCCTCTAGACATCTGCTTGAGAAATGGAATAGATTGTGGATGGTGGGGTTTGGTGATTTTGGATGAAGGTAGATTTGCTCCCTTCAAGTCTTGTAAGAGAAAGAGCAATGATTTGGGTCAATTCTACAATTCTCCTGGTGGCAGAATTTCTACACCAGTTGACAGGAGCTTGCTTTGCACATAGAGGGTGGGCTGAGCCCCTGCCAGAGGGTCATCATTGACAGATCAATTAAAATGAAACTAAGATCACAAGGCCTGCTTGAATTGCCTTGTCAGGGTAGCATATATCGTTTTGAACCTACACTTGCTCCACCCACAGGAGTTACTACAAGGTCCTGTCTGCCTTACATATACCTGGGTTACTTCTTGTCAAGCCCTGAACTCCTATTCTGTGCCCCCTCACACTTCCAGACCTGTTCATCTCCTTGCTCCTCTGAACCTCTAACTAAAGGAATAGTCCACTGCTCTTTGTGGTATTAGAGTGGGGAAACTGAAGTATGTGATGAAAGAGGGATCCTTGGACCCCAAGACAAAAAGTTCCTTAAATCCCTTTCCCAAGTATTTTTCCTCTCCTAACCTAATTCTTTCCCAAACAAGAAGGGTGACCAGAAAGGAGCTGGCAGGCAAACATCCTTAATTTCTGACTAACATGGAATATGATGAGCCCAAAAGCTTGGCTTTACCAGAAAAATGCACCAGACATACTGGTCTAAATTGAAGGCCCTGGTACTTAATAAAATTCCAGACTTCTTCTGTGGGAGTCTTCCTCAAACCATTTTATAGTGGTGTTTTTGATACCAGTTAGATTTTCACTTACCTTTTTTTCTGCCAACTATTGTTCAGCTTTGGGGACATATTTCAGTTCACTTTTAATATTCTGGATCTCCGATAGGTTGACCGCAGGTCCTGGAAGTTTCTTTGCTCCTGGAATTGGCTTCTTCTCCTCATCCAAGGTGGGAGGAGCTCCCTGAAGGGAAATGAGAAGAAATTCAACTCCCTGGAAAAGATATTTGATCTCTCTCTGGCTCATGGGCATAAACTAGAAAAAAAATTAAAGCAAGAATGTCAGAGTATAATTCTAGAAGAGCAACTTTCTCTTGCATTGTTGTAACAGCCTCAGTTCCAATTAGATCTAGAGTTTAGTAAAATAAATTTGGAAGAAGAAAACAAGTCACTTTAATGTATGGCTGGCTCTAATGATGACATAGTTCAGGAATTTTCAATGTTTTGTTTGAGATGCAGTGACTTCCAGTCTTTGGTCCCGTGACATCTTTGAGAAGTATAAACAAAAGGACATAAGAGAAACAACTTTGAATATGGACAGGGTGTGAGAGGGCAATAGAGGAGACCTAGCCTTCTCCTCCTGCCTTGGGAAGTATTTTAAATTTCCTATCATGACCTGTTGTCATGTTCTTGTCACAGCTTTAGGGCAATATCTACATCCTGTCTTTTTATGGCTCTTCCAACGCCCAGTTACAGATAAGCACACACATACTTGATTACTGCTTAACTAATTAATCTAGAGAATGTACCATAGTGACAAATCCACACCTCTATGTACATACACCCAACACACATACAACAATGACTATAAAACAATAAGATCAGTTGCTATATTTGGTTCCAACTCATTACTAGAGAAGGAAGTTGCTTCTTAGTACATTTCTTCTATTTGCTGGAGGTAGAAGGGACACAGTCTCCATGGGCCTGGGAAGAAGCTGTTAAGAGAACATTTGATCACCTTGGCAGCCTTGAGAACACGCCTCCTATCAAATTATTGCAGGGAGGGTAATTGAATGACAGCCCCAGCTGCTTTGCCCTGAAATCCACCCATCACCAACTGAGGTCAGGCTTCCCACGGCTGCTTGTAACCAATGACTGAGTGCGACAGGAATCCTAAGGCAGGTCTATTCCTGGGAGACACATGACACTTCAGCAGAGCAGCTCGGGCTGGAGAATTGGCCTTAAAGCAACCTGAAAATCTGCAAAACCCCTGTTGCTCTCACCTTCCCTGCAATGTGGTCTCAATGATGCTCTGCCAGACTCCTATAACTCCCAATTTCCTTATAAGCAGTTCTCTCAATAAATACTTGGCACATCTAATCCCATTCTTGGGTCTGCTTCTTGGAGGACCCAAACTAACATGGTCTCCAATGTGAGACTGGAAAAGTTCCACTTTCTTGACCAATACCTGAGTGAATTAATACATTTCTAGGGGGAAAAGAATAAGAAACTGAAAGTCTGCCTCCTGTGAAGCCCTAGGCCCTCCAGCCTAACTTAGCAGCCTTGCCATTGGGGTATTAGAGCTGCTGTGGTGTGTTAGTCCCTGTCCAGCTCCTGGTCCTAGTTCTCAGATTGGTTAGAACTTAAAGGAAGAACATTTTCAAGCTTCTCCAAACCCTGGCAAATTACTTGGTAGGCAAGTCCTTCATAGACACGTTTTTAAATTGCTTATTAGGGGGGATGAGTAGACATAATATATTGAGGTGCTGTTCTAAGGACTAATGACTTTTCCTATAGTCATTTTCTCTGAATCTGGTATAGTACTGATGAAATGGCTAACATGTCACCCACATGAAATGATAAAGTAATTCAATGTAGACTATACCTGCTGTAAATATCTGGAAGATACTGTTTCTGCAGGTCAATGTACAGACCCAAAGGATTGGCTGCTTTTTATCGTGCATACACATTCATCATTTATAAATGTAGATATAGAAGCAGTAATTAAAGCTGTAAAACATCTACTTGGAGGGCAAGGTATTCCAAAATGTTCTTTGCTGGGCTTCCAGGAGGGACTTTTTTAAACAAGGCTATAAAGTATTGCTTTTTTTAATATGTGTAGCAGTGAAATGAAAAATGTTTCCTCACTTATAAATGTTCCCACGGTTGTTAGGTGGGTAGATCTTAATAAAGAAGGCTGAAGGAGAAAAATGTTTCCAATTCCTTCTGTTAAGTTCCCTAGTAAGTCATATACACTATCTTTGTAACATCAAAATATGCTCTATTGGCAAATTTAACACATAATATCAATGTCTGAACTTATGTGTCAATGTACAAAGATTTATGTGAATATATGCAGATGAATAATGGTAATATTTAATAGTGGGCATCCTCTTTTTAAATTATTAAAACCTCAGTGTACTGTATTTGTTTTTTTAATCAAGGTAAGACTTTTAGTATTTGATTTGGTGAGGTGAGATATAATGGAAAATTTTAAGTGGATATATTTAATAATTTGACATTATGATATTGACTCAGGAAGGGGGTTATTGGTGGTACATTTTTTAAAAATTGAATCTTCTCTCCTCTTTTAAAAACTTAATGAGATACAATTGCATTTCTTCCATGAATTTGTTATTATAAGGATTATAATAAATTAAGGCATGAACAAGCTGAGTTCCAGGTGGCCCCATTTGGCTAATTAAGTACATTCTTTTGTTTCTTTTATGTAAATAGATATTGAATTGAGAAGGGATATGGAGGACATTCTTTGGTTCAGACGAAGAGCATGGGAGAAGCCTTATAGAACACAGCAGCACTCCCAGTTTTAGGAATGACTGTTGGGAAGTAAAATGCTTGCTTTGGGAGTCACACAGTATTTGCAAAGTTTAGCAAAACAGTGAAGCATTTTCCAGCTCTCTTGCTTTCATATGACTCTTTGTTACCAGATACTTTACTGGGTTTTCCCCCAAGCTCTCCCATGTGGGGTGACATCTGACCTGCTCACTCATGCCCAAACACTGAAGATTTAGCAATAACAAACACTTCACTGCTAGCTTCTCTAAGTTACACATACTCGCTCACTGAACCCTCACACCAGCCCTATAAATCTGGCACTACTCTTATCCTTATCTTACAGTTGAGGAGACTTAAGCACAGGAAAGCTGAGAGACTTGCTCAAGGTTGGGCAGCTAAGAAGTAGCTAGACTAGAATTAAATAATATGTTTACATTTTGAAAGGAGACCCAATGGAAAGGGAAATATTTAACAGAAAATCCCAACATGCTATTTTGTGGTTCAATGGCATTTTGATCAAAAAAGAGATTTGGAAGGCTTGGTGGGGGCTTGTCAATACCTTGCCAATCACTTCAAGCAAGCAGCTGCTTGTCATGCAAAAAACCAGGCCTGCCTATGAGGATTTGACTGTGAGGTACGTGTGCTAGGCAAATGCCAATGTCTGACAGGCCAAGTACACAGAGCGTGCACTCCAGCTTGCCAGAGGCCACAGGTGGGCTGGAGAAGGCCAGTGTTCACAGGCTTTGTGAGGCTGCCAGAGATTCATCCTCTTCCTGCTGGGATGCATCCTCTTCTTCACATCTGAAAGTGTGTCAGGATCAAAAAAATCTTCTGAATTTACATGGAGAACCTACTGGCTGTAACAGAGGTAACCTGTTCTTGTCAGAGGTGATATGTTAAGATCTCCACATTATACCATAATTTTCTTAAGGCAAGGTTAAGCAATGAATCCCAAATCTATGGAAGCAATTCCAAGTTTCCAAACTTGAATAATAGTATTAAATATGGATGTAAACGTTATTTTGAATTCAGATTCCATTTTCCCAAACTATGCCACAAAAGGCAACTGGGTCCTACTCCACAGAATCCTGCTTAACCCACCTTGTAGCCAATCCAAACTGCCCAACCACTACCCTTACAATAGTGTTTCTGTGAGTAACTTATTCTGTGGTCCAGGCTGCAGCTTAAGGCATGAGAGCCCACACCCTCTGTAAGACACCACCAGTCCTACAGTTTATTCCTGCTTGTGGGATAAGAGAGCTCCACAGCTCTACTTTCCTCCTGCCCAATGAGTCCTGTGAAGTGTGGTACTATTGATGAAATACTCCTGGGGTCTCTGGATCTCTGTGGATACCTCACTCTCTCCATCCTGTGAAGAATATTGGCCATTTGTATATGTGGTCAGTTATAAAAAATGTATTCATAAACTAGGCTACATCCATTCTTGGTTATTTTAGAATGTGCTGGAAACATCAGATTGGAGACAAGGCAAGAGTGAGAGTAAAGTGCTTCCCCAGCCCCCTCAGTGAGACACTTGTGTGGAGAAAAAGTACCAGTTGTACAGAGAAGAACTAAGGACTGTACCACAGAGAGGAGGTGAGATGTGAACCTCCAAAGCAACTGTTACATCAGTCAATTTAATGAAAAAGAGGGTCAAGCTACTTTCTGATTGATTGCCACAGTAGTGACAGACAAAGCTTAAGAGGAAACATGAGAAGAAAATCAAATGACAACGGACATAGGAAAATTCCACTACCTTCCCTCTTACCTTCCCATGACTGTTTCTCACAATATGCAAAGCAGTAATTCCAGGGGTCTTTCATGAAAATTGGACAATTAGATCAACTGATGAACAATCATTTATCCAATACCTATTAGACGATACCAAATTTATTAAATCACAGATTCTTTTCTCACTGTGACACTCTGAGGGATGGAGGAGATCCTACTTGAGACACAGACTCAAATACTCAAGTACTTGACTGAGATCCTGGATGGAGAATTCATGAGTTAACTGGAAGGCAACCAGCAGAACCAAAAGTTGGGATTATATAACCATTGAAAAGCGAGGTAGGGTCAGGTCTTTTCAACTTGCATGTTCAACTTAGAGGTTGAAATTCCAGAACCTGATGACATCACTCAAACAGTCCATTTCTTTCTCTCAAGTATTATCTATTGATAGGGTGCTGTAACCCCTGACCCTAACCTTATCAAGAATAGCCACAGGAAGGCTGGGGTTGTGGCTCAGTGACAGAGCATTTGTCTAGCATATGTGAGGCACTGGGTTTGATTCTCAGTACCACATTAAAAAAAATAAAGTTTAAAACAAAGAATAGTCACAGGAGAAGAGATTAGATACAGGCAAAATCTTATTTGTAACTGTGATATGGTAATAGATTTTGTTGGGGGGAAATTCCAAAAATGCCATTACGAAAGTAAACAAGCCTTTCTACTTTTAAGATAAAATAATTTTGTGTGCCTTGTGCCTTTATTTAATTCCATTTTCCTTGTCTTATCCTAATGAAATGCTTCAATACATTAATTTTTACCTCAGAATCAGACCTTTCTTCCAGGTTTCAGCAGAAAAGTCACATGTGGGTAAAAAACATAAACCCTTTCCTATTTATTACATTCATTATTAATTTAAGTCTTCATTTTAGCAAACCAGGTACTTGAATTTAGAGAAGAAAATTAGAGGAAAGAAAAAAACAGAAATGGCGTTCTGATAGACTCTTTTGCAAAGTTGTCTTTTCAAAGGAAACATCCAGAGATCAAGGTGATTATTCAAATCCACAAGTAATTCAATATGCATACTTCCAGAGCTCCAATTTGTGTTCACCACCCATCAGAAGCTGTCCTAAATACATCCTGTTCAGGTCGATAAAGGTTCCCAAGTGAAGATTAACTAACTATTAGTTAACTAGTAACTATCACTAAACAATCTAGTAGCTATCACTAAACCAAAAGCATCTGAAAAGCTGTGTCCTCCTCAACACATATAAAATCAATGAACAATAGGAAGTTAAGCTCAGTATCCTCAAATAACTGTGCCAGGGACTTGGTCGAATGAGAGGGACAGAGAGTTTCCTAGCTGAATGACCAAGACAATTACAAAAATCTATATATTATATATTGATTCCCTGACACACAGCCATTGCCCCTTGCTTGTCCTGCTGCCCCACCTGGTCTCTGCCCTCCTTTAGTGAGAATTCTGGAGAAGACAGACTTTGCTGAGCTCTGTTAGCTAAGTTTTCCTCACCTCCTCGGTTTCAGGAGTACATTCTTTTCTTCTGGGGGGTTGCCCAGCTCCTGGCCGAAAGGCTCCCATTGGAATATTGATATTTGCCTAAAAGAGAAAATGGGGTAGATTTAGTTCAAGAATGTAAGAAATTGCAATGATACTCTGAGACAGCAATCATTGTGAGGGAAAAAATGTGTCTGAAAAGTACATCTTCAAAGCTTTTTATCTCAGGAAAATTGCTGTAATGACAGCACAAAATATGCAAAGGAAAATTTGACTTCCATTTGTTACAGATTTCTGGTATTCATCCTTACATCCAAGCAGCAATTTTACAATTCCTTATTGGGTGGAAGAATTTGAAGACAGTTTGTTCTCGCTGTTGCCCTCCTGTGGTGCATATTATCTCTGTCAGGGACGTGGAAGGAACATAACCATAGGACAGAAGGAAAGCATCTGCAAAAGCCACTTCATGCCTTTGCCTTCCTTCAGGTTCCTTAATATTTATGGGAGTGGGGAACATTCACACCTCCTATGCTGCTTCCTTCTTTGCATAACATCCTGCCACATTTCAGCATTGCCTTAAACCCCTGGAATTAACCTTCTAGCCAACACACTCTTCTGTGGATCAGTAAGGAATAAGCAGAGTGCTGAAATGTCAAGTTCCCTTTGTATCATAACTCTTTGATTCTTGTCTTTTATTAAGACAACATATTAATCTCCATCAGTGGAGAATATAAAATACCTTCTACTAAACATGAAATGCTCCAAAAATTAATAATGCAATGATATGTTGACATAGTAATTTGAGCTTGGGAAGAGAATACACAAATTTGAATTTTGCCCATATTTTGTCTGATATCAAAAGGTAAAAACATTTAATAGAGACACAAAATGTCTTCAACCAATAGTAGTACTCACATAAAACATTCATTAAACACTTTAAAAAAAGTAGAACACATTTTTTTCCACTATAGATAAAGGTGTTACTTTATGAGTAATGGGATATGTGTGTTTGAAAATGTGAAGTTTCATCTTGTTTTGAGTGACAATGATGCCTGAGCAAATGCATCATTTTATTATGACACAGATTAGACCAAATGAAATTTTTGTGAAATGTGGTGAGGTCCATTTGGAAGTACTTGGTATAAGCTATCACCAGGGGAATGATGAACCTATGACAGGTGGTATCCACTGTCCATGTCCATTCAGCATGGACAACAGGAAGTGACTTTTCCCACCTAGGGGCTTTAAGACTTCTCTCCTTATTATAATAATGTTGATTCTACAGAAAAGAAATAGATCTGGAGTATTCGTAGCGGAAAAATCAAGGGGTACATCATTGTGGTGTCATAGGAAGTATTTTTGATTAGTGTGTCCTATAAGACAGATAAGACAGACGGAAAGATAGATTTTAAATAGTCGCAAATATGGAGCTGTATTTCATGAACACCAAGATGTACCTCTTTTAATATGTTTGAAATCATAATGTGTCTTACACTTTTTTTTGAGACAAGGTCTTATTATATTATCCAGGCTGGCTTCGAATTCCAGGGCTCAAGCAGTTCTCCTACCTCAACTTCCAAGGGACTGGGATTACAGACAAAAGACACTATATCCAATTGTATGTTACAATTTTAATTGGCACATTTTCTTTTTCCTTGGCAGGGCATACAATAATAGTATTAGCTGGGGTTGTAGCTCAGTGGTAGGGCCCACTTAACATGCATCAGGCCCTGGATTTCATCTCCAGTACCACCAAAAGCAAAAATAAAATAAAATAAAATAATGGTATTTTACAACTGACAGTGTTTAGATTGGAAGAAATATCATAGGAACCTGAAATAAGAAGATCAAAACAATGTAAATAAGACTCAAAGAAGATGATATATAGTGGACCAATAGACTATTTCCAGCAGTACAGTCTGGATGAAAGAGGGAGAAAGTCGATAGGATTATATGGGAGAAGGTTAATCAATTAAAAGTTTAGTGAAATTACACCACCCCAATCCATTTATTAAGAATCTAGGGCTAGGGTTGTGGCTCAGTGGTAAAGCGACTGTCTAGCATGAGTGAGGCCTTGGGTTCGATTCTCAGCACTATGTAAAAATACATAAAGTCCATTGACAACTAAAAAGTATTTTTAAAAAAGAATCTACATATAAGAGGAATCTTCCTAATAGCCAGGTCAAGCTATCATATTGTTTTTGAAAGACTTAATAGTTAAACTAACCTATTTATTCAAGTATGTATGCTCTATTGTCCATTATGGTTTTCAGTAGGAAAAAATGCAAAGATCATCCATAATAATGTAATAGGTAAAGCACCACCTTTTCCCATTTGGGGATTAATAGTAGAAATTCAAGTAACCTCTCCATGAGTCATGTGTGGTTTATAATAGTGAAAAGAGCCCAGTTCTAGGAGTTGCCACAGATTCTCTATACTTGAAAAAGTGATAGCAGCTCTGTCCCCATTTGTGATATGAATATTAGGCTACAGCAGGGTTTTTCAAACCTCTTAAGCATAGAATTGTTCCCTCAGGTAAAGTATTCTAAGAATATCTAATACAAAGTCTGAGGAGATGGAGGTTTTGGACACCTACATTCTCACAAGTCTTCTGAGGTTGATATAATCACCTTTATTTTACTGATGAAGAAACTCAATTAGATAATTTGCACAAAGTCACACAATTAGTACAAGCAAGTGGGCATGATGGCACATGTCTGTAATCCCAGCTGCTCAGGAAGCTGAGCCAGGAGGCTCCCAAATTCAAGGCTGGCCTGGGCAACTTTGCAAGACTGCCTCAAAAAGGGCCAGGGATGTAGCTCAGTGATAGAGCACCCCTGTGTTCAATCCTGACCCCTGCAAAAAAAAAAAAAAGAATACAAGCAAAAGCCAGTATTCTAAATCAAAGCTGCCTAACTGTAGACCTTTATACTCTACCAAACCAGTCTCCAAAAAGTTCTATTCACTTGGCTGAAGTTAGCTCTAACCTGCTCTAAAATTGCAGACTTATATTTTGAGAAAGACTTTTGAAAAAGGGCATACAGAATGGATAATTCCAGAATACCTGCCAAAGAAAAGCCACTTTGAAAATGAACCATTAACTCACCGACTTGACACTTTTTCTTCTTTAAAACATCACTCACTTCAGGAACCTAAATGGGTTTTTATGACAGCAAATATTGACAGGAATGAAAGCAGCCTGAAAACATGTAGAACATCCAATCATTCATGTGCACCAATGAGGGAGTGTAAGAGGAGTGTTTTGTCAACTGCAGCGTGCATTACACTAGTAATAAGATGATTAGAGATGTTTCATTAATATAATTGTAGGGCAGTGATACTTGAATGACAAATTATAGACTAAATTATACACAGAAAGAAAATTCCTTTAACTTGAATTTAGTAGGAAAATGTAGACCTGTAAATCTCTGTTTTTATTCCATTGGCCAGATAATTGGGTCATATTCTTGTCTTTTATACTCACTTGCTTAGTGTTTGTTTGAAGTACTGGGAATGGAAACCAGGGTCTTGTACCTGCTGGGCAAGCACTCTACTACTGAGTTACATACATCCCCAGGCCTTTCTCTATGTTTGAATGCAAATAAAATACCTTTTCAATTGTTCACTCTTTTCACCTGCAAACTGAGTGTGGCATTAGCCATTCAAAATGAGTTTGGAATATAAGCTACTTTTTATTTATTTATTTTTGGTACCAGGATTGAACACAGGTGCTTAACCACTTAGCGCCATCCCCAGCCCTTTTTTATTTTTTATTTAGAGACAGGGTCTTGTTGAGTTGCTTAGGGCCTTGTTAAGTCACTGAGGCTGGCCTTGAACTTGGGATCCTTCTGCCTTAGCATTTTTTTAAATGAAAGAATAAACACAGAAACAGCTTAACATCAATGGAGTTTCTACACTATATAGACTCTGTATAAATGTGAAGGAAACAGGCTTTTTTTCCCCCTTTGGTAATGCAACCCTTTGTAATTCCTTTCCTTCCTTGAGGTTTACTCATTTTAGATATTTTTAAATATTCCCCCCGCCCCAGTGCAGCAGACCAGGCACATCACTTTCCCAAACTATACATAATTTGTTACATCCTCCAAGTTGGGAATGGAAAAAATAATCTACTAGATCATCTTTTGCCAGTACAGGATACAGTTCCCTGATAGAAGACCTATCTGATGTGAAATTAATACTACACTTGATCTCACCAGGTGAAGAAAAGTAGAAAGAATTCCCTGTAAGTTAATTCCACCACTCCCTTAATTATTTGTATTGTTCTCTTTACTTGGCTCCAGGCTTTGAGCCAGGAGAATTCTGGAAACAATATTCCCTCCACAGCCACTCCAGTGGGGCTTATAAGGTAATGACATCTTCTTTCCCCAGGGGGATGGATTCTGATAGCTGCTGCCCCCCCAAGTGCTGACAGTGCCTATTGAACTTTACTTTCCACTGTCATTGTTCTCCTAGCTCCCCTCCCTTTTTGTCTCCACTGTGTCTCTCCTTTTGTGAACCTACTGTGCTGCATATTTTTTCTAATGATCCCCCTACTGATTCATCTTTAGTTTTCAAAGGTCCCCATCAGTTCCTGAGAGAATCTATACACTCCTCAAAGTCATTCTCCCAAGATGCAGCCAGAGGAAATTCTATGAGTTGCATTTTGCAGTATTTCTTTCTGCTGTTTCCTATTCTCATAGTCCTAGTCCTTCTCTGAATGGAGCAGGATGTGACATTTTGAGACTACAGAAGACTTTCAAAAAGAGGTATGTTTTCTGAGAAGAAAATGAGACTCCTTTTTGATATATTAGCCTGAAATGAGAGATAGACAGACAGACACACACACACATCCCTACCAACTGAAATATAATCAACTTATTTTAAATTAAAATTCTGTGTCACTAGAATGCATTACTGCTTAGAGATTCTTGAAATGTGGAATAGATTCAAAACACAAAATTTTCCCACCCAACATGATTTTGAGAAACTCCCACTCAGCTACTGTTTTCCCCCATGATGTTTCATACTGAAACATTTTCTTTTTTTTTTTCTCTGTTCTCAACACTTTTTGTTCTCTTCAATAATTTCCTGAATGACTCAACTGTAGTCTTGTCATCCAGGGAAATCAGATTTCAGGAATGTACTGTACAGCTATTAAGATAATGTGCGCAATTGGTTGGGGGCAGGTTGTATCTCTGAAGTACTTGTAAATGTCGGCATCAAAAAATGACATCTTTTAGCCAGTATATGCCTGTTTGCCTCATGTCACAAGAATGCAGCCCTGGTTAGAGTGGAGTCAGACAGCTGTGTGCAAGTTCTTGCTATACTTTAAAGAATCCAATTAGAAATCAGAAATAATGTATTGTAGTGGTCTTTGTAAGAAAGAAATAGTAAATACATGATCAAAGAAAGTTACTTACCTCTACATTAAAACAAATGGCAAATGAAAGTTACTGTTTTAAATTTAAATAAAACATTGAAGGAAGGCATATATCATTATGATTTTTAGCTTAATCAACCAGGGATGATGATAAGTCTATTCCTTTGTATCAAGGAGTATCTTATACTTGGAATCTTGTCTGTATGTATTTTGGGTGTCCACAGAGACTTCCTATTTCTTTCAGAGTATTTATGCCCTGGACAATGGAGAGTGGGAGAGCAATGATTATGAATGGAGAAGGAAATGAAGCATTAAATCAAAATATTCTGTTCTACTTGCAGACTGAGTAGCAATGGAAACCTATAGTAAGAAGCCACACACGTGAGACTCATAGAATCATTTCTTTGAATATACGATAAAAGAATTGGAGTTAGTGTCACAAGCAGTTTGATTGAGTTGAGAAAGCCAGAGGTAGTAATTCAGTGACCATTGTTGCTTGTATTTCAAGACCATGTTTGTTACTGAGTCACTTTATTTTGTACTTTTCACTCTAAGCCAACTTGCCTTTAACATGACTTTAATTAGTGTCAGCTGTTAGTTTCTCCACTGAAATCCTGACACCATTTCTGAAAGACAGTTGAGTTCTTTAAAAGGGAGACAGGCACCCAGCATCCATAAAATAGTAATTGTCCCTCAAGTAGTCTTGGCACTTACGACCACTCTTGAGATGATCCACAGCCACACATCCAGCCTTGCACTCTGTGCCAAAGCTCGGGATGGTAACTAACAAGACTGCACAGAGTGGTTCCAAACATGGGTTTGGGGATTGGACTGGACCACTGAGTTCAGGTCCTGACTCTCCTACTACTTACAAGCCCTGTGATCCTTGGTGCAATATTTCATATCTCCAAACATAATGTTATGATCCACAGAAATTCTGTTACACTGTGCCAAAAACATAGGAGACCCAGAATAACTAAAGCTATTACTGTCATCCTAATAATAAACCTTAGAAGTTTTTCTCAAGAAATTCACAGACTATTAGAAGTTGGTCAGATCGCTTCTCAGACTTTTGGCTAAGATCAAGTGTAGAAGTTGGTAAGAGGCTTAGAGGTCATTTAATACAACACCTTCCCTTTGCAGATCACAAAGATCAGGAGGTGAAGTCACATAGCAGAGCTAAGACTAGGGCACAGGACTCTTTTCCAGTTAACCATGAAGCTCTGTCTCATGGGAGAGGACAAATAATAGATAGTAGCTTACTTTGATCAACAGTGGAGAGAAAGAACCAGTGACAACCCAGAGAAGATTGGCTCTGTGTGAGTTGAGGCCCTGGGAGGCCTGTGATAATTCCCAAAGAGGGTGTGTTCAGGAGGAAGAAGGACAGGCAGGTGCTGCCAGTGGCTGGTGTCATTTGGTCTCATTAGAGAAAGTCACCAAGCAGATTGCTGATGGGATTAGATTTCCCAGCAACTCTAGCTTTCCCCACCAGCTGTCATGTCAAATTCTTTTGTGGGAAGGGAGCAGACTTAGTGTCCCAAGTGTGCAATGTTACCTTGGTCACAGCTCCATTCCCATCAACAATGGGGAATAACAAGCAGCCTGGAGAATCTAGAACTGTTGTTGGCAAACTACAATTCACTGGCCAAATTCAGCCCACCACCTGATTTTGTAAACAAAATTCCATTGAAACACAACCATGTTTTTATTGCCTATGGCAATACAAATAACAATAACAGTGGAGTTGAGTAGTTGGAACAGACCAAACAACCCCAAAGTCTAAAATAATTTATTATCTGGTCTTTTTCATAAAAGGTTTGCCAACCTCTGGGACTGAACTTTATGAGCTGCTTAAGAGACAAAGGCCCTGTCCAGGATATGAAAGAATCAACTGATTCCTTCAAGTCCTTTTTATGCCCCATGGCTGAGATTTCTTTAAAACCACGTGAAAGAAGGGTATACTTAAAATCCCCACAAAATTCCAATGCCCATCTCTTACTCAGTATGGAATAAAAGACAATTGTCCACCTCTTCTAAGGGTGAGTCTAGTTTTAGTCTCCCTCTTATTCTCGTACATGGAGGAGATAGAGTCACTTGAAGAGAGAGCAAAGTCATTCCATGTATTACTTCATGTAAAGAGCCATCTATTAAGGAATTTGTGTACTATAAACCAGGTGCTTGCCATACATGATTTTGCATATTTATTATAACAACCATATTAAGTAATATATTGTCCCCATTTTACAGAAAGGTAAGCTAAGAGGTTTGTAACTGACTCCATGTTTTGTAACACAGGTGCCATAACTCAACTCCTGTTATAAGCCTGGCCAAAAGTGGCTTAAGTTCAACCAAGTCAGACAAAATAGAGACCCCAGTCATTGTTTCTAGAAGTTTGCTCTGTCAAACACTATCCTACAAGATACTCATTGAAGAGGTCCAATATGATTAGAAACATTGCATATGTTGCCACCCTCCTGGAAATAATCTGATGCCATTTGCAAGTTAGAGATTCTGAGAAATTTTCTTAAACATTTAATGATAGAAATCTTTAATGTAATTAACATCCCATAAAACTGATATCTAAGGGACACATTTTGGGTACTATTGAACTAGATGATGATGATGATGATTTATGACTGATCATCATAACAACTCTTTCTTAAGCAATTACAGTGATCCAGGCACTAGTGTATTTACATGTATTAAATTGAATTAATTCAATTTATCCTCTGAGAAACCTTGCAATAGACACTTGACAGATGGGGAAAATGAGGCACAAAGAGGACAAAAAACTTACCCAAAGTGATGTAATTAATAAGTAGGAGTCTATGAGTTTCTCAAATATAGGAATCAGGTATCAATGCATCTTTATGTACCCTACACTTAGCACAATGCCTGGCCCATATTATGTACCAAGGAAACAACCATTGAACTGGATTGGAGATAAGGTTATCATAAAAAGTGACTAGAGTATGTTGAGTAGAACATTTAAGATCTTTAAATGGCATTTACCTGATGAGGTTATTCCCTCATCAACCAGGATTTTTATTTGTTCCAGACAGGACTGTAACCTAGAAAATGTTCCAACTATAAACCACTTTGTACAGTGTAACCATTTTTATATGTTATTTAAAGCATCCTACTTAAGGTTAATGCAAAAATGATAGAAAATATCAGATAGTGCTAATACTATTTAATCACAAGAAAATGAAGGTACATTAAATTGGGCTTTTGTGTGGCATAAACTATACTGAAAGAGGCAACACCACACCATAAGGAACCACTGTATTGCCCTTATTGGTAAAATGGATGGATTTTGCTTTGTAATACAGCATAATGACAGCTACTGAGAATAGTTAATAGTATCTTTTTAAATATTACAGATCTAAAAATATATCAAGGTCAAAATTAGTAAATAAAATACTAGTGAATTTTCAGTGTCAAGTTGAGTGAGACCAGGGAACACTGAGGCAAGACAAATCAACATACTTTCAGCTTTAAATGGAAGAGAATCAAAAGCAGCCTAAGAGAAGACTATGGTTTTGTGTCCTGAAAAATAAAAAGGAAACTTTATGTTTAGCATTTCAGAAGTTTTAAGTGCAGAGATTCAATGGTAATATTTCTCATAGCTGACATAAAACACTCCTGAAAGATCATAACTACAATAATGCTTGATGTTCAGTTAGTGAATATTGTGTTGTTTTCAACATCTTATACATGTAGCCCTAGATGGTGAGTACCATTATCTCCATTTTACATATGTGGAAGTGGAGGTACGGAGAGATAGAGCAGGGAAAAGTAACTTTCCTATGATCCTATGCCAACACAAGGCAGATGAAGGACCTCAGCAATCTGATTTCAGAGCCCATGCTACTAACTGCTTGCATATGAGAAGAAGATTCCAAAGCTCAATGATATTCAGGTTCTGAGAGACAAAATAATTTCCACTGCCAATTTCAGGATGTCAGGGAATCACTAAGCAGATACCAGAGGGCTGAATGTTACCATTTGGAATGTAATCCTTGCCAAATGCATTGGCCCCTCCTTGCTGGCTTGTTCAGTGACAGGTTTCCAGAGGTTGTTACACATCTTGCCACTTAAGAACCCCACCAATTTAAGAATATGCATTAGTCATGACAAGTAAAGAAAGATCTGTCCCTCCATCCACCTCCATCACTGGTGTGTGCCAGAATTTTTAAAACCCTCAATGATGTAGTCACACCGTGGCCACATGCATGCCCTTCCAAACCACAGTCAACTGTTTGTGACTGTGTTTATGTCATGATGCTGCATCAAAGCTAACATTCTGCTACTGCCACATGCCCTGCTACCTTCAGAAAAAGTCCAAGAAGAAAAAATATTCCTTTGGAGAAAGCAGCAATGGGTTCCATTTTGATAGAAAGGAAAGATAGACTTTTACAATGAAGCATTGTACTCAAGTCTCTGGGTGGGAGCCATTTGACAGTCAAACATAGAACCTTTAAGAGAAATAACAAATACTGAATAAAAACAAATACTGAAAGTCATTTTCATAATTGTATTTTTGTTTCAAAATGCTTGCTTCTCTTTCCCATTTTTGTGGGTGACACTTAAGTCGATTTAAACAACCAAAGAATCTGTTTACTGAGATGGCATGAGGAAAACTAATAACATACGAACTTTAAAAAATAAATAACCGAGACTTGGGAAGAACACTTGACTACAAAAGGGTATTATTTAAAGAAAGATACATTTTATTTTATTTTATGCTGAGGATGGAACCCAGGGCCTCCCACATACAAAACATGTGCTCTACCACTGAGCTACACCCCCCAGCTTTAAAAGATGTATTTGAAGCAAAGGAGTCAACAAACTGTGACCCACTGATATATCCATATAGCAATGGGATATGAAAATGGAAATTGAATATTCTATCTCTATTGATGAGCATATAAAACATGCATATCAAAAAACATGTTGTATTTTAAAATTAACATATAATAGTTATAAAGATTTATAGAGTATGATATTTTAACAATATGATATTTTAATACATGTATGCAATGTGCACTGATCAAATCAGGGTAATTAGGATTTTCTGCTCCTTATCATTGCTTTCTGTATGGAGCCTTTGAGCAAATCTCTTCTAGTTCTTCAGAAAGCACATAATAGGCTATTGTGAATGCACTATATTTTTGTAGAAGATAATTTAATTCTCATTTATAAACTTTGATTGTCTTATAATCCAGAACAATTAAACAACATAGCTTTTTTTTTCTCAGTTGTGCTTACCAATCTTACATCCTTTCTTAATTGTACTTCAGGAGCCTTACCAAGAGGAACTTTATTCATATCAGTTAGAGGTGAACAATCGCAGTATGACTTAAGCAATCAGACTAGAGATCACAAAACTGATGTTAAAACACAAATACACCTACTTACCTGGATGGCTCTGACATTGGAAACTGGCTGTTTCGACATATTCAGGCAGTCTTAGCCCTAAAAAAAATAAGTAAGAAACTGTTAGATGTGGCAGTATTCAGATTCTTAGTCTTGATAAATTCAAATTTAACTCATGATTCAACTGGGCAGTCACCCCTTTCACAGGCCATATATTCTTTCAGTCTCAATTTCCAAAGTTACTTAGAGACCCTCCTTCTGAATGCCTTGGGGAGAGGGAACACTAGAGCGCCCCAATAAATCATTCAGGAGGAGAAATGCTGAGATGCCTCGCCCATGATGCTAATGATAGGTGATCAGAAACTTGAAAGGCCCTATCATCTCCTTCCCTGCCCTCCTGACCCTCTGCCAAGAGCAGCAAAGCACAGAGGTAGTGGGAATAAAACACCTTTGTTCAGGCTCCAGCAGCTCTCCACTTGAAGCTGAACTTTTGATCTGAATTTGTTGTCGCCAGGGCGGCTAGTCAGTCCATTGGGAGCACCTGCTCTTTGTTGAACACTCAAAGAGAAATGACCTGTGCTACATCCCCACTGCAACGTGGGACACACTCTGAGGACCTGGCCACAACTTCACCCCACCAATGCCTTACGTCCCCCAAGCCCTTTGCAGGGTGCCTCGTACAGAGCCCAGGCTCTGTGAACACAGGCAGTTAGCCAGGCCTTGCTCATCTTCTTTGCTTTCAACAGCCTCAGAAGGCGAGTAGGATTTCTGTGACCATGTCAGATCAGATACCCAAGATGTAGAACTGCTTCATTCCCAAAGGATTATTTCATTCTTTCAACACTGACTTAGAGACCTTCCTTAGAGCATTGTGATGGGAGCATGATTGGGGACTAAGCTGTTTACTGGGACTGAAGGAACAGGAAATAACAGCCCAGCTCTGGCTTGTTTTTATAGCTTTATTTATTAAACATTGACAGGACCAAGTAAAAAGTTAAAAATTCATTGAGTTAAAAGCACGCTGTGTTCTAAGCCTAAACTATAAAATAGGCTGACTGCATTCTCTTTATTGACTAGTTTAAACATATATGTTAACATGTAAGTAAGTGGTGCAGAAAGCAGTATTGGTATTTGCTACAAGTCCTGTGTAACCTGTGCAATGTTACTCAACATTTATAGGCCGATTTCCTCTTCCTTAAAATTGACCTGCCTCACAGGTTGTAGTAACATTCAAAATGACAATGCTGCTGGGAAGGCCTGGCGAATGATAAAGCATGATGTAAGTATTTATTGTTTTACTGCCACTGCCCACAGCTAATGAGTTCTGAGTGTTGTCCTGATCGACAGCCTTAAGTACAGAGAATTGATGAAGTGATATTCCACAACACCTGTAGAGATAAAAGATCTGAGAACTCTGTGAACAAGTTGGTTGTTTCATTTTGCTTTTTTTTTTTCAGATCTTCAAAGTTTTAGGCTCTATTTTGTGAAGTTAAACAATTACATATTTTTAAAATTAGTGTATCCAAATACATGTACATGTAGCTATGTACATGAAAACAACGAGACCTTTTTATAGAAGTTTTATGTGAATGCTTTGGTGATACATGGATATAGCTTCCATGCATAAAAGTGTAGGTTAAAGTATTTTTAATATGGTTAAAAAATTAAATAACAACAACAAAACAAACAATAGGGATACATTTCACTCTATGATAAGTTTCAAGTAGATTGCTGTCTTTCCTTCAGTGTCAAAAGAAAATGAGGCATTTTTAATTTTTGGATCTAGGGCACACAGCTCAATGCCAAAGTGAAAAGTGTAGTGCCTTAATTGTTAACGTTTCTGTTCCTCAAAAGCTAATATAAGTCATGCAAAGAAGTAATTCCCAGAGGACTTTAAATATCTCAGCATACTGTTCTCTGTGTGTGTACAACTAAAGTTTAATTACTATCATTTGGGAACTTTTGAAAAGTTATTTTACATCAATTTAAAATATGGAACTAGGAAATTTCTTTGTTATTATAATAGCATGTTGAAATATGAAACAAAACAAAACAAGCAATGAATAGTTGTGTCATTTATACTGCATTGATTTTTTTGATAAGTTGATTTTGTTTTTTTCATTGACTGATTATACTAACTACTGAATTGCTGTGTTTTGGAGGAAACTGAGTCTAACAGATGGATGGGCCATACCTCCTGTATAGTTTTGGTATATTCTGATTTACATACAAATCTCTCCTAAACAGTTATGTCAATATTCAATAGAGACACCTATAAAAAAGTTGGTTAGCTCCCAGTTCTTGTTCCTCACAAAGAGGCTAGAGAACATTGGTGTAAATCAGTTCAGCAGCAGTTCCTGCTGTCCTCATTATTTGCAGAGAAATCAGGGCAAAGCACACTAATGAATAAAAATAGACCGTGTTCCCTGGCTGTTACCCTGGCCCTGCATTCACCTCCATCAGGGATGTAAGTATAGGATGCATCTTTTCTCCTCATCTGCATGCTTCCTCCCGGGACCAAAAAAGAAAGCTATGCCTTAGGTACACACTCCACTCCCACCACGGCCTCTGTTTTTCATCCAGAGAGGTACTCTTTACAACACTCAGTTACTGTGTCTGTCTCCTGGCTCTGGCTAAAATTTGAAAACATTGAAAGTTTGACAGGCATATATTGACTTTTACAAAGCCTTTAGTATAATGGAAACGCTTGCCAATGGAAACGCAAGCACAGTTGAGGTTTCCTGGCAGTTTGCAAGTCAGTGGGGGCTTTTAATGGTCTGTATGCTGAGTCATGTACAATATACCCCTGGTTCGTTTTGATTGAACTGCACCTAATATCTAACTTCTAAATAAAACTCTATGACTTACTAAAAATTGGTCAACATTAATATCACTAATTTAATAAGAAGAGATTCAGAGGAAAATCAATATTTGGAAAGAAGAGCTTTGTTCTTTTGAAAGGTCAAGTAAATGGATAAAGCTCCATCTCAAAGGGAATTATCTTCTGTCCTGCAGCTAAAAATAATTCCTGAGAAGGGTGTAGAAAGATGTTCAGCTGTCTGAACTGATTCCTTATTCACTCTGTTTTAAATACAATGAGAGAGAAGAGACTCCACAGTCCCATGCCCCGAAATCTGGTACCCGCATAGATGGAGACAGTGAGAGCTGCCCTCTGCCCTGTTAGAGGGTACAGGAAAACTGACCAGAGTGAAGCTTTTGAAAAGATAGGTCTCTACACACAAGACATTAATAGAACTTTATCATTAAGAGTGAGCCTGGCACTTAGGGAAAAGAGAAAAACATTCTAAACTTGTATTGTGTAACAACTCTGATAATAATATGGATTTAGATAAATCAAAAGACTAACATTATAGCTTTTCTTTGCTTCCAGTTCTTCTGATTAATTCTCAGCTTTGAGTCTGAATCAGTCTATGGCTGACCAAGTATAATGCTGACCATCATAGCTTCAAGGTCACAGTTAACATATCTGGATTGTGAACATTTTACTAATAGCCCTATCAATGAAAAATACCTCTAGTTCAATATTCTTTCAGCACCCTCCCCCCCACACACATAAACAATGTATAAAACAAGCAGCAACACCACCAGTGAATAGGGAGTTGACAAAGAAACTACCCCAACTGGTTATAAGCCTGCAAAGTTATAAGTAGTTACTTCAAGTTAGTTATCAAGGAAATTTCCTTCAGAAAGTCCAGTTGCCAGCAGAACTGGTCCTTCTGCTTACCTGCTTTCTGTATTTGTTTACTGCCTAAGGAAAGTCCCAGGCAGCCAGGTGCAAGAATACAAAGCTCCTTGGAGGGTGGAAGGGACTCCCGGTGTCCTCTGAGCTGCGATCTCAATTCTGATGCTTTTCATGTGGCTGAAATAGCTCGAGTGCTCTGTGCCTCTCCGGTACAGAGAGCTGCTCCTGGCTCGGGGCTGTAGGGGAACTCAGTTTAAGGCTAAGTGTTAAAGAGAATTCCTGTCATAGCTCACAGTTGTTCTTCCTAAATATAGAGTTTGATACAAGCCATACTCTGCCTCCAAAAGGCTTGACCGTGCAGGAAGCAGGGCTCAAATGTCAGCCGGGAGGTGGCTATGGTATCTTACTGCCCTCCTAATCTTCCAGAGAGGCTGACTACATTTTCTCACAAATTCTGAGAAGGTATAGAAAACTTCAAAAAGTAGGAGAAGGCTATCTTTAGCTTTATTACCTGGAGGCCAGAAGATGAGGAGCCTTGAACAAAATTAGGGAAAGGTAGCTGGGGTACTGATGTCAGTGTTTTTTATCCCAGTTTGGCCACTCAAGAGTTGTTAGTTTTTTTTTTTTAATAATCAGCACTAAATAAATAGTCACTAAATGATATTTAAGCTATTGAATTAATCTGTATGGCATTGCCCTTTTTGTAGGTCAAAAATTGTCAAAGAGGGATGGACTGGTATGGTTGCTGGGTCAACAGTCCTTGTTCCTATGCTTCACTGCCTCTACTGGGGTCATTGACTTTGACCTCAAAGCAAAGGAGACAATAGAACAGAACAAAACAAAGATAAAGTATCTAAGTATGACAAGAGTCAGGACTAGGTACCAAAGAAAACATTTTTAAACAGAACACACCAAATCCTAAGGTACATGCTCACTATTTTTAACAGGACTTCTAATTTTTTTAACTTCACCAGTCTTTGAAATTAGCTTTATATAAAACTTAACTTGAAAGAAGGAAAGGAAGATGAGATTATAAAGATGTAGGGAAGATCAGTAGAGCAGAAGGAGATTAAGAGGGACAGAGGAGGGATGTGAAAGAGGAGGAAATATGGAATGAATGTTTTTTAAATCATGCTATGTGCATATATAAATATGCCACAGGGAATTTCACCTTCATGTATAGGTAGAAAGAACCAATCAAAAAATAAATATATGAGTAAAAGGAAGATAGGTAGATAAAGGATAATGGGAGGAGAGAAGAGGGGAAGGAGAGGAGAGGACATTAACTGAAATCGAATTCCATGAATGTGTGAATTTGTTGAGATGAACCTAATGACTATGCACAACTATAATACTCTAATAAAAAATTTAAAAATAAAAAACTGCCCTTTAGTACAAATAATTGACAAAGTGGACAGACTTAAAATCCACCCACTGGATAAAAAGGAACCCTATGTCTGAGTCCCTGATGGCATGACTGAGCCACAGAAATCTTACCAGCAACCATTGCCGACTAGTCTTCTTGTTAGGCGAGGGAAAGAAGCTTCAGTTTCTGCAAGCCCCTCAAGTCAAGTTTCTGTTCCCTGCAGCCGAGTGCATTCCAAATAGAAGCAGTTGGCTTATTTTCAGACCTATTAAGAGAAAAATAATTTTCTGGGAGTTTGGGGGTCAGCAGATTATTGGGATTCATTTTAGCTTGGGGTTCACCATTGAGATATATTATTCATGTGCTATTTCAAAAATGGTGTCTTTAAATTTCAATGTAAACATCATGCTTTAAGATTATATGATGCCAAAAGTGAGTTATTTGTACACTGGAGAAAAAATATAGGAAGCACTTAAATATTTCCCCAGATATTTGACTATACCTGCATGTTAAGAGCTCTTTACTACACCAAGGATATCATCACTCCATGGACCAGCAACAATGAGCCATTTTTAACACTCTCCCCTGCAGTCAGTCCATACATTTTTCCATAGTCCTGCCCCAGTGACCCCTCAGTAGACAAAAATTAACAAAGAATGATCATCTAGAAGAAGGGACTATGAAAAAGAACCTAGCTAAAATCTATGAAAAACTTTATTTTTCCATAATATCTATTTCTATGTTAAATTGTAATTTGTGACACCACAGCTATGATCAAATCAATGCTCATTTGTAATCCAGGAAAGTGTCAAATTTCATTCCCTGCCTGATGCTGACACCTTTAAAGAGACTGGTATGAGGGCTGGAGGTGTAGCTCAGTGATGGAGGGTTTGCCTAGCATGAAGAAAGCCCTGGGGTCTATCCCCAACACTGCCACCCCACCAAAAAAATACTAGTTGTGCATCCTGCCCACTTCATCCTTCATCCACAAGGGTTTTTTTTTTTTGTATGTGTGTGTGTGTGTGTGGTGCTGGGGATCGAACCCAGGACCTTGTGAATGCAAGGCAAGCACTCTACCAACTGAGCTATTTCCCCAGACCTCCCCACCAGTTGTGGCATAAAATAATTCAAAAATTTCCACAACAGAGATCCAAGATGGCGGACTAGAGGGAGGCTGTGTTTCTTGTCTCTCTGTAACTCAAGTTTCAAACAGAGGAAAATCTGTTTCTCTGTGAGGCAGTCTTTCCTGCTCATCCATCCCCTGCTGTTTACCCCATTTGTCCACCTCGATCACCCATAGTCTGCCAGCATATCGACTTCTTTTTGAGTGCAGATTGCTCTCTGACTGCTGCCTATCATCTGCCACTTGCCCACCTGCCTGCCTCTTACTTGCCCATTGCCTGCCTTACACCTATCCATCACCCACCACCTGAGGTTCACCTGCCAATCGTCCACGGGTAGCCCACAGACCACCCACAGACGACCACCAGATGGCCAGCTGCCTGCAGTTGCCAGAAGTTCACTGTCACAGTACCTGCAAGTTTGGTTACATGTGGCTGCTGTCATTTTGGGACAACAGATAGGACCTGCAGGACCCCCCCATCTGACTGGACCCCACCTCCAGGACCCCCGGCCTGATCAACTGCACCCCACACAGACTTGTTGCCCAAGCCGCGCACTGCAGCTCCCCATTTGCCAATACATTTGGAAGCTAGTGCAGCCACTCTTGGAATATCCTGGAAGCGGAAGGTACCTTCTTCAGATGGGGCCAAACCCATCCTCAGATGCAATACTGGAGACTGGGAGATCATTGTCAGGTACCCCTCATGCATCAGGCTACTGAAGACTGGGAGGTTTGAATAATATATGACTTTTATAGTGTAGTTTTTTTTCTCCTTTTTGAAATTTTTTGTTCTTATTTCTTTATTTTTCTTGCTCTATTTTCCTTTTGTTTAGCTGTTTCCTCATAGTTTCTTTCTTCCTTTTCTCATGCTAACAACCAACTTCTTTTATTTCTGCTTTCACTCATCCTATAATCCAGTACTTCTATATACTCTTTTCTTATCCCATTAACAGTTACGCCCTACACCCCTCCCCATCCTTTGTCCACCATTAAAAACTGTAGACCTCATTGCAAATCTATTTGTTATACTATAGATAATAATTGAACTCATCATCTCTGTTTATTATGACAATATTGTTAATGTCTTCATAGGGGTTATTTGGATTAGGGCTGCATATTATCTGTAATAGATGCTAATATTGATCTCCCCCATAAAGAACAGGTATTGGAAAACTGTAGGGTCACTATAAACCTATAGGGGGGGAACTGCAATACCCCAGATCTGCACTACAAGAGGGGAAGATACATGAACAACATGAAAAAACAAGGGAAGAAAGTGTTCCAAACAAACCAAGATTATTTTTTTTTTTGTGGTTAAGTAAATTATTAACATACTGGTTCAATTTTTTTTTACCTATTTATTTATTTATTTATTTTATTGTAAACAAATGGGATACATGTTGTTTCTCTGTCTGTACATGGCGTAAAGGCATACCATTTGTGTAATCATAAATTTACATAGGGTAATGTTGTTTGATTCATTCTGCCATTTTTTCCCTTCCCCCCCTCCCCTCCTACCCTTCCCCTCCATCTATACAGTCCTTCCTTCCTCCATTCCTGCCCCCCTCCCTAAACCCAACTCCAACCCCAACACTAACCCTTCCCACCCCCCATTATGTGTCATCATCCACTTATTAGCGATATCATTCTTCCTTTGGTTTTTTGAGATTGGCTTATCTCACTTAGCATGATATTCTCCAGTTTCATCCATTTGCCTGCAAATGCCATAATTTTATCGTTCTTTATGGCTGAGTAATATTCCATTGTATATATATACCACAGTTTCTTTATCCATTCATCAATTGAAGGACATCTAGGTTGGTTCCACAATCTGGCTATTGTGAACTGAGCAGCTATGAACATTGATGTGGCTGTATCTCTGTAATATGCTGATTTTAAGTTCTTTGGGTATAGGCCAAGGAGTGGGATAGCTGGGTCAAATGGTGTTTCCATTCCAAGTTTTCTAAGGAATCTCCACACTGCTTTCCAGAGTGGCTGCACTAATTTGCAGCCCCACCAGCAATGTAAGAGTGTACCTTTCTCCCCACATCCTCGCCAACACCTGTTGTTGCTTGTATTCTTGATAATTGCCATTCTAATTGGGGTGAGATGGAATCTTAGGGTGGTTTTGATTTGCATTTCTCTTATTACTAGAGATGTTGAACATTTTTCCATATGTTTGTTGATTGCTTGTATATCTTCTTCTGTGAAGTGTCTATTCATTTCCTTAGCCCATTTGTCAGTTGGATTATTTACATACTTGGTGTAGAGTTTTTTGAGTTCTTTATAGATTCTGGAAATTAGTGCTCTATCTGAAGTATGATTGGCAAAGATTTTCTCCCACTCTGTAGGCTCTTTCTTTGCATTGCTGATAGTTTCCTTTGCTGAGAGAAAGCTTTTTAGTTTGAATCTATCCCAGTTATTAATTCTTGCTTTTATTTCTTGTGCTATGGGAGTCCTGTTGAGGAAGTCTGGTCCTAAGCCGACATGTTGAAGCTCTGGACCTACTTTTTCTTCTATAAGATGCAAGGTCTCTGGTCTGATTCCGAGATCCTTGATCCATTTTGAGTTTAGTTTTGTGCATGGTGAGAGATGTGGGTTTAGTTTCATTCTGTTGCATATGGATTTCCAATTCTCCCAGCACCATTTGTTGAAGAGGCTATCTTTTCTCCATTGCATATTTTTGGCACCTTTGTCTAGTATGAGAAAATTGTATTTATTTGGGTTTGTGTCCGTGTCCTCTATTCTGTACCATTGATCCACCTTTCTATTTTGGTACCGATACCATGCTGTTTTTGGTACTATTGCTTTGTAGTACAGTTGAAGATCTGGTATTGCGATACCCCCTGCTTCACTCTTTCTGCCAAGGATTGCTTTAGCTATTCTGGGTTTTTTATTCTTCCAGATGAATTTCATAATTGCTTGCTCTATTTCTGTAAGGTACATCATTGGGATTTTAATTGGAATTGCATTGAATCTGTATAGCACTTTTGGTAGTATGGCCATTTTGACAATATTAATTCTTCCTATCCAAGAACATGGGAGATCTTTCCATCTTCTAAGGTTTTCTTGAATTTCTTTCTTTAGTGTTCTGTAGTTCTCATTGTAGAGGTCTTTCACCTCTTTTGTGAGATTGATTCCCAAATACTTTATTTTTTTCGAAGCTATTGTGAATGGGGTAGTTTTCCTAATTTCTCTTTCTGAAGATTCATCGCTTATATATAAAAATGCCTTAGATTTATGTGCATTGATCTTATATCCCGCTACTTTACTGAATTCACTTATGAGATCTAAAAGTTTTCTGGTGGAATTTCCTGGTTCCTCTAAGTATACCATCATATCATCAGCAAATAGGGATAGTTTGAGTTCTTCTTTTCCTATGCGTATCCCTTTAATTTCTTTGGTCTGTCTAATTGCTCTGGCTAGAGTTTCAAGGACGATATTGAATAGAAGTGGTGAAAGAGGGCATCCCTGCCTTGTTCCAGTTTTTAGAGGGAATGCTTTCAGTTTTTCACCATTTAGAATGATATTAGCCATGGGTTTAGCATAGATGGCCTTTACAATATTAAGGAATGTTCCCACTATCCCTATTTTTTCTAGTGTTTTGAGCATGAAGGGATGCTGTATTTTATCAAATGCTTTTTCTGCATCTATCGAAATAATCATGTGATTCTTGACTTTAAGTCTATTGATATGGTGAATGACATTTATTGATTTCCTGATGTTGAACCAACCTTGCATCCCTGGGATGAAACCCACTTGATCATGGTGCACTATCTTTTTAATATGTTTTTGTATGTGATTTGCTAAAATTTTGTTTAGAATTTTTGCGTCGATGTTCATTAAGGATATTGGTCTGAAATTTTCTTTCCTCGATGTGTCTCTGTCTGGTTTAGGAATCAGGGTAATATTAGCTTCATAGAATGAGTTTGGGAGAGTTCCCTCCTCTTCTATTTTCTGGAATACTTTGAGAAGTATTGGAATGAGTTCTTCTCTAAAAGTTTTGTAGAACTCGACTGAGAACCCATCTGGTCCTGGACTTTTCTTTGTTGGAAGGCTTTTGATGACTTCTTCTATTTCATTACTTGAAATTGGTCTATTTAAATTGTGTATGTCCTCCTCGTTCAGTTTAGGCAATTCATATGTCTCTAGAAACCTGTTGATGTCTTCGAAATTTTCTATTTTGTTGGAGTATAGATTTTCAAAATAGCTTCTAATTATATTTTGTATTTCAGTCGTGTCTGTTGTGATATTTCCTTGTTCATTCCGAATTTTAGTGATTTGGGTTTTCTCTCATCTTCTCTTTGTTAGTGTGGCTAAAGGTTTATCAATTTTGTTTATTTTTTCGAAGAACCAACTATTTAATTTGTCAATTTTTTGTATTGTTTCTTTCGTTTCAATTTCGTTGATTTCAGCTCTCAGTTTAAATATTTCCTGTCTTCTACTACTTTTGGTGTTGGTCTGTTCTTCTTTTTCTAGGGCTTTGAGCTGTAGTGTTAGGTCATTTATTTTTTGAGTTTTACTTCTTTTATTAAATGCGCTCCATGAAATAAATCTTCCTCTAAGTACCACTTTCATCGTGTCCCAGAGATTTTGATATGATGTTTCTTTGTTCTCGTTTACCTCTAAGAATTTTTTAATTTCCTTCCTACTATCTTCTGTTATCCATTCATCATATAGTAGCATATTGTTTAATCTCCAGGTGTTGGAGTAGTTTCTGTTTTTTACTCTTTCATTAATTTGTAACTTCAATCCATTATGATCTGATAGAATACAAGGTAGTGTCTCTATCTTCTTGTATTTGCTAACATTAGCTTTGTGGCATAATATATGGTCTATTTTAGAGAAGGATCCGTGTGCTGCTGAGAAGAAAGTGTATTCGCTCTTGGTTGGATGGTATATTCTATAAATGTCTGTTAAGTCTAAATTATTGATTGTGTTATTGAGATCTATGGTTTCTTTGTTCAATTTTTGTTTGGAAGATCTGTCCAGTGGTGAAAGAGGCGTGTTAAAATCACCTAGTATTATTGTGTTATGGTCTATTTGGTTTCTAAAATTGAGAAGGATTTGTTTAACATACATGGATGAGCCACTGTTTGGGGCATAGATGTTTATGATTGTTATATCTTGCTGATTTATGCTTCCCTTAAGCAGTATGAAATGTCCTTCTTTATCCCTTCTGACTAACATTGGCTTGAAGTCCACATTATCTGAAATGAGGATGGATTCTCCAGCTTTTTTGCTGAGCCCATGTGCATGGTATATTTTTCCCCATCCTTTCACCTTTAGTCTATGGGTATCTCTTTCTATGAGGTGAGTCTCTTGCAGGCAACATATTGTTGGATCTTTCTTTTTAATCCAATCTGCCAGTCTATGTCTTTTGATTGATGAATTCAGGCCATTAACATTCAGGGTTATTATTGAGATATGATTTGTATTCCCAGTCATTTGGTTCATATTTAAAATTTTTGACACATCTTGGTTCCTCCTTTATTTGACAGTTCCTTTAGGATAATTCCTCCCTTTGCTGATTTGCTTCTTTGTTTTTTATCTCTTCCTCATGAAATATTTTGCCGAGAATGTTCTGTAATGCTGGCTTTCTTTTTGTAAATTCTTTTAGCTTTTGTTTATCATGGAATGATCTTATTTCATCATCAAATTTGAAGGTAAGTTTTGCTGGGTATAAGATTCTTGGTTGGCATCCATTTTCTTTCAGAGCTTGAAAAATGTTGTTCCAGGCCCTTCTAGCTTTTAGGGTCTGGATTGAAAAATCTGCTGATATCCGTATTGGCTTCCCCCTGAATGTAATTTGGTTCTTTTCTCTCACAGCCTTTAAAATTCTGTCTTTATTTTGTATGTTAGGTATTTTCATTATAATGTGCCTTGGTGTGGGTCTGTTGTAATTTTGTGTATTTGGAGTCCTATAAGCCTCTTGGACTTGATTTTCCATTTCATTCTTCAGATTTGGGAAATTTTCTGATATTATTTCTTTGAATAGATTGTTCATTCCTTTGGTTTGTTTCTCTAAGCCTTCCTCAATCCCAATAATTCTCAAATTTGGCCTTTTCATGATATCCCATAGTTCTTGGAGATTCTGTTCATGATTTCTCACCATCTTCTCTGTTTGTTCAACTTTGTTTTCAAGGTTAAATATTTTGTCTTCAATATCTGAAGTTCTGTCTTCCAGGTGTTCTATCCTATTGGTTATGCTTTCTATGGAGTTCTTAATTTGGTTTATTGTTTCCTTCATTTCAAGGATTTCTGTTTGGTTTTTTTTTCAATATCTCTAACTCTTTATTGAAATGATCTTTTGCTTCCTGAATTTGCTGTTAACTGTCGATTGGTGGGATCACTCAATGCCTGCATTTGCTCTTTCATCTCATCGTTTGCTTCCCTAATCATTTTAATTATGTACATTCTGAACTCCCTTTCTGTCATTTCTTCTGCCATGCTGTCGTTGGATTTTATTGATGTAACATCTAGATTTGTTTGGGGCATTTTCTTCCCTTGTTTTCTCATATTGTTCAGGAATCAGTGGGTCATTAAATATTGCAGATTTCCTCTATCGACTTATAATGTCCCTAAAGATTACTAGTATATCCCCTCTTATCCTTCAGTAGCCTGGAGTCTTGGAGGAGGTTGATAATGCAGAGCTCCACGAAGAAGCTGCCTCTCTAGGTGTGGTAACCCTCAGGTGGCATATATTCCGAGGTGCCTCCACTTGTTGACCAATGGTCATCCAATGGGGAACTAGACTGCAGGCTGAGGCAAGGCCTGTTTGTGCCTATGTCTCTGGCTTTACCGTCCCTGTGGGAAAACCTCCCCCGGCCGGGAAGAGTCACTTGGTGGGGACGTCTTGCTGGTCAGTTACCCTCCTAGAGGTTCCCCTCAATCTACAACTACTGCCTGGGCTGGGCTGTCTTCTTCTGCAACGATCCCAGGGGCCCGGACCTTTGTCCTGGGCCTGGGAGCCTCACCCTTCGCGGGCGAGTCTCCTTAGGCTGCCTCTCCCAGAGAATCTGCCCGCCGCCCTGGAAACTTCTCTCCGCCCCTAGGCGTGTCTCTGTGCGGCTCTTCCAGCAAGAAGCCACCTAGCTCCTGGGACCCTGCTCTGCACCAGTCACCTGGCTATGCAGCCTCTCCCCTGAGCCACCACCTGGAGCCCCGTACAATAGCTCCGAGACCCAGAGACCCGCCACACACCTCCTCCGGACAGCCGCCCGGTTTCCGACGCAGTCACTAGGAGTCCAAGCAACTCACTTCGGGTCTCCTCCTCCCGCCAACCACCCGCAGCCCTAGGCAGTCACTCCAAGTCCAAGTGACCTGCCCTGTTCCTCCTCCTCCTCCTTGGGGTAGCCTCCCGGGTGTTCAGGAGCGGTGACTCCGAGACCAGGTGACTCACCACGCTCCTCCTCCAGGCAGGCCACCGGTGTTCAGGAGCAGTCGCTTTTAGTCCAATCAACTCACCACTCGCCTCCTCCTCTGGCAACCGCCTGTGGTTCTGATGCAGTCACTCCCAGACTAAGCGTCCCACCGCTCTCCTCCTCCAGGCAGGCCACCAGTGTTCTGGAGCAGCTGCTCCGAGTTCAAACAGCTCGTCACGCAGCTCCTCCTCCGGCAACCGCCCGCGGCTCTGATGCAGTCACTCCCAGGTCAAGCAACACGCCGTGCTCCTCCTCCTCCTCCGGGCAACCTCCCGGCACTCAGGAGCGCTTGCTCTGAGTTCAAACAGTTCACCACACAGCTCCTCCTCTGGCAACCGCCTGTGGTTCTGATGCAGTCACTCCCAGAGCAAGCATCCCGCCGCGCTCCTCCTCTTCCTCCGGGCAACCCCCCGGTGTTCAGAAGCGGTTGTTCTGGGTCCAAACAGCTCGCCACCCAGCTCCTCCCCAGGCAGCCGCCCGGAGCCCCAGCAGCTGCTCGAGTCCAAGTGCTATGCTGAGCCGCCTCCTCTACGATGATCCCAGTTGTCCGTGTTTACCACTCCAGCGGGGGAAGGGGCGTCTCGCCGAGCAACTCCACTTCACAAATTCCCTGCGTTCCGGGGCTACCGCCCCATCCGGGACGCCTCCCCAACAGGAGAGACTCACCCGGCAGCTTTGAGTTGGTCCCAAGTCTCTCACTATCTCCTCTTTTGAATCTTGCGTCCTGGAGCAGCGTGAAATGCAGCCGCCCTCTAGTCCGCCATCTTGGCCCGCCCAAACCAAGATTCTATATTAATGGAATCCAATGACAGAATGGTAGAAGAAATGTCAGAAAAGGAATTCAGAATATACTTAATTAAAATGATTTGTGAGGCAAAGGATAAAAGAGCAAATGCAGACAATGAATGATCACTCCAATAAACAGTTGAAAGAGCAACTGCAGGAAGCAAAAGATCATTTCAACAAAGAGATTCTGAAAAAAAAATAGAAATCCTTGAAATGAAGTAAACAATAAACCAAATAAAAAACTCAATGGAAGGCTTCACCAAAAGACTAGATCACATGGAAGACAGAACCTCAGACAATGAAGACAAAATATTTAATCTTGAAAATAAAGTTGACCACACAGAGAAGATATAAGAAATCATGAACAGAATCTCTAAAAACTACGGGACATCATGAAAAGACCAAATTTAAGAATTATTGGGATTAAGGAAGGCACAGAGATACAAACAAAGGGAATGAACAACCTATTCAATGAAATAATATCAGAAAATTTCCCAAGCCTGAAGAATGAAATGGAAAATCAAATACAAGAGGCTTACAGAACACCAAATGCACAAAATTACAACAGATCCACATGAAGGCACATTAAAATGAAAATACCTAACAGTCAAAATAAAGATAGAATGTTAAAGACTGTGATAGAAAAAGTATCAGATTACATATAGGGAGAAACCAATATGAATATCAGCAGTTTTCTCAGTCCAGACCCTAAAAGCTAGAAGGGCCTGAAGCAACATATTTCAGGCTCTGAAAGAATGTGGTTGCCAATGAAGAATCTTATACCCAGCAAAACTAACCTTCAGATTTGAAGATGAAACTAAATCCTTCCATGATAAACAGAAGTTAAAAGAACTTACAAATAGAAAACCTGTGCTATAGAACATTCACAGCAAAATATTCCATGAGGAGGAAATGAAAAACAACAATGTAGGTGAGCAAAGGGAGGAACTACCCTAAAGGAAAAGCCAATCAAAGGAGAAACCAAGTCAAGTTTAAAACCAAAAATAAGCCAAAATTGACTGTGAATACAAATCATATCGCAATAATAACACTGAATGTTAATGGCCTAAACTCATCAATCAAAAGACATAGACTGGAAGATTGGATTAAAAAGAAAGACCCAACAAAATGTTGCCTTCAAGAGACTCATCTCACAGAAAAATACATCCACAAACTAAAGGTGAAAGGAAGGGGAAAACCCAAGTACACAAACTCAGGTAAAAAGCGGGGGTTTCCATCCTTATATCAGATAAAGTGGACTTCAAGTCAAAGTTAGTCAGAAAAGAGAAAGAAGGTCATTTCATACTGTTTAAGGGAACCATAAATCAGGAAGACATAATGATCATAAATATTTATGCCCCAAACAACAGCACATTCATGTACATCAAACAAATCCTTCTCAATATCAGGAACAAAATAGACCACAACACAATAATACTAGGTGACTTTAAAACACCTCTCTCACCACTGGATATATCTTCCAAACAAAAACTAAACAAAGAAACCATAGAACTCAATAACACAATCAATAACTTAGACTTAACAGACACATAAAGAATATTCCATCCATCAATGAGTGAATACACTTTATTCTCAGTAGCACATGGATCCTTCTCTAAAATAGAGTATATGTTATGCCACAAAGCAACCCTTAGTACATACAAAAAAGTAGAGATACTTCCTTGTATTCTATCAGATCATAATGGAATGAAATTAGAAATCAATGATAAAATAAAAAACAGAAGCTACTCCAATACCTGGAGACTAAATAATATGCTAATAAATGAAGCATGCATAATAGAAAACATCAGGGAGGAGATAAAAAAAAATCTTAGAGGTAAATGAGAATGACAATAAACATAAAAATCTCTGGGACACTATGAAAGCAGTTCTAAGAGGAAAATACATTGTGTGGAGTGCATTTAAGAATAGAGTAAAAAGTCAACAACTAAATGACCTAACATTACATCTCAAAACCCTAGAAAAAGAAGAACAGAGCAACACCAAAAGTAATAGAAGACAGGAGATAATTAAAATCAGAGTTGAAATCAATGAAATAGAAACAAAAGAAACAAAAAAACTGACAAAACAAAAAGTTGGTTCTTTGAAAAAGTAAACAAAATAGATACACCCTTAGCGACGCTAACAAAGAGAAGGAGAGAGAAAACTCAAATTACTAGAATTCGTGATGAAAATGGAAATATCACGACAGACACCATGGAAATATATAACATTTGAAAATCTATACTCCAACAAAATGGAAAATATCTAAGACACTGACAAATTTTTAGAGACGTATGATCCTCCCAAACTGAATCAGGAAGACGTGCTCAATCTAAGCAGATCAATTTCAAGCATCGAAATAGAAGAAGCCATCAAAAGCCTACCAACCAAGAAAAGCCCAGGGCCAGATGGATTCCCAGGCAAGTTCTACAAGACCATCAAAGAAGAACTTATACCAATACTCCTTAAAGTATTCCATGAAATAGAAAAGGAGGGAACCCTTCCAAATTCATTCTATGAAGCTAGTATTACTCTGATACCAAAAGCAGACAAAGACACATCAAGGAAAGAAAACTTTATACCAATATCTCTGATGAACATAGATGCAAAAATCCTTTACAAAATTCTGGCAAATCACATACAAAAACATATTAAGAAGATACTGCACCATGATCAAGTGGAGTTTATCCTGGAGATGCAAGGTTGGTTTAACATCTGGAAACCAATAAATGTAATTCATCACATCAATAGACTTCAGGTTAAGAATCACATGATTATTTCAATAGATGTCGAAAAAGCATTTGACAAAATAAAACATCCTTCATGCTCAAGACACTAGAAAAATTAGGGATAGTAGGAACACACCTCAACATTGTAAAGGCTATTTATGCTAAGCCCACGGCCAAAATCATTCTTAATGGAGAAAAACAAAGCACTGCCTTTAAAGACAGGGATGCCCTCTTTCACTACTTCTATTCAACATTGTGCTTGAAATACTAGCCAGAGCAATTAGATGGACCAAAGAAATTAAGGGGATATGAATAGGAAAAGAAGAAATCAAGATATCACTATTTGCCGATGACATGATTTTATATTTAGAGGATCCAAAAACTCCACCAGAAAACTTTTAGATCTAATAAATGAATTCAGCAAAATATCAGAACATAAAATCAGCACACATAAATCTAATGCATTTCTATTTGTATGCAATTAATCATCTGAAAGAGAAATTAGGAAAACAACTCCATTCACAATAGCCTCAAAAAAAAAATACTTGGGAATCAATCTAACCAAAGAGGTGAAAGACCTCTACAATGAAAACCACAGAAAATTAAAGAAATTGAAGAAGACTTTAGAAGATAGAAGAATCTTCCATGTTCTTGGATAGGCAGAACTAATATTACCAAAATGGTCATACTTCCAAAGATAATATACATATTTAATGCAATTCCAACTAAAATCCCAAAGTCATTCCTCATAGAAATAGAGAAAGAAATCATGAAATTCATCTGGAAGAAAAAGATCCAGAATAGCCAAAGCAATCCTGGGCAGGAAGAGTGATGCAAGAGGTTATCACAATACCAGACCTTAAACCCTACTATAGAGCAATAGTAACAAAAACAGCATGGTACCGGCACCAAAATAGACAGGTAGACCAATGGTACAGAATAGAAGAGACAGAGACAAACCCACATAAGTACAGTTACCTCATACTAGACAAAGGTGCCAAAAACATACAATGGAGAAAAGATAGCCTGTTCAACAAATGGTGCTGGAAAAACTGGAAATCCATATGCAGTAAATTGAAATTAAACCCCTATCTCTCACCCTGCACAAACCTCAACTCAAAATGGTTCAAGGATCTAGGAATTAGACCTAAGACCCTTCACCAAATAGAAGAAAAAGTAGGCCCAAATCTCCATCATGTTGGCTTAGTCTTAACAAGACTTAACAAGACTCCCAGAGTGCAAGAAATAAAATCAAAATTCAGACCAGAGCACTCATCTCCAAAATTTATAAAGAACTTAAAAAACTTTACACCAAAAATACAAATAACCCAATCAATAAATGGGCTAAGGAAATGGGCAGATGCTTCACAGAAGATATACAGGTGATCAACAAATAAATAAAAATGTGCTCATCATCCATAGTAATTAGAGAAATGCAAATTAAAATCACCCTAAGATTTCATCTAACTCCAATTAGAATGGCTATTATCAAGAACACAAGCAATAATAAGTGTTGGCATGGATGTGGGGAAAAAGGCACACTCATACATTTCTGGTAGAGTTGCAAACTGATGCAGCCACTCTGGAAAGCAGTATAGAGATTCCTGAGAAAACCTGGAATGGACCCACCATTTGACACAGCTATTCTACTCCTTGGCCTATACCCAAAGGACTTAAAATCAGCATACTACAGTGATGCAGCCACATCAATGTTCATAGCTGCTCAGTTCACAATAGCTATATTGTGGAACCAACATAGATGCCCTTCAACAGATGAATGGATAAAGAAACTGTGGTACATATACATAATGGAATATTACTCAGCCATAAAGAAGAATAAAATTATGGCATTTGCTGGTAAGTGGATGGAGTTGGAGACTATCATGCTAAATGAAATAAGTAAAGCCCAAAAAACCAAAGGCCAAATGTTTTCTCTGATAAGTGGATGATAATACATAATGGAGGGGGGGTGGCAGGAGGCTAGAGAAGAATGGAGGAACTTTGGATGGTGTAGAGGAAAAGGGGGCACAAGGGGTGGGGGATAGTAGACTGAGACAGACATTATTACCCTGTGTACATGTATGATTACATGGTGTGAATCTACATTGTGTGCAACCATAGAAATGAAAAGCTGTATCCCATTTGTGTATAATGAATCAAAATGCAATCTGTAAAAATAAAAATTTTTTAAAAATTTCCATAACATCTATCACAGTTGTACCAAAATTTTATGTTATAGATTATTTTATTTTTAAAATGTAATCAATTTTTAACAATAAAATATATTGCAATATTGATGAAACCTGATTAATGGTATAGACTAATTCTGTTTGAGTAATTGGTTGCAGTTCTCTGTATGGTAGCATCAGGTAATGGCACTACCCATTTACCCAGGGCCAGAGACTTTTAATGACAAGAAGGTTAGAAAGAATATTGATTTCATTAAATTTCTAACAGGAGAAATATGGATATTTGAAATGTGATCAGATGAATGATAGTGACCAGGGATAATTTTGGATCTTTATTTTTTATCAATATTGTTGTTGCTTCCTGTTTTACTCTCTCCCATGTCTACATCCCCATTTCTCTCTACAAAGAGTGATACAATATTATCACCTTGAATCAATTATTAAATTCCATAGTTCCTTTGCAATCAGCAAGATATAGATTCGGTACTATGGATTATAACAAATAAAAATAAAACAACCTGAAGATATTTGCCTTTTTATAGTCTAGACTCATATAATATTACAGATAATTTCTGGAAAGATCACTATCACTAAAGGTATGTTGCCCAACAATTCTACAAGCAGATAGGTTATTGTCATGTGTTCTGGTCTTCTTAACAGTATTTGTAGCTAAATAATAATATGACATATATATTAACCACTATTTTGTGGTACCTATATGTCACTCATAGGTGTATCCCCAGGTATGTGACTCAGTGACTATAATGAAAAAGACCAAAAAGACAAATATTTTTGTGAAGAAGTAAGCGCCCCTCATACACTCCTGGTGGGAAAGTATAATGGTAGTTTCCAAAGTTGAAAGAATCCAGCAGTTCCTAAAAAGAGCAAACATAAAGATACCATATGACCCAGCAATTTTCTTCTTTTGCAAACTAATTTTGTCTATTCTGAGTTCATTGTATTTTCATATGAATTTTAGGGTCAGCATACCAATTCCAGAAGAAAAAAAAAGCTGGGATTTTTGAAAAAGTTCACATTGAACCTGTAGATTGATTTGGGTAGCATTGCCATCTTAACAAGATTAAATCTTCCAATGCATAAACATGAAATGTGTTTCCATTTACTTAAGTCTTTTGAAATTTATTTCAATGTTGTTTATATTTTATAGTTTTCAGTGTACAAGTGCACTTCTTTTGTTAAATATATTTTAAGTATGTTATTCTTTTCACTGCTATTAGAAATGGAATTATTTTCTTAATTTCATTTTTGGATTGTCCATTGTTAGTACATAGAAATAAATTTTATTTTGTAAATTGATATTTATTCTGCAACATTGCTGAACTCATTTATTAATTCTATTGGGGATTTTGGGGGTAGATTTTCTTTATTAAGAGTATATCATGTGTGAATAGTCTTACTTTTTTCTTCTCAGCATGGGAGATTTGACTTTTACCTTTTCTTTATTTTCTTTATATATTTATTGCCAGTTGCCCTGATGCCCCATCCCTCTTGATCACAGAAAACCCATGTTTTGTCAGTTTCCCATTCCCAAACATTTTTCAGAATCCCCAAGATTTAAGGGTCATATGTTTCAGAAATCAGCCCTGTGTCCACATACCTCCTTACTAATGCTCTGGCTCCATACCATTTCTCTAACCAGGTTGAAGCCTTCTCCTCCTAAACTACTCCTCTCTCTTGTCCCATGTAAATCTAGACCCTTTGTTTCCAGGAGTACAACTCAAACAAGATAATAACATTCAGTAAAAATTCAATAAGATTTGTGATGCCAAGACAGTGGCAAAGTCAAAATTAAAATGTCAAAGCCAAGTATTATCTGTATTACATAAGACAAACCACTTCTTTCCTTAGTTCCAGGTTCTATGCCATGATGCAGTGGTCATATGTATGTATCCCTCCTTAGAATCTAGCTTACTTCCATGGGTACCCATAGAGAGGAAAAGCAGCTTTTTATAAAGAGAAGTAACGCATAGAGTTATATAATTCCACTCACAAGAAAAATCATTTTTATATAATTATACTGAGCAGTTTAGCATCTCCTTGTCTTCAAACTACCATTTTGAAAAGAAATCTTTGTTTTGCCTTTGAGTAGTTCAATAGCTTTTCCCCCGAAGTATTTTCTTTCCAAAATAAAGGCACTCTCTAGCCTCAGATGTGAATTCAGACCTCCATCTCCAAAAATATGCTCTGCTCCTCTGTCCTCAGAAAAAGTGCTGACATCTACCTCTCCATGCTTTTAGTTATCCTTTACCATGATAATAACATTTCATTCATTCATTCAGTGTGCTAGATGCTGAGAGTTTCAAAATGAGTAAGATGTAGTTCTGTGTTCTAGGAGCCTATTCGCCACAGTCTGGTGCAGGAGACAAACAAGTAAATAATAACATGACTGTTAGCTTTATGTGCCATTGGGAAAGTAACTATACAAACTGCTATAGGACTCCAGAGGAAGATGACCTAACTCTCCCATGGGGCTGAGAGTGTCACCGAGAAGGAAATGTTTGAGCTAAATGCTCTGAACATCTATTAAGTGTAGGCACTGTTCCAGTCCCACTGTACTAGGGAGAAAACAATAAATGAGACTGAGTATGTCCCTGACTCAGAGTTTATCATTGGGAGAAAGGGCAGACAAAGCTAAGTAAACAAAAAAATGGATAATTATAAATCCTACTAAGGAAGAGAATGAGAGAGAGGGAGGAGTGGTGGTATGAGAAGCATCTATCCAAGAAAACTGAGATTGATGTGGTGAGAGGAACTGAGGAAAAGGACCTTCCAGGCAGCAGAGGCTGCATGTGCAAAAGCCCTGAGATGGGAACGTATCTATACTCTCAGAACTTAAAGAAATACAATATGGCCTGAACATATATGAAAGTGGCATGAGATGAGGTGAGAAACACAGTGGCTAGTGGAGCTTTTGAAGGCCATTTTAGCAGGAAGTGCTGATTTTATTCTAAGACTAATGGGAATCCTTGAAAGATTTTAAGCTGTGGAGTTGCCTGGCTTGTGTTTTAATGACCTCACTACTGCTGTAATAAGTGCTAGAACAAGAGGAGAAAATGATGAAAAAGCTAGAGGTTATGGTGACCTAAACAAAGAGGCGAGAAGTTCAGAATGTATTTTAGTAATTGAGTTAAAAGTTCCTTGCTTGCTAATGGAATGGATATTGTAGGATGGGAAAGAGGAATGGCAGGTGTCTCTTAAGTTTCAGGTTTGGATCATGAGATTTAAAGGAACTGGTGGAACTGGGGGAGGAGTGGAGGTAGCAGCAACAATGAGATACACATGATAAGTCCTTGAGTTGGGCCCGGCATAAGTTATGCGGTGGAATTCCCACCTCAGGCAAAGTGGTGGAAGCTGTCATACTCCTGTGTCCATCAGTCATTAATTAAGGACTGCCCAGGGTAACGAATTCCCAGGGCTTCTTGGCTCCCCTTACCGGCTAGAAAGTTTTGCTCCAAAAGACCTAGGGCAGGTCTCCTAAATAAAGTAGACACCCACTGAAGCCAGGAGCAGACAACAAATGGGGGAAGGGGGGACTAAAGGGATCCGGGCAGTGCACCATCATGATCTGTCCTAGCACAGCTGCCCATTATGGTATATGGGCCTCAGCGAAGTTGTTCTTAACTACATCGACATGTTGTTTCCAAAAAGCCTAATCGATTTGGATCAGTCTTAAAAAATTCTATTAATGCAATGTTGAGATGGGCAGTTCTGTTTCTCATTGGTCATCTTCTAATGAGTGGTGAAATGGAATATTTCTGCAGGGTTTTGGCAACCTATAAATATATTTAGAGTAATGCTTTCCTGATTTGTCACATGAGACCTCTATAACCTGGCTACTTTTCAGAAAATGAGGTAATTGTAGTCCCTTTGGTGACACATAGTAGGTGGGGTAAGTGGGAAGGGTCCTCCTCTAGGGTCTGAAACAGTAACAATAACTTCTTGGCACAGGCACCAGAGAACTGGAATGCTACAGAAACATCACTGTGACCCATGTGCCCTTGAATGAAATATTTACCCAATTTCAATTTTGCCCAAGGTCAGAATCTATAAAACCAGAGAGAATCACAATTGCACCACACATTATGAAGGCCAATTTCCTATTCTCCTTTCCTTCCTGCCCAGCAAAGTCTGTTTTGAAAACGAAAACTATGAATTCAAATAAGACAATAAACTTGTAAATAACTGGGTCTTCCTAGAGAGAAATAAGGAATAAAACCTAAACTTAAAGTGTGTCATACATAGGTAGCGAGGTATGTTGACACACTCCTGTAATCCCAGCGACTCAGGAAGCTGAGGCAGGAAGATCACAAGTTCCAGGTCAGTTTCAGCAATTTAGCAAGACTCTGTCTAAAAAATGAGAAAAAAAAAAAAGACTGGGGATATAGCTCAGCACCCCTTGGTTCAATTCTTAGTACCAAAAATAAGATATAAGTAAGAAAAGAAGACCGAATTTTTAGGTAAACTTGGTAAGGTTAAAGGAATTTTCTGTGAAGTCCAAGAGATTGCAGTGTGGTTTAGAGCTGTAACCCCAGGAAGTAATACCCTGGTTTTCCTTTTCTGTGCATCTGTTTACCTTGAAGACCACATTTGGTGTGAGAAGGGGATGACTAGTAAAAAATTATTTTGTATATTCCTGAATCTCCTGAAGAACTTTCTCTTAGATTCATAGTTTTGATATCACCCCAGAACCAAGTTGAAGAATACTAACAGCAAACATTCCAAGTATGAATGTGCTTGGCACACTGAAGCAAGTGGCTTTAGTGCAGCAAGCCAAAGAGTGAAAGGAAATATGTAGCCAAAATTAGGTCACATAGAATCTTAGAGAAACTTCTCTGTGCCAGGTATAGTTCTAGGTACTAGAGGTAGCTCAGTAGACAAAATAGGAATCCCTGCTCTCTTGGATCTTATATTCTAGAATGAACTCCTAGCTCTAAGTTTCAGTGAGTCAGTGAATAGTGAGGTGGGGACTACTGAGGTAGGGAGTGCTAGGGGAGAAGCAGGTTTGGGGATAGAAAACAAAATTTGGTATGGAAAATGTTATGTTTATGATGCCTATTAGATCTCTAAATGGAGCTATCAGAGAATACGGGTATCTCAATGTCATGTTCAGGAAAGTAGTCTAGGCTGTGATCCAAATTGGGGGGATCACCAATGTGGAAATGGTGTTTAAAACCAGAGGTTCAGATAAAACAGACACCTAGAGAAGAAGTGGAACTATAGCAGAGATGGTATCAACAGGTTGAGCCCTACAGCAGGGCAACATTTAGAAGTGAAGGAGAGACTGAGGAGTGACGGGAGGCAGGAGTTTGTATTTCATAGACATAGAGTTTGAGTTCTACAAATGGATGGTGGTGATGGCTGCACAGCAATGTAAATGTACTTAGTACTACTGAACTGTACCCTTAAAAACAGTTAAGATGATAAATTTTGATGGGCATGGTGGCACATATCTATAATCCCAGCAACTTGGGAGGCTGAGGTAGGAGGATTGCCAGTTCAAAGCCAGTCTCAGCAACTTAGTGAGGCCCTGAGCAACTCAGCAAGACCCTGTCTCTAAATAAAAAATAAAAAGGCTGGGGATGTGGCTCAGTGGTAAAAGCCCTTCTGGGTTCTATCTCTAGTACAAGAAAAAAGGTAAATTTTATGTTAGGTGCATTTTATCACAACTTAGGCAGGGGGAGAGAGAGAGACTGAGAGGTAAATGGATACAAGAACCCAAATGGAAGGTTTCTAGAAAGCAGGAGTGATCAACCAAGTCAAATACTGCTGAGAAATCAACAAAGAGTTAACCATTAGTTTTGGTAATGTAGAAAGCCTTGACAGTGGGGCAGGTGGAATTGGATGTAATGGAGGATGTAATGTAATGGAGGATGAAGAAGGCAAGATGGGGAAAGTAGCTGACTCAGAGTGGCAGAAAAATGGAAGCAACAGCTGAACATGGTTAAAGGAGAAGTCTTATTTTAAGACCAAAGATAGTGTATCATCTTTGAGTGCTGAGACTGGAATGATTCCAAAGGGAAGGGGACATTGATGGAGGAGAGAGAGGGGACACTTGTCACAGCCACACTCAGTCCCTGAACAGCCAAGAGCCTTAAGGATCTAATTTACATGGGGACAGGCAGTGGCAGATGGCAGGGCTGGCCTCCTCACACCAGAAGATGTGCAGCTGATCCATGATGTCAGGAATGGGCATGGTGTGTGGGTGCAGAGGCAAGCAGGTAGGGCTGCTTGCCAGTGGGAGGGCAAAGATGTGCTCTTCTGACTGAGACTAAGTTTTTGGTGAAACAAGAAGCGAGGTTGCCAGCCAAGAGTGAGGAGTGGAAAGAGATTTTGAAGTTGTTTGTTTGTGTTGCTGGGGATTAAAGCCAGTGCTTCTTGAATGTAAGGCAAGAGTGATTGGGGACTTTTCGAGAAGCTTTAAAATAGCCCTTGTAAAGGGAGGGAGGGGGAATTGGCACAGGATGTAGAAGACTGTTCTTGGTGCCTAATTAAGGTTTGTGGTCAACAATGTAAAGTGAGGTCAGAATCAATTTTTACCTGAACATGTAACATTTTTGTTGTTAATGGTCTATAATTTTAGTCTTATTATCTCTGATTCACTTATTATAGACAAGAATTTTTTAAAATATTTCTAAATATTTTTAATAAAATCGTAAGCCATAAAAATATATCATTCATAAATCTCTAAGTACTGACAACATTTTGTCAAAATGTATACTTCAGAGACTATTAAAAATACTGTTAGAGGGAAAAGTCCTTAGACCAATCAAATTTAGTAGAGTTTAATTGACCAAAGCAAAACAAAAACAATTTGAGAATTGTCAGGTTCTGAGAACTCCTGTCAACAACATGATCAGAGAGTATTTATAGCAAAACAGAGGTGAGAAATAGAAAACAACTGAATTGTTTATAGTCTAGTAAATTAACCAGTAAATTGGTTACAGCTTAACTAGTTAATTGTTTACAGCTTTGTTAACTGACTATATAAGGCCTCCTGGAACTAACCAAAGCTCAGTTACTGTGACTAAACTCTATATTGGTTTGGTTTGTCAAGCCCCATGCAAATGCTCAGTCCAAATTCAAGGCCTTCCACAAAATATTATTTAATAATACCAAAAGAAAGTTTTGAAAGGATCTCATGAAAATAGAATGGAAACCAATAGAGTAAAGAAGGGGATCCAGAGGAAGGAGGAGGGAAGGGAAAGGGGAGATAGTGGTGAATTAAATTGATTAAACTATGTTATGTGCATGTATGAATATGTTACATTGAATCCCACAATTATGTATAATTATAATGCACCAACAAAAACTATAAAAAAAACTTCTTCCAAATTTCAAAAATATCTAGCCAAAAATAAATATAAAATATTTTAATATTACTTATTAAACTTGATTGAATATAGGCAGATAAAATTATACATGATTTAATATATGTATATGTACATATGCACAGTATTATATATTCTGTGTTCATGTCTTCTGTATAAACACAAACATAAAATTTCAATTCAATGTTCATTTGTTATTGCCATGAGATATTTACAAAAAATGTTTAAGGTACTAGTATACCAAAAAATCCTCAAATTCCCAAATTTAGAAGTTCTATATTCTAATAATCAATAGGATTAAAAGACAACCTACAGAATGGGAGAAAATATTTGCAAACTATTCATCTGACAAGTGATTAATATCCAGAATTACAAGAAACTCAAAAAGCTGTACACCAAAAGACAAATAATTTTAAAATGGGCTAAAGAAATAAGTAGACATTTCTCAAGAGAAACCATACAAATGGCTGACAAGTATATGAAAAAGTGCTCAGGATCACTAATCACTGGAGAAATACAAATCACAATCATGATGACTACTATTTCACCTAAGTTAGAATGTCTATCAAAAAAAAAAAAAACCATGCTGGCAAGGATGTGGAGAAAGAGGAACTCATATGCTTTTGGTGGGAATGTAAATTAGTACTGTCACTAAGGAGGACACTATGGAGGTGCCTCCAAAGATTAAAAATAGAACTGCCAGGCTGGAGATATATCTCAGTGGGTAGAGTGCTTGCCTTGCAAGCACAAGGCCCTGGGTTCAATCCCCAGCATCACAAAAAAAAAAAAATAGAACTGCCATATGGGCCATATGATCCAGCAATTCTAATGCTAGGTATACATCCAAAGGAGATGACATCATTTTACCAAAAAGATACTCACATCTCCCATGTTTATTGCATTATTATTCACAATAGTAAAATGTGGAGTCAACTTAGATGCCCAAAAGTGGATGAATAAATAAAGAAAATGTGACACACTCATACAGAATGGAATATTATTCAGCCATAAAGAAGAATGAGCCAGTGTGGTGATGCATGACTGTATTCCCTGTGACTCAGGAGGCTAAGACAGGAGGATGGCAAGTTTGAGGCCAGTCATAGGAACTAAGCAAGACCCTGTCTCAACATTATATCATCTGCTGGTAAATGGATGGAAATAGATACTGACACACTAAGTGAAATAAACCAGTCCCAAAAAGTCAAAGGTCAAATGTTTCCACTTGATATGCAGAAGCTAATCCAAAACAAGAGGGGAGGATAAAAGAGAAAGAGAGAGAAAGGGGATAAAAGAAAGTGAGGGAATTTCATCAATATAGAGGAAAGATAAGTAGAGTAGATGAAGGGAATCAAGGAGGAAGAAAGAATAGGAAAAGGTAAGAACAGTAGATTAAATCTGACCAAACTTTTGTATAAGTATGTGTGGATGTGGCATGGTGGGTCCTGGCATTGGGTGTATCCACAGGACATGAATTTAATTTTTTTAAAAAGTAAACTGTAAGGATTGAAGAGGGGCAGAGGAGGGGGCATGCTGAGGACTGAATTAGAGAAGTTTGGGTTCCATGATTTTGCAATTATGTCAGGGTGGATCTTGGTGTTATAACTAAAAAGATTTTAAAAATTAAAATAAATAAATAAATAAATAAATAAAGATTAAAAAATAAATAGTAATTTTTAAAAATTGAAAAAAGATCCAATCTCAAAATAAAAAAATGAAAAAGGACTGAGAATATAGCTCAGTGTTAAAGCACCACTGGGTTAAATCACCAGTAGCAAAACAGAAAATGAAATTTTGTCATCTGCAGCAACATGGGTGGAACCAAAGGTTATTATGTTGAGTGAAATAAGCCAGAAACAGAAAGACAAATGCTGTTTGTTATTACTCATTTCTGGGAACTATTAAGTCAATCTCATAGAAGCATGGAATGAAATAGTAGTCACTAGAGACTGAAAAAGACAGGGAGACAGGAGAATGGAAAGAAGTTTGATAAGATCACCAAAACACAGGAGGAATTAGTTCTGGCTATTCTATAGAACAGTAGGATAACTATTGGTTAAGACAATCTATGGTATATTTCAAATTGACAATTGCAGAACAATAAGAAACTCCCAACACAAAATGATCAAAGTTCGAAGAGAGAAAAATGAAAGATCTGATTTCATTAGTATATATCATATATATGTATCAAATTACCAAAATACTCCATAATGATGTACAGATATTAGGTCTTAATAAAAATTAAGTTGTGTATTCCAGTTTCTGATCCAGATGCTAAAACAATAGAAAATAACAACAAAACAAAGAACAATTAGGAAAACTTAAAAATACTCATCTAGATAACTTAGGGACTGAAGAAAAATCAAAATTGAAACTACAACATATTTATAAATGAACAGTGAAAACAATATACACTCACAGGAAAATCCATTACCCTAAAGCTCTAACTCCTTATAGTAGGAGCTGTAAAATAGTGTGGCCATATCTGTCAATGAACATAAAGGCAAAAATAGGAAGACATAGTGAGGTAACAGAGAAACCACTGAAGTCTATATATTCTTGTTTAGAAAATAATTTGAGATCCAATTTAGCAACCTTACATACTTCCTGCAAAAGAATAAATGACTCAGAACCAGCGCAATCATAAGTTGGTCCAAAAGTATTCACTAGCATTTCATCCTTTCCAGTCACTTCTACCTCAAGGGAATGGCTGGTCAAGAGCACCCTGCCTTACTTCTAAGGTTCGAGAAATAGAGGAATAAGGGATTTTGTCTTTTCCTTCTTTATCACTGTGTCCATCATATAGATAGATAGTCCTTTTTCCTTTCTAAGTGTCTGGTGATGGATACTCAATGTGATTGATCCTCACAGGCCAGTTAAATATGAGAGGGGAAAGCTATTTACTCCACCCTAATTTTTTATGTCAACTAAAGTATGCATAAATAATTCAGCATTAATATGGAAGATTCCTAATATGTACCAGGGTCAAGGAAACAGCTGCAGGGAAAGATAAAATGTACCAGTGAGACAGGGAAAGTGGCATATGCAAGGAAATACACTAAGTACATAGAGTTTATGGGAAATGCACTGATCAATTCAATGACACTCCTAGGCACTGGAGAAAAGAATATGAAACATGTCTTCAAGGAACTCACAGATTGGTAGAGGCTCTCCTGCAATGTTCATTAGTGCTTTTCCCCTCAGTGGTGGGAAATGAGTTGAAATATGGAGTGATACAATAGAAAATATATGTGAAAATATTTTTAAAACAATAAAGCACCAAGTTCAATTTTCAATATATACAACTTTATTTATTTCAATTTTCAAGATTTATGACTTAATCATAATGATCTCCCTAATAATATATAACAAGGGTTGGCAAACTATAGTCTGCAGCCTGTGCTTATAAAAATAAAGTTTTACTGGACCACAGCCGCACCCATTCAATTACCCATCACCTATAGCTACTTTCCTCCTAGAAAGGCAGAATAAAGTAGTTGCAACAGAAATGGCCTGGCCAGCTGTAATGTTTACTATCTTCCCTTTTTAGCAAGAGATTATCTGGGTAGGGTAGGGTGCACATGTAGTCCCAGTTACTCAGAGGCTGAAGCAGGAGAATCAGTTGAGCCCAGGAGTTTGAGGCCTCTGGGCAACATAGACCATATCTAAAAAAAAGAAATCAAAGAAAAAGTTTGCCTAACTTTGATATACAGAGTCATTAAAATGTTCTAAAGATCACTTGATTCCCCTGTGTCTTCTTTCTGTCCCCTGTGGGGAATGACTATTTTTTGCATGTGAAAAAGACCATCCTCATTCAAAAAAATTCTTTCTATAATATTGTGGAAAACACAGGATGGTATGTTTTCAACCCTTCCAACAATAAAATAACACATAATTATAATTATTATTTATTACTTTCTATTTATTGAGTTCTTAGAAATTTTTCTTTTATAAATTAAAAATGTATTCCACAAGGTGGTGACTTGCTTTTTTTCATTAAACAAATGAAAGATTTTTTTTCCTTAAATTTTGACAAACTGTCTTCTAGAAGAAAGAATTGTTTTGTGTTAAGGTGATTCGCTGTAATCTGCTTTATTATTGCCAAGCAACCTCATCTTAAATCCCAAAGTTCTAACTTCTTTTAATAGACACAGAGGCATTATCTGAGTTCCAAGAATTTATATTAAGCTCTTACAAAGTGTGTTATGAATGTAGCCCACACACAAATACTGAAACATAACAGGAACAGCTGCATTAGAGCCAAGGCAGTTTTCAGTTAGCATTTACCCTTCGAATATAACAAATATCTAGCAGTAAAAAACCCTTTGAGAAGCAAAGATATTAGTTGGCATTGGATGGATCCCACAGTGGTGTTTAGTGATCATCAGAACACTGAACCCATAGCCATGTGGTCAAACCAAACTTGAACTTTCTTTAAGTTCACCACAAACTTGAACTTTCTTCTTCCCTGCTAAATATTTTTCATACATATTCTAAAAATCATCATTCCACCTAGAACCAAGAGGTTTGCTGTCCTTTGACATTTTGATTGGTTTTGGTGGGGGGGTGGTCTTTCATTTATTTTTTAACTAGACCTTGGTAAATCACTTTTGAGGCTCTGAAGAAATAACTGGAAAATGTCAGCTTTGAAAACTTGACAGATAGTCATACTTAATATTCACAGCCTTCTTATTACCATTTAGATACATCATTCTCCAGTTCCTGACTTCTCTTGAATGATTTCTTCTAGACACAAGTCATTGAGTAATTTTGGGAGTGTTAAGTCACCTGTTTTAAAGGCCAATGTTGTCCCAAAATAGGGATGAACCAGTAGCCTTGGCCAAGAAAAGCCTTAGAGAGAAACATATGCATTAACATGAGAAGCTCTTGGAAAGTAGACAAGAAGGATATCTTTAGGCAAAAGGGAGGAAGAATTCAGTTTGGTTAGATAAAGGAGCTAGAAAGATTCTTGCTGATTCTGAATACATTGTATTTCTACACTTTATCCAAAGAGTTTACCCATTAGTAATCTGCTTCTGGGCACAATTGAGCTTTTGCTATTTTTTTGGTGGGGGGTACCAGAAATTGAACCCAGGGGCACTCAACCACTAAGCCACATCCCCAGTCCTTTTTACTTTTTATTTTGAAACAGGGTCTCACTAAATTGCTGAGAGCCTTGTTAAGTTGCTGGGGCTGGCCTTGAACTTCTGATCCTCCTGCCCAGCCTAAGTCACTGGGATTACAAGTATGTGCCACCCTGCCTGGCCACAGCAGAACTTAACACCATAATTAGTACCTTTCCCATTAGTAGATGTTATGAACAAAATTGTGTACCCACAAAATTCATATGTGGAAGTCCTAACCCCCAGTACCTCCAAATTTGACCTTATTTGGAAGTAGGATAATTGCAGGTATAATTTGTTCAGATGAGGTCATCTATTTCTATTGTTTAAACTGTCTATTTTGTGGTACTTTATTATGGCAGCCCTAGCAGACTGATATAATAGAATCGCCATCAGATTTTCTACCTTTGTTTGTTGGTTGGTAGGTACTTCCAGTCCCAAGCATTTCAGATAAGGGATGGTCAACTTGTAGTTAGTTCACTTTCCTATTCCTCTGCTAATGCAGGTATTTCCCAACTTGTAAATTTTCCACTCCAAACTTCAATTTTTCAGTAAATAAATAATACATACATTCTTTCCTTGTCACTCATTGGATTACAATGAAAGTAATCTCTGGGGAAAAAGAAATTTGTTTTAAAATACAAATAACCAAAACCTAACTGATGCTTTTCTAAATCAGGATATGCCCAATCATCTATACTGTATGGTTTTATCTCTGTTTCATTATTTTTATTTTTTCACTTTTTATCATTATTTTTGTCCTGATGGACAATAAATATACAAGGACCCAATAAGTCTCTTTATTTCAAGAGTTTTGCTTCAAACACCAAAAAAAATTTCAAGTATAAATTATTCACATTCTTTTTTATTGAGTAAAATTAAAGTGATAAAATAGTCCTAACAAAAGAATGTTGAAATTGTGTGAGAAAAGCATTTGGAGTCTTGTAGCTATGATCAAATCCATAAAACATGAATAAACTGAAAAAGAATGTACAGCAGAGAGACTACTTAGAAATATAAGTAATGTTCCCTATGCTGAGTGTGGTAAGTGCTTTAGTGATGTCAATTTTTCCATTAAACAATCTTGTAATGTAGGTAGTACTATTATTTTCCTCATTTTATAAATATAGGATGTGAGACACCAAGAAATTCAATGAATTGCCCAAGGTCACAGAGCTAGCCATTGGTGGAACAGGAATGACATCCAAGGCATCCTGATTCCTGAGTCCACAACCCACCCACTTGCTGATATAGCCTCTTGACATCCAATCACATGCACATTTAGACTTCATTTCTTTTCTCTGTAAGTGGGAAGTAATATTTTTAAAAAGACAAAAAATTGCAGCCCTTTAATGACACTAGGGGTCAAGATGAGTTCAGGAACGTGAATTTTAATGTTCTTACAGCATTTATCATGTTTGTTAATTGTAGGTCCACCTTCTTATTTAATTCTTAATACAATTCTGAGAGGTAGATTTGTTTGCCTTTTAAAGATGAGGAACGCCTAGCAGTGGAGTCAGTGAATGTGTTGACCAGCAAAGGAGATCTGGGTGGGGCACCAGCAGCATTCACTAAGCTTAAAGAGGTTGACCTACAACTAGGTGCTTTTAAGAGGTCATTTCCACACTAAACCTTTGATGTGGGTCTAGAGAATCTGCATTTTGTCCTAAGTCTGCTCTCATGCAGCAAGAGCAAATTTTCATATATTTTTCTTTAAATTCCAGCAAGCAAACGTGCCTCTTACAATAAAAGTATTGGGATTTCCTCAACCATTACCAAAAAAAGAAGGAAGCTACCTGTTTCTGACTTGTGAATGAAATTCTCTACCCACTGGCACCAGCATTTGATTTCCCTATATTTTGTTGATCTGCTTCTACACTTGCCTTCTTCCACCTCTGTAATTTTTTTCTCTTCATCTTCTGTTCTCTATTATTCTCTTTTACTCTATCCACGGCTACAGTTACAGTCCATCATGAACTTCCATTTTCTGACGTTGTCCAGAGCTAACTTCAAAGAAATGATTGACCACAAGATTGGGGCTTTGGATCAAGGGTCCTTTTTCAAACAAGGCAGTCATGTTTTGATCTATTGTATACATTGGCCTCCCACATGAGCTATTATTTGAGGACAGAACTCACTTTACAAAGTTTCAATAATGCTGGTCTATACTACAGCTACATCTACAGCATGTTTCATTTGAGGAAGCTGAATCCCTCTACAGACCAAGTGGCCATAGACCACTTTGCATCCCATAAAATCTATGGTCTCCTTTGCAGAATAATGTTTTTGTGCATGAAAGTAAATATACAGTATTATAAAACTAATCAATACTTAATAAAATATTAAAAACAAATCTGTGATATAATATGTATTTTCTTTTTTTATTTTTTAATATGTATTTTCTTATTAGTACATTAAGTAATAAGATTTAGAGGTAGTTCCATTAAGTACCATAATTTCCAACTGATGGGCATTAAATATTCCAAGAATTGCAATAATTATGTAATTGGAAAATTATAATGCTCCGTTGATAATAAAGTTACACATCAATACTTAATATTACTATGATTTACTGCTGATATGCATAAGTGAAATAAATACTAAATTTCACTTAGAGGATAGTGAAAAAAAAGACAGAAGTCCTTAGCCTCCTGAATTAACTCCAGGTAAAGAAGCCCTGACATAGATAGGCAGGTATCACACAAATCTTACAAACTATTGTACAAATGCTCACACATCCAAAGGTAGAAAAAGCAAGTTTGTTCCACCTTCCATCTGCCATAACCAGTGAGTTGGCTTCCAGGAAGCCTCAGGAGTCTCTGACCATTATGGGACCCAAGGTCATCTCATGGTCCTTGGGAGTAAAATCAGACACTAGACAGATGCCCAGAATCTACTTGAAAACTACAAATAAAATATTTTGGGAAATACTTAAACCCAAATGTCCCACAGATTTAGAATATGAAAGTGCAAGCGTAGAAAATGACTTGTTAACACAATGTGAACTATGTGGTTTGCAAGATGTTAATTGCAAATGACACTTCTGAGGCTGGTGTGAGATGTGTTATCCTCCATCTTCAAATAGGAGTTTCTGACCTGCTTTCTTCCTGACCACCTCGCAAGGAAAAAGAGGGAAAAACTTTGAATTTTCTTCTAAGCATTTTACTGGGTTCTTTTAATTAAAACATTTTGAAGGATAATGTATTTTCATAAAACTTGAAATAGCAATTCTCTTTAGAGCTCATGGTTTATGTCAGTGAGCAATTTGTGGCCTAGATTGAACAAGTTTGGGCTTGACACATTTTTCTATTAATATAGTAATAATCCTTTATGAATATTCATAATTCTCCCCTTCTATCTATATTTACACAATTCCCTGAGATGAAACATCTTAAAATTTCCATTTGTTCATGGAGGAAATAGACAGTAATTTTCAAACAGGTAATGTGAATTTTTATCAAACTTGGGTTAGTCTTTTTATTGATTTTTATGTAAACATATGAAATTCAAGTTTAATCAGTCTCAATCCTTGAAGAATAACACATGAAATTCTTTCTTCCAACTGTGTTTTAGTCAATTTTTACACTGCTATGACCAAAAGACCTGACAAGAACAATTTGAAGGAGGAAAAGTTTATTTGGGGGCACATGATTTTAGAGGTCTTAGTCCATAGATGACTGATTCCATTCCTCAGGGTCTAAGATGAGGCAAAACATCAGGGTGGAAGTGTGTGGTAGAGGAAAGAAGCTGGGAACATTATACCAGGAAGCAGAGAGAGAGAGTTCTCTGCTCACCAAGAACAGAATGTATACCCCAGCAGCATGCCCCCAATGACCCTCCTCCAACCACACCCTTCGTACAGTTACTACTCAGTTAATTTCTCTCAGGAGATTAATGCACTAACTTGGTTACAATTCTCATAACCCAATCATTTCAACTCTAATCTGTCTTCCATTGTCTCACATATGAGCTTTTAGGGGACCTCATATCTAAACCATAACACATTCCCACTCCATAAGGTCTATCTGCCCAAAGTAAAAGCATTATTTATGTAATTTATAGCAGCTTTAATGTTCTAAATTTCCATTTATTTGTTCCGAAAATATTAAGTGAGAGCTTCCAAAATGATAAGTGGTGAAGTGGACCTGAAAATACAATGATAAGTAAGAAAGTTTCTGACCTATGAGGGTACCCCAATGAGAAGACAGGCAAACCTAACCACACTGTAACCTGACTCATGGTGCAATAGAGGCAGAAATAAATGCTTTGGAAGTACTGAGGGATTCACAATCTGCCTAGGGGTTTGAAGAAAGATTTCAAGGATATAGTGATCTTTGTATTGGGTCCTGAAGGATGAATAATTTTCCAGGTGGAAAATCCTGGAAGAAGATACTCCAGCCTTAAAATATAAAATGTTCAAAAAACAAAACTAAAAGTTTGAAAGGTAACCCTAAATAGATCAATCCAAGAATTGGATGAGAAGGATACACATGAAATGTAAAAAAAATAATTGTCTTTAGGAAGGGGAGAAAAGCAGGGAAAGCAATTTAAGTTTTCCTATAATGATTACTTATATATAAAAATCAAAACTGGGGCTGGTGGTGTAGTTCAGTGGTAGAGCACTTACCTAGCATATGCAAGACTCTGGGTTCCAACCCCAGCACTGCAAATAATAGTAATAATAGCATTAATAGTAATAAATAAACAAATATGATAAAACATTATTAGCAATTATGGCTTGTGTTGGTCTCTGTACTTTTGTAGATTTCTAAACCTTTGCTAAAATCAAAAAAATAACAAAAATGATAAATTCATTTTACTTAAAGTGGAAAAGTTCAGATAATTAACAAATTCAAAGAATTTTTATTTTTTATTTGTTCTTTTTAGGTATTTTTTTATTCATCACTGATGTTGAAATGTTCCCAATTTATAAATTTCTGATCTACTGATTATGCTGAACTTTTACTTGGTCCACCTCCAAACTATTTGCCAACACAGTGCCCTTCCTCTCCAAATCTCTAACTCTATTCCTCCATTTGCCACCTGACTCAAGAATGTTGAAATATATAAAAAAATAGATACCAGCTTAAGCAAAACAATATCTCAGGGAGGAAAAGTATGATGTTAAATCATTAATGAGTTGATGATTAAATCAGAGTCAAATTGCACCAGTAAAATTATAAGACAAGACTTCATGGCTTCATTTCAATGGGGAATCGGCCTCAAACTCTTCTGGGAGAAGAGAATATTCTTATACATCTTTCTTTCACCAACACCAACTTGTATTGTAGAAAGATATTACAACTCACATACCTGAACTTTTTTTCTTTATGTAGGTTCTTTTTAGTTATATGTAACATCAGGATTCACTTTTGCATAATTGTAAAGGCATGGAATGTAATTTGCTCTAAGTCAGTCCCCAGTACTTCCCCTTTCTCTCCCCTCCTCCCCTGTTCCCTTCCCTCTACTCTACTGACATTTCCCCTATTTACTTTTAGAGTTTTTGTTTTATTTTTGGTTTTTCAGGTAGTGTCTTGCAGATATACATAATGGTAAGAGTAACTTTAGTATATTCATATAGGTACCTAGGAAAGTTAGGTTAGAATCATTCCACTGTTCTTCCCTTATCCCATCCCTCCTCCCTTCTTCTTAATCCCCTTCTTCTAGTTCACTGATCTTTCTTTTATTTTGATGGAATCCCCCATTTTCCTCTCTCTCTCTCACCCCTTATTTTGGACCAGCTCCTGTATATCAGAGAAAACATTCAACCTTGGACTTTCTGAGACTGGCTTATTTCACTTAGCATGAGTCTCTAGTTCCATCCATTTACCAGCAAATGTCATAAAGTCATTCTTTGTTATGACTGAGTAATACTCCATTGTACATATATATCACATTTTCTTTATCCATGCATTTGTTGAAGGGCACCTAGGTTAGTTCCATACCTTGGCTATTGTGAATTATGCTATTATATACATTGATGTAGCTGTCTCAGTATAGTATGCTGATTTTAGATCTTTGGATATATACTGAGGAGTTGAATATCTGGGTCAAATGGTGGTTCTATTCCTAGTTTTCTAAGGAATCTCCATACTGCTTTCCAGAGTGGTTTCACTAATTTGCAGTCCCACCAAAAATGTATGAGTGTACCATCTTCCCCAAATCCTTGTCAATGCTTATTATTATTTGTATCCTTGAAAATTACCATTCTGAGTGGAGTGAGATAAAATCTCAAAGTAGTTTTGGTTTGCATTTTCCTAATGGCTAGAGATTTTAAACTTTTTTCATTTACTTGTTGACCATTTGTATTTCTTCTTTTGAGAAGTGTCAGTTAAGTTCCTTTGCCCATTTATTAACTGGGTTATTTGGTTTTTTGGTGTTAAGTTTTTTGTGTTATTTATATATTCTGGACATTAATGCCTTATCTGAGGAGCAGGTGGCAAAGATCTTCTCCCAATCTGTAGGCTCTTTCTTCATGCTCTTGATTATTTTCCTGGCTATGCAGAGCTTTTTAATTTGATGCCATTCCACTTATTGATTTTAGTTTTATTTCTTTCTTTTGTTTTTCTTTTTCTTTGTTTTGTACTGGCAATTGAACAGAGGCACTTGACCACTGAGTCACATCCCCAGCCCTATTTTATATTTTATTTAGAGACAGGGTCTCACTGATTTGCTTAGCACCTTGCTTTTGCTGAGGCTGACTTTGAACTCATGATTCTCCTGCCTCAGCCTCCTGAGCCACTGGGATTACAGGCTTGTGCCACTGTGCCCAGCTTAGTTTTATTTCTTGTGCTTTAGAAGTCTTCTTAAGGAAATTCAAAGCCTGTGCCAATTTGTTGGAGGATTGAGTCTGTATTTTCTTATGGCAGTTGCAGAGGTTTTTTTGTTTTTGTTTTTTTTGTTTGTTTGTTTGTTTTTTCTTTTTTGGGGGGGAGGGTGCTGGGGATCAAACCCAGGGCCTCGTGCTTGCAAGGCAAGCACTCTACCAACTGAGCTATGTCCCCAGCCCAGTTGCAGAGTTTTGAGTCAAATTCCTAGGTCTTCGATCCCCTTTGAGTTGACTTTTGTGCAGGGTGACAGATAGGGGTTAGGGTTAGGATTTATGCATCCCTATGCTGGTTTTTATTTTTATCTTTCATTTCTTCTTCACATAACATTTATATTATGTATATATATGTATATACATATATATTTTTTATGTATGTTTTGTAGTGCAGGCTTTGTTGTTATGAATTCTTTTAGTTTCTGCTGATCATGGAATAAATATGTCAAAATACATTCTACTGTCATGTATAACTAAAAAGAACAAATATTTTTTTTAAAAAAAGAATACAAGCAATGGTAACTGTTGGCAAGGATGTGGGCAAAAGGGTACACTCATGCATTGGTGGTGGGACTACAAATTGGTGCACCCACTCTGGAAAGCAGTATGGAGATTCCTCAGAAAACTTGGAATTAAATCACCATTTGTCCCAGTTATCCCACTCTTTGGTATATTCCCAAGAACTTAAAATTGGCATACTACAGTGACACAGTCACATCGATACTTATAGCAGCTCAGTTCACAATAGCCAAGCTATGGAACCAACCTAGGTGCCCTTCAACATATGAATGGATAAAGAAAATATGGTATACATACACAATGGAATGTTATTCAGCCATAAAGAAGAATGAAATTATGGCATTCGCTGGTAAATGGATGGAACTGGAGACTATCATGCTAAGTGAAATAAGCCAATCCCCCCCAAAACAAAGGCTGAATGTTTTCTCTGATATACAGATGTTGATCACAAAAGTGGTGGGGAGGGGAGGCAGGGAGAAGGGGAGTTTCACCATTGGACAGGACAGAGCTAGGGGAAGGGAGGTGGGATGAGAATAGGAAAGACAGTAAAATGAATTAGATATAACTTTCCTATGCTCATATATGAATATATGACCAGTGTAATCCCACATCACATACAATCACAAAAGTTATATTCCATGTATATATGATATGTCAAAATACATTCTGCTGTCATGTGTAACTAAAAGGGACAAATAAAAATAAAAATAAATAAAAAGGAAAAAAATAAAATACATATCTCAACATAAGCATTCAATTAATGTAGAAGCTAATGCCATTGGCTTTTTTTAAAATTTACCAACATGGAGTTCTGTGTGATATTTCCATACATGCATATGGCATGCACTGATCAAATCCAAATACCCATTTTTCCACCCCCAGACACATACCCTTTTCAGTCTCTAGTAATTACTGTACTGTTTTCAGGTCAACATTTGTTAGCTTCCACAAATGAGAGAAAACATGGTGTACTTATTTTTCTGTGTCTCCCTCCAGACTTTTCATTATGATGGCTGTACTAAATAAATTCCCACTAGCAATAAATAAGACTTGCTTTTTCTCCATGTCCACACCAGTATTTGTTATTTTATTTTTATTATAATTTTTTTGGAATACAGCCATTCTTACTTAGGTGAGATGATATCTCATTGTGGTTTTGGTTTGCACTTCCCTGATATCTAATGATATAGAGCATTTTATTTTACATTATCTATTGGCCATTTGTTTTGTTTTGTTTTGTTTCCTTTTGAGAGGTATCTATTCAGGCCATTTACCCATTTTTTGTTTGATTACTTGTTGCCATTGTTAAGTTTTTTGGTTTCCTTATACATCCTTGATATTAAACTGTCAAATGAGTAATTGGCAAATTTTTTCTCCTAGTCTATTGGTTTTCTCTTCACTCTGTTGATTGTTTCCTTGCTGTGCAGATTTTTAGTTTGATGTAATGCCATTTTCCAGTTTTTTACTTTGGTTTCCTGTGCTTCTGAGATCCTTACCAGTATTTCAAAGTGTTTTCCCTAAGTTTTATTCTAGTAGATTTAGGTCTTACATGTATGGCTTTGATCCATTTTAAGTTGATTTTTATACAGCATGAGATAGGGGTCAACTTTCAGTCTTTGCATGTGGACAATTAGTTTTCCCAGTCTCATTTTTCCAGTGTGTATTGGCACCTTTGTTGAGAATTAGTTGGATGTAGATACACAGGCTTATTTCTGGGATCTTTATTCTGTGTGTGTGTGTGTGTGTGTGTGTGTGTGTGTGTGTGTGGTTGCTATTGGCTCGTTTTTGTTTGCCCAAGACCTCATTACTAGCCCTCACTCACTAGGCATTTCTTCAAAACTTCTGCAGGTTAGCTATAGTTCTCTCTCTATCATAGAGCACGTGACATGCAATTAGAAATCTCATAAAACAAAAGCAAGGAAAGCTGGCTTCAGTTTGGTCCTCATTTGAAGTTCTCTTTTTTTGATTCCTTTGACATTCTTTGTCTCACTGGTAGTCTGTAACTGCCACTAATTCCCTTTTAGTCACTGCTTAAATACAAGTATTTTTATCTGAGAGAAGGAAACACAATTATTGCTTATGGCAGAGTTTTTAGGGCAATCACATTTGGGGACCACTACTCCAGGCAGGTGGTGATATGGTGAAATTTCTATTCTAGACAGGCTTTTGCAGTCATTTTCTCAGACAATGGAAGGAATACCCCAAAGAATAAGCAAAGTTGGGGAGAAACCAAATTCTGGTCCTGTTAGATACAAGATGAGACAAGTGTTATCAGATGGGTGGTGAAAGATACTGTTTTTGTTCTCTAAAGTTTTTATTAGAATTCTTACCATTTAGAGGTACTAAGGATGTAGCTCATTGGCAAAGTGTTTGCCTAGCATGCATGAAGCCCTCTAGGTTCAATCCCCATGCCACCGAAAAATATATATTTTTTACCATTTAGAAAGATTTTTTTCTTTTTAAAATGTTTTTATTAGTGCATTATAGTTATATATAATAGTGGAGTTCATTTTGACATAATTGTACATACATGGAATATAATTTACTCCATTACAGTCCCCAGTGCTTCCTCTTTCCCTCTCCACCAACCTCCATCTATTCTCGTTCCTCTACTCTACTGGTCTTCCTTCTATTTATTTATCATTTGTTTAAATTGGTTCTTTATATATACATAAAGGTGGAATTCACTGTGGTAAATTCGTATATGTATATGACAAAATTTTCTCACTTTCATTCCACAGTTTCCCCCTCTCCCCATCCTTCCTCTCTCCCTTTCAATTTCCTTATTCCATTCCACTGATCTCCCCTTTATTTTCATGGGCTTTACCCCGCCTTTATTCCTTAGTTTGCTCTAGCTTCTGCATATGAGAAAAAACATTCATATTTCACTCAGCATTGTGGTCTCCAAGTTTATCAATTTACTGTCAAATTACATAAACTCATTCTTCTTTATGGCTGAGTAAAACTCCATTCTGTACATACTACATTTTCTTTATCCATTTATCTGTTAATGGACACCAGGGCTGGTTCTGTAACTTGACTATTGGGAATTATGCTGCTATAAACATTGATGAGCCTATATCACTATAGTTTTCTGATTTTAATTCTTTTGGATAAATAACAAGGAGTGGGATAACTGGATCATGTGGTGCTTCCATTTCTAGTCTTTAGTGAAATCTCCACACACTTTTCCAATGTGGTTATACTAATTTGCAGTCCTACAAACAAGGTATAAATGTGCACAAGGCCCTCCGTTTAATCCCCACTAGTGCAAAAAAAAATGTATAAATCTCAAGTAATCTCTGTTTTGTTGAAGGGGTCCTTTACTCTTTGAAATTTATCAAAGCCCAGTTTTTATTAAATATCTTTTTCATGAATTTATGAAGCATTTGAATTTACAAAATGTGGCTCCTAAGAAAATAAATCACACAAAGAAATCTGGCTCATGATGACAAGCCTAAGCACAGAAGAAACCATCATTTCCTATTCCTCTCAAATTGCTAAGGTTGCTATCTTTTTTACTTATGTTTTTAAAATTTCTTTTTGTTTTAATGTTAATTGTTTCAAACAAGTAATGAATATAGAATAAACATGGTCTTTTTATTACTATTCAGTTCTATAGGATTAGTGCTTATTTTCCATTTCCTATCTTCTGTTCCAATTCAACAAAACTATGAAAAATAGCCTCATTCAAACAATTTACTTTGAAAACTATTATATTTATCTTTTTTATTGGGACATTATAATTATACATAATAGTGGAACTCTATGCCATATTCAAAAATGCATATAGCATAATTTGATCAATCTCATTCCCCTGTACATTTTCTTTCTCTGATCTGTTTGCTATACTCTATGGATCTCCCTTCTATTATTATTTTAATTAATTCATCATTATTATATATACATATATGTGGATTGATTGTAGTATATTCATACATAGACACAGCATAATTTGGAGATTTTGTTCTCTAATTCCTCATCATTCCCCAGTACTTCCCATGCTCTTCCCTCCTCCCTCCCTCTTGATCCCCTTCCTGTACTCTATTGGTCACTCTTCCATTTTCATGAGATCTCTTTTAAAATTTCTTTTGTTTTTTTTTCCTCTCTAGCTTCCACATGAGAGAAAACATTCAACCTTAAACTTTCTGAATCTGCTCATTTCACTTAGCATGATGTTCTCTAGTTCCTTCTATTTGCCAGCAAATGACATAATTTCATTCTTCTTTATGGCTAAATAAAATTCCATTGTGTATGTATACCACATTTTCTTCTCCACACTCCTTTACAAAGTGATTATACCAATTTGCTGTCCCACTAACAATGGATAAGTGTACCTTTATCCCCATATCCTTGCCAGAAATTATTGTTATTTGTATTCTTGATGGTTACCATTCTAACTGGAGTGAAATAAAAATCTCAGTATTTTTCTGATTTGCATTTCCCCAATTACTAAGGATATTGAATATATTTTCATATATTTTGGACATATATGTTTCTTCTGAGAAATAGCTGTTTAAATATTTTGCTTATTTCTTGATTGGTCTCTTCGGGGGGGTGTTCAGTTTTTTTTGATTTATCATATATTTTGGATATTAATGCCTGGTCACAAGAGCACCTGGTAAAGATTTTTCTTCCATTCTATAGGTTCTTTACACACACAGTTCTTTCCTTTGCTGTGAAGAAGCTTTTTAATTTGATGCCATCCCACTTATTGATTCTCAGTTTTACTGTATTTCACCACATTGTAGATTTTTATATCAAAAACATTTTTTTTTGCAGAAAAGTCAGGTACAACCATTATGTGGAGCGTTTTCCAAAATAAAATGTGCTGGTATTACTTAAAAATCATTTATTACTAAACTGTCTTTGGTGCAATATTAGGATATATGGAATACTCATGAATATACATTCATGCAGTAGCAACAATTATGCTGTAAAATATGGTATTCCTGGAGCATTAGGAGTCTTATTAAGGAAGTTTTGGAATGTTGGCCCTATGTTTTCTAGCAGTTGAAATGTTTCTGATCTAATTCCTAACTCTTCAAACTTCTTTGAATTGATTTTTTTGTACATGAGAGATAGGGGTCTAGTTTCATTCTTCTAGATATGGATATTCAGTTTTCCATCACCATTTGTTAAAAAGGTTCTCTCTTCTCCAGTGTATATTTTTGATACTTTTGTCAAGGATCAGGTGACTGTATCTATGGAGATTTGTTCTGTGTCTTCTATTCCATTGGTCTTAATATCTGTTTTTATGCCACCATGCTGCTTTTGATACTACAGTTCTGTAGTATAATTTCAGGTCAGGTATTACAATGCTTCCTACTTCACTTTTCTTGCTTAGTATTTCTTTGGCTATTCTGGGTCTCTTATTCTTCCAGATGAATTTGAGAATTGTTTTTTCTAATTCTCTGAAGAATGTCATTGGTATTTTGAGGGGAAATGCATTAAATGTGTAGATCATTTTTGGTAATATGGCCAGGTTAACAATATTAATTCTGCCTATCCAAGAAAACAGGAGGTCTTTTCCATCTACTATGGTCTTTCAGGTCCTTGGTTAGATTTATTTTGAGGTATTTTTTTTAGGTTATTGTGAATAAAATTGTTACTCTGATTTCTTTATCAGCAGATTCATTAATGGAATATAGGAAAATAATTATTTTTTGTATGTCAATCTTATATCCTGCTACTTTGCTGAATTAGTCTTTTGGTGAAATCTCGTGAATCTTCTAAGTATAGGATTATCTCATCTACAAACAAATACTTTGATTTCTCCTTTTCCATCTCTTGCCCGATTGCTTGGCTAGAGTTTCAAGGACAACATTGAGGGGCTGGAGCTGTAGCTCACTGGTAGAGTGCCTGCCTAGCATGTGTGAGGCACTAGGTTCCATCCTTAGCACCACATAAAAATAAACAAGTAAAATAATTATTTAAAAAAGAACAACATTGAATAGTAGTGATCAGAATGCATATCCCTGTCTTGTTACTAAGTTTACAGGAAATGCTTTAAGTTTTTCTCCATTCAGTAAGATGTTTGCTTTGGGTTTGTCACATTTAACCTTTATGTGGTTGAAGTAAATTCCTTCTTTTCTAGTTTCTTTAGTATCTTTAACATTAATGAGTGCTAGTTTTGCCAAAGATTTTTTCTGCGTCTATTGAATAATCATGTTCTTTTTTCCTTGATTCTACATATGTGATGAATTACATTTATTGATTTGTGTATGTTGAACCAAACTTGCATCCCTGGGTTGAAACCAAATTGATTAGAGTATACAATCTTCAAAATGTGTTATTTTTTTTTTTTTTGGAGGGGGTGGTGCTGGGGATCGAACCCAGGGCCTTGTGCTTACAAGGCAAGCACTCTACCGACTGAGCTATCTCCCCAACCCTCAAAATGTGTTTTTGAATGTGGATCAAAGGTTTTATTACAGATTTTGCATCCATGTTCATCAGAGATATAGGTGTACAGTTTTCTTTCCTTGATGTATCTTTATCTGCTTTAGTATCAGTGTGATACTGGCTTCAGAGAATGAATTTGGGAGTGTTGCATCACCTATTATATATAATAATTTGAGGAGGATTAGTATTAGTTCCTTGAAAGTCTGGTAGAATTCAGCTGAGAAATCATCTGGTCCTGGGTCCTTCTGCTAAATAGCTTTTTATTACCCCTTCAATATCATTGTCTAATGTTGGTTTCTAGGTTTACTATATCATCTTGGTTCAATTTGGATAGATTGTATGTGTCTGGAGATTTGTCAAGATCTTTTAGATTTTCCAATTTATTGGAATAAGTTTTCAAAATAGTACCAAATGATCTCCTGGTTTTCAGTAACATCTCCTTTTTCATTTCTAATTTTGTGCTCTCTTCTCTCTCTCTCTCTCTCTCTCTCTCTCTCTCTCTCTCTCTCTCTCTCTCTCTCTCTCTCTCTGTTAGTTTGGCTAAGGGTTTATCAATCTTGTTTATGTTTTCAAAGAATCAACACTTTCTTGCTCTAATTCTTTGTATTTATATATTCTCTATTTCATTCACTTTGGTTCTACTCAATTGTTTCCAGTATTCTACTGGTTTTGGCTTTAGTTTGCTCCTGCTTTTATAGACCCTTGAGATGCAGCATTACATTGTTTATGTGGGATCGTTCTTTTGTCTTTTTTTCTCTGTGATATTGAATGTTCATGGATATTAATATATATTCATATTTGTTTTTTATCATTTCTAGCATTTTTGAAACTAGTTATTTTTCACATATCAGTATTTTGAGGACTAGGATGTTTGATTAGTATACTTCAGTTTTGTTTTGTATTCTTTTTATTTTAAATTATTTTATATATATATTTTCTCTCACTTCTTTTTCCCTCTATTTTTTCTCTCTTTTCTTCTGCTAACAGCCACTATATATTATTCTTTCACTCTTCCTTTTTTTACTTCTGTCTTCTCTCCTCCTCCATCATAATCATCACATCCTACATCACTCTGTTCTCTCCCTGTCCACCATTCAAAATTGTAAATCTTTTTGCAAACTTACTCTTTTTAATGTAGGAAATAACTGATTATATAACTTCTGTTTACTGTGATAATTAACATTATAGAAGCCATGACAGGAAGTATTTTGTTTAATTCTGTATATTGTTTCAATTGGTTATTGTTATTGTCTCCCCCTAAGTGGTGAGGTACTGGGAACTTCAGAGACACTATAAGTCCACAGGGTAGAAACTCTATTGCCTCAGATCCATACAGTTAGATGGGTGGACACATAAGCAACATGAATAAGCAAGGGAAAAAAATCACCCCAAACAAACCAACAAACTTCAATAATAGAATCCATCAATGCCACAGTGAAAGAAATGTCAGAGAAGGAGTTTAGAATGTACAGAGTTAAACCAATCTGTGAGGTAAAGGATGATGTAAGGAATGAAATCAGAGAGAAAATACAGAAACTGAAAGATCACTTCAATAAAGAGAGATTCTGAAAAAAAAAAGCATAAATCCTTGAAATGAATGAATCAATAAACCAAATTAAAAATTCAGTGGAAGGCATCACCAACAGACTAGATCACTTAGAAGACTAGATCACTTGGAAGACAGAGTTTTGAGCAATGAAGACAAAATATATAATCTTGAAAATAAAGTTGACCATGGAAAAAAGATGTTAAGAGATCATGGATAGAACTTCCAAGAAATATGGGATAACCTGAAAAGACCAAATTTAAGATTTATCAGGATAGATGAAGAAGCAGAGATACAAACCAAAGGAATGCACAACGTTTTCAAAGAAATAATATCAGAAAATTTCCCAAATCAAAAGAATAAAATGGAAAAGCAAATATAGGGAGCTTACAGAACCCCAAATATACAAAATTACAACAAACTCACACCAAGGCACATTATTATGAAAATACCTAACATACCAAATAAGGATAGAATTTTTAAGACTGCCAGAAAAAAATGACTGGTCACATGTAGAAGGAAACCAATCTGTATCTCAACTGATTTCTCAACCCAGACCTTCAAAACTAGGATGTCTTGGAACTATATATATCAAGCTCTGAAAGAAAATAGATGCCAGCCAAGAATAGTATACCCAGCAATATTAAGCTTCAGAATTGATGAAATATAAACCTTCCATGATAAACAAAAGTTAAAAGAATTCACAACTAGAAAGTCTGCACTACAAAACATACTTGATAGAATAATTCATGAAGAAGAAATGAAGAATAAAATTGAAAACCAGCAAAGGGAGTAACTACACTAGAATAGTCAATCAAAGGAGAAACTAATTCATATTAAAAACCACAAATAAAATAATAGGGAATAAAAATCACTTCTCAATAATAACATTGAATGTAAATGACCTAAACTCATCAATCAAAAGACATAGACTGGCAGATTGGATTAAAAAATGAGACCCATCAATATATTGGGATCCTTTGTTTGTATGTTGGCACTTAATATTATCAGAACTGCCTTTATTGTTTCCCAGACATTTGGTATGTTGTATCACTTTTCTAGTTTGATTATAGGATGTTTTAAATTTCTGTTCTTATTTTTTCTATGGTCCATTCTTCATTCACAAGAGTATGTTCAATATTCATATGTTTATGTGGTTTTGATAATATTGCTTAATGTTGATTTCTAATTTCATTCCATTTTAATCTGATAAGATTTAGGGATAATACCATTTTTTAAATTTCCTAATGCTTGTTTTGTGACCTAAAATATGGTCTAGTTTGGAGAAGTTTCCATGAACTGCTGAGAAGAATGTATTTCAGCTGTTGGGTAAAATATTCTACAGGTATCTAGGTTCATTTGATTTATAGTATTTTTAGGTCAGAAGTGTCTTTATTGATTTTATATTTTGTGCCTGGATGATCTGTCTATTGGTGAGAGGGATGTGTTGAAATTACCCGGTATTGTATTGGGTTCTATCTGGGATTAATGTTAAAGAGAGTTTTATGCAATTAGGTGCACCAATGTTTGGGGCATAAATATTTTCTATCACTATATCTTCTTGTTGGAATGGTCCCTTTACCAGTATGTAGTGACCTTCATTTTAGGCATTTTTATTATGATGTATCTTGAAGAAATTATTTTCTAAATCTTGACTACTTGGGGTTCTATATGAATCTTCTTTGTGGATGTCAATCTCATTCCTAACGTTTGGGAATTTTCTGCTATCATTTCACTTAAATAGTTCCTAATGCCATTACCCTGAATTTCCACATCTTCTTCAATTCCAATGTCTCTTTTGTTTCATATTGAATCTTAGTGTTGTCCCAGAATTCTTGTAAACTCTGACCATGGTATTTTGCTTTTTCTTTACAGTTTTCTAGGTGTTCAAGTTCATATGCCCTGTATTCAAGGCCTAAAGTTCTGTTTTCTACATAACCTAATCTGTTGGTAATACTTTCAATTGAATTTTTTAAATTTTATTTTGTCCTTCATTTCCAGGCATTCTGATTGTTTTCTTTTCAGAATCTCTCTCTTTATTAAAGTGGTCTTTCACTCCCTGTATTTGCTCTCTTAATTCTTTTCTTAGATCCTCTTTTAGAATTTTAATCAATTTTTTGTAGTCTTTCTCTGGAATTTCATCCCCTTCAATATCTCACGCTTTGTCAGTGAGTTATAAATTGGAGAACTGTGAAGACTTGTTTGTCTGTGTTCTCATGTTTTCAGAAATCTGCGACTTGTAAGTCTGTTGAGATGGATTCCTATTTCTCTTTTATGAGGGGGTCCTTTTGTCCTGTGTTATCAGTATATCATAGCTTGAACAAATAGACTCAGTGTAATCCAAGTGTTATTTTCAATCTCCAATACATTTTTATTGGTTATTTTTAGTTATACATGTCAGTAGAATCTATTTGACATACTTACAAAAGCATGGAATATATCTTGTTCTAATCCAGACCCCAGTACCTCTCCTTCCCTTCCCTCTCCTTATACCCTGCTCTCTTTCCTATATTGATTTTTCAACAATTTACCTATAATTTACTAAAATTAATTTCTTGTAGATGTACATGATGGTGGGATTCACCATGGTAGTTTCACATATATACATAAGAAATTTATGTCAGATTCATTTCATTGTATTTCCTTTTCTTACCCCCCAAACCTTCCCTTCATTCCCCTTTGTCTACTTCATTGAACTTCTATTCTCCCACCCTCCCTTGTTGTGGGTTAGCTTCTACATATCAGATAAAACATTCAACCTTTGGTTTCTTGGGATTGGCTTATTTCACTTAGCATGATAGTCTCCACACCCATTCATTTACCAGCAAATTTCATAAAGTTATTCTTCTTTATGGTTGAGCAATATGCCATTGTGTATATATACCATATTTTCTTTATCCATTCATCTGTTGAAAGGCACCTAGATTGATTCCATGGCTTACCTAAATTGTGAGTTGTGCTGCTATAAAAACTGATATGGCTGTGTCACTGTAATATGCTGATTTTAAATCCTTTAGATGTATTCAGAGGAATGGGATAACTGGGCCAAATGGTGGTTCAATTCCTGCATTTTGAGGATGCTCTATACTGCTTTCCAGAATGGTTGCACCAGTTTGCAGTCCTACTAACAATGTATGAGTGTACCCTTTCTTCCACATCCTCACTAATATTTATTCTTACTTGTATTCTTGATAATTGCCATTCTGACTGGAGTGAGATGAGCTCTCAGTGTAGTTTTAATTTGTATTTCTCTAATTGTTAGAGATATTGAGCTTTTTTTCATATACTGTTGACTGTTCATATTTCTTCTTTTGATAATGGTTTGTTCAGTTCCTTTGCCAATTAATTGATTGGGTTATTTATTTTTTGTGGTGTTTTTGAGTCCTTTGTATATCCTGGAGATAAAACCCTATCTGAAGCACAAGCAGCAAAGATTTTCTCCCAATGTGTAGGCTCTCTGGTCACACTTTTGATTGTTTCCTTTGCTATGAAGAAGGTTTTTAATTTGATGCCACCCCATTTGTTGATTTTTTATTTTACTTCTTGTGATTTAGGAAGTCAGTTCCTGAGCCCATATGTTGGAGTGTTGGGCCTACATTACCTTCTAGCAGGCATGGGGTTTCTGATCTAATTCCTGGTTCTTTGATCCTCTTTGAGTTTTGTGCAGGGTGAGAGATATGGGTTTAATTTCATTCTACTACATGCAGATTTCCAGTTTTCCCAGGACCATTTGTTGAAGAGACCATCTTTTCTCCAATGTATGTTTTGGGCACCTTTGACTAGTATCAGATAACTAATTTTTTGGGTTTGTCTCTGTGTCTCCTATTCTAGTCTATTGGATTTCTTGCCTGTTTTGGTGTCAATACCATGCTGTTTTTGTTACTATATAGCTCTATAGTATAATTTAAGGTCTTATCTCACTAAGCATTGCTTTGTCTATCCTAGGCTTCTTATTTTTCCTATGAATCTCATGACCACTTTTTCTATTTCTATGAAGAATGTCATTGCTATTTTAATGGGAATTGCATTGAATCTGTGTAGTGCTTTTGGTAGTATGACCATTTTTACAATATTAATTCTGCCTATCCAAGAACATGGGAGGTCTTTCCATCTTCTAAAGTCTTCTTCAATTTCTTTCTTTAGTATTCTGTGGTTTTCATTTTAGAGGTCTTTAACCTCCTTTGTTAGATTGATTCCTTTTTTGAGTCTATTGCAAATGGAATAGATTTCTTAATTTCTTTCAGCTGAATCATCATTGGAGTATAGGAACATGATTGATTTATGGGTGTTAATTTTGTATTCTGCTACTTTTCTGAATTCATTTATGAGTTCTGGAAGTTTTATGGTGGAGTTTTGGGTCTTCTAAACATTTTCTAAACATCTACATATGGCGTCATTGGCAAACAGATAATTGGAGCTCTTCTTTTCCCATTTGTATCCCTTTAATTTCCTTCTTTTTTCCTAATTTTTCTGCCTAGAATTTCAAGGACTATGTTGAATAGAAGTGGTAAAAGTGGGCATCCATATCTTGTTCCTATTTTTAGAGGGAATGCTGTCAGTTTTCCTCCATTCAGAATGATATTGGTCTTAGATTTATCATACATAGTTTTTACAATGTTGAGGTACGTTCATGTTCATTCTATCCCTATTTTTTTTCTAGTGTATTAAACATGAATGGATGGTGTATTTTTTCAAATGCCTTTTGCATCTATTGAGATAATCATGTGATTCTTATCTTTAAGTCTATTTATGTGGTGAATAACAGTTATTGATTTCTATATGTTGAAATATCCTTGCAAACCTGTAATGAAACCCATTTGATCATGGTGAACTATCTTTTTAATGTGTTTTTCTATGCAATTGACCAGTATTTTAGTAAGAATTTTGGTATCAATGCTCATCAAGAGTATGAGTCTGATGTTTTCTTTCCTTAATGTATCTTTGTCTGGTTTTGGTAAAAGGTGATACTAGCATCATAGAATGACTTTGGAAGAGTTCCCTCCTTTTCTATTTCATGGAATAATTTGAGGAGGATTGGTATTACTTCTTCTTTAAAGGTCTGGTAGAACTAGGCTGAGAATACATCCAGTCCTGGGCTTTTCTTTGTTGGTAGACTTTTGATGGCATCCTAAATTTCATTATTTAAAATTGATCTGTTTAAATTTTCTATGTCCTCCTGGTTCAATTTGGGTAGGTCATATGTCCTAGGAATTTCTCAATATCTTCAAGATTTTCTAGTTTATTTGAGTATAAATTTTATGTAATTTCTGATAATTCTCTGTAATTCAGTAGTGTCTGTGGTGATATTTCCTTTGACATCAGATTTTAATAACTTGAGTTTTTCCCTCTTTTGATTAGCATGGCTAAGAATTTATCAAATATTTTTATTCTTTCAAAAAACCAATTTTTTGCTTCAATGATCTTTTTAATTTTTTAATCACAATTTCTTTGATTTTTGGCTCTTATTTTAATTATTTCCTCTCTCCTACTGATTTTGGTGTTGATTTATTCTTCTTTTTCTAGGGCCTTGAGGTGTATTGTTAGATTATTTATTTGGCATGTTTCTATTCTTTTAATGCATGAGGTCAATGCTATGACCTTTACTCTTAGAACTGCCTTTGTAGCATCCCAGAGACTTTCATATTTTATATCACTATTCTAATATATCTCTAAGATATTTTTTACCTTTTTCCTTATTTCTTCTGCTATCTACTCATCTTTCAAAAGTATATTATTTAATCTCCAGGTATTAGAGTTGTTTCTATATTTTGTCTTCTCATTGATTTCTAATTTCATTCCAGTATGATATGATAGAATGCAAGGTATAATTTCTATTTTTTGTATTTGCTAAGATCTGCTTTGTGGCTTAAAATATGGTCTATTTTAGAAAATGTTCAATGTGCTGCTGAAAAGAAAATATTTTCAGTCATGGATGGATGAAATATTCTATATATTATGGCATTTGCAGGTAAATGGATTCAGTTGGAGGATATCATGCTAAGCGACATAACCCAATCCCAAAAAACCAAAGGTCAAAAGATCTCTCTGATAAGAAAATGATGATACATAATGGGAGGTGGGAGGGAGGCAAGAATGGAGGAAGGATGGATTGTATAGAGGAAAAAGAGGGGTGGGGAGGAGTGGAGGGAAGGAAAAATAACAGAATGAGACAAACATCATTACTCTATGTACACATATGATTATACAAATGGTTTGACTCTACTTTGTGTACAACCAGAGAAACAACCGTTGTATCCCATTTGTGTACAATGAATCAAAATAAATAAATTTTAAAAATTTTAAAAAGAAATGATAAATGTTTGAGAAGATAGATTATTTTTACCCTGATTGGAATATTACACAATGTATACATGTATTGAAAAATCATGGGGCACCCAATAAATATGTACACTTTTTATGTTTCTATGTGTAAGTTTAAAAAATAAATTTAAATAAAAGAAATATTCTATATATGTTGGTTAAGTCTAAATTATTAACTGAACTTTTTAGTTTTGTAGCTTCTTTATTTAGTTTTTGTTTGAATGATTTATAGTGGTGGTGAATAACATTTATTGATTGTAATAACAGTTATAATAACTTATAATACCAGTTATAAGATTGGTGTGGTAAAGTCACCCAGTATTTTTGTGTTGTGGTCTATTTGACTCCTAATATTGAGAAGGGTTTTTTGGTGTACTTATATGCTCCATTGTTAGGGGCATAAATATTTACAATTATTATTTCTTGTTGTTGTATGATTTCCTTCAGCAGTATGAAATCACCTTCTTTGTCTCTTCTGATTAATTTTGGCTTGAAGTCCACTTCATCTGATATGAGAATAGTAACCCCTGCTTTTTTCCCAGACCCATGTGAATGGTATGTTTTTTCCCACCCTTTTACCTTCAGTTTGTGAATGGCTTTGCCGATGAGGAGATTCTCTTGGAGATAGCATATTGTTGGGTATTGCTTTTTAATCCAATCTGCCAGCCTGTGTCTTTTGATTGAAGAGTTTATACCAATTACATCCAATGTTATTAGTGAGAGATGATTTTTATTTCCTGTCATTTTTATTTACTTTTGGTTTTTAAATTGAATTCAATTCTCCTTTGACTATTCTTCTATAGTAGCTCCTCCCTCTGCTACTTTTCATTTTTATTTTTCATTTCTTTTTCATGAAATATTTTATTATGTTTTGTAGTTCAAGCTTTCTAAGTGAATTCTTTTTGCTTTTTTTATCATGGAAGGTTTTTATTTCATCTTCAAATCTGATGTTTAATTTTTCTGGGTATAGTATTCTTGGTTGGCATCCATTTTCTTTCAGAGTTTGGTATATATGATTACAAGACCTAGTAGCTTTTAGAGTCTGGGTTGAGATATCAGTTGCAATCTGGATGGGTTTACCTCTAAATGTGACCACTTTTCTCTAGCCACTTTTAAAATTCTCTATTTTTATTCTGTATGTTAGTCATTTTCATAATAATGTGCCTTGGTGTGGATCTGTTGTAATTTTGTATATTTGGAGTCCTGTATGCTTCTTGTATTTGAATTTCCATTTCATTCTTAAGCTTTGGATTTTTTTCTGATATTTCATTGAAAAGATTTTGCATTTCTTTAGTTTATACATCAGAACCTTCATCTATCCTGATGAATCTTAAATTTGACCTTTTAATATTATCCCATATTTCTTGAATATTCTGTTCATGGTCTCTTAACATCTTTTCTCTGTGATCAACTTTATTTTCAAGATTATGTGCTTTGTTTTCTATGCCTGAAAAATCTGTCTTCCAAATGGTCTAGTGTACTGATGATGCTTTTCATTGAATTAGTATTTTGGTTTATTGATTCCTTTATTTCAAGGATTTCCAATTGATTCTTTTTCAGAATCTCTATTTCCTTATCGAGGTGATCTTTCCCTTCTGTATTTTCTCTCTGATTTCACTTCTTACCTCATCACTTTTTACCTCATAGAACAGTTTAACTATGAATATTCTTAATTCCTTCTTTAACATTTCCTCCACTGTGGTGTCAATGGAGTCTCTTTTTGAAGCACTTGGGTTGTTTGGGATGTTTTGTTCCCTTGATTTTCATATTGTTTGTGTGTCTACCTATATATCAGTTTGATTGTGAAGCAGCAGAGTTTCTACCTCATGAACTTTAGTGTCCCTGCAGCTTTCCACTACATCACAGATAGGAAGAGACAATTCCAACAACTTATGTAAACAATATACAGCATTAAACTAAATACTTGGTTACTACTATGATATCTACAATGTTAACTGGCACAATAAACAGAAATGGTAGGTTCAGCAATTGCCATCAGTAAAAACAGTAAGTAATGTTTTACTTTAGTAAAACAGTAAGTAATGCACACAAATGAGAGAGAGAGAGAGAGAGAGAGAGAGAGAGAGAGAGAATGAATTTAAAAGGATAGGAAAAAAAGGAGATTCTTGATGAAAAATTGAAATTGTTTTCCCCTAGATGGTCTAAATAGTCAATGAGAGTATATGTTTACTGTCTATGCCCAACTGTCTTTCTTTCTGTTTCTTTTTGAGGTATGTACTGAGCATACATGTAGGGGTTGAGGGTTTTTTTTGGGTTTTTTGTTGTTGTTGTTGTTTTTGACTGTCCTAAATTGCTTATTAGGAATGAATTTTACAAACATCATACTCATATTAGTGGTAACGGTGGAACTGGAGAGTATTGTGCCTTCTCCAAACGGCAGGGTGAGAACCACCAATAGTGTGGTGGAACTTGCAGCCCTTTCCAAGGCCACGACTCTTAAGGCCTGCAGATGTTAGGCCGTGCATCTCCCTGTGCTTGTGGACTGGTCTGGTGATCCATTGGATGTCAGGATTTCTTCTGATAGCTTTATGGAATGGATCAATGAGGATAACCTCAAAAAATTAGTATGTGGAATCTTCGCCAACCCAGCAAGAATTCAGGACTCTCAGAGCCCCACAGTGGCATCCAGCTCACTCCTCAGCAAAGGACTGAAGGCTTCGAGCAAACTTTAGCTGGTTAACACCATGATGGACAGGCTTGGCATACGTCACACCCTTAGGCACTGGGCGTTTGCGGCCACTACAGTGCACACAAATCCTGTATACGACATAACCTTGCTTGGCCTTGTACCCCCTTTGTCCAACCGGGTTGGGCGGGGAGCCCTGTGGAGCATGGAGAGCTGGCAGTACTCCCAGCACCGGACTCTCAGAAGAAAGCGCATCACATTCAACTACTTCTTCCTCCATAGCTCCTGGATGTATTTGTATGCACCCATCTTGGCTCACCTGATGGCTGCCACCAGACTGAAAGGCGGGGTCGAAGGTTTTTAAACCCTTCCTCTTTTTGTGTTGCTCAAGTTGCCAGTTGGAGTTGGAAAATTCTTTCCTTCCCTTCCTAGTAGTATGAGGGAGGAAGGGATGGGAAATACTGTCAGCTGGAGTTTTGTCTGCACTGACCAGTTCAATGCACTCCCAGAGTGGGGCCACTGCAGAGTTCTGTGATATGAGTTCCCATAGGTGGAGTTCTCATAGGCAGGGGTTAGGTCTAATCAGGCCCCAGGGGCTTCGCTTGGTGGTGACTGCCCTGGAGAAATTAGATCAATGCACCTCTAGGGCCCACCAGTTGCCAATCCCCAAGGCGGACTGTACCCAGGAGTCTCCCCAGTGGTCCACTCATGGGACCGGGTTGGGGTGGGGGCGCAAATCCCTCATGCCCTCTGCTGCCCAAGGACACCACCTTTCCAGGCCTCCTGGGCTTAGTCCCTGAGCATAGTCACACCCAACTATTCAAATTCCCAACCAGCTTCAAGTGGTCCTGCAAGCCACCAGACTCAAAGTGGGGAGGGAGCTGGGCTCTCCTTCACCTCTCTGTCTTACATTCCTCTGGGTAAAATACTCTCCATGCCTGTTGGCTCATGCTCTGCTAGGCACAGCCCAGGTTTCGCTGCCTGTACCTGTCAGAACCGTGTATCCATTTCAGCTCAGATCTCCCGCTCCTGTAGCAGTTACTGCAGTGTGGTGGCCTCAAGATGGCTCCTGCCTCTGCTCTCTGCAAAGAGTTGGGAAAAAAACAGGCATCCTTTATGCAAAAGTGTACAGTGTAGTAGAGTCTGTGGCTCAGCCAAGGACAGGCTGCCCCTCCAATCTCAGGATTTTCCACACTAAACCCAATTGTTGTATTTCCCTCCCTCTGTGCTGTGGCAGCACTGCTACTGCTACCAGCTTGGTTCCAGTGTAGTCTTTTCTGTTTAATGTACCCAAATTTCTAAATCTCTAAGGCACTCTAACTGTTCAATATTGTCCTCTTTCACCCACTTCTCAGAGAAGCAGTATTCCCACTACTTGTATCCTAGGTCACAGAGCAACAAAAAAACAAACTGCCTTTTTGTAGCCCACCATCTTGCTTCTTGCTCCAATGCCTCTTTGAAAGGAGAGTGCCACAAGTAATGGTTGTAGTTTACAAGTAAATCATGTATCAATATATGCTATAAATGCAATTACTGAAGATCTCTATAATTCTATTAGCCCATTAGAAATGTGGATGAGGAGTAATATAATATAGGCTGAAAAGGTCACATACTAATAATTACATACTAAATCGAATTTGAAAATGGAATCAAAAATAAAGAAAATAGGGAAAAGGAAAGAAAGAAAAGGAAAAATGGAAGGAAAAAGGTGGAATAGGGAGGGGAGACAGGCTAAAGTGGGAAGAGTAAAGTGGGTGCAGAAGATGTGGTTGATGTGAAGTAGTTGGATATAGGAGAGACTAGTTATTGGTTAATATCAATCAGTTAATATGCTAATTATTCAGAGGTTCAGAGTAATTTTTGCAGTTTTTGAAATAGATTCTTTGGTATCTGGTGTTTCAACTTTTAGAAATTGCCAGCAGTAAGGAAGAAGTTAAAACATAAATCTCTTTGGAATTTAGCTCTGCCCCAAACCAGCTAAACTTGTTAGGTGACTGTATGCAAAATTCAAACACCCTCATTGCTTGACCACCTCTTCTGAAAAGGGTGGAATAAATTGCTTTTCTCTTCAGAATGGCTTTTTTGTTGTGTCCTGGGGTAAGAGTAGAGTCCATCACAGCAACTGACAAACTCCTTCATCTACTTTCTCTGTAGACTTAGCTGGTTTGAATTGCACCTCTTGTTCAGGGTTCCTATCTGTGTGCTAAGTTGGAAGTCCCGTGAGGGGTTGGGACTTTCCCCTTCAATCTCCTCAGACCCAGATATCTCCCCTACCCCAGCTTCACTTTTTATCTCAGACCAGTCTGTCAAATTCCAAAGGAAGTGTCCTTTATTCTTCCCTACTCTGCAGAGTAGGGTCAAAGTCTCTTTTCTATGCTGAATAGGGCTAAATTTGGTTCCAATGATCCAGTGAAAAATATCACCTAAGTGGCTGTTTGGTCTTGGGGATTCAAAGAGCAAATATACCAAGTACATGGAAGGAAGAAGGAAGGGAAGAGAAGCAGAAGAAAGAAAAAACAGTCCTGAAAAAACAGTGGTAAGCTGCAGGAGTTCCAAGTCTACTCAATAAGTCCCTTCAAGTTATCAGTGCTTCCCCAGCTCATATCACCTCTGCTAGGAGAATTCAAAGTAACTGTTGGGGATTACCATTTCTCTCTCCAGCCAGGGACTCTAGGCTTTCTCCCTGGTAAGCACAACCCAGCTGTTCTAAGTTTATTATCTGCTCCAATTGTGGATTTGTTGACTATTTTCTTAAGCTTGGTGGAAAATTATCTTTCTTCTTCAAGAAGTAGTGCTTTCCCTCCCCCACTGAGCCATAGCATTCCCAACACTGCTGTCTGTTTTCTTTATTCTTTTTCTATTCCAGGAATCTATGTTTTTGTTTTCTTCTGAACACTGTTACCACCCTGCTCCCCACCCACTGTTTCCCTACCTCAGTTTGTCACTGCAGAACTGCTGATTTAATTCACTCTTGGAGAGCTGCTGTAGCACAGTGGATTCCTCTTAGCCACCATCTTGGAATCCATATTTATCTTTTGTATCTGGAAAGTAAATCAATAGTTGTTCACTGTAAGAGAAATGTAGAAATTTTACAAAGGCCAAAGAAGAAAACAAAATCATTCATAACCCCACCAGAGAAATAAACACTATTAATATGTTGGTGAAGTTCACTCCTGTACTTTTCTATGCATTTGTAAGCTTTATAAGTCAGAATCACAGTACATATGTTGCCTTTATGATCTCATTTTAGTCATTTAATGTCTTTCTCTGCATGGTTTTCAATGGCTGTGTAATAGTCCATGAAATAGATAAATTAGATAACCAATCCCAATTTGTCAAACATTTGGATTGTTTCTTTGTATTTCTGCTATGTAACACTTTAAGAAATATTCCAGTGTATATATCTTTGGAAATACCCATGATTATTTCTCTAGGATAAATTCTTAGAAGGGAAATTTCTGTACAAATGACATGTTCTTTTCAAAAGGGTTTTTTAAAGGTATTTTTAACTTTTTAGAACCTATCACAATTGCAACTAAATGACTATTCTTGTATGTTTTTTAAGTGACTGACTTCCCACAGAGTAAATTACAACATTTTAGCTTCCAGTCTGCATCTCTCTCACTGTCTTTTATGTCTAAAGGAAATGTAAAAATCTTTTGTCAAGAATATGTGGTAGCCACAATCATATGCATGAAAGCAAAGCGAGGTGTTCCCTATATCCAGTAACTTCTAGAAGGACAATCTTACTCCTGTGTCTGTACAGGGCACAGTTGTACCTCTGTATCCTTTGGGACTTGGTTCCAGAATTACCCTATGGATACTCAAATACACAGATATTCAAATCCCTTATGTCAAATGGTGTTGTATTTGCATATAACCTATATGCATTCTCTCATAATTTAAATCACCTCCAGATTACTTATAATACCTGATACAATGTAAATACTCTGTAAATAGTTGTTATGCTATGTTTTTTAGGGAATAATGACAGGGAAATAAGCTGTACATGTTAAGTACAAACATAATTTTTTTCAAATACTGTTGATCTGCATTTGGTTGAATCTGAGGATGCAGAAACTAGGTACAGAGGGTCAACTATATTGTAGCTGCTACACAGCAGAAACTCAGAATTCATTTCCTGAATGAATGGGCATGTGATAAGGATTGTATCAATTTATATTCCATCCAACAACAAGAGGAACTTATATTTCATAACCTTAGTCAGTTAACTTTTAGGCCAAAAAAAATCTATATATTCCATAAATGTTCAGTTGTTTAAGAAAATCTATTTTGATACTTAAGCAGATAAAAACTAAAGGATTCACTTGGTCTTACCAATGCTAAAAACATGTGATGTTTGTTTACACACATTATATGCAAGTATCATCCTACAGCAGCCCTGTGCAACAGAAATAAGATTCAAGTCACATATGTAATTTTAAATTTCTGATAACTACATTAAAAATAAAAATAATCAAGTGAATTTACTTTTTTCTCTTTCTTTTTTTTTCCCCCTAGAGATTGACCATACCCAGTTCTCTTAATTTTTTTTTTATTTTGAGACAGGGTCTTGTTAAGTTGCTTAGGGCCACACTAAGGTGCTGAGGCTGGTCTTGAACTCACAATCCTCCTGCCTCATCCTCCTGAGTCATAGGGATTATAGGCCTGCACTACAACACCTGGCTGAAATTACTTTTAATAAATACTATACTTTATTTAATCTAGTATATCTAAAATATTATCACTTCAATGTGTATTAAATATAAAATCATCAATATATTTATTTTTATACCAACTCTTCACAATCCAGTGCATTTTACACTTACAACACATTGCAACTAAGACACAAAAGTTTCATCAGAAATACTTTGACCTGTACTTATATTTTATCATTTACTCTTGTTCCATACTCAAAGTGTTCCAAATATACTTCAAAGCTTTCCGGTAACTGAATCACATATCAGTTTTAAAGTTTTAAATTACATTTCTTTGTCACACTAGCCACATTTCAAATGTTCAACAGTCACAAGTAGCTACTGTCTGCTATATTGGAAAGCATTGCTGAGACCAGCCATTTAAGCAAGTGTCTTTTGTATGGATCATTAGCATTTAACAAGTTGTCACATAAGTTAAATTTTATCATCCCTGTTTTCAGATGAGGACATGGAGGCTCTGAGAAGCTGCCATTCATATGAGATCACGTGGCTGGAATTAGTTCAGACTTTAAGCATTTATACGCCAGAGCTGAATCTTTCCCCTTGGTTCCATTCAAAGAATAGCAAAATGGAACATCTGAATTAGGTGTGCAAATATCTGGGATTTTCCTACACACTTTGCTTTCATGGCATATGGTTCTGGCTACCATATTGCTCAAATTAAAAACACAGACACATGGTCTTGACAAAAGATTTTTGCACTTCTTTCAGGCGTAAAAGACAGTGAGAGACATAGTTTGGAAACCAAAATATTGGAATTTGAGGACATTTTTATAGTTTATGCAGTGGTTACCAACTTTTTTTAAGTGGCAGAATCATTTTGTCCATGAGATATTAGATAGAATCCCACTATGTAAAATAAATATGAAGTTGCTCTATTAAGTCATGGGTAAGAGCTCCTAGAGTATTATCAGTCAACATCCCCCTCTGCTATACCCTCTCCTCACCATGGCAGCCTCTGAAGTAATACTCCAGAACTCCAAAACATCATGAAACAGAAGTAAATAACCACCATTTAGAAAGGGTTTCTATTTTCAGAAAATGGAGTTGACATATTTTCTCTACCTCACTAAGTACAGCTAAAAATATAAGAAAACTCAGAAAGGTAGAAAGAAGGCAGCAGATGAGTTAGGAACCTTAGGACCTAAAGAACAACATGGTGGTAAATTCTTGTTTTTAATGTTTTATTTTGTTTTGCTATTGCCTCAAATATTCCAGACTGGGTGCTGCAGAAGCCAATACATTGGAAACTCTAATAGATGAAGACAAACGAAGCCCTAAATAAAACCTACTCTCTTTATAGTCAAAGGACCAGTGAAGAGACAGCTTCTGAAGACAGAAAACTTTTATACAATAACCCTCTGGAGTAACCAAACATACAGAATTCTGCAGCTTCCATCCCCATCTTCAACAACAACTGAGTGGGAAACCCATACTTCCACATTATCTAGGCTGTAACAAAGCAAAATAAGCCCTACTACCTCTCCAGGTGTCACCAGAAAAGACCACAGTGAGAAGCCAGGACTTTCAACTCCTGATGTCAGCGGAAACCACACGAGGAACCTGGACTTCCACTCTTACCTGGCAACAAGGAAACATCCCTCCTCCTCACCACTGAGGTAGTGTCAGACTAGGCCTATTGGAGATTCAGGACTTTTACCACCACCCAGGGATAAATGTGACCTACCATCCATGGTGTCAGTGGGTATCAGTAAAAGGGTACTCTTCATCCTCACAGCTAGAGTGGTATTGTGGTATTAGCAGAGGCCTACTGAACTCCCACCTCAACCTAGCAGTAATAAGAAGTCCCTCCCCACTCCCCAGGTGTAAATGGAGGCCAATAGAGAACTTAGATTTCTCCCCCTTCCTGGCAGTAATGAACTAGTAACCCCCTTCTTCCTGTCTGAGTGATGTCAAAACCATTAAAACAGAACATTTAAAATTCAGCATAATATAATATAATACCAATCATGTTCACATTTCATCCAAAACTCACTCATCTTACAAAGAACCAGAAAAATCTCAACTTAAATAAGGAACATTGACACCATCACTGAGATTACCTACATGAAAGAATTATCTGACAAGGATTTAAGGCAGTTATAAAAAAATTCAACCAGCAATACAAGCACACTTGAAATGAAAAAAAAATCAAAAAGTCTTGGCAAAGAAATAAAAAATGTAAAGAAAAATTGATGGACATTTAGAATTGAAAAAATACACTGATCAAAATAAAATACTCAATTCAAGAGTTTGAGAGCAGAACATAGAGGATAGATAAGAGAATCAGTGAACTTGAAGATGAAACTATAGAAATCACCCAATGTGAACAACAGAGAGAAAATCAACTAAAAAAGAAAAGAACAGAACAGAACAGAACCACAGGGACCAATGGGACCATAACAACTGTGTTATGTTAGAGTTAAAAGATGAGAGGAAAAACAGAATCAGGCTTAAAAAGTACTTGAAGAAATAATGGCTAAAATTTTTCAAAATTTGGCAAAAGACATAAACAAATTTAAGAAGGCAAACTAACCCCAAATGGGATAAACATAAGGAATTTCACACAAAGATATAGAAAAATTCTGAAAATTAAAGACAAAGTAAAAATCTTGAAAGTGTCACACACAAGAAAATCTCAATTGCTAAAGAAAGAACAACTTTCAACCCAGATTTTCTTTTCTTTTTCTTTTTCTTTTCTTTCTTTTTCTTTTTCTTCCTTTTTTTTTTTTTTTTTTTTTTTTGTGGTGCTGGAGATTGAACACAGGGCCTCACACATGCTAAGCAAGCAATCTACCACTGAGCTACATTTTCAGTCCTTTTTATTTTATTTTGATAGGGTCTCACTGAGTTTCTGAGACTGACCTTGAACTTGCATTCCTTCTGCCTCAGTCTCCTGCATTGTTGGAATTACAGACATGCGCCATGGACACCTGGCTAACCCAGAATTTTATATACAATGAAAATAGCCTTTGCAGATGAAGAGGAAAATAAAGACATTCTCAGATGCAGGCAAAATAGGAAAATTTGTCACTAGCAGCCCTAGGCTAACATAATAGCTAAGGAAAATCTCTAAACAAAAAGGAAAGGATATGAGAAGAAAATCTTGGAACATCAGAGAAGAAGAAAAAATAATGGAAACAACATTAAATATGGGTAAATAAAATAGAGCTTCCTTCTCTTCTTGAGTTTTCTACATTATATTTGACAATGGAAGCAAAAATTCTAACACTGACTAGTGTAGTACTCAATGCATATAGGGGAAATATTTAAGACAATTATATTACAAATGATGGAGGATAAAGGGAGCTTTCTACACTTCACTTGGACTGGTAAAATGTTGATTCCAGTAGATTGTAATAAGTTATGTATATACAATGTAGTAATTAGGACAACTACTTAAAAAGTTATTCAAAGGACACTTGACAACATGATAAACTGAATAAACACAAATCACAAAAATAAATCAAAATAGAATTCTAAAGAAGTTCTAGTAACCCACAAGAAAGCAAGGAAAAAATAGAGCAAACAGAAAGCAAAAAATAAAGTGGTACACTAAAGCACTAGCATATCAATTCTTAGACTAAAATATCTAAATACGCCAAATAAAGAATGATGGAATGATTTTTTTTTAAATCACCAGGGCTGGTAATACAGCTCAGTGGTTGAGTGTTTACCTAGATTTCACAAGGCTGATACCACCGGTTATCAGTGACGAGTTCTGCTTCCTCAAATGTTGAAGTTTGAACATTAGAGAAGCAACCGAGGCAAGCATAGAAAGCCATAGCTGGTGTCCTGGTGTCCCAAGAAGTAAGAGGGACCTGCCTCTTTTATACATTTTAGGCTTTCTTTGTTCTCCTGCCTTTTTCCCCTTATCTTTCTCTTTCCTGCTTATGTGACTAGTCCCAGGTGATGCTGGTGGACTGGAAGGGCCAAGGGCCAAGGTGGAGTGCTGGAGTAGGAGGGGAGCAGCAGCCCAGAGGGACATTAATTAGAAGCTGCCTGTCTGCTCAGAGGGTACTTCATTAACAACCTTCTGGGAGGGGCAATATAAGCAGGTAATCTTGGTAATCAAAGGGCTCTGGAGGCATTAATGTTCCAATCTTCCAGGGGTAGTCTCCAACTTCCAGGACCCACACCAGCCTCCATTTTCATGACCCAAACCAATTACCTGTCTACATTGACTGCCTATCTTTAATTCTTGCTTCAAGGCCCTCGGTTCAATCCCCAATACAACAAAAAATAATAATTTTTAAAACATGACACAACTATATGCCACCTATAAAAATCTCATTTCAAATCTAACCACGTAGAACCACATAAATTGAAAGCAATATAACAAAAAGATATAGGCCATGTAAACATTAATCAAAAGAAAGCAGGATTTGCTATATTAGTATCAGATAAACTTCAGAGCAAAGAAAATTCCTGGGGCAGTGAGGGAAATTACATAATGATAAAAATGTTAAATAACCAAGAAGACATAGTAACCCTAAAACATATAATAATAGAACTGCACAATATATGAAACAAAAACTACAGATTTAAAGGATCTAGAGGGGTTGGAGTGTAGCTCAGAGATAGAGCACTTGTCTTGCTTTTGTGAAGTCCTGGGTTCAATCTCCAGCACTGCAAAAAATGAGAAATAGACAAATTCTCAACAATTGACAGAACAACTAAAAAAATGTCTGCAAGCATATAGAATGTTCAACAGCCCCATCAACCAACAGGATATAATTCACATTTATATAGCACTCCATCAAACAACAATAAAACACATTTTTTTCAAGTCTTACAGAACAGAAAATACACCAAAATAAACATTTTCTGGGATATAAAACAAACTTCAACAAAATCAATGGATGTGAAATCATACAGTGAATTTTATGACTATAAAGTAATCAAATTAGAAACTAATAACAGAAAGATAACAGAAAATCTCCGATAATATGGAAAATAAACAATACACTTCTAAATGTTCCAGAGATCAAAGAGGATGTTTCAAAAGAAATTGTAAAAAACAAAAACAAAAACAAAAAAAAACACTAAATGGAATGAAAGTAAAAATATAGCATGTTTTAATTAGATGTTTCACTATTATGAGCAAAAGACCTGACAAGAAAAATTTTAGAAAAGTTTATTTGGGGATCACGGTTTCAGATGCATCAGTCCATGGATTTCTGACTTCATTTGTTGGGACCTGAGATGAGGCAGAACATCATGGCAGAAGAGTGTGGTGAGGAAAGCATCAGAGAGCTTGGCACCAGGAAGCAGAGAAAGAGATTCCATTCACCAGGTACAAAATATCTATTCCAAATGTATATTTATATCCCAAAGGTACGACCCAATGACCTACGACCTCCAGCCACATCCTACCTGCCCTCAGTTACCATTCAGTTAGTCACTATCAGGAGATTAATTGGATTAAGGCTCATTTCACCTCTAAACCTTTTTCCATTTTCTCATAAATGAGATTTTGGGGGACAGTTAATATCTAAACCATAACACAACTTATCAAAATATATGGACAAAGCTAAAGAATTGATGAAGTAGAAATTTATAATACTAAATGCATTCATTAGAAAAGAGAAAATATAAGCCTACCAACAAAGAAAAGTCCAGGACCAGATGGGTTCTCAGCCAAGTTCTACAAAACCTTTAAAGAAGAGCTCATTCCAATACTCCTTCAAGTATTCCATGAACTAGAAGTGGAGGGAACCCTTCCAAACTTATTCTATGAAGCCAATATCACCCTGATACCTAAACCAGACAGAGACACATCAAGGAAAGAAAATTTCAGACCAATATCCTTAATGAACATGGATGCAAAAATTCTCAACAAAATCCTAGCAAATCACATACAAAAATATATTTAAAAGGTAGTGCACTACAATCAAGCGGGTTTTAACCCAGGAATGCAAGGTTGGTTCAACATCCAAAAATCAATGAATGTAATTCACCATATCAACAGACTTAAAGTCAAGAATCACATGATTATTTCAATAGATGCAAAAAAAGCATTCAATAAAATACAGCATCCCTTCATGCTCAGAACACTAGAAAAAATAGGGATAGTAGGAACATTCCTTAACATTGTAAAGGCTATCTATGCTAAGCCCATGGCCAATATCATTCTAAATGGTGAAAAACTGAAATCATTCCCCCTGAAAACTGGAACAAGGCAGGGATGCCTTCTTTACCACTTCTATTCAACATTGTCCTTGAAACTATAGCCAGAGCAATTAGACAAACCAAAGAAATTAAATGGATAGGAATTGGAAAAGAAGAACTCATACTATCCCTATATGCTGATGACATGATTATATATTTAGAGGAACCTGGAAATTCCACCAGAAAACTTTTAGAACTCATAAGTGAATACAGTACAGTAGCAGGATATAACATCAATGCTCATAAATCTAATGCATTTTTATACATATGTGATGAATCCTCAGAAATAGAAGTTAGGAAAACTACCCCATTCATAATAGCCTCAAAAAAAAAAATAAAATACTTGGGAATCAATCAAACAAAAGAGGTGAAAGACCTCTACAATAGGAATTACAGAACACTAAAGAAAGAAATGAAAGAAAACCTTAGAAGATGGAAAGATCTCCCATGTTCTTGCAGAGGCAGAATTATTGTTGTCAAAATGGCCTTACTACCTAAAGTGCTATACAGATTCAGTGCAATTCCAATTAAAATCCCAATGACATACCTCATAGAAATAGAGCAAGCAATCATGAAATTGATCTGGAAGAATAAGAAACAGAATAGCTAAAGAAATCCTTAACAGGAAGAGTGAAGCTGGGGTATCACAATATCAGAACTTCAACTATACTACAACGCAAAAGTAACAAAAACGGCATAGTATTGGCACCAAAATAGATGGGTAGATCAATGGTACAGAATAGAGGACATGGACACAAACCCAAATAAATTCAGTTTTCTCATACTAGACAAAGGTGCCAAAAACCTCCAATGTAGAAAAGACAGCCTCTTCAACAAATGGTGCTGGGAAAACTGGAAATCCATACGCAGCAGAATGAAACTAAACCTCTATCTCTCACCCTTCACAAAACTCAACTCAAAATGGATCAAGGACCTTTGAATCATACCAGAGACCCTTCATCTTATAGAAGAAAAAGTAGGTCCAAATCTTCAACAGGTCAGCTTAGGATCAGACTTCCTTAACATGAATCCTATAGCACACAAAATAAAAGCAAGAATCAACAACTGGGATAGATTCAAACTAAAAAGCTTTCTCTCAGCAAAGGAAACTATCAGCAATGTGAAGATAGAGCCTACAGAGTGGGAGAATATCTTTGCCACTCATACTTCAGATAGAGCACTAATTTCCAGAATCTATAAAGAACTCAAAAAACTCTACACCAAGAATACAAGTAACCCAATCAACAAATGGGCTAAGGATATGAACAGACACTTCACAGAAGAAGATCTACAAGCAATCAACAGATATATGAAAAAATGTTCAACATCTCTAGTAATAAGAGAAATGCAAATCAAAACTACCCTAAGATTCCATCTCACCCCAATTAGAATGGCGATTATCAAGAATACAAGCAACAATAGGTGTTGGCGAGGATGTGGTGAAAAAGGTACACTCATACATTGCTGGTGGGGCTGCAAATTAGTGCAGCCACACTGGAAAGTGGTGTGGAGATTCCTCAGAAAGCTTGGAATGGAACCACCATTTGACCCAGCTATCCCACTCCTTGGCCTATACCCAAAGGACTTAAAATCAGCATACTACAGAGATACAGCCACATCAATGTTCATTGCTGCTCAATTCACAATAGCCAGATTGTGGAACCAACTTACATGCCCTACAATTGATGAATGGATAAAGAAAATGTGGTGTAGCGTCCTCCCCCAACGTGTGCAGGCCGCCCTGAGCGGCAGCCCCAGCAACCTCCCGCGTGAGGCAGCACAGTGCCCCAATAGCCGCTTGGGCGAGCCATTTGGGGTGCAGCGGGAACTTTTCCAGCCTGCCGGGTTGACGAATGCCGGCCCTTCCCCCCACCCCATGGGGCTGCCCGGGGAGCAGGACGCTGTGGCCCGGCAGCGGAGAAAGCGCCCAGTGCCCATGCGCCCCGATGAATGACTGATTCACAGCCCGTGCTTGCACAGCAGGAGAAACCTTGTGAGTGAGGCATGGGAGGAGGAACACGGGAAACGCCTGCAGTAGGGAGACCGACCGGCACTTCAGCCAGCAAGACCTGCAAAGAGAAGCAAGCAAGGAAGCATCCCCCAAAAGTAAAATAAAGAAGTTGGTCATTCCCAGTCCGCCTCCGATTCCTTCCCGCGGTCTCATTGCTGCAGGCAGCAATATATATATAATGGAATATTACTCAGCCATAAAGAATAATAAAATTATGGCATTTGCAGGCAAATGTATGAAATTGGAAAATATCATGCTAAGTGAGATAAGCCAATCTCAAAAAACCAAAGGACAAATGATCTTACTGATAAGCGAATGATGATACATAATGGGGGGTGGGAGGGAAGCAAGAATGGAGGAAGGAGGGACTGAATAGAGGGAAAAGAGGGGTGGGGGGAGGAAAAACTAAGAGAATGAATCAGACCCTATTACCCTGTGTAAATGTATGATTACACAAATGGTATGCCTCTACTTCATGTACAACCAGAGAAACAAGTGGTACCCCTTCGTTTACAATAAACAAAAAGAAAAGAGAAAATATATGAAATAGATTATTTCAGTTTTTATACCAAGAACCTATACATAGAAGAGTAAAATAAATCTAATGCAAGCAGAAAAAAGTAAAGATTAAAGCAGAAATCTGTGAAATTGAAAACAGAAGAAAAATGAAGAAAATCAGTGAAAAACAGTAGTCTCCACAAGGACACAGACTAATTTGTAACCAAAAGCTCAGTCATTGTTGAAAGGTAATGGAAAATAATATTCCTGCAACATAGCCCCCAAAGAAAAATTGAGAGAGGCATGGCTCAGGAGGAGGGAGGGAAAACTAGCCAAGGAACATTGGGCCCTGGGGGAAAGGGGCATATACTGGGCTGTTAACCATGACCTTCCCCCATGGTTAATTAGTCCTAAATGGAAGCACAGCAAATACCAATGGGCAAGATTTGAGTACCCATCCCTGGGATCTGGACTCTCATCTCTCCAGACAACACTGAGTTTCAACCTTTTTACAACTACCCTCCCAAATTAAAATTTTAATCTGTTCAACTAGCTCCTGATGGTCAAAACTGCGCATACACAGCTCCCAATGATTGCATCATTGAACCCTATACAACCAAAATCCCCTCTGTAACTGAGGGCCATTTTCCCATCCAGAAAATGTGCCCAAATGGTATCCAAATCTACGAAGGAAGATTTTTCTCTGAATCTATTGTCTGCTTCCTGTCCTTTTGTGCTTATACTTGTCCCCAATACCAATTAATGCCAATTTAATAATGAGGACATGGTTTTGAGAAAAAGGAAAAAGTTGTTTTATTGCTTTGCTAGCAAAGGAGAAACACAGGGGACTCCAGTCCCAGAGGCTGTGATTCTGCCCTCCAGGAGGAACAGGGGGATTTTAAAGGAGCTATTCAAAGGCTACATTCCAGGTGTGCCCTGACAGGGGTCCCAGGGTGCCTGATGGTGTGTTAGGATTCACTTGTTCATTTGGGAGATATTCACTTCTAGATCTTCTGGCAGACATCTCCTTCCTGTGGAGCACAGGTAACTCAATGTGGTCTTGATACCAGCCCCCAGGTTAGGGAGGGGGAGAGGGAGAAGAGGAAAAGGGAAACATGGCCTTTTAAAAATAAGCCTCAGAGCTACATTCAAAAGGTGAAGTGAACCACTATTACACCCTCAGTTAATTTTCTTGCTCTGAGTTTTTCTTTTAAATTTGTCTCTGGAAAGAAAACTCACTATTGCTGACTTAGTCTTTTTTTTTTTTTTTTGTACCAGAGATTGAACCCAGGGGCACTTAACCACTGAGCCACATCCCCAACCCTTTTTTATATTTTATTTTGAGACAGATTCTTACTAAGTTGCTCAGGGACTTGCCAAGTTGCTGAGGCTGGATTTGAACCTGCAATCCTCCTGCCTCAACCTCCCAAGCCATTGAGATGCCTTAGTCTTTAAGATATAAATTTTCCACCTGGCCTCAACTTTGAAAATGCAAATTTAAGACCTAACAGACTACTTTCAATATCAGCTCACAAGTCTGGCTTTAAAAAGTAGCAAATGACAAATCTAAGTTTCAGATTTTTCTTGTATGTTCCTATGTGTTTATATGCTTATATATGGTTTGTTTGTATGGTACTAAATTGACATATAAAAAATTAACCCAAATGCCTTTTGAATCACATGTCTTCAATAAATCTATAGTAAGTAATTTAAACCTGCTCATATTAAGAATGTCTTTGAGATCTAATAACCATTTTTTCTGGCCTGCTATCCAATTAGAATATTTGTCTCCAGATATTTGAAATACAGTGTTCAATGTTTTGTATATACAGTAACTGTAATACAAAGCTGCTCCCCTGTACTTTCCATTGCATCACAACCTAGCCTGTCAGTCTGAAAGCTGCTCTCCCCACCCTTTCCACTGTAGTCATTTTCCCCGCCTCCCAACTACTTGTCAGTCTGTGAACATCCTAGCTAGCTATTGGTTCATCAGTCAGCTTGCAAGTATCCTTCTCCATTATTGGTCCCCTGTTAGCCCCCCAGAATTCAACTGCTTAAGGATAGCTACCCCGCCATCTTTTCTCATGCTTTTCTCTCTCCTACTCACTTGCTCTCTCTCTCCTCCTCACTTTTCCACTCTCTCTAGTGCGCACCCTTTCTCTTTTCCTCTCTTTTCCTCTCATTTTTTTCTCTTACCCTGCAGGGAGACACTCTGTTTGCTTAATAAGCCCTCTTATGTGATTTCCCATGTCTGGTGTGGTTTTCCTTACAGTAACCTCTTAGGATATGAGAGGGAAAGAACAGTTGATTTAAAATGCTTATAACCTAAGTACAGTTTCTGTTTATGATTTCTGAAATGACATCATTTCATAAGAAGCTAAAAATTGTGGAGTTTTTGTTGTTGTTGTTGTTTATTGAATATAATTCCTAGCAGTACTTTCAGAAATTAACTATTAGACTCTCTATACCTTCATTCATTCAGTAACCTGAATGCTATAAAATTAGTTTGCCTCTTTTAAATTTATTTTCACAACTGCCTTATTAGAAGAAATTTATGTTGCTATAAAGGCCCTAAATTTGTGAATGTTAAAAATAAAATGGATTTAATTAGCCTTTATTGAAAGCAGATTAAGGGTCCTCTATGTGGTGTGCTCCTGTATTCTCCACAACTCCGGAGACTGAGGCAGCCTCAGCAATTTAGGGAGACCCTATCTCAGTATAAAAAAGGCTGAGGCTGTAGCTTAGTGGTAGAGTGCCCCTGGGTTCAATCCACAGTACGAAAAAAAAGAAAGATTAAGTTGGATATTTAAAATTAGTGTACTTTATGTAAGCAAGCCCTCATTAAAAAATGAAAAAAAAAAAACAACTAAAAGCCAAAAAGCAAAAAACAAACCACTGGTTTTTTTTTTTTTTTTTTTTTTTTTGGAACACTCTATGAACAACATCAAAGTGAGAAACTGTGCATGATAAGCTGAACATGATGGCGCTGTTACCAAAAGAAAGCTCAGACCTTGTCCTTGATGCCAATTCAATAATGAGGACATGGTTTTGGGGAAAAGGAAAAAGGTGTATTGCTTTGGTAGCAAAGGAGAAGAACAGGGGACTCCTGCCCTGGATACTGTGATTCAGCCCTTCAGGGAGGACAGAGGTTTTTTTTTTTTTTTTTTTTTTAAAGAAGCTATTCAAAGGTTACATTCCACATGATCCCTGTAGGGGGATTGTGATATTGGTGCCATCCCTGAAGTCTGAATTACTTGGGTCCTGTGGTGGGTGTGTGCTCAAATATAGATAACTAGGTCTAGGATGGAGAAGAAAGGAAATCTTTTCCCCGCCACCAAGTTGGGGTGGAGGGTGGAGAGAAAGAAGAAAAGAAAACATGTCCACTTTAAAAGAAACCTCAGTGGCAGAGCTTCAAGGCCTATATTCAAAACATGAAGTGGAACACTGTTACAGTACTTGCCTGTAATCTCAGTGATTTGGAGTCTAAACTGAGGATTGTAAGTTTGAGGTCAGCCTGGGCAATTAATAAAAAACAAAAAAAGTCTGGGTATGGACCCCTGGGTTCAATCCCCAATACAGGAAAGAAAGAACAAATCTGATTCATTCTTGTTTCCCTGACTTTTAATCCTATGGCACACAGGAACTGACTAGCATTGTCTAATGTTTTTTTTTTTTTTGGGGGGTGCTGGGGAGCATTGTCTAATGTTTAAAGGTAAGGCTTTTGGAGTCATAAGGACCTGGGTTCAAAATCCAGCTCTACCACTTACTAATGGGTGTGGTTTGGGATACATTACCTCTCTGATAATGAACTCTTTGCTTATAAAATGAGAGTTAAATGACATTGTGAAGCCAGAATTGGGGACAGGCAGTTAGTGTAGAAATAGGGGATCAGGTCAAATCAAGGAAATGAAGGCCATGAAAGCCATCTGTCTCTGGAAGTTGGAGACTGCCCCTGGGAGAATGGAATGTCAAGGATCTCTGGAGCCCAAAGGTTTATGAAAAGGGCTTAGCACAGTAGTATCTGGTACATGGTAGGAGCTCAAAAATATTAACCTAAAAATAAATAACTGTTTAACTGAATTGAATTTCCAAGGGATTATTTAAGAACTGGACAATGTGCCTGAGTAATCTGAACCTCAATTCTGCTGAGGTTGATAAGAAAACATTGGCAGCCAGAGTGCCCATCACAGCTAAAATGTACAATGCACCATTCGGGGGAGGTGAATTTCTTTCACCCCAACCCCAGCCTCAGAGGAGAGAAATGGAAGTCCTCTCACTGTGGTAAACCAGGTGAACAGGAGTGGGGGAAGAAAAAGCAGTGGTTTCTGGACAAAGGCAAATATTGTGCAGAGGCTGATGTGTGACACTGTGCCCATGGAGAGGTATTGATTTGTTCTGTCCAAGAAGAAATGCACATAATTCATATTTTAATAGGCTATCGTTCTGGAAGGTAGCTTCTGTGACTTTGAAGTAACATACTTCTGTATTTTAGGTATGGGTTGCTTTGGAGGGAAGGTGTGCTGTTTTGATTAAGTGAGTACACAAGAGAGCTCTGTTCTTGGTACCATGATTAATGGAGGAAATTTCCTTTGTCCGAGTCTCTACCTGTTCCTTGCTTTATTCTCAGGGTGCATGATCTCCACAGAGCTCATTATGAATAATAATTTGTTCCGTGGTGATGTCTTCTCCAGTCGGTCCAAACGTATTATTTTACATGGTGGTTTGAAAAGTTCCTAGTCCAGGATCACTTCACCCGGCATTTATCACCTTTCCAGACATTTCTGCAGCAGTATATGATTTTGTTCTCATAACAATGTCCCAGTAAGGTAACATATTGACCTACTTCACAGCTGAGAAAACTAAGGCATAGGTGGGTAAAAATAGAGGGCACAAAAAATGAGAATTAACCAGCCTGAAGAAGGAGGGGCTACAGAGGCATTTAGGACCTAATTAATTATTTAATTAATACAAAACATTAAGTAAGTATGTAGCAGATAGTGCTTTCATATTAAGAAAACAATAGAAAAATTGATTTGTTAAAACACTGGGGATTTAAATCAGATACTTAGGAATACTTTTCCACAATATACTGGCACATCCCACTTTATGGAATAAATATTCCAAAATGTTGTACTAAATACAATTTGCTTCTATAATCATGAGTTTGTTCATTAATTATATATATATATATCACATATCTCTTAAGAGAAAAACACACTGGAGAAATAGAAAATGAAGAAAAAAGTCATTGGCCCTCAAGAAGTTTACCATATAGTACAGGAGAATGGAAAAGACACAGATGAAATGGAACATGGAAATGTCATTGGAGCAGTAAGCAATACAGAGAGGGATTCATAAAGGGTACCAATGAACCTGGGGGAGAGATCCAATTTGCACAAACAGGGAGGGTGAGCAAACCCACCAGAGATCAGGGCTCTCAAAACAAACACATCAAAAGCCAAAAAGCACTGAACTTCCTCACAGAGTCTAAAGGACTACAGTTGCTATTAAGTCCTACTTTAGAATACCTGTGGGAAGGGAACCCCTAGAGAATATGAACTAAATTCTCTCATCATGTGAATTCTCCCCCCTTATGTTACACATTTTGCAGTTCCTGTGTGCTTTGTGGATAGCAGTGATGCAGTTTTACCTGACAGGGATGGCAGAGGAGTCTTTCCTATATTCGATTATTTTTAGTATAAAGTAGTCCCAATGAAGGCTCACAGATTGGGACACAATATGCTTTGCCACTTCTGACCCCAGAGATAATTGGTAGAAATGACCCCTTTGAAAAAACACCTGAGCATGTGTGAGGACCTGGGTTTAATCCCTAGCACCACAAAAACAGACAAATAAAAGTAGTGCCCTAAGTTTAAAAGAAAAAACACCTGGAGTTGCCAGTTAAGCAGGTTTTGTACCTTCCCTGATTTGAATAGCCTTGTTTGGAGTTCCCCTAACTGTATCTCTGTAGGATCCTTGGCTCAGAGCTCACATACTCCGATGAGCCCCGGGCAGCTGTCTCCTGGCTGTCATCACTAGATGACCTTTAATATCATTGTCCCTGTGCCAGGGATAAACCTAAAGATGTAGTGTAAACTCCCTTCCCAGCAGGTTGTATGTCAGGAGGATTAGGATGCCACCTGGTTTGTACCCTCATGGAATTACTGATCCCAGTGACCTGGAATGGCCTCTGAAGTTATTTTTAAGCCAAGTAGTTGAGAATTAGTCATCACCTAAAATTTAATATGTGTGTTTCTTGGCCTCATAACAGAAAACTTTGCTCAGTACACGTGCAGTATATTTACCCTCAGGTGCAACAGGAACTAAAATAGTACTGCTCTGTAATAATTATTCATATTATTGTCTGGGATGATGGAACATCTTGGATCTTAGCAACAAGTTTTGGTCTCCAAAAGGGTTTTGCTTCAGAATTTTTTTCCCACAGGCAGGCTGGATCAGAACTGTCCTTATCATGATACTTTCCTCACTAACCCAGTGTCAATAGGGATGTTCTTTTTGCATCAGCAGGAGGGATACAAGAGTCTTTCTAGCTTAGGGAAGATTACTACAAGATCGAGACTTTTTAGTTTCAAGGGCCATTGCTGCTTCCTGGGTGGTTTTTCTGGCCCCAATCCCCAATATGCCCTGCCACTTAGTTCCTGTGGACTCTAATTTTTCTCTGTATGGTCAGTATTTAGACAGCAGCTTGGTGCTCCTGCTATATCCACCAGGCTCACTGGGGCCTTCCCTTCTGCCTGATGCCTTCCTGGCTGATCAGACTCTGTGTCTCGCCTTCCCTGGAGCACCTGAAATCTTTTTGCAAAGAAACAGTTCACCAAGGTCCTGAAGATTCTGCCTTCATCATGGGACTGATTGAATCAAAACATCTTATAGTGTGGTAAGGGCACTCATAACAAAGAGAAGGTGAGGTAACACGCTTTAGTACTTATGTGCACATGTGCAACTCTGTCAGGCAACATGGCAAGTCTATTTGAGTATGTGCAACTCTGTGGTAACTCTGTTTTAACCCTGTCCTAACTCTGTAGCAATCTGTTGCAACTCTATTATATAGAATACCCAATCAGAATGTATGTTACCATGTAGGGAAGACAAAGGGGCTAACGTGTTAAGGGGTTACTAACAGAGGGTACATAACGCAACAGTCCTACTGCATTCACTGCTCCTGACTCAGTCTTTGAATACAAATCTACAGGGACAGTGCTGGCACTAATAAATTCTGCTTTATGCTGAAAGCTTCAGTGTCCTTTCTCTGTGTGAAACTCCCACAACAATAGGAAAAAAACCTTGTGATCCATTTTTTCCAGTCCTTTCTTCTCCTTGCATTTGGCTCTGATCCTTCTTTCAACACTTGCCTCAGTTTTCTGGATGTAACTGTGTGTCCTGTCTTTAAAAATCCCTACTGCCTGTGTTGGTAATGCTGACGCCATGTCTACATGTAAAAACCATATGATCCAGGTGCCTAATTCTAAGTATATAAATAAAAGAATTGAAAACAGGGATTTGAACATATCTCTGTACACCAATGTCCATAGCAGCACTATGCACAATAAACAGAAGATGAAAACAACCCAATGTCTATCAATTGATAAGTAGATGAATAATATGTGGTACAGCCATACAATAGATTATTCAACCATGAAGAGAATTAAATTATGATATATACTATATCATGAATGTACCTTGAAGATACTGTACTAAGTAAAATAAGTCAGACACACAGAAAAACAAATATTGTATGGTTCCACCTATATGAGATATCTAGAACAGGCAAATTCGTAGAGGTAGAAAGCAGGATAGAGGTTACTATGAGATGGGGTGGGGAGCTGGAAGGGGGAGGAATTGTTTAATGGGTACAGAGTTTATGATGGGGATGATGGAAAGGGCACTCAGTTGTGAACATAATGCCACTGAATTATACATCTACAAATGGTTAAAGTGATAAATATTGTTTTATGCATTTTACTACATTTTTTTTTTGTACCAGGGATTGAACCCAGTGGCACACAAACACTGAGTCACATTCCCCAGCCCTTTTTGAATTATATTTAGAGACAGGACCTCGCTGAGTGGCTTAGGCCCTCTCTAAGTTGCTGAGGCTGGCTTTGAATATCAATTCCTTCTGCCTCAGCCTCCCCAACTGCTGGGATTACAGGCGTACACCACCACACTGGCATTTTATCACTTTTTTTAAAAAACCGTTTAAAAAATCTCTATTCTAAGCACAATATGAGTCACTGAACAGGCTTTCTTCTTTCAGTGCCCTCCACCCACTTTGCCTCTTCATACATCTGTGGACAGTAGCTGGCACCTAGAAATACTCAGAAACAAAAACCAGATGAGCTGACATAAGGAGAGAAGTGACTACAACTATAGGGCTCGCCACTTCAAGCAGTTTATTCAGCAGCACTGTTGTGGCCCTGCAGAGTTATGCACACTCATCAGGGAAAGAATGGAGGCCTATGTTTCCTAAGATGGCAGAGAAAAGCAGCAGTTAGTTGAAAAGGGGGAAGGCACTTTCACATGCCAGAAAATGGGAACACTGAGCTCATGATGCTGCTCCACCCCTATTCTTCAAGCTGCTTTCTTAGATCAGCACAATTGTAGGAGAAATCTCAGCTCTGAACGGTCATTCTGTTCCTGGCACCATTACTTTCCCAAAAAGGGCAGCGTCTCTGGAATTTGTCCAAGAGTAAAATGGATTTTTAGGAATCAAAGACTTAATTCACATGAAAAGCAAGGTTTACAGCTGGGCGGAATTACTGTTTAGTGCTTTTATCCTTCTCCTTTCTATAATTTATTTCTAGTGTGTTAGAAAACCCTGTGGAGAAAAATGAATGTGATTTTTTTTCAATTAAGACTGACTCCAGTGAAATTTTCATTATACTCCCAAAACCTCAAAATTAAAAAGACACCATGAGTATATATAGAAATGTCCCTCAATGTCTGAATAATTTCTTTAAGGTGTACTCTGTAATTTTTATTGTGTGTCTAAATTGTGTCAGGCAAAGATCAACACTCTATCTTACACATGGAAAATAGAAGCACATAAAGAACGATGATAGCAGTCTTCTTTTTTTTACTTGTAGGAGAGACAGGACAGAGCCAAAACCTCCTGTCTCTTAAAATCCAGGCCTCTTTTCTAAAATATCACTCTGAACCGATCTGATGCAATGCAGGGATTAAGATCAGGTTTCTTGGCCAGGGTCAAAGCGACAAGTCAGCAATATGAGAAGTTCTAAGGAGTGACAGATAAAGCACCTAAAACTCAAAATCTTCAGGACTAAGAGAAGCTGTTTATGAACCTTAACCTTTCAGACTATACATGTCCCCACAAACATGGGCCTCGCTGCCAACCATATTGGGATGTCACCTCAGTGGAAGGTCTATCAGGGAAGTGTGAGGACGCAGGATTGAGTGGGCCTAGGGCTAAAGGAGCTGCCCTTGCTTTGGATGGCACGTAGTTCAAATCACAATATCCAAAATAAAAGGAAAGGCTTGCATTTGGAAGGACATCCACACAGAAGGGGAGTAAGTCGATGAATGGGACACCAAGGTCAGACACTGGCCGGATCAACATCATAGTGCAGAAAAGTAGGTACCATGGGTCTTGACTAGAGGCTGAGGAAAGCCTCCTCTAACACCTTGGAGGTAAAAAGAAATGCAAGAACTGGGAAGGCTATTCAAACAAAAGCCAGATTTAGGAGAAGAAACAGCAGTTCAGGTATACAAACTTGACACCCAAGGTGAGAATTTAGGCATCATTTAGAAATGCTTCTCACTGGAAGTCACAGAAAGAGCTAACAGTTGCTTAAAACTTAAGAATGTTTATTTAATGATTAGAGTCCCTAGAAATGCAGTCCGTTATGGTTTGGATCTGGAATGTCCCCAAAAGCTCCTGTGTTGAAAGCAAGGTGTCCAATGCAGTAAGCTTCAGAGGTGGGGCTTTTAGGCAGTGGGTAGTTCATGAGGGCTCTGACCTCATCAGTGGATTAATCCATCGATACCTGGACGAAGTACTAGTTGGAGGACATAGTATATTCTCTCTGTCTTTGCCAACTGACACCGTCTCTCCCGTCCCCCTCTTCTCTTTTCATTTCCACAGCTAACTGAGCAAGTTTCATCCACCAGTCCCAGAGCAATAGAGCTAGCCAATCATGGGCCGAATTCCCCGAAAATGTGAGCCAATATATATCTCTCCTTCCTCTACATTATTCCGGTTAGGAATTTTGGTCACAGTGATGAAAGACTGACAAGCTGACTAATACACAACCTTAGGATTCTTTCATCACTCAACAATGTCACTGAAATTTCAGACTTTTTTTTTCATCATTACTCTCTACTATTCTCTCTCTCTCTCTCTTTCTCTCTCTCCCTCTCCCTCTCCCTCTACCATTTTTCAGCATATTTGCTTTTCTATTTTCCCTTAGACATGTTACCTAATGATCACAAAATGCCACAACTATAAGCATCATATCCTCACTTAACCACCCCCAAAGGCAGAAGGTACAGAAAATTTTTCTCTGAAGACTTCTTTTACCTCTTCGGTCAGAGCTATGTCACATAATTGCCCACAAAATTAATAGTATTTGGCATAGTAGTTCACCTTTTCATTTCTGTAGTGTAAGGGAACCAAAGAAAAAAGAGGAGTGATTATCAGATAACCATTTGCAGTATCTGTCACAGTATGGTGAAGAGGCTGGAACGCAATTGGAAATTCTGGGGTCCAGGATGCATCCAAAAAAACAGGCTTGGATAGCCAAACCAGTTCCAATCTCCATTTCCCCAATTCCAGGTCAAGATGTGACTTCTAATACTCATGTTCAGATAGCTCAGGGGTTATATGGGACTAAACCTTTTGTTGAAGGTCTTTAGCATGACCATCATTTTTGGGAAAACCTCTTAAACTCAAGTTGTATGCATGAAACACTTTCTTCATTTAAAAAACAAGGCCAAAGCCTGTCATTATGCTCTTCTAGGAGCCTGTCTTCTGCCACCAGTTAACTATATCAGTATCAGGAACTTCCAGGCCTGCCCTGGCTCCACTCAGGTAAAGGGTGGCATTACAGTCCTGGAATTGCCCATGCCCCACCCTATGTATCATGTTGAGTGAGATTGCTCCTTAAGACTCTGGCCTCCTAGCTGGGCGTGGTGGTGCATGTCTGTCATCCCAGCAGCTGAGGAGGCTGAGGCAGGAGGATCATGAGTTCAAAGCCAGCCTCAGCAATGTAGTGAGGCCCAAGCAACTCAATGAGAACTTGTGTCTAAATAAAAATATGAAAGAGCTGGGGATATGGCTCAGTGGTTAAGCACCCTTGGGTTCAATTCCCAGTACCAAAAAAAAAAAAAAAAAATTCTGGCCTCCTTGGGAAACCAGGGTCTCAAATTGGTTTCTGCATTGAATCCCTTAGGTGTCTTGCCAACTGAGTGTCCTGATAAAACCAGATAAACTTTCTCCTGACAGATACAATTTGAAATCACAGCAATTATAACCAGAGACAAAGATTCTAGCTCACATTTATGTAGCATTTACTATGAACCAGAAAGAATATATTCTGGGCACATTAGGGATGGAGGGTCCTTGTTGCTTTCTAGGTAGCCCCAGTTCATTCAGCCCTCACAACAACCCTGTAAGGAGGTGCTGTCATTGCTTCTGTTCCCAGATAAACTGCATGCAGCACAGAAAAGTTCAAGAACTTGCTCAAGGTCACATTAATAAGTGACAGAGCCAGGATATGAAGCTGGGAAGGCTGGCCCCAGAATCTATGCTCTTAACAACTATACTACTGTTATCTAAGGAAATTTTGCACAAATAGTAGGAAATCTTTGATGAAGAAGGGATGGTGGGCATTGTCCTTCATTCTCTCATTGGCCCCCAGGATCTGGAGCTTTTAGCTGGCCCTATGGTGATAGGTCATGTTGGCACTCAGTGGTGTGTGAAGATCATTCCATCTGAATGCTGCCATGCTGCATTAGTGAGAAGTCTAAATGGAGAATGTCTAATCCAAATATTTGTGAATAACTGGGCTGCTCTGGGCCAGGCAGATCCAGACATGATATATATTAGGATGGAGTTGTCACTTCAGTTACACTTAGCATTTCCACATAATAGAGTCTTTGTGAATGTGTAAAAATACATAAACAAGCCAGGCATGGTGGTACATACTTGTAATCCCAATGAACTAAGAGGCTGAGGCAGGAGCATTGCAAATTCAAGGCCAGTTCCCACAACTTAGTGAGGCCCTAAGCAACATAGTAAGACCCTGTCTCTAAATAAAAATTAATAAGTATAAAGGGCTGGAGATGTGGCTCAGTGTTAAAGCACCCCTGGGTTCAATCCATGGTACAAAAGATACACACACACACACACACACACACACACACAAACACAAACATATACACACAATGCATCTTGTTTCTTATGCAATTACTTCAGAGAGATTTTTATAACTGCCTTCCTAATGCTGACATGAAATAGTTTTTGTCTTGACTATGGGAGTTTTTAGGCATTAATATGTGAAACACAAAGTTTTCTCCTATTGGTCTTTTTTTATTATTGTATACAAATGGGATACATGTTGTTTCTCTGTTTGTACATGGAGTCAAGGCATACCATTTGTGTAATCATAAATTTACATAGGATAATGTTGTTTGATTCATTCTGTTATTTTTTCCCTTCCCCCCACCCCTCCCACCCCTCTTTTCCCTCTATACAGTCCTTCCTTCCTCCATTCTTACCACCCTCCTGAACCCTAACCCTACACCTAACCCTAATGCTAACCCCTCCCACCCCCCATTATATGTCCTCATCCGCTTATCAGTAAGATCATTCGTCCTTTAGTTTTTTGAGATTGGCTTATCTCACTTAGCATGATATTCTCCAATTTCATCCATTTGCCTGCAAATGCCATAATTTTATCATTCTTCATGGCAGAGTAATATTCCATTGTATATAATGCCACAGTTTCTTTATCCATTCATCAACTGAAGGGCATCTAGGTTGGTTCCACAATCTGGCTATGGTGAATTGAGCAGCAATGAACATTGATGTGGCTGTATCTCTGTAGTATGCTGATTTTAAGTCCTTTGGGTATAGGCCAAGGAGTGGGATAGCTAAGTCAAATGGTGGTTCCATTCCAAGCTTTCTGAGGAATCTCCAAACTGCTTTCCAGAGTGGCTGCACTAATTTGCAGTCCCACCAGCAATGTATGAGTGTACCTTTTCCCCCACATCCTCTCCAACACCTATTGTTGCTTGTGTTCTTGATAATCGCCATTCTAATTGGGGTGAGATGGAATCTTACGGTAGTTTTGATTTGCATTCCTCTTATGACTAGAGATGTTGAACATTTTTTCATATATTTGTTGATTGCTTGTACATCTTCTTCTGTGAAGTGTCTGTTCATTTCCTTAGCCCATTTGTTGATTGGATTATTTGTATTCTTCGTGTAGAGTTTTTTGAGTTCGCTATATATTTTGGAAATTAGCGCTCTATCTGAAGTATGAGTGGCAAAGATATTCTCCCACTCTCAAGGCTCTCTCTTCACATTACTGATAGTTTCCTTTGCTGAGAGAAAGCTTTTTAGTTTGAATCTATCCCAGTTATTGATTCTTGCTTTTATTTCTTGTGCTATGGGAGTCCTGTTAAGGAAATCTGATCCTAAGGCAACAAGTTGAAGATTTGGACCTACTTTTTCTTCTATAAGATGCAGGGTCTCTGATCTGATTCCGAGGTTCTTGATCCATTTTGAGTTGATTTTTGTGCAGGGTAAGAGATAGGGGTTTATTTTCAGTCTGTTGTATATGGTTTTCCAGTTTTCCCAGCACCATTTGTTGAAGAGGCTATCTTTTCTCCATTGCATATTTTTGGCCCCTTTGTCTAGTATGAGAAAATTGAATTTATTTGGGTTTGTGCCCATGTCCTCTATTCTGTACCATTGATCCACCTTTCTATTTTGGTACCAATACCATGCCATTTTTGTTACTATTGCTTTGTAGTAGAGTTGAAGATCTGGTATTGCGATACCCCCTGCTTCATTCTTTATACTGAGGATTGCTTTAGCTATTCTGGATTTTTTATTCTTCCAGATGAATTTCATGACTGCTTGCTGTATTTCTATGAGGAATGTCATTGGGATTTTAATTGGAATTGCATTGAATCTGTATAGCACTTTAGGTAGTATGGCCATTTTGACAATATTAATTCTTCCTATCCAAGAACATGGGAGATCTTTCCATCTTCTAAGGTTTTCTTTCATTTCTTTCTTTAGTGTTCTGTAGTTCTCATTGTAGAGGTCTTTCACCTCTTTTGTGAGATCGATTCCCAAGTATTTTATTTTTTTCGATGCTATTGTGAATGGGGTAGTTTTCCTAATTTCTCTTTCTGAAGTGAAGATTCATCACTTATGTATAAAAATGCATTAGATTTATGAGCATTGATCTTGTAACCTGCTACTTTACTGAATTCACTTATGAGTTCTAAAAGTTTTCTGGTGGAATTTCCAGGTTCCTCTAAATATATAATCATGTCATCAGTGAACAGGAATAGTTTGAGTTCTTCTTTTCCAATTCGTATCCCTTTAATTTCTTTGGTTTGTCTAATTGCTCTGGCTAGAGTTTCAAGGATGATGTTGAATAGAAGTGGTGAAAGAGGGCATCCCTGCCTTGTTCCAGTTTTTAGGGGGAATGCTTTCAGTTTTTCACCATTTAGAATGATATTGGCCATGGGCTTAGCATAGATGGCCTTTACAATGTTAAGGAATGTTCCCACTACCCCAATTTTTTCTAGTGTGTTGAGCATGAAGTGATGCTGTATTTTACTGAATGTTTTTTCTACATCTATTGAAATAATCATGTGATTCTTAACTTTAAGTCTGTTGATATGGTGAATGACATTTATTGATTTCTGAATGTTGAACCAACCTTGCCTCCCTGGGATAAAACCCACTTGATCGTGGTGCACTATCTTTTTAATATATTTTTGGATGCAATTTGCTAAAATTTTGTTGAGAATTTTTCCGTCGATGTTCATTAAGGATATTGGTCTGAAATTTTCTTTCCTCGATGTGTCTCTGTCTGGTTTAGTTATCAGGGTGATATTGACTTCATAGAACAAGTTTGGGAGGGTTCTCTCCTCTTCTATTTCATGGAATACTTTGAGGAGTATTGGAATGAGCTCTTCTTTAAAGGTTTTGTAGAACTCGGCTGAGAACCCATCTGGTCCCAGACTTTTCTTTGTTGGTAGGCTTTTGATGACCTCTTCTATTTCATTGCTTGAAATTGATTTATTTAAGTTGTGGGTGTCCTCCTGGTTCATAGGTAATTCATATGTCTCTAGAAACTTGTTGATGTCTTCGAGGTTTTCTGTTTTCTTGGAGTATAGATTTTCAAAATAACTTCTAATTATGTTTTGTATTTCACTCGTGTCTGTTGTGATATTTCCTTGTTCATTCCGAATTTTAGTAATTTGAGTTTTCTCCCTCTTTCTCTTTGTTAGTATGGTTAAGGGTTTATCATTTTTGTTTATTTTTTCAAAGAACCAACTATTTATTTTGTTAATTTTTCCGATTGTTTCTTTTGTTTCAATTTCGTTGATTTCAGCTCTGATTTTAACCCTATTTCCTGTCTTCTACAACTTTTGGTGTTGGTCTGCTCTTCTTTTTCTAGGGCTTTGAGCTGTAGTGTTAAGTCATTTATTTGTTGATTTCTACTTCTTTTTTTGAATGCGCCCCATGAAATAAATCTTCCTCTAAGTACTGCTTTCATTGTGTCCCAGAGATTTTGATATGATGTGTCTTTGTTCTCATTTACTTCTAAGAATTTTTTTATTTCCCTCCTGATGTCTTCTGTTATCCATTCATCATATAATAGTGTATTATTTAATCTCCAGGTATTGGAGAAGTTTCTGTTTTTTATTCTGTCATTTATTTCTAATTTCAATCCATTATGATCTGATAGAGTACAAGGTAGTATCTCTATCTTCTTGTATTTGCTAACAGTAGCTTTGTGGCATAAAATATGGTCTATTTTAGAGAAGGATCCATGTGCTGCTGAGAAGAAAGTGTATTCATTCTTTGTTGTATGGTATATTCTATATATGTCGGTTAAGTCTAAATTGTTGATTGTGTTATTGAGATCTATGGTTTCTTTATTCAATTTTTGTTTGGAAGATCTATCCAGTGGTGAGAGAGGTGTGTTAAAATCGCCTAGTATTATTGTGTTGTTGTCTATTTGATTTCTGGAATTGAGAAGGATTTGTTTGATGTACATGGATGAGCCAATGTTCGGGGCATAGATATTTATGATTGTTATGTCTTGCTGATTTATGCTTCTCTTAAGCAGTATGTAATGTCCTACTTTATCCCTTCTGACTAGTTTTGGCTTGAAGTCCACATTATCTGAAATGAGGATGGATACTCCAGCTTTTTTGCTGAGTCCATGTGCATGGTATGTTTTTCCCCATCCTTTCACCTTTAGTCTTGGGTATCTCTTTCTATGAGATGAGTCTCTTGCAGGCAACATATTGTTGGATCTTTCTTTTTAATCCAATCTGCCAGTCTATGTCTTTTGATTGATGAGTTCAGGCCATTAACATTCAGGGTTATTATTGTGATATGATTTGTATTCCCAGTCATTTGACTCATTTTTGTTTTTTGACATGATTTGGTTTCTCTTTTATTTGGCTATTCCTTTAGGCTAGTTCCTCCTGTTGCTGATTTGCATCGTTGTTTTTCATCTCTTCCTCATGGAATATTTTGCCGAGAATGTTCTGTAATGCTGGCTTTCTTTTTGTAAATTCCTTTAGCTTTTGTTTATCATGGAAGGATCTTATTTCATCGTCAAATCTGAAAGTAGGCTTTGCTGGGTATAAGATTCTTGGTTGGCATCCGTTTTCTACAGGGCTTGGTAAGTGTTGTTCCAGGCCCTTCTAGCTTTTGGGATCTGGTTTGAAAAATCTGCTGATATTCTTATTGGTTTCCCTCGAATGTAATTTGATTGTTTTCTCTTGTGGCCTTTAAAATTCTGTCTTTATTTTGTATGTTAGGTATTTTCATAATAATGTGCCTTGGTGTGGGTCTGTTGTAATTTTGTATATTAGGAGTCTTATAAGCCTCTTGTACTTGGTTTTCCATTTCATTCTTCAGATTTGGGGAATTTTCTGATATTATTTCATTGAATAGATTGTTCATTCCTTTGGTTTGTTTCTCTAAGCCTTCCTCAATCCCAATAATTCTTAAATTTGGCCTTTTCATGATATCCCATAATTCTTGTAGATTCTGTTCATGATTTCTTACCATCTTCTCTGTTTGTTCAACTTTGTTTTTAAGATTAAATATTTTTTCTTCAATGTCTGAGGTTCTGTCTTCCAGGTGTTCTATCCTATTGGTTATGCTTTCTATGGAGTTTTTAACTTGGTTTATTGTTTCCTTCATTTCAAGGATTTCTGTTTGTTTTTTTTTTCAGTATCTCTAACTCTTTATTGAAATGATCTCTTGCTTCCTGTATTTGGTCTTTTAACTGTTGATTGGTGCAATCATTTAATGCCTGCATTTGCTCTTTCATCTCCTCCTTCAATGCCTGCATTTGCTCTTTCATCTCCTCATTTGCTTCTCTGATTATTTTAATTATGTACATTCTGAACTCCCTTTCTGACATTTCTTCTGCCATGCTGTCATTGGGTTTTATTGATATAGTATCTAGGTTTGTTTGGGACATTTTCTTCCCTTGTTTTCTCATATTGCTCAGATGTCAGTGGGACTCTGAGATATTGCAGATTTCCTCTATTGGCTTATAGTGTCCCTGTAGATTTCCAGTGTATCACCTCCCAACCTTCAGTAGCCTGAAGTCTTGGAGGAACTTGATAATGCAGTGCTTCTGAAGAAAGCTGCCCCTAGCCTGCTACTGGTTCCAGGGCTTGGAGCTGGCTCTGTGCGGAAAGGCTCTCACTGGGCTCTCTGCTCCGAGAAGCTGGCTGTGAAAGGAGCCTGCCGCTGGAGGGAGCAGGGCTGCTTGGGGAAGTCCCTGGCTGCCCTGTCCTGGTCCCTGAAGCTGCTTGCGGGCTGGAGCTCGCCACTGGCTCCGGGACTTGGAGCTGGTTCTGTGCAGAAAGGCTCTCACTGGGTGGCCTGCTCCGAGAAGCTGGCCATGTGGGAGGAGCCCACCGCTGGAGGGGGCAGGGCTACCTGGGGAAGACTCTAGTTGCACTGCCCTGCTCTGAGAAGCTGCCCCTATCGTGGCCTGCTGCCCAGGCCGAGTTTCACCCGGTGGGGGAGACTCACCCCGTGACTCTATTTTTGTCCAAGTCTCTCAATGCTCCCCTTCTTGAGTCCTGGGTTCTGGAGCGAGTGGAGATGCAGTCACCCTCTAGTCCGCCATCTTGGATCGCCCCGTGGAAAGAGCCTGTGGCTGGAGGGGGCAGGGCCGCCTGGAGAAGTCTCTGGCTGTCCTGCCCTGATCCCAGAGGCTGCCTGCGGGTCGGAGCTCTCCGCTGGCTCTGAGACTTGTGGCTGGCTCTGTGTAGAAAGGCTCTCACTGGGCGGTCTGCTCCGGGAAGCTAGCCCTGATAGGCGCCTGCTGCCGGAGGGAGCCGGGCTGCTTGGGGAAGTCCCTGGCTGCCCTGTCCTGGTCCCTGAAGCTACCTGTGGGCTGGAGCTCGCCGCTGGCTCCGGGACTTGAAGCTGGTTCTGTGCAGAAAGCACTCCTATTGGTCTTAATTACTTTATACCTCTTTTGTTTCTGAAGTGCCAAATATGAAAATCAATTCAAGAAGGCTTTTTATACATATATATTTTACTCAGTGCTCATTTTAAAGGTTATTCACTACTATATAAAATATATAAAATTTAGGTTATGATATGGGGACTGAACTAACGTTTTGTGGTTATAATGATGAAAGCGAATCTCTCTGATTTTGCAACACCTTGAAGTAACACTGATACTGTCCGGGGGAATACAAAAATTCCCAAAGTTCAAAAATAATATCTAATCTAGTGGCTGTGGGTATAGCTCAATGGTAGAGCTCATGCTTAGCATGTGCAAGGTCCTGGGTTCCATTCTGAGCACCATTAAAAAAAAATGGGCTGGGGATATAGCTCAGCTGGTAGAGTGCTTGTCTTGTAAGCACAAGGCCCTACGTTCAATCCCCAGCACCAAAAAAAAAAAAAAAAAAAAAAAAAACTATTAGGTGTTTAGGATTTGTTTCTGAATGCTGTGTGAATCATAGGGTGTGTAGATGATATATTCAGTCAAAGCGTGACTCTGTAATGACTTAATCCAATTCTGGATCTGCCATTACCTCGTCTTAAGGTGACTCACTTTAGTGACATACAACGGGTGATATTAATGACATATGTGATAAATAATCATCAGTGGTTACCCTAATTCAAACTCTTTGATTATTTAACACTTAACTATAAAAATTGAGCAAGACAGAATGTTTTACACTGGTAAGATGGAAATTGAAATTTAATATTTAGTGTATATTCCAAATCCACTAACTTAGAAATTTCTTCTGACCCTGATTAGGAATAATAAATAGTCTGCTGTGAGGTGGGGCACATGGAATGGTACCAGTTAAGGAAGAACATTCAAAGGCTCAGGTACAGAGCTGACTCTCAAGATTGGTCCAACACAAAAGCATGAAGTCAGGAAATTTTGCCCATCTGTAATTCATCACATCACATTCTTGGCCTGGTCCCTTTCCCCACACCCTCCCACATGCTGTAGTGGAGAAAGAGATGGTACAGGAAAACTTTAAAGTCAATCTCTTTTCTGACCTTCTGGCTCTGATGTTCCAGTTTTTCAGGTTGATTATATCCATTTATATACTGCTCATGCCTCCCAGACTCAAAGGAAATGAACTGGTAGTAGCAGCATTCCAAATTAGTAGCTTACAACAGAAATGTAGCTTCTAGGTAGACCAAAGTATCCCCTTATTGCAAGTGAGCCTGCTTACAAGGCAGAAGAAAACTGCAGTAGTTCAAATAGGCTAACATAGCCTGTGGTAACAACTCTAAAACTTCAGTGACTTACAACCAAGTAAGAGTATTTTTATTCACACTACATGTCTATCACCACTCTGCACCATGTTGTAGTAACTCAGGATATTACCATGTTGTAGTTACTCAGGAGATTACAAAAAGTAAGATCATGAACCAGGGGAGGGGCACTGGAGAGAGGAGGAAAGGGAAATATTGATACAATTTACTTTAAGTAGTAAATTTCTCCTTCACAAGAGCCCTAGGCTTAGAGTCAAAAACTGGGTTCCCTTTACTGCTGTATTTCTTAACCAACTCTTGACCTTGGACAAATCGCTTCACTTCTTTGATGTTCACTTTCACAATCAAGAAAATAAGGAGACTGGATTACATAACAAAAAGTGCCTTCCAGCTTGGAGGCTATGTGACCAGAGGCTCCTCTTGATGGCCAAATCAGGGACCCTCCCACTAGCCAGAACCTGGAGTACACTGCCAACATTTATCTTTACTTCACGCTGTATCAGAAGGTACCTTATTAGAACCATAAAAGGCCTAATATCTCAACTGGGGTTCCATATCTGAATCCCATAATAGAGATTTTTTTAGTGCTTCTGTTCTCAATTTCCCCAAGGAGAAATGATAACATATACCATTCTAGAAGTTTCTTCTGAGATGCAAGTTACAGGAAAGAAGTTAATTTGTTGCATACACTAGATGCCCGTAGCACACTGGAGTCTATTTCTCTCTTGGGACCCATTTGAGAAAGGCTACAATCATCTCTTGCATCATTTCTTTGGATCTGGAGAGTTTAGTGCAAACCTACCCCAAACCTTGCAAGGAATTCTATACCCTCACCAAATGTCTGCAAAATCCTAGAAGTTCCTGGTTCCTGACCACTTCTTCATAAGACTTCTGGATTTTGCTAAGCCTCACACATTTTTTTTTCCTATTTTCTGCTTTCTTGTCTCTGTCCGGGTGGGAAATGCAAGTCATCATCCTTCAACTAGTTAAGGTAAGTCAGCCATTCCCAGAAGAAAAGAGCTCTAAGTCATGTGTTCCAACTAACACTCAGCTAACAAAAATAGGTCCTTAACACTTTGTTCCCTCAGTGTTTAATCCCTCTGTTCTTCCAAGTGAATATTATAATTCTTTTCACATAGTCACCTGAATAATTTTTCAGGTGAACACCTATTCTATTTATTTTAACTCCCCTTTTCTTCAAAATGGTAAACTGCTTTATAAAGCTGTACTAATTTGTTCATGAATACAGGAATACCCATTCCTTGTGGATCTCAACACAGTTTCTGGAAAGGAATGGGTAGGAGATTGTGGGTTGTACTCATGAATGAAAGAACAGTAAAACTGATGAGGTGTTAAACACTGAGGCAAATTGACATTTGACTCCAGTTGTAGCTGCTCTCCTCCTTTCTTCCCAAGTGAATATTTTTTTAATGAATATCAGATGTTCTGTTTCAAAAAATTGTTGAGTCTGTAACCTCATTTCCATATCAATTTCAACAGGAAACACTCCAAAAAGGCATGTAAGCTCATAACAAACACTAGACACTGGACAACCTTGTGCTAAAAGTCTTCTACCCTCCTACTACTGGGAATTTCTCACAAGTTTTCTTTCCTCATAGAAGCCAGCCTCTACCCATGTTATCATTAACCCTTTCTGGCTCTCATTCTCAGTCTCACTCTCACCCTAGTTCTTTTACCTACTCATTCACTCAATATCTACTCCCTACTTTTCTGTTTCCTCTGTCTTCACTCACCCTAAGGATTTTTCTCCATTTCTATGTAGGCAGTTCTGCCAGTATCTTTGTTGTTTCCGTCCATTCAATGTCCAATTGCTTCAACTTCCATTTCCCAAGCAACCCATCTGGGTTAGTCAACTTTTTATCATTGTGATCAAAATAGTTTACCAGAATAATTTAGAGGAGGAATAGTTTATTTTGGGCTCACAATTCAGAGGTTCAGACCTTGTACACCAACTCCATTTCTCTGGGCCTGAAGTGATGCAGAACATCATGGAGGAAGGGTGTGGTGGTGGAAAACTGCTAATCCTGGGGCAGGAAGCAGAGAGGAATTGAGTTACCAGGGACTATATATAAACCCCAATGGCAAGTACAGTTACCACCCAGTCAGTTTATTCAAATTATGAGGTTACAGCTCTCATAACCTAATCATTTCACCCCTGAACATTCCTGAATTAACACAGGAGATTTTGGAGGACATTGTATATTCAAACCATAGCACCATTCAAGGATTTTAGACCTTCCTTAAACCCTGATACTAATGAATATAATAAAATTTTCACTCTGTTCTGCTAGATGAAAAGGAATCATTTGGCAAAGGTATAAATACTCTCACTAGGATGGTTTAACCAACCTTAGTAACGATATTACAAGTTTTCTGTCAGCATCCTTAGTCCCCCAATATCTGGAAACTGAGCATCCTGTCTGTTATAGTTCTCTTTTGTTGCATACAAACCACTGCAAAACCTGGTGGCTTAAAACAAACCTGGTGACTTTCACAAATCCCTTGGTTGACTGGGCTTAAGTGGGTAGTTTTGCTCCACATGATGTCAGTTGGGATCAGTCATCTGGGAGCCCAGGTAATCTGGAATATTCAAGATGGCTCACTCACATATCTGGCAATAAATGCTGTCTGCTGGGATCCCTCCTAGTTGAGTTGGGATCTCAACTAGGGCTGTCGACCATTGTACCTCAGTTCTCCTCCATATGATCTCCCCATGTGGCTCAGACTTTTCACAGCATGGTGAGAGGGACTGTATGAAGAACAAACATCCCAAGAGAAGAAAATATAAGCTGCCTGTCCTCTTAATGTCGGGGTTTGGAAATCCCAGAATGTCAGCCTAAAGCCAGTCACAAAGCCAGCTCAGATTCATAAGGACAGGAAATAAGTCCTACCCTGGGTTGGGAAACAAAGGGAAGAATTGAGAGCTGGCAGAGCCTAGAAGCTAGAAGGGGGATCCTATGGAGTTGGACCCAGACCTCTGAGGAGAAGGAGCTGTTTGGCTGATGCTGGTGGCTCAGAAGCTAAGAAGAGGGTCTCTTGGAACTAGGACCAAAGTTTCTGAAGAGAGCATAAAAGACTAATTCCAGAATTAGAAAGTGAAAACAATTGTTGCTGGAACTAACTGCGGCTGACAAAGTGAAGTGAGGTTGATGGGATAATGCTGATGGACACAGAGAGTAGACAGGAAGGAGCAGTCCCTTCTTTGTCCAGCCTTGCAGACTGTCTCTAATGGCTGGTCTTCTAGGCAGAGCCTAACAGGGACAGCTGGTGAAGCAAAAATGTCCTTTGCAGAGTCCCAGTCCCCCGCCAGCACCACAAGAAGAGTTTGGAATTGAGAAACAGTAGCTCAATAACCTGTACGCTCCTTTCCCCTGAGTAACAAGAATTTTTGTAAGTTATTTCCTTAAATGATGTTTATAATAGTGTTTATGGGGATTGGTAAGGGGCACAGAGCTGAAGAAATACTGTCTGTGAGTGAGCATATACTTTCACCTATATTCCAATCGTAGCTAGAAAACACTGAAGGTGTCAAGTCAGTAATCCATATTTCAGGGTAGCTATGCAAATATGGCCATCTGAATCTGCTCTGGGTTTTGAGGTTTGTTTATTTGTTTGTTTTGTGTTGCTGAGAATTTAATCCAGGGCTGCCTTCAGGTTTTTTTTTTAGACTTTTTTTTTTCAGGGCTGAGGACTGAACTCAGGGCCTTGCACATGCAAGGCAAGCACTCTGCCACTGAGCTAAATCCCCGACCCCTGCCCTCAGGTTTTTATATTAACTTAAGGGGCATTAGAAATAATTTCTCATTGGTAGAATTAGTGCTGTACAAGGTATGTGATGGTCCAGAAAGACTGCATGGACCTCATAGCTCTTGTGTAAATGAGAAAAAAGAATCCAGCACACCTAAATCTAGACCCAGCATACTCACTCCCTTCATGAAAGATAGTAGGACCTGATCTAACTAAAAGGTTTGCTACCCTGTCTTCATGATGGATTATGGTGAATTATTGGTGAATTATAATCATGGTGGATTATTGGTGAATCCACCTTGGATTAAACCTTCAGTGCATGTTGGAATGCCTGAGGAAGTGAGAGTAAGCAGGTCGCTGAGCTCACAGCAACAGGTTGCATATTTCATGACTGTTTAAGTACTTGTATACTTGGCGGAATTGTAATGTGCTTTCAAAGTTATACCCCACCTGGGTTGTGGGGAGAGGGATACAGAAATCTCTCCTTTGTTTCTGAATATAATTGTTTCTCTCTATCACCCAAAGGATCTGGAAATTACTGAGGAGCCATGTAGGCTTAGAATCATTCTCAAGAACTCTAAGGGTACTGATGGTGGAGGCAGTATCCCCAGTGAGATCCCCAGGCAAAAGATAATATGGGGAAGGGAAAGGCAAGCATGGTCAGCAGATCATCCATTCATGAAAACTCTTTCCAGGGCTTCTCCCAAACTTTGGAAATGTGTGCTTTGCAAAGCCAGTTCTTCATCTTCTGGTTCATTATCCTCTAGTACTCCATATTCTACTGCAACCCTCTCCTTCCACACTCACCCCTCAGTCCCTCCCCTCCTGTGATGGTTAATTTTAGGTGTCAGTTTGACTGGATTAAGGAATACCTAGAGATCTGGCAAAACACTCTTTCTGGGTTCTGTGAGGGTATTTCCAGAGGAAATTAGTGTCTGAGTCTGAGCAGACTAAGTGAAGAGGACCTCCCTCAATGTAGTCAGGCACCATGCAATCAACTGAGCATCAGGATAGAACCAAAAAAGAAAAAGAAAATATGAATTGATCTCTCTCTCTCTCTCACTCTCTCTCTCTCTCTCTCTCTCTCTCTCTCTCTCTCTCTCTCTCTCTCTCTCTCTGTGTGTGTGTGTGTGTGTGTGTGTGTGTGTGTGTGTGTCTCCTTTCCTCCCCTCTCCTCTCCTGGAACTGGGATGCACTTTTTTTTCTCCTGCTCTTGGACATCAGGACTACATGTTCTCTGGCCTTTGGACTCTAGAACTAGCACCAGTACTCCTCTTGACACCCTCTTCCCAGGTCCCACAGGTTCTCAGGACTTCAGTCTCAGGCTGAAAGTTACACTATAGGCTTCCCTAGCTTCTGAGGACATTGGAGATCCAATGCTCCCAACATCCCAGGGTCTCTAACTTCCAGATGGAATGTTGTGGCTTCTCAACCTCTATAACCATAAAACCAATTCCCATTATAAGTCCCCTCCCCTATATCTCTCTATACATATGGTAGGTTCATGTCACTTTGAAGTACCCTGACTAATAATACCTCCACTCCTCACCAAGACTGTGCCATGTTGGAGTCCTTTTCTTTGACCATTGAACAGTTCCAATCTGGACTTTGAGAAGTTCACTCTCAAGTGGGTGAGGAAGTGAGCAGAGACCCCAGGGCCATTATTAAGTTCAAACAGCTATGCTGAGAATATATGGCCCCTTTTGAAATAGAAAACGAGGGTCACAACACAAAGGATGAGAGATCTATACATTTTGAAAGAGGTTAATCATAATATCTAAAGTGTTTTCCACATCATTACTTAGGTATTTAAAGTGTAGCTTCAAACATCTCTTTATAATTATCTTCTGTGGCACTCCAACAGACATGTGAACACACACTCTCTTTCCAAAGGGATTACTGATTTCATTTGACAAATGATAAATTCCCTGTTGCAAATCATGCCATTAAGTTAGCTGGTAAAATCAGGACAAATTTTAAAAGGATCTGACTTCACACAAGAAGAAATTCAGAAAACAAAAATAAGTATGTGCACAAGTCAAAATGCTGTAAGAGGCTGACTGGGCCTTTGGGGAAGATGTAAACCATTTGGCACCTTCAGTAGTGATTTCTGTTCTAAGTTTTGGCCAGGATGGATTTTCCAGGGCATTCATGCAGTTCATTAAATATGTTATTATGTTGGCTTATGTTTCTCTTTCAATTTAAAAACCCAGCTCCTAGAAAACATTTGCCTGAAATGAGTCCAAATAGTTTAGGCCTCAGAAACAAATCCATTTTAACTAATAAAAGACTAATTTTCTAAATAAAGCAAGATGGTTTTTCTTAAATGAAAATCAAATTGTGAAATCCTATATCCTTAAATCTAGCAAATTACTAGCATAGACATTTCTAAACCTATGCAACTTGGATCAGGTTTCTCATCATCAGAAAAAGAATAAATTCTCTACCATCAGAATTCAGAATGAGCTGGAAGAACATTTTCAATTGCCTCATCTGGCAATTACCTCTTGAAGTAAACAAATCCATATGTTGAGGCCCTTGCAAGATTTGGGTCTCTTCCATTACTTTCCCACCCTCCAACACCCCACCTCATCACACCATCCACCAGCCTGTCACTTTCCAATTCCTAATCAAGCCTTCTTGCCTGCCCTTTATTGGGAACTAGGAATGGTTCCTGTCTTTAATGAGATTTTCTTCCCTAAACTCCAGACACAAAACATTATTGTTCATATTTTCATGCAGAGCAGCTAGTCAGGTGTGACTGATCAACTCTCTCAGCCCTCCAGTCAGAATTGCATAAATTGACACACTCTAAAAAAATTAGCATGTAACATCTGGGTCTCTTTTCACTCAGAAATGCATCCATTAAGAATTAGTCTTCTGGCCATAAACAAATAACTTGAAGCACTATATCTTATAAGGGCAGATTCTGCCACTCCCTCCTTGGGGCAATGCCTTTGTCCCTTGCATCCAATCAGCCATAAGAGCTGATCATTACCCAGGATGCATCCTTTGAATTTTTGCAAGCATTAGCATTCCAGTTCTGTCTTTTTAAATAGAGCCAAGGCTAAATTCTTTCTTCAAACTACTAGAGTCACCTGTAGGCTATCTTGCAATGTGGCATTTAGATGACAAAAGCCTAACAAAGGGGAGATTTGTGTAATGAAAATAAACAACAGAGCAGAACAGAATTTGAAAAAATGTCAAGGCTGTGCACATTATTTCATTGCCATGAGACTCGAGGGCATGTGGCTATCCTAGACTTCTCAAAGTAAATTCCTTTGAGCAGATTCTGAAACCAAACTCTATTCACAGTTATTCCTTCTCACTCATGTATACATTCATTGAATAAAAACAAAATGAGTACTTTCTATATGCGAAGTGCTATATTAGGTGCTGGGGACAGGATGGCAAAATTATCAACCTTGGGAAGGTCATAGTCTAACAGAAGAGACAGTCAATTAAATAAGAATGAGCATGTGTTGTTGTAACAGTGGTCCACCTCATGCTTTGAATATAGCCATTGCTGCTTTGCCACCAAGTCTTATTTAAAAGGGATAGTTTTTTTTATTTTATGTACATAAGGTAATGATGTTTGTCTCATTCTATTATCTTTCCTTCCCGCCCCCCCCCCGCCACCTCCCCACCCCTCATTTTACTCTATACAGTCCCTCCTTCCTTCACTCTTGCCTCCTACCCACCCCCTGTTATATGTCATCATCTACTTATCAGAGAAATCATTCAGCCTTTGGTTTTTTATCACTTAGCATGATATTCTCCAATTCCATCCATTTATTTGCAAATGTCATAATTTTATTATTCTTTATGGCTGAGTAATATTCCATTGTATATATATATACCACAGTTTCTTTATCCATTCATCTATTGAAGGGCATCTAGGTTGGTTCCACAATCTGGCTATGGTGAATTGAGCAGCTATGAACATTGATGTGACTACATCACTGTAGTATGCTGATTTTAAGTCCTTTGTGTATAGACCAAGGAGTGGGATAGCTGGGTCAAATGGTGGGTCCATTCCGAGTTTTTAAGGAATCTCCATACTGCTTTCCAGAGTGGCTGCACTAATTTGCAACCCCACCAGCAATGTATGAGTGTACCTTTTTCCCCACATCCTCACCAACACCTATTGTTGCTCGTATTCTTTTCTTTCTTTCTTTCTTTCTTTTTTTTTTTGTGTTGGGGATTGAACACAGGGCTTTGTACTTGCGAGGCAAGCACTCTACCAACTGAGCTATCTCCCCAGCCCATTGCTTTTATCTTGATAATAGACATTCTAATTTGATGAGATGAAATCTTATGGTAGTTTTAATTTGCATTTCTCTTATTACTAAAGATCTTGAACATTTTTTCATATATCTGTTGATTGCTTGCAGATCTACCCCATTCGCAATAGCCTCACAAAAAATAAAATACTAGGGCTGGAGAGATAGCTCAGTTGGTAGAGTGCTTGCCTTGTAAGCACAAGTCCCTGGGTTCGATCCCCAGCACCAAATAAAATAAAATAAAATAAAATACTTGAGAATCAATCTCACAAAAGAGGTGAAAGACCTCTACAATGAGAACTACAGAACACTAAAGAAAGAAATTAAAGAAAACCTTAGAAGATGGAAAGATCTCCCATGTTCTTTGATAGGCAGAATTAACATTGTCAAAATAGCCATAATACCTAAAGTGCTATACAGATTCAATGCAATTCCAATTAAAATCCCAATGATGTACCTTACAGAAATAGAGCAAGCAATTATGAACTTCATTTGGAAAAATAAGAAACTCAGAATAGCCAAAGCAATCCTTTTGTTTTGTTTTCATTTTTTTTCCTTCTCTCTCCCCCACTCCCTAACCTGTGGGAAACAGGATTCCCTTTCTTCTGTATTCTAGGCTGAGTTATCTGTCCTAGAGCACATACTCACCACAGGACCCAAGTAATTCAGACTTCAGGGATGGCACCAGAAGATCAAAGAAATGACTATTACCCAAATTAACAAGTGAATCACAGTCCCCCTACAGGGATCACCTGGAATGGAGCCTTTGAATCACCTCTTTTAAAACCCTCTAATCCTCTTGATGGGCAGAATCACAGCTTCTGGGACAAGAGTCCCCAGTGTTTTTCCTTTGCTAACAAAGCAATAAAACTTCTTTTTTTCTGTTTTCTCAAAACCACATCCTCATTATTGGATTGGCATAGGGACAAGGACTGAGCTTTTTTTGAGATAAAGATTCTGATGAAATCAAGTGTCAGAGCTTTGGTAATGAAGAAAAGAAAAGAAGGAGCACCTACTGCATTCCTGCAGGAGATGACAATGTTCATTCACAGTGCTGACCAGGAGGGGTGTATACCGTGTAGTGAGTGGGAGCAGGAAGAGAGTGATGGAGGAGGTAGAGAGAAGAGTGGGCTGAGACAAGGCAACAGTATGTATGTATAAGGAAGCCAATGAAGAAAATAGAGAGGAGAGGTGGTGCAAAAGTAACACAGGTTTATTCGGGTCAAACCTGTGTAGGGGGGTCCAGTGGAGACTACTTAGCAGGGGTGGGTATTTTTGTGGTCAGACCATTGCTTGGGAGTCCTAGGGGGCCAGGGAAGGGTCCTTGTGGTGTCACCTTCCTAAGGTACTAGGTGTTTTCAGGATTTCAGTCTCAGATAACAATTCCCTTTCTTATGATTATAGAGTGTTTGGAATTTCTTTGCATGATGAGGGAATATTGTATAGGGTTTAAGGTCAGGCTGAATCAGTGACCCTGAGGCAACTCTTGTTCTAAGAGGTTTCAAATTGGCTTTGCCTATGTCATGCCTAACAGTATGAAGGCTTGAGATTGAGAGTCAGTAAGTTCCATTATTAGAACTGCAAGAGCAGCAGGAGAATAGAGTGAGGAGAAGGCAGTTAGGGGGAGATATTGGAAGAGAAGAAAATGGAAGAAATTAGAGAAAAACAGAGTGAGATAGTTTGGACTTGACTCTGAGGTCAAGGAAAAATGGAATTGATTGAATTATGGTAGTACCCCCTTATCCTCATTTTTTCTTTTCTGAGGTTTCATTTACCTCCTACAATATTTTGAAAGAGAGAGAGCAACCACATCCTCTTAATTTATGTTACAGCATATTATTAGAATTGCTCTCTTTTATTACTAGTTATTGCTATGAATCTCTTGCTGTGCCTAATTTAGAAATTAAACTTTACCATGGGCATGTATAAGAAAAAGCACAGTATATATAGGGTTTTGTTCCAGGCATCCCAGGGGGCTGTCTTGGAATGTATACTCAACAGATAAAATTATTACTAGATTATTTCCAATCTGTTATGGTTTAGATGTGTTGTTCTCTAAAAGCTTGTGTGTGAGACAGTGCAAGAAGGATCAGAGGAGAACTGATTATGTTTTGAAGGTCTTAACCCAATCAGTGAATTAACCCCCTGATAGGGATTAACTGAGTGGTAACTTGTAAGAAAAATGCAGCTCAGTTTGGGTCCCAAGGCAGCTCAGACCCTTGAATCCAGGGGAGCAGGCACTCTGGGATGCCCGGTCTGAGTCATGGTTCAGCAACAGCACCCAGAAAGCCACTCCAGACATGGGAACTCACACAAGAGATTTTATTAGGTAGATGACTAGAGCTTCCACTCTTGGGGCTGGGAGAGAGAGAGAGAATGGCGGGGGAGCGTCTGCTAAGTAATGGAATTTCATGGGCTAACAACAACGGACCAATGACTGAAAAGGAAGCTCGCAGGCTGACTAGTGGACCAAAAACTGACTAGGATGTTCACAGACTGACAATCTAGGTTGTAAGATGGAAGAGGGAGAAATGGCTGCAGTGCAAAGGGTGGGGGAGCAGCTTTATATTATATAATTGAAGGCCAGTAATACCTGGCTGGGCCCTGGGGGTGAGGCTTTGGGTATATATTTCTATCTGGTATATATTTCTATTCTCTCTCTCTCGCTCTCTCTCTCTCTCTCTCTCTCTCTCTCTCTCTCTCTCTCTCTCTGCTTCTTGATCATCATGTGAGCTTCTTCCCTCTGCTACACTCTTCCACCATGATGTTCTGCCTCACCTCTAGTCCCAAGGAATGAAGCCAACCTTCTATGGACTAAGACCCTGAAAGTGTGCTCTGTCAAATAAACTCCTCCTCTATAGTTGTTCTGGTCAGATCTTTTAGTTACAGCAGCAAAAAAGCTGACTAAAACACAATTCTTCACTCCATTCTTGCTACAAAGCTATCATTCCCTGTTCTTTCCCATGGCCTCCTGATGGTCAGAGTGTTGCCAAAAGCTCAGTCATTTTCCCCAATGCCAATCCAATAATGAGGATACGGTTTTGAGAAAAAGGAAAAAGAAAGTTTATTGCTTTGCTAGCAAAGGAGAAACACAGGGGACTCCTTTCCCAGAGGTTGTGATTCTGCCCATCAGGAGGATCAGGGGACTTTTAAAAAGGTGATTCAAAGGTTCTCTGATGGAGTTGTAATTCACATGCTAATTTGGGAGATAGTCATTTTTTAGATCTTCTGGTACCATCGTCTGGATTACTTCATTCCTGTGGAGGGTGTGTGCTCAAGGACAGATAACTCTGTGTAGGATGGAGAAAAAAGGTAATCCTATTTCCCTTGAGATTAGGGATAGGGAGAGATTAGGGAGGAGCAGAGAGAGAAGAAGAGAAAGAAACATGTCCATTTAAAAAATAAGTTGCAGTGGCAGAGCAGCAAGGGCTATATTCAAAGCATACAGTGGGCCACTGTTACAAGAATACACTTCCCTGCCCCTTGACTTTGGGTTTAGCAACATAATTTGCAGTAGTCAAAGGAATGTTAGCAGAGAAGACCAGTGGAAGCCATGAATGAGCAAGTGTGGTTTAGCTTCCTTTCTTGCGCCCCTGTGAGCTTCTAGGATAAGAATACTTTTCAGGTAGCTGTTGTCCTTTTACACTAGCCCCTAAAGTGAATATTCATGACTTATACCTAAACCAACCAGAAGCCAGGGGTCATATGCAGCTGGACCTTGCCTCAGTGAGCCTGCTGACCTGAAAGAATGAGATAAATATTCATTTTGTAGCTATTAAGATTATGGGGTGTTATGTAACAAAAACTGAAATGCAAAAATTCATGTATTTCAGGAAGCTCCCTGGATTTACTATGATGAACAGATTGAAGTCGAGAAGACCAGTTAGAGGAGGTCTTCTAATTGGAAGACCAATTAGAAGATGACTTTGTTAATCCAGAAAGAAATAATGGTGGCAATGCCAAGGGTGTCAGTGGCAAGCAATAAGTAGAAGCACAGATTCCTGTTCAATATTCCTTTAGGGCACTCTTCATTTTTGTGTTTTTTTTTCTTTTTAATATAAAGTCTGATTTCCTCTCCGACCAAGATAATCACAATCTCTCTAAACCATCAGACCTCAACAGTTCCTTTAGCAGTCCAGTCCAGCTTCATTTGTTCATTCAAGCATACATTCTATTGCCATTTATTAAATGCCTGCCATATGTCAGAATAATAAGGTAGGAAATTCCAGCTATCCAAAAGTCCACAACCCAGGAAAGAGAGGCAGACACATAAACAAATAATTGCAATAATATGTGGTAAGAATTGTAATGTACTGTAATAAAAGTGAGAATAAACCCTGGAAGAACACAATGGAGAACATGATAGTAAAGTCAGCCTTTTCACTACTAAGACCAAAAGACCTGACAAGAACAATTAGAGGAGGAAAAGTTTATTTGGGAGTTTCAGAGGTCTCAGTCCACAGATGGCTGATTCCATTTTGAGGGAGCCTGAGGTGAGGCAGAACATCAGGGAGGAAGTGTGTGGCAAAGGAAATCAGTCGGGACATCTCACCAGGAAGCAGAAAGACTTCCTTCACCATGGACAAAATATGTAGCCCTAAGGCATGTCCCTCCACGACCCACCTCCTCCATCTACACCCTATCACTCTACAGTTACCACCCAGTTAATCCCTATCAGGGGATTACTGTACTGATTAACTCTCATAACCCAATCATTTCACTTCTAAGATTTCTTGTATTATCTCACACATGAGCTTTGAGGGAGACACTTCATATCCAAACCATAACTATGACCCTTTATTTAATGTTTCCAGAGACATTTATATTCCTTTCATGTGGGCAGAGGTCTTTGTTTTATTCCCTGATGTATATCCCAAGTATCTTAAAAAATGTCTAGGACCCAGCAGATACCTGAAAAATATTTGGGTTTTGTGATTAGTTTTCTGAATTTTGGCTCGGATTCACCCTTCTGTCTCTTTCTGGTCTGGACTGCCATGAAGAGAGTAAGTAGCATCCTACTAGCCCCTCTGGCTACATGCCTATCCTCAGATAGAAAACCCATGAAATGTAATGATGCCCAGGTGTCCAGTAGTTTTGTGCAGCAGAGTGTACAGGATGAAGACTAAGGCATTGCACTGAGTCACTAGGAGGTTGCTTTTGACATTTATTTTTTTTGTACTGGGGATTGAACCCAGGGGCACTCAACCACTGAGCTATATCCCTGTCCTTTTCTTTTATATTTTGAGACAGGATCTCACATTAAGTTGCTGAGCTGGCTTTGAATTTATGATCCTCCTGCCTCAATCTTCCAAACTGCTGAGATTTCAGGTGTGTGCCACCACGTGTGGCTGCTATTGACTTTTTTTTAATGTTTTTTTTTTTGTTATTGTTGTTGTTGTTGTTGTAGATGGACACAATACCTTTATTTTATTTATTTATTTTATGTGATGCTGAGGATCAAACCCAGTGCCTCAAAAGTGCTAGGCAAGTGCTCTACCACTGAGCCACCATCCCAGCCCCTGTTATTGACTTTCGATGGCAGTTTTGATTAAGTATCAGGTTAAAAATCCACACTGCAAACACAAGCTTCCTCATGGTGCTTCTTCAGGTTCAGTATGGATTAGAATATGCCCCAGATGTGCTGGAGATATGAGAAGGAAGGCACACAACCAGAGGGCCTAGCAAGATTCTACTCCTTTCATGACATTGAGACAGGGACCAAGGACAGGTAGTCAGCATAGATAGTTGGAAAGGTGAGGGCTGATTATCAAAGAAAAGGAAATGAGTTACTAATAATGAACCTCTAGGGATTGTGCTTTCCCACCCCATGGGTTGCTAATACCTCCTATCCATGTCACTTCCCAACGTAAGGAATTATCCCTAGGCTGCTCCTTCCTGTCTTTAGGAAGTACACAGAAAAGAAAAAAAAAGGTGGTAGGGAGGAGAGGTTCTTGGAATCTATAAAAAAAGGAAGACACACCCCTCTTGCAGGCACTCAGTTCTGCGCCCTCTTCTCTCTGGAGAAGTCTCTGTCTTTCTCTTCAATACACTTGCTTTCTAGGCTTGCTTCAGCATTTCTTAGGTATTTAATCTTCAACAATGGGCTAATGAGGACCTGATCCTGATTTCCAATACCAGTATCAATATTTACCTTGAAGAATTCACCCTGATCTAATTCTGACCCTTGGTTGCTACAGTCTTTAAACTTTAGCCCGGAGATCTTGATTCACACTAAATCAGCAAGGACTAAGTGATATACTCCAGTATGCTTCACAATAAATTTTTACTGAGAATTATAACTTCCATATGTGTTTTTATATTCTTATCTGTCTAACCAGTACATTTTTTTCTTTAGACAAACTATAGGGAATATGTAATTATCTGAAGATAGCTTGAGGCTTATGGAATTAGAGCAAAGAAAGAGGACTTCAGTGTTAAAATAAAATCAGGTTTTATTAGCCTGACATAATTTCAGAATTTATCGAGACTGGCAGGGGACCCTGTCCCCAGGGCACTGAATAGAAAGGGATGGCCCATGCCTACCTAGCTACCTTGCTGGTCAATCCTTGTTTATGATTGTCACTTGGGTTCCCAAGAAGCCTTCCTAGGCAATTGCCTGCATCAAGACCATGGGGCCAGTTTTGAGGTAGAATGCTTTCAGTTTTTCACCATTTAGAATGATATTAGCCATGGGCTTAGCATAGATGGCCTTTACAATGTTAAGGAATGTTCCCACTATCCCTATTTTTTCTAGTGTTTTGAGCATGAAGGGATGCTGTATTTTATCAAATGTTCTTTCTGCATCTATTGAAATAATCATGTGATTATTGACTTTAAGTCTGTTGATATGGTGAATGACATTTATTGATTTCCTGATGCTGAACCAACCTTGCATCCCTGGGATGAAACCCACTTGATCATGGTGCACTATCTTTTTAATATGTTTTTGTATGCAATTTGCTAAGATTTTGTTGAGAATTTTTGCGTCAATGTTCATTAAGGATATTGGTCTGAAATTTTCTTTCCTCGATGTGTCTCTGTCTGGTTTAGGTATCAGGGTGATATTAGCTTCATAGAATGAGTTTGGAAGGGTTCCTTCCTCTTCTATTTCATGGAACACTTTGAGGAATATTGGAATGAGCTCTTCTTTGAAAGTCTTATAGAACTTGGCTGAGAATCCATCTGGTCCTGGACTTTTCTTTGTTGGTAGGCTTTTGATGACTTCTATTTCATTGCTTGAAATTGATCTATTTAAATTGTGTATATACTTCTGATTCAGTTTGGGTGGATCATATGTGTCTAGAAACCTGTTGATGTCCTCGAGATTTTTCTATTTTGTTGGTGGATCAAGGACCTTGGAATCAGACCAGAGACCCTGAACCTTATAGAAGAAAAAGTTGGTCCAAATCTTCATCATGTTGGCTTAGGATCAGATTTCCTTAATATGACTCCCAAAGCACAAGAAATAAAAGCAAGAATCAATAACTGGGATAGATTCAAACTAAAAAGCTTTCTCTCAGCAAAGGAAACTATCAGCAATGTGAAGAGAGAGCCTACAGAGTGGGAGAATATCTTTGCCACTCATACTTCAGATAGAGTGCTATTTTTCAGAATCTATAAAGAACTCAAAAAACTCTACATCAAGAATACAAATAATCCAATCAACAAATGGGCTAAGGAAATGAACAGACACTTCACAGAAGAAGATCTACAAGCAATCAACAGATATATGAAAAAATGTTCAACATCTCTAGTAATAAGAGAAATGCAAATCAAAACTACCCTAAGATTCCATCTCACCCCAATTAGAATGGTGATTATCAAGAATACAAGCAACAATAGGTGTTGGCGAGGATGTGGTGAAAAAGGTACACTCATACATTGCTGGTGGGGTTGCAAATTAGTGCAGCCACTCTGGAAAGCAGTGTGGAGATTCCTTAGAAAACTTGGAATGAACCCACCATTTGGCCCAGCTATCCCACCCCTCGGTTTATACCCAAAGGACTTAAAATCAGCATACTACAGAGATACAGCCACATCAATGTTCATAGCTGCTCAATTCACAATAGCCAGATTGTGGAACCAACCTAGATGCCCTTCAATAGATGAATGGATAAAGAAACTGTGGTATATATATATACAATGGAATATTACTCAGCCATAAAGAAGAATAAAATTATGGGATTTTCAGGCAAATGGATGAATATCATGCTAAGTGAGAAAGCCAATCTCAAAGAACCAAAGGACGAATGATCTCTCTGATAAGCAGATGATGATACATAATGGGGGGTGGGAGGGAGGCAAGAATGGAGGAAGGATGGATTGTATAGAGGGAAAAGAGGGATGGGAGGGGTGGGGGGAAGGAAAAATAACAGAATGAGACAAATATCATTACCTCATGTAACTGTATGATTACATAAATGGTATGATTCATGTACAATCAGAGAAACAAGTTGTACCCCATTTGTTTACAATGAATCAAAATTTAAAAAAAAAAAAGTCCATGGGATCCTGCATGTGGAATGATTCGATAGGAAAGGGTTGAATACGCAAATGTAAAAGTAAATAAATAAATAAATAAATCAGCAAGTGAAGTGCTGCTAACTAAATAAAGTGGCTGCCTTTTTTTTTTGTACCAGAGATTGAACACAAAGGCATTTAACCACTGAACAACATCCCTAACCCTTTTGATGTTTTTTATTTTGAGGCAGGGTCTTGCTAATTTGTTTAGTGCCTCGCTAAGTTGCTGAAGTTGGCTTTCAACTCACACACTCCAAGCTGCTGGGATTATAAGCATGTGCTGCCAAGCCTAGGCTGGCTCTTCTTATAAAGCTGGTTGTAGTGTTAAAATGTTCGCACACCAATTTTAATTTGGCCTATACATCCATGACAAAGGATGAAGAAAACCTTAACTGTCTTTGAACTTTTAATGGAACATGAAGTAGTAAATCATTGTGTCAGGTGTGGTTCTACCTTTATTTCTCCCCCAACTAAACCCTAGCTGACTGAACACTCTCAAGAAAAAAATTATACAGCCTTGAATAAAATGTAAGCACAAACATGTAAACAATATCCCCATAGATCACCATTCTTGTCAAAATTAGCCTGTGTGCATCTATCCCTGCTATTATTGCTATTCATGTTATTGGGATACAATAGAAGTTTTAGATGGGGAGTGTTATGTTTTGGATATGAGGTGTCCCCCAAAAGCTCCTGTGTTAATGCAGGTGGTAAAATTATTAGAATACAATATCTATAACCTATTCAGTGGATTAGTTCATGTGATGGCTTAATAATTTGAATGGATTACTGGGTGATAACTATATGCAAGTGGGGCTTGGGTGGAGGAAGTATGTATCTGAGGGTCCCTGGCTCCTTGTGCTCTCTCTGCTTCCTGGCAACCATGAGGTGAGTACCTTTCCTCTGTCACACTCTTCCACCATGATGCTCTGCCTCATCTTGGGCCCACAGTCAAGGAGTTGACTGACCATGGACTGAAACTCTGAAACCATGAGCCCCAAATAAAGTTTCTTCCTATAAGTTGTTCTGGTCAGATGTTATGGTCTCAGTGACAAAAAGCTGACAAACTCAGGGTTACTTCACAATCACCTTGTATGATGAGGTGACTGTCTCTTGCAAATTTCTACATCATAATCAGAAGGGGAAGTCCTTTCATATTTATTTAAAATTCTGACCTTGTTTTTTAGTATTTTAGCAAAACTGGTACATGGTTTCCAGTTTTTTGTTTGTTTGTTTGTTTTGTTTTTTGTTTGTTTGTTTTGAGGTATCTGTCATCTTTAGATGCCTGGTTATTTGGGCCTATGAACTTACATTCCCACAGAAATACAGGCTCCTTTGCCTCATATTATCTGCAGGTAATAGCTGAAGGCCAGGTCCTAATCTGGATCAGCTTCAAAGTTCAAGGCATGCAGCAGAAAGGAATCCTAAGTCTGAGAACCTCAAAAGTCAGAGTTAATCATTCCTACCAAACTAATTCTCAGCTCAAGAGCACAACTTTGAACCTTCAGAGAGTCCTCAGCACTTGGAGAAGGTGGCCCACATAGGTGGCACTCCGCCAGCTTGGAGGGTTTGTGAGGGATGGTGGTTGCCAGGATCAGGCAGTTCACTTTTTTAGCTGCTCCTCACCCTGGGAACACTTGGGCTCTGCCTAACATCACTCCCATGTCCCCCAGTGTGTTAACTTTTTGTTGCTGTGACAAATACTTGAGAAAATCAACTTAAGGAAGGAAAGATTTATTTTTGACTAAGTTTCATACGTTTCAGTACATGATCAGTTGTCTCCAAGGCAGAAACATCATGGCAAGACAGTGTGGCAGAGTAAAGCTGTCACCTCATGGCAGCCACAAAGCAGAGCTCAAAGAGAGATAGGTCAGGGACAAGACATACCCTTCCAAGGCACACCACCAGTTACCCACTTTCTCCATGAAGGCACCACTTCCTACAGTTTCTACCACCTCCCAATAATGCCATCAAATTATTAATCTCTTGCTGGGCACAGTGGCTCATGCCTGTAATCTCAGTAGCTCGGGAGGCTGAGGCAGGAGGATCTCAAGTTCAAAGTCAGCATCAACAACAGTGAGTCCCTGAGCAACTCAGTAAGACACTGTCTCTAATTAAAATACAAAATAGGTCTGAGGATGTGGCTCAGTGGTCGAGTGCCCCTGAGTTCAATCCTTGGTACCCCCCACCAAAATTATTAATCTCTCTATGGATTAATCCACTGATAAGGTCAGAGCCCTCATTACTTCCCAAGAACTCACCTCTAAACACTGTTGCACTTGGGATCAAGTCTTCAACACATGAACCTTTGGGGAACATTCCAGGTCCAAACCATAACACCCTACAATCCTAGTTTGGTCTGGCTTGAGTGTGTCCCTGAAGAGAAGTCCTACATTTGCCTTTGCCAGGAGCCTTAAATATATCCCAGCCTGGGATCATTTTTTATATCAATTTCTCAGCTCAGCATAGCCAAACCATGTAGATAATATAAATTCAGACAACAAATCAACAAAACACCTAGGAAAGATGATGGTTGCTAATTCTCATAGGTATATAGTTTTCACTCAAAGTTCAGGCAAAAGCAGACAGAGACCTTTCTTTTCACTCAGTTGTAGCCTGCCCAGGATTTTTTCTTGTATTATAATACTGGGGAGTGAACCCAGCACCTTACACATGTTAGGCAAGTACTCTACCACTGAGGTACATCCCTGCATCTCTCTCCATTTTGAAACAGCATCTTGTTAAGTTGCCCAGGCTGGTTTGAACTTGCTAACCTCCTGCCTCAGCCTCTTGAGTAGCTTAATAGCTTTGGGGTTCAGGGGACAAAGGCCTGGGCATAGACAGGGTGAGTATTTAGAACTAAAAATCTTTGTAAACTTGGGACCCTGGAGGTGGGTGTGGTGGCAATCCCAGCTACTCAGGTATGTGTGTACATTCTATGATATTCACATAAATGAAGGACACAAAGCCATGTCCTTAGGTGACCTGATTATATTTTTATATTTCCCTTACTATCTTGTTTGTTTGATTTTGGGGTTGTGTGTGTGTGTGTGTGTGTGTGTGTGTGTGTGTGCTGGGGATTGAATTCAGGCCTTATAAATGCTAAGCATGTACTCTACTGCTGAGCTATTGCCCCAACTATGCATTTAAAAGGATGTTTGCCCACACATGAAGACCAATGGAACAGAATAGAAGACACAAAGACAAACCCAGAAAAATACAGTTATCTCATAGTAGGCAAAGGCACCATAAACATACATTGGAGAAAAGATAGCCTCCTCGACAAATGGTGCTGGGAAAACTGGAAACCCATATGTAGCAGAATGAAATTGAACCCCTATCTCTCACCTTGCACAAACCTCAACTCAAAGTGGATCAAGGAACTAGGCATTAGACCAGAGACCCTGTGCCTACTAGAAGAAAAAGTAAGTCCAACTTTCCATCATGTCAGCTTAGGAACTGACTTCCTCAACAAGACTCCTAAAGTGCAAGAAGTAAAATCAAGAATCAATAAATGGGATGGTATCGAACTAAAATATTCTTCACAGCAAAGGAAACAAGAGCATGAAGAGAGAGCCTATAGAATGGGAGAAAATCTTTGCCAGCTGCACCTCAGATAGAACATTCATCTCCAGGATATATAAAGAACTCAAAAACGTAACACCAATAAATAAATAACCCAATCAATAAATGGGTAAAGGAACTGAACAGGCACTTCACAGAAGGAGAAATAAGAATGGTCAACAAATATATGAAAAAATGTGCAACTTCTGTAGCAATTAGAGAAATGCAAATTAAAACTAAACCGAGATTTCATTTCACTCCAGTCAGAATGGCAATTGTTAAGAACACAAATAATGATAAAAGTTGGCAAGGGTGTGGGGGAAAGGGTACACTCATACATTGCTGGTGGGACTTCAAATTGGTGCAACCACTCTGCAAAGCAGTATAGAGATTCCTCAGAAAACTTGGAATGGAACCACCAATTAGCCCAGTTATCCCACCTCAGTTTATACCCAAAGGACTTGAAATCAGCAAACTATGGTGACAGCCACATCAATGTTCATAGCAGCTCAATTCACAATAGCTAAACTATGAAACCAGCCTAAGTGCCCTTCAACAAATGAATGGATAAAGAAAATGTGGTATATATACACAGTGGAATATTAGCCATAACAAAGAATGAGATAATGGCATTTGCCGGTAAATGGATGAGTGTGGAGACTATCATGCTAAGTGAAATTAGCCAGTTGCAAAAAACCAAAGGCCGAGTGTTCTCTCTAATATGCAATTGCTAACACACAATAAGAGGGAGGGGAATAATAGAAGTTCAGTGGATTAGACAAAGGGGAATGAAGGGAAGGGAGGGAGAATGGGAATGGGAAAGACAGTAGAATGAATCAGATGTAACTTTCCTATGCTCATATAGGCATAGAAGACCAGTGTAACTCCACATCATGTACAACCACAAGAATGGGATCCTAAATAGAATAAATTATAATCCATGTTTGTATATATGTCAAAATACACTCTACTGTCATGTATATCTACAAAGAACAAATAAAAAAAGATGTTTGCCTTATTTTATCCAGCACTGCTAGGTGTTCTGATGTGTGCCTTCACTTAAGAACCACTGCACCAGAAAATAACAAGACTACATCATTATATTGTGCAAGAGAACTTTTAATTTTACTAGAAAGTAATCTTTTGAAATACGAGTTTTCAAAAGAAATGAAACCAGACTGGGGATACAGCTCAGTTGGTAGAGTGCCTGCCTCACAAGCATAAGGCCCTGGGTTCAATCCCCAGCACCGCAAAAAAAAAAAAAAAAAAAAAAAAAATGAAACCTTTATTGACATCTGCCTTAAAGATAGAGTACTTTTGCTACAGGTGATTGCCTTTTGATGGTTAGATAATTTTATAGCTAATTGAATAAAAAAGATTTTGATGGAACGATAGATTATTATATAGTGGGCAATTCCATTTTCCCAAAGAATAAGAAAAAAATAGATGTTTACTTCGTGTTTCCTGCATGAAAAAATTTCCTTGGCCAAAATTTTTTTGAGCTCTGATTTTAAAACTTTTGCAACATTTTGATTAAGTTTACTTGTCAATATGCTGAAGCCCAGTACCATTGCATTCAACCTTTGGCAGTTTTTAAAAAAGCCAGATGGATAATAATCCAGTAATTTTAATAATGCCACTATTAAATAAGTAAATAAAAAATTGCAAGTACCAAGTACAGCTACCATCTAGTTTTCAGTTCTTACCAAAACCCATTAAACCCAAATGCATAAAATGTCCATTGTGAATATGTACAGAATATTGGACAAGACTTACACAGAAAGTGTGCTAATATTTGAATGATGTTTTTCCCCTCCAAAACTCATTTTGGAATTTGTTTGCCATTGTGGCAGTGTTAGCAGGTAGAAGCTTTGGGAAGTGGTAGCTCTGTGAGGGCTTTGGCCTTATGGTTGGGATTAATGCCATGTTAAAACATTGAGTTCTACCCCCTCTTGCTCTCTAGCTCTATGTTCCACCACATGAGGGTGCAGCAAGAAGGCCCTCACCAGATGCCAGTACCTTGGCCTTGGATTTCCCAGCCCTAAGAACTGTGAGAAAATAAATTTCTGTTGTTTATGGGTTATCCACTCTGTGGTACTCTGTTATGGCAGCACAAAATGGCCTAAAGACAAAGTGTAAGCTAATGTTTTCAAATGATCTATTAGTTTCATTGTTGACACAATGGATGCTTTCTGCAAAATTAATAAAAATCAGAAATTTAAAAATTCAATTTCTGCCCCAGGCGTGGTGGTGCAAGTCTGTAATCCCAGTGATGCTGGTGAAGAGAATTAATCAGAGTCGAGTCCCATTTTCCCAGATGTTGAAGACTGAACACCCAAGAAACTCTGAGCAGGTGTAGAAAGCAAGTTTTATTTAAAGGATAGAAAAGAGATAAAATTCTCTGAAGAGAAGGGGTCCCAGAGTTGTCCTGCCCCTTTTATACATTTTAGATTTCCTTTGTTTTTATGCCCTCCTCCTCTTATCTTACCTAGTGACTAGTGACCAAAAGGTAGGAAAAAAGCATTCCAGGGATGCCTCTCCGTGTCTGCCCAAAGAAGCAGGAAAGGCACTTCCCAGGAGGTACTCATTAACAACTCCCACAACTCCCTGTATGGAGGAATAATTCCCTGCATGCAGGTAGTCTAGGCAACAGGTTGGGGGAGGGGGCTCTGGAGGAACCAGCATTTTATTTCCTTTTGAACTAGCCCTCATCTTTTCCTGTCTGACTCGGTCATTTATTACCTACATTGACTGTCTTTTTGCTCCCTGGCCTTACCAGCAACTCAGGAGACTGAGGCAGGAAAATCACAAGGATTGCAAGTTCAAGGACAGCCTTGGCAATTTAGTGAGACCCCCGTCCCAAAATACAAAAAATTTAAAAAAGGCCTGGGGATATAGTTCAGTGGTAGAGTACCCCTGAATTCAATCCCCAATACCTCAAAAAAGAAAAACATAGATTTCTGCAAGTTTCATTATCTTATTAGAAAATAGGTGCAATTTTTTAGTTATTTTGTTTTGACAATTTGCATTACATATATAACTATATTCTAACCCCAAATTGAAAAAATTAAAAATCCATATTCCGGTGGGCATGGTAGCACAGGCTTGCAATCTCAATGACCCCAGAAGATGAGGCAGGAAGATCACAAATTCAAAGCCTGCTTCAGGGACTTAGCAAGGCCCTAAACAATTTAGTGAGATCCTGTCTCAAAATAAAAAATAAAATGGGCTGGGGATGTGGCTCAGTGGTTAAGCATTCCTGGTCCAATACCTGGTACGAAAAAAAAATCCATATTCCATATACTATGAGAAGTGTTTTACAGGAGGAACTCGTACCTTGCAGAAAACACTCACTAACATCCACATTTTACAAGTGAGAAATTAATTTGCAAAATTGCATGACTTATATTGTAGTAGAGTTGCCATTTAAACCCAGGTTATCTAACTTTAGACCCTTGTGTTTTACAACAAAACTACACTGACTCTTAAAATTTAAAAACTAAAATCGTAAACCACCACAACAAATATGTCAGGAACATGCTAAAATCTCTCTTATGGTGTGGTCCTGGGAATAGCAGAAGTGGTATCACCTGAGAAATTGTTAGAAATACAGATTCTTTAGTCCCACCCAAGACCTGTTAAATCAGAAATTCTGCAGATGGGACTGGAAAGCTGTGTTTTAACAACTCTTCCAGGTGATTTGGTGCACACTTAACGACCATCCAACAAGAAGATGCATTCATTTAGTCTTTTGATAGATTTGCCAACCTGTCTTTACTGAACCATTTTTCCTTTAGAAGACACTCTTCTATCTTTATAGAATAAAGTTTGACCTTCATGAACACAGGGATTGTACTGGGCACACCTGTAGTTCCATCTACTCAGGAGGCTGAGGCACAAGGATCACTTACATATAGGAGTTTGGGACAAGCTTGCTTATATAGCATAGCAAGACTCCGTTTCAAACAACAAACAGAACACAGGGATGTGTGCTTGCTTCAACACCGAACTGCAATGGCAAACACCTAAACCCTCAGCGTGCCTATGGATTTCCCTAATAATTTCTAAGGCTTCATGTACCCACTCCATGCATAGAATCCTGTATGCTAAAGGAGAGTTTAACAACCAAAATAATTTAAAAGAATTTCAAATCTTTGCTTGTGAGCCTCAAAAAAAATACTCAAGGTCACTAAAATTAAAGGACTAAAAATATTAAGTCCAGGCAAGAATATGGAGCAACTGGAACCTCTAGTATTGCTCCTGGGAATATACATTGGTACATCCACTTTAGAAAACTATCTGAGGACAAATGTTAAAAATACATATATGCCCAGTGTGTGATCCAGGAAATCTGCCCAGTACCTGTGGTCAAAAAAATGAGTGCTTATGTTCATCAGCACATATAAACAAAAGTTCATAGTGCTGTTGTTCATAATAGCCAAACTCTGGAACACCCAACTGTCCATCAACTATATATAACTATTTTGTGAAATACTACATAGTGCTTTAGAAAAAAACTTATTTGTGGCACTGGGGATTGAACTCAGGGGTGTTCTACCACTGAGCTAGATTCTTAGCCCTTTTTATTTTATTTTGAGACAGGTTCTCATTGAGTCGCCCAGGCTAGCCTCAAAATTATGATCCTCCTGCCTCAACTGGAATTACAGGCATGCACTACTGCACCCAGCTTAAAAAAAAAAACAAAAACAAAAACACTTTTGCTACATAGAAAACGTTGCTCAATATTACACTTATAAAGTTGAGTGAAAGAAATCAGATGAGTGATTACTTCTTGGGGGAGAGGAATTGTTGACTAAGAAGGGGATGTGGAAGACATATACAGTGCTGACATGTTCTATATTTTGACTTGGTTGATGGAAACACAGATATAGACACATGTAAATTCATTGAATTCAACCCTTAATACTTTGTGACTGATTGTACATGTCAAAATAAAAAAAATAAAAGTAAGAGCATTAAAAGCCATCCAAATCATAATGGACAGCAGACATTCTAATGTCCAGCAGGGGGTTCTTCCTTCATATCTCCCTCCTTTCAATCTTAATCCCAGGCCTTTTGTTAGATCCTTTCCTCTTGCTCACAGCCTCTCAGGTCCATCTCTATGTCCATCATGAAAAATGCAAAATAGGATAGCAAAGAAAAAATTCTCTTTACTATGGAGAGAGAGGTGGAGAATGTTCAGCCATTATCTTGTCCTCTCTCCTATCATGCATCCTGTTTTGAGCTTTTCCAGGGAAAAACACCACTGTGTAGATAATTCTTTTTAATGATAATGTGTACCAGTACAAACAATGAACCCTTCACCTAAAATGTAGTAAGATTTTGTCTTGGTCTTTTTGGCGATATCTACAAGCCTATACCAGGTATTCCATTTAGAATCTTTTGTTATGAAGATCACAAAGGTAAAATTGGAGAGCAGCGTGGCATCTGGAGAATGACAGGAGAACCAAATTGCAGTTTCTCAAATATGAATTTGAGCAGTACATCTCAGCTTTATAAATATTATTTTCTTTGTTTACATAGTATTTACACATCTCAACTTTAAATGGCACTGGTCATGGGCACAGAGTAGAGCAGTAACCAATACCATTTTCCTAGTGTAATTCCATGATTTTAAATTTATGGTCTTTGACCATCTTAACTTAGGGTCTGAGTTATGTAGGGTTTTTTGTTTTGTTTTGTTTTTGTATCAGGGATTAAACTCAGGGGCCATTATCCCCTGAGCCCCACATCCCCAGCCCTGTTTTGTATTTTATTTAGAGACAGGGGCTTCCTGAGTTGTTTAGCACCTTGTTAAATTGCTGAGGCTGGCTTTGAAATCTCAATCCTCCTGCCTCAGCCTCCTGAGCCTCTGAGATTACAGGCATGCACCAACGCACTTGGTTTATCTTGGGTTCTGAAGATACATTCTCAAAGATCTGCAGGAACTCTTCCCATAAGCCAGGCATGGCGGCGCAGGCCTATAATTCCAGCAATTCAGGAAGGTTGAGGCAGGAGGATCACAAATTTAAAGTTAGCCTCAGCAACTTACTGAGGCTCTAAGCAATTTAGCAAGAACCTGTCTCAAGATTTAAAAAAATTAATAAATAAAAGGGGCTGGGGATGTGGCTCAGTGGTTAAGCACACCTGGATTCAATCCCTGGTGGTACGGGGAGGGAACAGGTTCATAGGAAGCTTCCAGGAGCTGGGGGAAGGAAGAATAGGGAGTTGCTATTTAATGGGTAGAGTTTCTTTTTGAAAAATGAAAAATTTTGGAAATATATAGTGATGACAGTTATATAGCACTGTGAATGTACTTAATGCCACTGAATTGTACACTTAAAATGGTTACAATGCTAATTTTAATGTTATGTATATTTTACCACAGTTCATAAAAACACCAAGTACATAAGGACTTCCATTTCCTGCAATATGATATATTAGCCATTCTGGTGGGGAAAAAAACCATGAGTACAAAAAAAAAAAAAAAAAAAACCGCCAGGCACAGTGGCACATGCCTGTAATCCCAATAGCTCCAGCTGGATATGTAGCAAAAACAAAAACAAAACAAAAACATTTTTTTTCTTGTACTGGGGATTGAACTCAGGGGCACTCTACCACTGAGCTACATCCCCAGCCCTTTTTATTTTGAAACAGGGTTTCCCTAATTTGCCAAGGATGGCCTCGAACTTTCAATCCTCCTGCCTCAGACTCCTAAGTAGTAGTAGTTAGGATTACAGGAATATGCCACCCACTTGGCAATCTTTGTTGTTTTAAGCTACTGGATTTTAGAGTTTGTTTCCAAAGCATATCCTGGCTTATCCTGATTGGTACAATTCAGTGTTATAAATGTAGAGTTTAATGACCCCAGAAACAGCTTACAACTGATGAGAAATAAACAGTCTTCAATGTAATGTCAAACTTAAAAAATTTGAATACTAACATTTTAAAATTGATAAATAAAAGTTGTATATATTTATCATGTATAGCATATAGTTTTGAAATATGAATATATTATGCAGTGGCTAATGAATACTAACATTTTCAATTAAAATTATAGAAAGATTTTTAATTTTTATATTTCACATATTCTTTTATCTTAGAAGTTTATTATAAAACAGTGATATTCTGCTTTAGCCAGATAGATTTGTAACATTCAGACAAAATATATATTCAGGGCCCCTCTAAAAATAATACACTAAATTAAAATGATATGAATAAAAGCTTGGCTGTGTCCTTTATTTAAAATACTAGTTACTTAACTGAAACCTGAAATGATTTGTAAATTAAGTCACAAATTTTTTCTGTGAAAAAATACCATGATTTTAAAGAAAAATTTGGAAGTTCTTTGCCACCATGGTACATCTTCTATCATGTCTCTTCTGCTGCCACCAGCTGGCTTCCAGTACTGCTAAACTCCAATAACCAGCAGGATTCAATCTGTGCTTTGTTTTGACTGCTGGGTTCCTGAGGAGTTGAATAAGTAAATTTTAGGCTGGGAAAAGAAAAGTACAATCAACTCATTTCCTCCTTATTTTAGGTTATCAGATAGCCAGAGGTAGCTGGTACTGGTCTCAGCAAGTAGTCCAGACAAAGCTTCTGGCTAACAAAAGAGTAGTCATTTCAATCCTTTAAATTACTATTTTCTTCCCAGGGAAGAATACCGTTAAATGTTAAAGTCTTGGGGCTAGGGATGTGGCTCAGTGGCAGAGTGCTTGCCTAGCATGCGTGAGGCACTGAGTTTGATCCTTAGCACCACATAACAAATAAAATAAAGGCATTCTGGCTACCTACAACTACAAAAAATTATAACAACATGTACACACATATAAACAAAGAGATATAAACCTGAGTCAAAAGATTTGTGGAAGCTTGAGAGACATGTTCCTAAGTGACTGAAACATTAAGAAAAGAATGGGAGAATGAGGTGAATTAGTAGCATTATTTGTGAAACAGTTTTCCTGTATTATACTACATTTTCATTTTGAAGGGGGTTGAGGATTCATTTGTATTTGTGATATTTGTCCTAAAGTTAGTATTAAGACCTTGATATTTCGGTATTAATACTATTGTTGCTAATGATGCTGTCACAGGAAAGCAAGGGGCTGAAACTTCAAGCCTCGGTTCTTGTGTTCCCATGAAAGAAAATTTAAAGTCAGACACCAAAAGTCATTCAAGAGAACTTTATTATAAATGAAAGTGAGGTGAAAGTAAAGTAAAAGCAATGTGAGGCTCAAGCAGAGAGCACTCTCGAGAGGGTGAGTCGTCTCCAAGCGCAGAACAACAAGGAGACAATGCTGTCTCCAAGTTTGATGTTTATCAGGAGAACCGGTGACCAATCAGGTACTCTGCCAAGCAGGAGTTTTTCACCTTAGTAGGTCCTCTCCAGAACTGTCATGGTGGCCATCGTACTTAGGGGGGGCTTCATCTACAAGTCAATCCCATGCTAATGTGGGTGCTGGGGTCAATAGCTGGTCAGAAGTTACCTTAGTGCTAAAGGAATCTTCCTTCCCAGACAGATGCAGACAATTCTAGGTATAATTCCTAACTTTACATCAACATCCAGTGGACCCGGTCAAGAATTAGTCCCATTAATCCTCTTCTCTTGCCTTGTTTTCCCATTAGCTACGTTATTTCTCTTTATTTTCTACAAATTAACTACCACCCTTTACTTTCTCATCTACTTTGTAAGTAGTTTAAAGAAGACCCTAAAGTCATTTAAAGAACACTTGTGACCTTGCCATCCATTTCACTGCTCATTGCTAGCTACTACCTAACAATGTTTTTCCAGAAAAGCTGAAACAATTAACTTTCAAAGGTAAACATTAAAAGAATGAAATGGGACTGGATAGAGCACTTGACTACCATGTCTGAGGCCCTGGGTTCCAGTATCGAAAAAAAAAAAATTAGTTTTCTTTCCCTTTAATAGATTGTCTAGTTCAGCAGTTCTCAACTGTGGCTCCACAGTGGAATAACCCCTGAGTTTACAATGCTCAGATCTTGGGTCCCATGGAGCTTTTGATTTAATTGGTCTGGGTTATACAATGGGCATCCAGAATTTTAAAGCCCCCGGGTGATCCTATTGTGCAGCCAAGGTTAGAAACACTGCTCTAGTTCAGTATATAATCAAGTACATGTCAATATAAAAATATGTGCAGATGTTCTGAGCTCCAATTTTTTAAAGTTTTTTTTTTTTAGTTTTCAATGGGCTTTTATTTTATTTATTTATTTATTTATATGTGGAGCTGAGAATCGAACCCAGTGCCTCAACACATGCTAGGAAAGCGCTCTAAACCACTGAGTCACAACCCCAGTCCCAGAGCTCCAATTTTTAATAGTAGCATCAATCTCAAATTTTATATGAAAGAGGTTGAAAAAAAATCAACATGGATAAATCTAAAAAAAATATGTCAAGCAAAATAAGCCAGACATAAAAGGCATGATTTTATTTACATAAAGTTAAAAAAAGAAAACAGAACAGGGCGGAGGGGTGGTTTCAGGGAATCGACTGAGAAGCACGAGAGGGAAATTCCTGAGATGGAAAAGTTCTACATTTTTTATTAGGATATACGGAAATATACATTTATTAAAATTCATCGAAATGGACAATTGAGATCTGTATGTATGATTTCGCCATATGTAAATTACACTTCGGTAAAAAGAACGAATAAGCCTAATTAACTTAAACGTGGATACCTATGACCAGGTCCGGGAGGCTGCGATGATAATTACTTCGGATGACACCCAAATCTTTCTAGAGTAAAAGGCACTACACAACCCAGATCAGAAACAGTGAGAAGGGAGAGCAGACAGCAGAGAGGGCCAGAACCTAAGAAATCTGTACAAAACTGGTAGTCGAAGACGGGTTCCTGAGATTGCGGCGCCTGAGTGTCACAAGAAAATAAGCCCCTACGCCATTTTCCGGTACTCCTAAGTGTGACCGTGTATCGGCACCGGAAGGATCCGGAGGGAAACGTCTCCACCACCTTAAAGGAACCGCAGGTAACTTGGTTCCCGCGCGGATGTCGGAGCTGTAAGGCGCCCGGCGGTCGGCGATTGCGGCTCACAGGGAGGAGGACTCTGGGGCTCGTCTTCTCTCCGCTGCCGCCATGATTCCAGTGTCGCTGGTGGTGGTGGTGGTGGGCGGTTGGACTGCCGTCTACCTGACCGACTTGGTGCTGAAGGTGAGGGCCTCGGGCCTAAGACCCAAGCCGGTGGTGATCAGGGCCGGAACGCAAGGTTCTGGGTCGCCCGAGGTCTTTTCTCTTCCCCTACCAAGAGCCTTCGGGGCTAGAAGCTGCACCGCCGGTGCCCACGTGCGGTCTTTTGCGTGGCGCATCCGCCCGGTGGAGTACGGCTGGCTGCGGGAGGGGTGTGGCGGCCGGTTTGGCGGCCCGCACGGCTGCCGCTGTCGCATTGCGGGCGACGGTCATCGCTGCCTTTGGAGCTTGCCCGGAAGGCGACAATGGTGGGCTGGGGAGGCGGGGCGGGCCTTGCTGGACCCTAAAGCTGCAGTGTACCACGGAGGAAAATCAAACGTCCGTTTAGGAAAGGCGTTGTTTTCCCTCATTGTTTTAAGCTTACGACCCTCTAGAGACTATGATATAGGAATGTATTTAAATCAGTCTGATTGAAATCACTGGTTTCAAATTCAGAGGTGCATACAATCATCAGGGGTTCCGGTTAAGATGCAGATTCTGATTCAACAGGTCTGGTAAGAGTCCTGAGATTATGCATTTCTAATCAGTTCCCAAGTGCTACCGATGCTGCTGGTCCCCAGATCACTATTGAAAGTAGCACAGTCAAGTATCAAGGATTTAGATAACCAGTTTTCTATTATATAAATTGTGATTTGCACCCTGCACCTTCTTCACACTAGCCATGCACCCTCTGGGTGCGCAGTCCATATTTGAGTTATTTGGGAATGGTAGCAAAAATTAGCAATAGTTGTCTGACCACATGCTTCAAGAATCTTTTTGAATTGAATGTTAGGGGGTGAGGGTAACCAGATGTGGAATAAGATTATATACATTCTAAAGGGTTTAATGAAAATTCCAGTTATGAACAGGAAAATCTTTGTTATGAATATTGTTTTAAACAGAACATTGTAGTATTTCGTGTCTTAGATATAACAAAATGAAATGATGCTTTTTCTTCATTTTTAAACTTGACAAATGCAAGAGATTATGTACGTAGTTCTTAGGAGAGCTGGGTGCTGCCACTTCCTAACCATTTTGACTGGGCAAATTACTACTTGTGCCACAGTTTCTCATCTTTAAGTAGGAATAATAATAGGAAGGACTGCCTGAGATTATAGGGGGAATACATTAGTGCATCCACATAAAGGCTTGCTACTCAACCTGAGGTTTAAGGACCCCATCTCAAAAACTAAAAGGACTAGGGATGTAGCTCAGTGGTAAAGGTGCCCTGGGGTTCAATCCCCAGTCCCACCCAAAAAAAACCAACAACAACAAAAAAAAAAAAAAAATAGATTCAAACCTGTACAGCCTTTCGTCAAGTGTGTGAGGTGATCAGGATGTCTCTTGAATTTTAGTGACAGCCCTCAACTCCCTAAGATCATAAACCCCCAATCAAAAGACATAATGTTTCATTCAGTGTCTGCCTGGTGAATGGAGAGACCTTAACTTTAGGAGCCTGGACCTTCAGCTTCTCTGTTTCTAGCTTGGTCTGCTGTTCCACTCTTAGTTTTTCTAGCATTTTTGCAGTAGACATTTGCAGGAGGGGTATGTTGCTCTCCTTTCAAAATCCTGGAAAACTAGGAGGTTTAAAAAGCTACCCAAAGACTGAGATCAGAGAACCTTAGATATGGATATTCAGACTCAGGTCACTTTTTAATGACTGTGATAGTGCTGAAATAACCTTCTAGGACAAATAAGTCTCACATAGGTGAGCATCAGTTATAACTACTTACAGTCCTTACTGTAACTGTCAGATGTATAATGTAGCCTTATGTTATCTGTAAGCCTGTATTAGTCAAGTACTTCGAACTCTGCTCCACTCAGTGTCCTCTGTGCAAAACCCTTGGGGGACAGGGCCTGGGCCATTTTCAAATCAAATCATGAAAAAACAGGGGCTACATTTCTTTGTCACAAGCATATGGAAGGGTTAACCTGACAGGGGTGCTTTTTTAAGTCTGAAAATTAATTGTTAAATTGGTATTTTATCTCCCAAAGATAAGGCTCTTATTGTAACTGTGTGTAAGCACCTATCCCCACAACCCCTAGAGAATTTAAGAGATATTACTGAGACCAAGATGGCTTTAGGTAGGCTTTGTACTTTTACATGTTGAAAGTTGGCCTAACTTAGGGCTTTCTCAGAAGATAGAAAGCACAGATTCCAGCTGGGCATGGTGGCACGTATTTCTAATTCCAGTTACTTGGGAGGCTAAGGCAAGAGGATCACAAATTTGAGGCCAGCATGGGCCTGTCTCAAAATACAAAGTAAAAAAGGGTTGGAGATCTACCTCAGTGATAAAGGACCTCTGGGTTCAATCCCCAGTACAGCAAAAAGAAAATTAAAAATAAGGAAAGCACTGATTCTGACTAACCTGCCCCTTGTGTTAAAATGGTTGGGGATCTCTTAAAATTGTAACACAAGGCCTCTCCTTTCTATGATAACAAGGAAACCTGTGCTGTCCAATATGGTAGTTATTGACCACATGTGACTATTGAGCTTTTGACATGGAGCTAGTCTGAATAGAGATGTACTCTAAGTGTAAAATTGACACCAGATTTCAAAGAATTAACGTCAAAACAAGTATCTCAATAGTGTATTATACTGATTACATATTGAAATGATATCTCAGATATTTTAATCTCCTTTTGATTACTCCTTAAAACTTGACTGCTAGACGATTTAAAATTATATATGTGGCCTACATTAGTGGCTCACATTATATTTCTTTTGGACAGAAAACAGAGGTCAGCAAACTTCTTCTGTAAAGGATTTTAGGCTTTGTGGGCCACATAGGGTCTCTGTCACACATTCTTGTTTGTTGTGGTTTTTATAATCCCTTAAAAGTGCAAAAACTATTCTTAGTTCATAGGCTATACTAAAACAGGCTGTAAGCCATATTTGGTGTGTGGGCCATAGTTTGCCAGACCCTAACTACAGCAGCTCAGACCTTTAATTCTCTGAAGAATAAACAGAAAGCTTTAAAAGATATTTAAGCAGTTCAGCATCGTGATTTCTTATAGAAAATATCTTTTTTTTTCTTTTTATATGTTATAAATTGTTTTTCAAAATTAAGTAATGTGAAACTGGGGGCCGGGGTTGTGGTTCTGGTAGAGTGCTTGCCTGGCATATGTGAGGCACTAGGTTCAGTTCTCAGCACCACATATAAATAAATAAAAATAAAGGAGCAACAACAACTAAAAAAAATTTTTTTGTGTGTGGTGCTGGGGATTTGAACCCCGGGCCTTGTGCTTGTGAGGCAAGCACTCTACCAACTGAGCTATCTCCCTAGCTCAAAATATTTTTTTTTTAAATTAAGTGATGTGAAACTTTTTCTTTCTCTTATAGTCATCTGTATATTTTAAACATTCTTATGAAGACTGGCTGGAAAACAATGGATTGAGCATCTCCCCTTTTCACATAAGATGGCAAACTGCAGTTTTCAATCGTGCCTTTTATAGTTGGGGACGGCGGAAAGCAAGGATGCTTTACCAGTGGTACTCTTCATCTTCTCTTTTGGTTTAAATTAGTCATGTTCATGAGCAATAGCTTGTTAAATTAGTCATTTCCATCATTTTTTGATCCAAGTTTTTAAATATTGGCAGTAGAAAAATTTTCTCGTTTTTTATAACTTTATAGGATTGTGTTGTCGTGCTTTTACATACATTAAAGATCATGGTTGTACAACTGTAATGCACAAATAAAAATGGGAGAAATATTGTGTTTTATGGTTTGGGGTTTACAATGACCTCTGGGATACCCCAGATCCTGACAGGTTCTGTAGTTGAGAAAATGTGGGGTTAGAGGGTGGTCTGGATTCCTTTTTGTTAAAAATACAGCTCCAAATAGATCAGAGCTAAATGTAAACAATTAAATCATCAAAGAGTTTACAGAAAATGCAACAGCTAATCAAAGTATATAGTAAAATGAAGGAAATAATAAAGAGCAGAAATCAGTGAAATAGAAAGTATACAGTAAAGAAAATTGACAAAACCAAATTTTGATTTTTTTTTAAATATGTTTATGTATTTTTATGTGGTGCTGAGGATCAAACCCAGTGCCTTACATATGTGAGGCAAGTGCACTACCACTGAGCCCCAGCCCCAGCCCCAAAGTTTGGTTCTTTGAAATGATTAATAAAATAGATAAACTCCTATCATGAGTAATCAAGAAAAAAAGAAAATGAATTAAGAATTAGAATAGATGAATGAAAAAAAGGAACTGTGGTATATATACACAATGGAATATTACTCAGCCTTAAAGGAGAATAAAATTATGGCATTTGCAGGTAGATGGATGGAGTTGGAGAATATCATGCTAAGCGAAATAAGCCAATCCCCAAAAAAAACGAAAGGCCAAATGTTTTCTCTGATATGTGGATGCTGATCTATAATGGGAGGGGCAAGGGAAGAATGGAGGAACTTTGGACTGGCAGAGGGGAGTAAGGGGAGGGGAGGGGGCATGGGAGTGGGAAAGATGGTGGAATGAGATTGACATTATTACCCTGTATGGTATAACTACATCATGAGCAACCAGAAAAATGAAAAGTCGTGTTCCATTCATGTACAATGAATCGAAATGCATTCCGCTGTCACATATAACTAATTAGAACAAATTAAAAAAGAAAAAAAATCAGAATTAAAAAGAGGATGCAACTACAGATTCTATAGACATAAAAGAGACTATTATGAACAAGTCTATAATTATGAATTTGACAGTTTAGATGAAATGAACAAGTTCCTTGAAAAATGCAACTTATCAAAAAGTTAGAAAATGAGCTGGGTGTGGTGGCACACACCTATAATCCCAGCATCTTGGGAGGCTGAGGCAGGAGGATCTCAAGTTCTAGGCCAGGCTTAGCAAGTTAGCAAGGCCCTAAGCAACTTAGCTACTCAACTGGACCTGTCTCTAAAATTAAAAAAAAAAAAGGCCTGGGGATGTGGCTCAGTGGTTAAACGTCCCTGGGTTCAATTCCCAGTACCAAAAAACTAATAATAATAATAAATAAATAAATAAATAAATAAATAAAAACTTTGGGATACCACTCAGTGATTAAGTGTCCTTGGGTTCAATCCCCGGTACCAAAAAAAAAAAAAAAAGTCAGAAAATGGAACAGATTATTCTCAACTATAGCATAGTAACTTCTAATTATTAAAAAAGTAGAAGAAAACCAACTATTAAATCTTACCATATTAATATTTAGACTAATTTATCACAAAGTAAAGCTAAAATACAATGCAGACAATAAATAGGTGAAAAACGATTGTCTATAATGTCAACAGCTGTCCTATGTTCCAACAAGATCAAAATAGAGCTATGTAAATGAGCAAATACATGAGAGGAACCCAATTTTTTTTTCCAATTGGGATCAGTACTCAGCTTCTTTTGGTACCAGAAAATTGTAAATTATGATAACTGCTTAAAGTAACTAGTGCCAGTGCTTCAGTAAAGTATTTGAAGTTTAGTAGGAAAAAAAGGCAGAGTTGTTGAACATATTTAGCTATTATTTTAAAGTTGTGAAGTGTGGCTGGACAGTGAATTTGTTAGTCCACAGATTGTGAAGAGTTGTATATTTACATGATTTTTTTCCTCTCGACAGGTTCAATTTTGGAATGGTCTTTGGTGTAATTGCCATGTTTAGCTCTTTTTTTCTTCTTGGAAAAACACTGATGCAGACTTTGGCACAGATGATGGCTGACTCTCCTTCCTATTCTTCCTCTTCCTCTTCCTCCTCTTCTTCCTCTTCCTCTTCTTCCTCTTCTTCATCCTCTTCCTCCTCTTCCTCCGCTCTTCACAATGAACAGGTGTTACAAGTTGTGGTATGTACCTTCTTTTTGTTTTAAATAACTGTTGAAATGTAGATACAAGGTTTCTTTCTGACCAGTATACCTACTATCCATAATATAAACATGAAAATAAAAGCCTCAAAATTTTTCTAATTACCTGTTTAAATAAAAAATACTAATCAGAACAAATAAAAAATAATGAAAAAATACTAATTAGTAATTAGAAGGAATTGTAATATTTGGTGATAGTAGTTATAATCATAGCAGTAAACAAATGGAACATTGTCAAAACTGTCAGCAATTATAAAGATATTCAGCTTAATTCATGTTGTCATCTTAAGGTATTAAGTGATTATTGCTTTCAAGGAATAAGCATGCTGGCTTAAGATTTCTATAATGTATAAGTAAATTGCATTAATCTTACATCAAGTGTTTCCCTTTACTTTTGATGGCTTTCAGAGTATAACCAATAATATATTTTTAATTAAAAGTATAGCCAGATGTGGTGGCACATGCCTGTAGTCTCGGAGGCTGAGGCAGGAGGATCAAGAGTTCAAAGCCAGCTTCAGCAACTTAGGGAGGTGCTAAGCAACTCATTGAGACCCTGTCTCTAAATAAAATACAAAAAAGGACTGGGGATGTGACTCAGTGGTTAAGTACCCTGAGTTCAATCCCTAGTACAAAAAATTTTAAAAATATATAATTCCAGGGTTGTTGGGAGTTGCTCAGTGGTAAACTGCTTGCTGGCATTTGTGAGGCCCGAGGTTCAATCTCAGTACCACCACAAAAAAAAAAAAAAGAAACAAAGGTATAAGACCTTTTTGAACCATCACTGTGATTTTTTGATATAAAGAATAATGTGCTGAATTGTGCTCCTTTGACTGTAACCTATTTATAATTCTCACATTAAAGCACATGTGTATATGTATACCTTACTATTTCCCATTTCCATAGTGGATAGGAGGACTTGAGATTGGTTCACTTTTTAAATTTTTTTTTTTTTTTTTTTTTTTTTTTTTTTTTTAGCAGTACTAGGGATTGAACAACCCAGGTCCTCAGGCATGCTAGGCAAGCACCAGAGGCAAGTACTGTGCCACTGTGCTACATCCCCAGCCCTCACTGATTCACTTTTATTTCACATTTTTACATTTATAGTTCCTATTCCATGAAGCATGGATGTTGAGTTTTTAACCATGTTTTGTTAATGGAATAGGCTGTTTAAGGGTCAATAACAGTTTTCTTTGCAGACTGGGTTTTGAACCCAGAGATGATCTACTACTGAGCCACATCTGTAGTCTTTTGTGTTATTTTTTCATTTGAGATGGGGTCTGGCTAAGTTGCCTAGGCTGGCCTCAATCTTGTGATCCTCCTGCCTCAGCCTCCTAGAAGTAGCTGGGATTACAGTTATGCCCACCATGACCGTTCCCTTTTTCTGTTTGTTTGTTTGTTTGTTTTTTAACCTTTCATGATCTCTGCTAGGCTCAGTAATTATGGGAAGATTTAGAAGTCATTTATGGAGAACAATAAGATTATTGCTGGGCCCTATTTATGTGGGGGACAGAAACCCAATCCTGTCATTCATGGACCTTTTAGAAGGAGAGCTTCTATGATTGTACTACAGTTGAACATCATACAAGGTGCCATGGGAACAGTATAGGAATGCAAGTTGAGTCTGGCACTGGGAAGAGAATAAAAAGAGAATTTTAACAAAATAATGAGGAGAGTTCACATTTCCTGGGAAAGAAAGATAGAAATTGAGCATCCCAGTAATGGAACAATATTACATAGAAGGGAATAATCATAGTAATAATAAGACCTAGTTAACATTCAGTGCTTTCTGTGCCTCCTTTATTTTATTCTTATAACTGTCCAGAAGTAAGTATTGGTGTTCTCCCTGACTTACAGATGAAAAAAATCAAGGCACAGAGATAGTGACTCTATCTGTGGTCACAGCTAGTAAATAGTAGATCCATCATCACTGACCTTAGAGCCACACACATTATTCTGTATTCCTCTGGAGGGAAAAATGAGTCAAGGAACTATAAATAATATTGACCTCTATCTATGAATTATAAGGTGGAAGAATGGGTAGGAGTGTCAGCAAGAGAACAGGACAGTGCAGGAGATAAGATGGGAAATATAGGTAGGGTCTAGGTTAGGAAGAACCATTCTAGGAAGTTACAGTTTTACCTATACATAATAGATATGTGCAAAATGGAGCAAAGTTGACTAGACCAATGACAGGGAGACCATTGAAGATGGTTTTTAGAAGTGATAAATATCTAAACTAAATTAGTGGTAAAGGAAAAGGAAGATATGGATTCAAGTGATCCTTTTTTTTTTTTTTTTTCCGGTGCTGGGGATCGAACCCAGGGCCCTGTGCTTGTAAGGCAAGTACTTTACCAACTGAGCTATATCCCCAGCCTCTCAAGTGATCTTTTGGAATACAGTTTTCAGACTTAGTGTCTGATTGAATGTGAGGTTGGAGGGAGAAGGAAGAGTTCATAATGACTCCCAGGTTACCTGACTGGTTATTATTCCCCAAAAAGAGGATAGAATGAAAAGAAACTGATTTGGAGAAAACATAATCATTGACAGATATATCTACTTGCTAGATTTAGAATGGCAAAATGTTGTGTGGAGAAGAAATTATTTCTTCTTTCTGCTTTTCAGTTTATTCTAGTGTTGACAAAAATACTCATTCTATTTGACAAACTGTGCTTTGGAACCATTAAGTTAGCAGGCAGCTCAGGAGGCTGAGGCAGGAGGATAATAAGTTCAAAGCCAGTCTGGGAAACTTAGTAAAATCCTATTTCAAAATTTAAAAATAAAAGACTGGGGATATAGTTCAGTGGTAATGTGTCCCTGGATTCAATCCCTAGTACCCATCCCCCACATACACACAAAGAAGTCAGCAACCCTGTAGCCTATTTATATGTAAATGTTATATCTGTTGGGCAGTGTGGTACATGCCCATAATCCCAGCAGTTTGGGAGACTACTTACAGCAGGATTGCAAGTTCAAAGCCAGCTTCCGCAGTATAGTGAGACCCTAAGCAATTTAGTGAGACCATGTCTCAAAATTTTAAAAAAGGGGTAGGGATGTGTCTCAGTGGTTAAGTGCCCCTAGATTTAATCCATGGTACTCCCACAACCCCCCAAAAAAGGATATTTTGTCTCCTGAGTTTGATATAAACCATGGTAGCTTAAAGAACATACTTTCTATTTACTCTAAAATTCCCTACAGCCTTGTTCAATACTAATTCCGCAAACCCTGGCACTCTTGTGTCATTGAGAGTATTCTGGATTCAGTATTCTGGTACAACTAATACCCTGTGTGATCACAGCAAACAGATGGGCCATTTTGTTCGGTTGCCAGCAAATAAGACCTACCATACCATCTGTTGATATAGTCACACACTAAAATTCTTACCTTATCTCACTTATTACATCCTGAAAACAATAAAGAAAAGGAACGATTATTCTATTGGATCAGGCTTTCTGGTTTATTTGAATGAAAGGTAAGGCAACCGGGGTATTTTGTGAGATAGAGGATATTTATGAGAGTTAATCTTAAGTACATAAATTTAGAGAAGGGTCAGAGAAAACTAAGCTAGAGAACTAAACAGACCTCTAACAACATGAGACTGGAGCAAGTATGTAAGAAAAGGGATAGTTATAATTGTGAAGAAAGTTGCTCAGTAGGGTCTAAGAGAACTTCAGATAATGAGATATTATGCATAGATTAAGAAGGATGATGAAATGAATTTCATAGCCAGAGAAAGGAGACATGGAATCATTGGAATTGGTGGGAAGTGATCGAAGTAGCATTCTGTGAATCTCTTCTTCAGTTAGTAAAGGAGGCTTAAAAAGTCAAAAGTCCTCTAGAACTGTGGAGGAGCACTTGTCGAGCATGCACAAAACCCTAGGTTCAATCTCTAGTACAAAAAAAATCCTAAAAAGTGAAACTCCTGCTGAATAAATTCTGAATGAGTTGGAATTAAAACTTTAAATCATAAAATACTTTGAAAGAAAAAAAACCTCAGGTTATTGTTATATGAACACAAAATGAAGGCATAAAACTAAGATCAAAAGTACGAATTTTTTGTATAATAGTAGCACCTTTTTTTTTTTTTTTGCTCGGTGCTGGGGATCGAACCCAGGACCTTATGCTTGCAAGGCAAGCACTTTACCAAATGCACTATCTCCCCAGCCCCACCTTTTTATTTTTAAAACTGTTATTTTTGTAGAGCAGTTTTAAGTTTTCTGGCAAAATTGAGATGAAAATACTGAGGTTTGCCATATACCTCTAAACCCTTACACATGCATAGTCTTTCCCACAATCAACAGTCTTCGCCAGAGGATATTTGTCACAAGTTTGAGTTAGCCTCAGCGACTTAGCTGACCCTCCCTCAAAATGAAAATGAGAAAGGACTGTGATGACCATTTGACCCAGCTATCCCACTCCTTGGTTTATACCCAGAGGACTTAAAATGAGCATATTACAGTGATACAGCCACATCAGTGTTTATAGCAGCTCAACTCAAAATAGCTAAACTATGGAACCAACCTAGGTGCCCTTCAACAAATGAATGGATAAAGAAAATGTGGTATGTATATACAATGGAATATTACTCAGCCCTAAAGAAAATTAAATTATGGCATTTGCTGGTAAATGGATAGAGCTGGAGAATATCATGCTAAGTGAAATATGCCAATCCCAAAGAACCCAAGACTGAATGTTTTTTCTGATATGCGGATGCTAATTCACAATAGGGGGATAACTAGAACAGAGTTCCTTTAGATACAGGTAGAGGGAAGTGAAGGGAGGGGAGGTGTATGGAAGGATAGTAGAATGAGTCAGACATTATTACCCTATGTACATATCTAACTATACAACGGGTGGGATTCTACAGCATGTGTAACCAGAAAAGTGAGAAATTATACTCCATTTGTATATGATGTATCAAAGAGCATTCTACTGTTGTGTATAACTAATTAGAACAATTTTTTTAAAAAGGACTGCAATGTAGCTCAATGGTAGAGCACCCCCGGATTCAATCCTCAGTATCAAAAAAAAAAAAAGTTAACTCTTGGTTTTGTAGGAAATGATGAATCTTGATAGAATTGACTACCTAAAATTTATTTGTAAACTAAAAGCAAAATAAGTTTACAAGACAAACTAGGGAATACATTTTAATGTATTACAAAGGACTGATATTTGAAGTAATCTTAAATATTAGGAAAAGATAAATATTTATTTATTTATTTATTTTGGTGCTGTGGGTTGAACACAGGGGTTCAGATATATTAGACAAGCAGTCTGCCACTGAGCTACATCCTTCTCCCCAAATATTAGGAGAAAAAAAAGGTCACAGTAGGTGACTTACAAATGACAAAAATATGGAAAAAGAAGGAGGGAAGTTCAGTTTTACTAATTAACAAAAAAATGCAGGTCACATTGCAGATTTGAAAAAATGAGGTTGCTCAAGCTTGTAGAAGGGTCTGCTTTTGGAGAACAACTTGATAGCATGTACCAAAGTTGTTATGGCTTGGATATGTGATGTCCCTCCAAAACTCCTATGTTAATGCAGGAATATTCAGAGGTAAAATGAATGGATTGAGAGCTGTAACCTAATCAGTTCATCCTAGTTTCAGTAGACTGAATGATAACTGTAGGCAGGTAAGGAATGACTAAAGGAGGTGGGTCACTGGGTGTGCCTTGGAAAGGTATATCTTCCCTATAGCCCCTTCCCCTTGCCCTCTAGCCCAGAGCAATGAAGTCGGCTCACCATGGATGAAAATCTGAAACTGTGGGCCAAAATAAACATTTCCTCCTCTAAACTGTTCTTGTCAAGTATTTTGGTCATAGAGACAAAAATCTAACACAAAAATACTTTAAAGTTTGAGAGTAATTGTTACTCTTCCTGTGAGCAATAATGTTAAGTAGTGGACAAAAATTAGCACATTTAATCCTCAAAATACCCTTTTATGCAAATTTGGTTATTTCCAATTTAATGATATGAGGAAATTGAAATGCTGAGAAATAATATGCCAACTTCCTCAAGGTCATTTAGGTACTTATTGATAGAGTCAGTACCTTGAACCCAAGCAATATGCCTCCAAAGCTGGTGCCCTTAACAATTATGTTCATCTAAGAATTCATCCCCCCAAAATGTTTGGGCATTTATATCCAAATATCTTTATCACATTATTTAGAAGAGCAGAAACTTTTTAAATGCACAGCAGTCCATTTCATAGACCATAATGTGGTTATTAAAACCCATGTTGAGCCTGGTGTGGTGGTGCACACCTGTAATCCCCACAGCTCAGGAGGCTAAGGCAGGAGGATGGCAAATTCGAAGGCAGTGTCAGCCTTGGTGAGGCTTTAAGTAACTTAGCAAGGCCCTGTCTCAAAATAAAATATTTTTTAAAAGAAAGAGCTGGGGATGTGACTCAGTGGATAAACAACCCTGTGTTCAATCCCTGGTACCAATAAAAAGTGGGGGTGGCGGGGCTTGAAGGACTTAGGAAAACATTGAGAATTTTGTTTTGTTTTGTTTTTATTTGGGCAACCTGATTGTGGATTTGAAATTTTATTTAAGTTTTCCATCTTTAAACACTCAATTAATATAAAATAATAATAATGAATAAAAGATGGTATTTTCTCCAGAAAGATAACTTTTGGGTCCCAACTAGACCGTGAGAAATAGGTGCTTATTATGGAAATTACAGAATCTCCTTAAAAGATAGTGTAACTTGGGAGTGATCATTTACCTTAGTAGAAGACTGTGGACTAGCTAAAAGAATGTTATACTATCCAGCCCTTACAATAGCAAACCTTTATATATGCATCAATATTTACATGCACATTTTAGGAGCACATGATTGCAAGACAACTCCTGTTCCCTGAGTCCATAATGTAGCTATGTTCCAGGTGTTTTAATTTCTGCATTTAAATTCAATTTACATATATGTGTTTTCATTTCTGCACTTAATTTCAATTTATATATATATATATATATATATATATATATATATATATATATATATCTTTTTGGTACTGTCTTCTGACCAATATCAACAAGCTGATGGAATAGAAGCAATAATGAAGGGCATTGTTTTCCCACACTGATCAGATGCTTTATTATACTAGTTTTCATTACCAACTGCCCTATAATTCAAGAATATTAAAATGAAACTCACTGATTGGGGTGTGGGCAGGTGTCCTGAATCATTCCATTCATTCCATATAAGTGCTTGAAACTATGCAATAACAATTCAGAGGAAAGACAATAATTTTTTTAAGGACTAAATTTTAACAAATATCCTCAAACCAAGTGTCCAGCCCTTGAGGATGGATCAACTGATGCCTCCTTCACTGTCACTCTATACTCCCTGGCACTTTTGTGGGCTTTCATTCTTTTTTTTTTTTTTCTGACTGCATTTTGATTCATTGTACACAAATGGGGTACATCATTTCATTTCTATGGTTGTGCATGATGTAGATTCATATCATTTGTGTAATCATACGTGTACATAGGGTAATGATGTCTGTCTCATTCCACCGTTTTTCATTCCCCCTTCCTCTCATTTCCCTCTATGTAATCTAAAGTTCCTCCACTCTTCTCTCACTCTCTTACTCCCCACCCCCATTATATATCATCATTCACTTATCAGGGAAAACATTTGGCCTTTGGTTTTTTTGGGATTGCCTTATTTCATTTAGCATGATATTCTATAGTTCCATCCACTTATCAGCAAATGCCATAATATTATTATTCTTTATGCTGAATAATATTCCATTGTGTATATACCACATTTTCTTTATATATATTTTAGTTGTAGGTGGACACAGTACCTTTATTTTTATGTGGTTCTGAGGATCGAACCCAGGGACTCACGCATGCTAGGCAAGCACACTACCACTGAGCCACAACACAAGTTGCATACCACAGTTTCTTTACCCATTCTTTCCCATGGCAAGGACTTCAGGAAGCTAAAGTTGCAACTTTTTAACCTAGTATCTCCTATTCTCTTTGTGTTGGTGCTATACTCGTTCCAGAGAAACTGTCAGTTCAGAAACTGGTATTTCTGCTTTTTATTATGGTATAGAGAAGTGAGTCATTAATGGTCATATTGTCTTTAGTGTACAGAATATGCAGTTTAGATGTTTAAACTTTAATACAGAGTGAACATCATTTCTCTTGGTGCCCAATTAGGGCTCCCTTGCACCTCCACTGATAGTTACTGCTGTTATCTTGTCTATGAACAGGTTCCTGGAATAAATTTACCTGTCAACCAGCTGACCTATTTCTTTGCTGCAGTTCTCATTAGTGGTGTCGTACATGAAATTGGACATGGGATAGCAGCTATTAGGTAATGATACTTACATTTTTTCTTTTCTACTACATGCAAAGAAGCTTTTCATTTAAGAGGGTTCGTTACTAAAAATCTGTTCTATTTCTACTATTTGTCTTTCTCTGGATATTGCCCAGTGCATATCCTTCATGTATTACTTTGAGGTAGCTCCTCTTTTATAGATAAGATTAATATATTGATGAATGTGCTGAATTAATCATGTGCATATCTATAATTTTGGTCTTTCTGTCTTTTCTGGCATGGCTGTGACCTCATGATGCTTCAAGGTTTTTCATCCCATCTTGAAAGCTAATCTTTCTATTTGTCATTGGGTTAAAATGATAACCATTGCAGTCAGTCTTTACACACACTTTGGTACTTTCTTTTTTTAGTTGTTGGTGGACCTTTATTTTATTTATTTGTTTATTCATGTGGTGCTGAGAATCAAATCCAGTGCCTCACCCATGCTAGGCAAGTGCTCCACCACTGAGCTACAGCCACAGCCCCCACCTTGGTACTTTCTTTGGCTTATTAGCTGAAATAATTTCCTGCATCTGGTCATGTCCAGTACTGGTTAGAGCAAAGAAACTAAAAATGCTGGGTTTAATAAATATCATAGCCTATCATAGTCTTCTACCCAAGTGGAAGATAAGAAGAGAATGAGACCTAGGACTTGCTTTGAGAATCATGTCTTGGTGGTCTTTAATACCCAATCATATCATTCTAATTATACCTGAGTAATTAAAAGCCTACTAAATTATAAAATCATGATGGAGCCAGGCAAGGTGGCACACACTTGTAAACCCAGCAGCTTTGGAAGCTAAGGCAGGAGGATCACAATTTCAAAACCACCTTAGCAACTTAGTGAGACCCTGTCTCTAAATAAAAAATTAAAAGCCTGGGAATATGGCTTAGTGGTTAAGTGCCCCTGAGTTTAATCCCTGGTACCAAAAACAACAAAAATCATAGTGGGAAGAGGGTGCATTACAACTTCCTTGTCACTCTTCGGATAATTACTGCCATAACCAGAAGCATGCTGACAGGAACATGTTTTATCCTTTGACTATACAGATGAGAGAAAAGGCAAACCACTGTTCTAGAGGAGAGAATTTGATTGCTTCTTATTATTTTCCAGTTGCTTATGAACTAGAGTCTATTCACTGGCAACAAATCCTCATCTTGACAGAACATGCTGTTGCACAGGTGTGCATGGCAGTGACTTAATGGGACAATTAACTTTTATTTTAACTCTCACCTTTGCTTCCATGTTTTTAGTTTTGCAATCTTTTAGGGCTTACATATAGAGGTACTGTTATTAACAGCTTAATAGTATAACTTGGGTAATTAATTTTTTAATAAAAATCCCAATTACCAACAAAAGTAAATTGTTTTAGTTATCTTATATATTTAGTATTAAGTGACAGCACAATATATTAGGGTGGAGCTTTTTTGTTTGTTTTAGAGTAGCTATTTGGTCTCATGAGACTATTATATAAATATGGTGTTTACTTTAGAAAATGAAGTGATAAAAATAGTTCTCTTAAGGACAATCTGAGCATTTTACATTTTCAAAAATACTTAATATTACCTCAATAGGAATATGCTTAGATAAATCTCTACCACTATTTATAATAGCTGAGACAATTAGAAGTATTTGATAATTTACTTGAATTATATATTCATCTGTATCCTCTGAAAATAGTTCTTAGGAAGCCATAAAAATGTTTATCATTTAATTTCTCATAGCATTAACCATTTATTTGTATGTATGACTAATTTCAATTATTATTCAGCATATTAAAGTGGTTAGTCTTTTTCAGAATGCTATTTATCCTACAATTTTTAATTTCATAGATAACCAAATATGTACTATACTATTCTAACATCATGATTATATATTGTATCAATATAGTTTTTTAGCTGTCCAGGGAGACTTGGTTTTTAAGCCAAAATTTGAAATTGAGTGAGTTTTTAAATTACGTAAATTATTAATTTGACTACTCCAATAGTATTAGTAAATTCCTTTTTCTCTTGTGATTTCTTAGGGAACAAGTTCGATTTAATGGCTTTGGGATTTTTCTCTTCATAATTTATCCTGGAGCATTTGTGGATCTGTTCACCACCCATCTGCAACTTATATCACCAGTCCAGCAGCTAAGGATATTTTGTGCAGGTAATAAACTTCTTTTTTTTTTTTTTTTAACATTCATCTGTGGTTTTGGTTTTAGTTTTCTGTGCTTAGTGGTTTTATGGAAAGCACTGACATCAAAAATTATATCTGGTTAATAAATTCAGATAATAAGGCTTCCTTAAAAGTAGTATAATAAAATAATTTATAATAGTTTCTTTAAAACCCACTGAAATAACACAAATGATTAAATTTTTAAAAATAAAACACAGAAGAGAACTTCATTTTTACTCATGCAAAAAATGATCAAGGGTGGGGGATATATAGCTCAGTTGCAGAGCACTTACCTAGCATGTACTGTGATCCCCAACACTACAAAATAAAAGAAAAACAGAATCTGCAAATTATAAATAATGTTACCTCAGCTGAAATATAGGGGCAGTTTGCTCAAATCAAAAGAGAACTTGAAGAATCAACCAAGAGATAAAGGAATTCAGAAATGGAGAAAAGATGGCATTCAAGGATGGGCAGGATGGGTGATATGACGTCTAGCATTGTCAGAGTTGAGAGAAACAGAATCACTTGGCAATATATAGCTACATAGGAAGAAATTCTGGGATACACAGATTCATCTGAGTTAAATTGGTATAAGACAAATTCATCACAATTCTGCACCTCTTTAAAAGGAATAATTCTAAGCAAGAATGAAATTAGAATTCTTGAACAGACTGTGAATATACAGCAACTATCAAAAAAACCTGAAGGTGAGTAAAGTAAAAATAGGAAGTCAAAGTACTAATTTCCTCAGCCTCATCATAGTGGAAAGAGTCTGCCTTAGGTTGATAAATCAGAAATAAAGGCTTCACTGTATCACTTAAATGTAAACACTGCAAAATCTAAAGACACACATAAAACTTATAATAGTGAAAGCATGAAACAGGTCAGAAAATGATTTTATTAAAAGAAAATAAGGTAACAATCTTTAAAAAAGATAACATTTTTCTGGACAGTATATATATAAATGAAATAAATTTTCCTGTTAAAAGATAGTGCCAGACTGGGGCTATTTCAGTGGTAGAGCACCTACCTAACATGCAAGGCCCTAGATTTAATCCCCAACACTACAAAGGAAGAAAAAGCAAAGAAAGAAAGAAAAATTCTTTTAGTTTGGATTTAAGTATATCCCAAATTTGTGATATATAAAAAAAGTCCATCTAAAAATTATTCAAAAATATATAAAGTAGGGCAGGGGATATAGTTCAGTTCATGTAGCACTTATCTAGCCTGCTTGAGGCCCTGGATTTGATCCTCAGCACCACACACCCACACACACACACATAAAACAATTGAGACTAAAAGGATGAGCAGGACATACCCTACAAATATGAATAGTAATAAAACTAAAAGCATTAAGTTAAACATAGAGGTCATTTAATAAGGAAATAGGGTACAGTGGCACATTCGATTCGCATGTAATCCCAGCTACTCCAGAGGCTCAGACAGGAAGTTCACAAATTCGAGGTCAGTCTCAGCAACTTAGTGAGACCCTGTCTCAAAATAAAAAGTAAAAGTGGTTGGGGATGTAGTTCAGTGGTAGAATGCCCCTGGGTTCACTACCTAGTACCAAAAAAAAAAGGGGGGGGGAGGGGCGGGGAAAGGAAGGGAGGAAGGAAAGAAAAGAAAAAATGAAATGGAGGACTGGGACTGTAGCTAAACAATAGAACACTTGCCTATAGCATATATGAAGTCCTGGGTTTGATCCCTTATACCATAAAGAAAGAAAAATGGGCCTGGAATTGTAGCTCAGTGGTACAGTGCTTGCCTAGAACGAGTGGGGTACTAGGTTCAATTTCAGCACCACATAAAAATAAATAAATGAAATAAAAGTATCATGTCCATTTGTGGCTAAAAAAATATATAAAAAGGAAAGAAAGAAAGATGCCCTTAGTTTGGATTAAACACATATCCCAAAATTGTGATATATAAAAGAAAGCCATCTAGCTAAGTGTGGTTGTCCATGTCTGTAACCCCATAGATTCAGGCGGCTGAGTCAGGATATTCATAAATTCAGCCTCGGCAATTTAGCTAGACCCTGCCTCAAAATAAAAAAAATAAAAAGGGCTGGCAATGTAGCTCAGTGGTAAAGCATCCTTGGGTTCAATCCCCAGTACCAAAAGAACAAGGAAAAGAAAGGGAAAGTCCACCTAAAATATTCCTCAGAAAGATTGGAAGTATAGCTGGGGATATAGCTCAGTTTATAGAGTACTTGCTTAGCATTCATGAGGCCTCAGCTGGGTTTAATCTTTAGCACTGCCAAAAAAAAAAAAAAAGTGAGTGTAAAATGACAAGCAGAACATGCCATGAGCAGCAATAAAAGTTAGGCATAGGGATCATTTAGTAATAATAAAGAATATAAGCTAACATGAAAACATAATAGTGGCGCTGAGAGTGTAGTATTGGCCTAGTGTGCAGAAGCCCAGGGCCCAATACCCAGCACAAGGGGGAAAAAAAAAGAGAAAAAGAAAACAGTAGTTATGAATCTTGCTGTATGAAGTAACAAACCATCAAAACTTAGAACAAAAAAAAAAATTGAAAAGGCACAAGGTGAAACAAATGTAATAAAGATATTCATCTTTCAACACAGAATGACAAGTATAAGACAATGTATGGTAGCTCAAATTAGTAAGATAAAAATAGGTAAATCAAATTCTGTACCATAAACACAGAAGACAGTTTTCTTTTAAGTGCCCATGAAATTTACCAAAAATGACCCTTGATTAGTTCACAAAGAAGTCCTCAATAAATTCCCAAAAGTAATAGTAGGAATTTAAGTAAAACTACCTGAGTTTTGAATTTTGTTTTAATCATATATTAGATCAACTTAAAACCAGAACTGCAGTATAAAAATGATGATAAGTGCTGTGGATATAGCTAAGTTGGTTGAGTGCTTGCCTCGCAAGCACAAAGCCCAGGGTTCAAATCCCCAGTACCGCAAAAAAAAAAAAAAAAAAAAAAAAATTAAAAATGATGATAAATCATTTTTACTGAAATAAGTTGTGAAATTTTGCTAAAAGGAAAATTCACTGCCTTAGGTAATTATTATGCAATCAAAAATGGAAATGAATCAGTTAAGTATTCAACTTTAGTATGAAGAGCTAGAGTGTAGCTCAGTGGTAGACCACTTGCCTAGCGTGGGTAAAGCCCTAAGTTCAGTCCCTAGTACCAAAAGAAATGAAGAGTAGGAAAAGAGCAATGAAATGGTTTTTAAAATGAAGAAGTAATAAGAATATAGGCAGAAAATAATAGAAAAAATAAAATTAGAACTGTTAAATCCAAAGAGTTATTTGAAGGAAAAAAAATTAAATGACATGTGGCAGCATCTATAGATAGAATTAGTTGGTGTGGGAAATGACAGCTGATATAGAGAAAATTAAAATAAAGTTGATGAAGAATGCCTCTGTAAAATTCACAAGTAGAATTCTTTCAATATATTTATTTTTTAATATATCAGGGATTGAACCCAGGGTTGCTTAACCTCCCCAGCTCTTTATTATATTTGATTTAGAGACAGGGTCTCACTAATTTGCTTAGGTCCATGCTAAGTTGGTAAGGCTGGCTTTGAACTCCCAATCCTCCGCCTCAGCCTCCAGAGCCACTGGGATTACAGGCATGTGCCACCCTCCTGGTTCTTTCAAATCTTGAATGTACAGATTTCTTTTCTTTTTTTTCCTTTTTTGTACTAGGCATTGAACTCAGAGGCACTTAACCACTGAACCATATCCCCAGCCCTTTTTATTTTTTTATTTTGAGACAGAGTCTCACTAAATTGCTGAGGCTGGACTTGAACTTGTGATTCTCCTGCCTTGATTTCCAAGTTGCTGGGATAACAGGCTTGTGCCACTGCCCCCAGCAAAACTAAGCTTTTTTGTTAAAAGACAGTATGCCAATGATACATCTTTCGTGGTAACCACGGAAAATCTACAGACATAAAGTCTATCTCAAGAATGCAAGGATGGTTCAGTATTAGGAAATCTATTTGAATGCTGTAACTATTTTTCACCATTAAGGAAAAAACTTTCCTCAACTTAGAAGATATTAAGACAGTGTTTAACAAAATTCAAAATCTGTTAATAGTTTTGAAAAAAATGAAGGTATGAATAACTATATTTCCTAATGGCTTAACATTTAGAAGCATTTCTATTAAAGACAAGGAATTCCACTATCAACTATTGCTAATACTATTAAATGTTGATCTGTAAACGTGTAATTAGAGGAAATAAAGAAGTTTAAATATTAAAAGTGAGTGGGATTCTTTTTTTCCCAGATACTATTATAAGCCTGGTTGGGGAGGGGTTTACAAAATCAACCGAAATGAAATGCAGAAAAATTCAATAAGGACCCTGGCTGCAAAATTAATATTCAATCAACAGTAGGCGGCAGGGTAGCCGGAAGTCCAATATGAACACGTGAGCACAAGCACGTGGGTATAGACGTGGGCACGCACTTGCTTGGCGGCCGGAAGTGCATGCGTGTCCTGCCCAGGCGCATGCGCCTGGTGTTCCCAGAAGAACCTGCGTCTTCTGACTCAACCGCCTGTGCTTTACCTTAGAGCCTGCGCTTTCCTCAAGCACGCGCCCTTTCCAAGCTCGTGCCTTCTGCAGTTCGTGCTTTTCTACCTTAGCCTGCGTTCTCTGCCGCTTCCTGGTCACGTACCAGTTGCGGAGTAGCTGAGACCACTGCAAAGCCTGCCATGTCCTCAGACAACGTTATCTACATTACCACAGAAAATTTGGAGATGCCTGTAGATGTTGTAGAACTGCACCAGGTTAATGTGGAAACGGTTCCTGTGGAGACTATGGCCATGCAAACCATCGAAGTGTATGAGGATATCAGCGGCAACTGGGTCCATGGTGGCCACCACCACCCGCCGCTAATTGCGCTTCAGCCTGTGGTCACTACCAGCGCCATCCACGGAGACCACGACCAAGAAATGATCATGGTTCAGACCCAAGAGGAGGTGGTGGGTTACTACAATGCAGACAACCTGCCAGCCAACAATGAGCTCGAGGGCCAGATGGTTGTTCCAGTCAGCAGTGAAGACGTGGGCTTCCAGCAGACCCTGCCATCTCTCTCGGCCTCTACAACGTCCTCAGCCTGCGATCACAGTAGCGGGAAGTACAGCAGCCGCAGTGGCAAGTGCAGCAGCGAGAACGCCAGTAGTGAGGCCAAGGAGGGAAACTGCAGCCCCGACCCAGGTCACAAGAAGTGGGAGCAGAAGCAAGTGCAGATTAAAACCCTGGAGGGAGAGTTCTCCGTCACCATGTGGTCCTCAAATGACAAAGGAAAGCAGGAGATGGAGGTTGAAGGACAGACTGAAAACTCACCTCCTGATTATTCTGAGTACATGACAGGGAAGAAACTTCCTCCTGAAGGAATACCAGGCATCGACCTCTCAGATCCCAAGCAGCTGGCAGAATTTACCAGAATGAAGCCAAAAAAACCCAAAGAAGATGGCCCAAGAAACATCGCTTGCCCTCATAAAGGCTGCGCGAAGATGTTCAGGGATAACTCTGCTATGAGAAAACATCTGCACACCCACGGTCCCCGAGTCCACGTATGTGCAGAATGTGGCAAAGCTTTTGTCGAGAGCTCCAAGTTGAAGCGCCATCAGTTGGTTCACACTGGAGAGAAGCCCTTTCAGTGCACCTTTGAAGGCTGCGGGAAACGGTTTTCCCTGGATTTCAACTTGCGCACCCATGTGCGAATCCACACTGGAGACAGGCCCTACGTGTGCCCTTTCGATGGCTGTAATAAGAAGTTCGCTCAGTCAACCAACCTCAAGTCGCATATCTTAACGCACGCCAAGAACAAGACCAGCCAGTGAAAAAAAGATCCTTCCCAAACTTGGAAGTATCTTCCACTGGTATGGTTGAGAATATGCCTCTCCTTTGTTGTTCGTAGGGAAAAAGTTTATTTTCCAGGAAAAAGGAAATCATAACCTGAATTCTAAAGTCATGTTTTGATAGAGTAGTAAAAGTTAAAAGTTTCCTGAAAAAGCAAAATTTTATGTAGCGTAATATTGCTAAGATGCACTGCCTTGTTCTGTAATATTGCTAAGATACATTGCCTTGTTCTGTAATGATATTTTTGTGAAGTTTTTTCCCTACAGGACAGTGATGAGTCTTACATCAAAGGACAGTTTGTACAGGCTGAGTTAAAAATGAGACTTTTGTCTTAAAAGTATGAAGTTTACTTATTCCTTACAATTTATTTAAATTTTTTATTTTCCAGCTGTTCATGTTTATACTTTTAGAAATACATTTGGTAATGCTGTTTATGGTTTTATGGAGGTGGATAAGTTTGAGTGCTGAAGGTTTTCTTTAAAAGAATGACATTTATATGCATACATATTTTCCTGCTGAAGAAAAGTACCTACGTTTTATTTGGTGTCTTAATTTTGGTTGTATTCTTTGATGTTAATACATTTTGCATAACTGTCTTTTTTTTAAGCTGCATTGAATTGTGTAGTATTGAACATTAAATGATTTGGTAGCATTAGTCAGTTCGAACCTATTTTAGTCATTTTATTTTCCCCAAAATATTACCAGATGTTATTATCCAGTGTAATTTCTTTGCTTGTTCACTTAGAGTAGTGCTCAGATGGAGAATATATTGTTTGCTTATTGACTTTCGACACACATTATATATATCCTGTGTAACAGAAAAAAACAAAAATAAAATAGCTGTTCAAAAGAAGGAAAAAAGCTTGCCTGTATAAATACAGTGGCTAAGAAATGTAGGAAAAGTGACGGGTGCTACTGGCATCTGATGGGTATAGGGAAAGAGTACTGCTAAACGTCCTGTAGTGCACAGGACAACCCCCCATGACATAGAATTATCTGGCAGAAATGCCAGCAGTACCATGGTTAAGAAACTTTCTCTAGACAAAGTCAAAGTTGTAACACTCTTTCAGATCTGTGCTTATAAACGGATCATTAATGGACGAGAGGTTTAGACAAAAGAAATTTGTTCCACCACCCCCATTGCCACTTAGCCATTCAGAATCTGGAGGGGTGAACTGGTACCAGCTGCATGCCTGGCAAAATATAGGAGACCACCAGTAGAGTAAGGAATCTATGCAGCTGTAGGTCCTTACCTCCATTCCCTGTGTTCATGCCCTTTCTTTGACTAGCACTATCACCGTGGGGGTGGGGGCAGGGAGGAAGGGGGATAAGGGGATAGACACAAGGCAGGGCTTGAAGGAATTCTCCTGGGAGAAGGGAGCCACAGAGGGGGAGGGGTGGAAGGGGATAGGGAGGTCATGGTGGGGGGACGGAGAGTGGGGCGAGGGAACCTGGAGCCACGTGGGCAAAGTGAAGTCCTGAAAGTGGGGGGAGGCTGGAGCCATGGTTGGAGGTGGAGCCGCGGGGGAGGGTGCGCACCCTTCCCCACCCTCTCGGTATTCCGAATTGGTTTCCCTAGAGTGCATCACAGAATTTAGAGGGGTGTTTTGGTTTTTAATTTTGTTAATGAAGCTATGAAAGCGGTACAAGAAAAAACGTGAGTATCTTTTGTAATTTTAAAGAGGAAAAGACTACAAAGGAACTAATTGACCATACCAAAACTTAAAATGCCCATATATGCAAAACTACAAACCATGCCAGAGAAACTCAGAGAAAATTATAACACCTGTTACAAATGACTAAATTCCTCTGTATATTTTATAAATAATAATGTATGCAAATTAGGTTTTTAAAGGAGACCCCTTAGAAAGTGACCAAGGATGTACACAGGCAATGGATAGAAATACACAACTCTCTGAAGAACCACAAATAGACTGTAGAATGTGTAGGTTCTCTCATAAGAAACAGAAATCAAACCAGGTGTGGTGGCGTGGGCATGTATCCCAGTGGCTCGGGATCCTGAGGCAGGAGGATTGTAAATTCAAAGCCAGCCTCAGCAATTTAGGGAAGCCATGAGTAACTTAGCAAGCCCTGTCTCAAAAAATAAAAAAGTATGGGGAATATGACTCACTGCTTAAGTGCCCTTGGGTTCAAACCCCAGTACCTGCAAAATGAAATAGAAATCAAGACAGATTTCGCTTTTCAACCAGCAGGTTATCAAAGACTAAACTTGATAGCATCCACTTTATTGGGAGGGAAGGGAAACATGTCAAATATGGGAACATAAATTAATGTAAATTTATCGACGGTTAATTTTATTGCACATACTTTTTTGATCCAATAATTCCATTTCTAGATTTCCATCTCCTTGTAGATGCATGCTTAATTAGATGCATAAAATAAAAGCAAAGCTGTTTTTTGCAGCATTGTATGAAAAGGTTAAAACAATCTTAAGTGATCATTAGTAGGAAATCCTATAATAAATTAATATATTTACAAAAAGGATTATACCAGATAAAAGAAATGGGATAGTGTACACCTGTAATCCCAGTGGCTTGGGAGGCTGAGGCAGGAGGATCAAGCATTCAAAACCAGCCTCAGCAATGGTGAGGTACTAAGCAACTCATTGAGACCCTGTCTCTAAATAAAATACAAAAAGTGCTGGGAATGTTGACTCGGGTTGAATGCCCCCCTGAATTCAATGCCAGAAAGAAAGAAGAGAGAGAGAGAGAGAGAGAGAGAGAGAGAGAGAAAGAAAAGAAAGAAAAAAGTCATAACTTCAAATGTGGGAAATGGTCTAAGATAAAGCATATTAAATAATTTAATGCCATTGGTAGGGTTTTTTTTGTTTTTGTTGCTGGAAATCAAACCCAGGGCCTAGCACACACCAGACAGCTACTGTACCATTGAGTCAAATCTCCAGCCCACCACTGGTGTTTTTAAGAGATGTGTCCATATGTAATAGAAAATATCATTTGCCCCATAAATTCTAGAGCAGATTTACTCTGGATATTTCTAGAATTTAACAACTTAGAATACTTTTTTAAACAATTTTGCAGGTAGCTACGGTGGCACATACCTGTAATCCCAGCAACTCGGGAGGCCGAGGCAGGAGGATCATGAGTTCAAAGCCAGCCTTAGCAACTGAGCGAGGTGATAAGCAACTCAGTGAGACCCTGTCTTTAAATAAAATACAAAAGAGGGCTGGGGATGTGGCTCAGTGGTCAAGTGCCCCTGAGTTCAATCCCTGGTACCAAAAACTAAAAAACAAAAAACCAGTTTTGCCATGTGAACATGGTAAATGGAACATATGTTTACTAGGTATATGACTGCTTTAATAACTAAACATAACACTGGCCTAAATAATCATAAAACATTCAAAATATAAGCAGTTCAGCGTTGATATGATAATTCTGTGATTTGGCAGACTTTGGGGCTCTTCCTGTCTTGTTAGCTCTTCTATTCCCAGCATTCAGCTTCTTTGTCACAGACTCGAGTCCAGCTCCATCATAATACATTCTAGCCAATAGGGTAGAGTTGTTCCCATTACTTCCACTCATGCTAATAATGCTCCTAACCCTAGTTCTAATAATGCCCCTAACCTGTCACATGAGAAAAACTGCAATGGAAAAAGGGAAGACTGGATATAGGAGGAGAGTATGCTAGTGAATGTTTAACTCCTGGCTCTGGAAGGTAGGCTGTGAAGCACTGATAGTAGCATTTGCTGGTTACTATGGTGTAAATACTCCCACAATGACCAGTTTCAAGTTACTAACATATAGTTCCTGAAGAAAGAATTGGGAAGAAGTGTACACATTTGACCTTGGCAAGCTGGTAGTAACAGTTCTACCACACCATTGAGTTCATGTTACCATCTCTGCCACAGGATAAGATATAAGTCCTAAGAGAAAAAAATGAGTTTAAAAAACTATAAAACAGAAGGTTGGAGTGTAGCTCAGTGGTAGAGCACTTGCCTAGCATGCACAAGGCCCTGGATTCCATCCCCAACACTGCAAAAAGAATATGTTAGAATCTGAGGGTATAGCTCAGTAATAGATCTTGTGCTTGGCTTGTGTGAGGCTCTGGGTTCGATTCCTAGCACCAAAAAAAAAAAAAAAAACAAAAACAAAAACAAAATAAACAGAAAGAAAGAAAGAAAAAAGGAAGGAATAAAAATAAAAAAGCCTAACATGCTAAAAATATAAATAAATTAAAAAAATAAAAAATAAAGCCAAAAATCTGTATCTAGTTTATTTTTTTAAATTGTTCTTTTTAGATATACATGACAATAGAGTATATTTTGACATATTACATATACTTGGAGTATAAATTCCCAATCTTGTTGTACCTGATGTGGAGTTACATTGGTTATGTATTCATAATGAACATGGGAAGTTATGTCCAATTCATTGTACTGTCTTTCCTATTCCCATCCTCCTTCCCTTTCCTTCATTCCCCTTTGTCTAATCCAGTAAACTTCTATTCTTCCCTCCCCCGCCTTTATTGTGTGTTAGCATCTGCATATCAGAGAGAACATTCAGCCTTTGGTTTTTTGGGGATTGGCTTATTTTACTTAGCATGATATTCTCTAGTTCCATCCATTTACTGACAAATGCCATAATTTCATTCTTCTTTATGGCTGAGTAATATTCCATGGTGTATATATAACACATTTTCTTTATCCATTCATCTGTCAAAGGGCACCTAGGTTGGTTTCATAGCTTAGCTATTGTGAATTGAGGAGCTGCTATAAACATGATGTGGCTGCATCAATGTTGTATACTGATTTTAAGCCCTTTGCAAAAGCCTGTATCTTAGAACACCTTTTATTGTGCTTGTATACATGTTTCCAGATACACAAAATGCATCATAACCTATAACTAAATACCACATTCATTCTTCAATAATTGGAACAATGCAAATTTTTAAAATTTATTTTTATCGTAAATAAATGGGATACATGTTGTTTCTGTTTGTACATGAAGTAAAGGCATACCATTTGTGTAATCATACATCTATATAGGGTAATGGTATTTGATTCATTCTTTTATTTTTTTCCTTCCCCCCATCCCTCCCACCCCTCTTTTCCCTCTATACAGTCCCTCCTTCCTCCATTCTTGTCCCCCTCCCACCCCCCATTATGTGTCATCATCCGCTTATCAGCGAGATCATTTGTCCTTTGTTTTTTTGAGATTGACTTATCTCACTTAGCATGATATTCTCCAATTTCATCCATTTGCCTGCAAATGCCATAATTTTATGGCTGAGTAATATTCCATTGTATATATATGCCACAATTTCTTTATCCATTCATCAATTGAAGGGCATCTAGGTTGGTTCCACAATCTGGCTATTGTGAATTGAGTGGCTATGAACATTGATGTGGCTGTATCTCTGTAGTATGCTGATTTTATGTCCTTTGGGTATAGGCCTCGGAGTGGGATAGCTGGGTCAAATGGTGGTTCCATTCCAAGCTTTCTGAGGCAAATTTTATTTTATTTCTTTTTTTTTTTTTTTTTTTTTTTTTTTTGAACTGGGTGTCGAACCCAGGACTTTGCGAATGCAAGGCAGACGCTTTGCCACTGAGCTACATCCCAGCCCAACAATGCAAATTTTAAATGAATAATTTTCTTATGAGTCTTTTAGCTGACAAGTCATGGTGGTACATGCCTGTAATCCCAACAACTCAGGGGGCCAAGGCAGGAGGATTGCAAGTTCAAGGCCAGCCTCAGCAACTTAGTGAGACCCTGCCTCAAAAAAATAAAAAGGACTGGGGATGTAGCTCGGTGGTAGAGCCCCCCTGGGTTGAATCTCCACTACTGAAGGAAAAAAAAAAGTCTTTTAAAATTATCCTTAAGTATCCATAAAGAGTTATTAGAAAACACCCTGATTTTTTCTTTTGAATAAGTAAATATATACATAAATATATATACTCACATACTTGCTAGCATGGGCAGAGAAAATTTCTGGAGGGAGAAGAGGAAAATGTTAAATATGTTAACTGTGAGTTGTGATGCTGGTAGGTAAAATAGGGATTTTTATTTTTTATTTATTTTTTTGCAGTACTGGGTATTGAACCCAGGACTTCACATATGATAGGCAAGTACTCTACATCACCAACTAGGTCCAAAGAAAGTTGTATGTCCCCACCAATAATTGGGTCCACATATCTCCTTCAGAGTTTATTAATTGGCATAGTACTAACTAGTCCTGCTGTCTATGTATCACCTAACCCATTACCTTCTTTTGCCCAGTTGGAAGTTGTCAGCCTAGTAAAGAATGAAGTGGCTTTGCTCTGCCATCATTCCCAGGTAGAGGGATAAGGAGGGGTAGAGTGGGGGAGGTGCTCATTTTGCCCAGAAATCAATAGAAAGCAAATTCAAAGATTTAGAATTATCTGTGGGAATGGATTAGTATGTCATTCTCTGCTAAATGGTTATTGAGCTGTGAGTTCACCTTGCTGCTGCCATCAAAGTGGAAATGTTCCCCATATTTGGGGGAATATACATAAATTACGTATTTAGAGAGAGAGATACAGATTCACATGCACATACTGCCTAACATGTTGATTTTAAACTTAACAATTTCATTGCTTCTGAAATGTCTTCCCACTTCCATGTAAAAAGTCCACATATCACTTATGTTAATCTACTGAAGAATATCTAGTTTTATAATGGTTCTTTTAAAGTGTTGCATGTGTAATAACTATTGTTTTTGGTTTTGGTTTTTTGGTTTTTGTTTTGTTTTGTTTTTGGTTTTAATACCAGAAATTGAGCCCAGGGTTTCTTAACCACTGAGCCACATCTCCATCTCTTTTTATTTTATTTTATTTTTTTGTTGTTGAAACAGGGTCTTACTATGTTGCTTAAGTCCTTACTAAGTTGCTTAGGCAGATTTTGAACTTGCAATCCTCTCGCCTCAACATTCCAAGCCACTGGGATTTTAGGCATGTGCCACTGTGCCCAGCTAATAGCTATTTTTTTAAGCAATGAAATACATACTGATTTTGAAAAGGAAAGTGCAGTAGCCATATATCTGAAATTTGGTGAAGAAGAGAGATGAGATAGATATTTCCGGAGCACATTTTATACAAAGGTCTTTAAATTTTGAATTAAAGTGTAAAGAATTTTTAGAAGGGAGATTAAATAGTACCCACTATCCAGTCCTAAGTGAAGAGTAAATTGCTTTTAAAAAGTTCTTGGAACTGGGCGTGGTGTCATACACCTGTAATCCCCGAGACTTTGGAGGCTGAGGCAAGAGGATCACGAGTTAAAGCCAGCCTCAGCACTTTAGCAAGACTACCTCAAAATGAAAAAATAAAAAGGGATAGGGATGTGGCTCAGGGTTAAGCACCCCTGAGTTTCGGTTCAATTCCTGGTATCAAAAAAAAAAAGTTCTTGGGCTGGAGGTGTAGTTCAGTGGTAGGGTATAGTCCAGTGGTAGAGTGTTTGCCTAGCATGTGTGAATGTGTGAAGCCCTAGATTTGATTCCTAGCACTGGCAAACAAAACAAGCAAACAAACTAAACCTCTATGCCTTGTTGCTAAAAATCACTTTAAATAATGAAGACAGTTTGACCATTCTGTCTCCATACTTAAAATTTTTGAAATCTTAAATATTGAAAATCTTGTTTATATTTATATCAGCAAGTTGAAAGTTATTTAGGGGGTCAAGTAAAAATTTTAGTGACTCTGAAAATGATAATGTAATTATAGTAAGCAGTAGTCTTGCTAAAGTCATGGTTTATATTCCTTCAGATGTAACTACTATTCTGATGATGTAACTGATGGGTGATTCTAGGAATAATAATGTGAATTGATATTTTTTACCTATTAAGTCATCTTATGTCCTGAAAATCACTTCTATGTGTTTGAGAAGTGAGGTAGTTGTGTTTTGTTTATTATTTCCAAACTATACTGAGCACAAGTAGGGCTTGATTGAAGTAAACCTTAGCTTTCTTCTAATAATTACCAGCCTCAAGGCAGTGGGTACCTTGCTGCTTTGATCACAGCAATGGATTTTCTTTTCCTTTGATCTACAGTCTTGTACTTAAGCCCTGGATCAGCCATGCTCAGATTTTTCTATTATTACCCTGGTCTCATTGCTTAGTATATAAACCAGAATAAAATTGGTTGTCAATTCCATCTAATCCCTGATGTTTCTTGTTTTGTCTTTTATTACAATATTGAAGAAAGCTAGAAAAGACATGCCCTCACAACTATTTAACATTGTTCTAGAAGTTCTAGCCTAGCCACTGTTACAAGACCAAAATAGTTGAGATAGGGAGGAAATAAGTTACCATTATTAGAAGAATTTAAAGACCATGCAGTCCTAAATGTAAAATTAATTTTGATGGTTAAGGAAGTAAATGAGTGTAGTGTTCCTTTGTTTCTGAAACAACCCAATAACATAATGGGAAGAAAAAATCCCATTCAGAAAGTTATGTACTATATTAAAAAAAGTTATCTTTTTTTCAAGAAATATATAGGGCCAGTGTAGAGAAAACTACAGATCTTTACTGAGAAATATAAAAGATTTGAGTAAATGTAGCTATGCCGGGATTGTAGATTAGAAACGTAAAATTGTGAATTCACCCCTAGTTATTGTAGTGATGTTAGAAATATTCCTTTGAATAATATTTAGTAGCTGTAAAAATGATTCTCAAATTTGTCAGAAAGAACAAAGGAGAAATAACCAAAATAAACAAAATAAATTGAAATTATTTACTTAATAAATACTGCAATATTATTACTACCAGTAATTACGACTGCTTTATTGTCACTGGAATAATCTGAACAGTGGAAAAGAGTGGAAAATTCAGAAGCAAATCAATGAATGGATGCACCTATAGTGTAAATTAAAAGTAACATTTAATTTAGTGAGGAAAGAATATTAGACATTTGAATAAAATTATATTTATAAATCACACCATACACACAAAAATTCCAAATGATAGAAGACTTAAATGTAGAAACAAAACTATTTAAGACCACCTTCCTCAACAGAAATAGTAATTACTAACATAATATTAGGGATAGGAAAATCTTCTTTTGCATGGCTGCAAATGTTGACTATATGATGGAAAAAATCAACAGATTTGTCTGTATAAATATTACCATTTTTTCTGCACTTTTTCTTTTGTGGTACTGAGTATTGAACCCAAGTCCTGATATATGCTTGGCTGGCACACTACCATTGAGCTACATCCCCATCCCTAATTTTAGTTTTTTTTTTTTTTTTTTTTTTTTTTTTTTTTTTTTTTTTTTTTTTTTTTTTTTTTTTTTTTAAGAAAGACCCAGCTCCTTTATAAAAGATCTGTTGCTTTATCGTCTGTGACATGATGTAAGATACATAACTAGTTGTTCCACTAATATTGCTCTCTGTAATAATTTGATTCTTATATTAAAACAATCTTTTTTTCTAAGTGCCATTTGGGATTTCATACCCCAGTTCAGCAAGAATTTTCTTTATTTTGTCATAACTTTCATTTGAATATATTTGAGATTTCTTTCAAAGATCACAAGTATGTTCAAATTAATGATGTATAGATTTTGTGAAAGAATATATAGTTAGTAGAAGATATTAGTTCTATTGTTATTAAATCATAATAGCATGTGGTCTTTCTAATGTGGTATTAACATGCCCGTTTTATTTTTATTTTATTTTTTTTGCGGTGCTGGGTATTGAACCCAGGGCCTTTTGCATGCAAGGCAAGCACTCTACCGACTGAGCTATCTCCCCAGCCCCAACATGCCCATTTTAGATATTGGTATCTGAAATGAAGGCAGCCTCTAACTGAACATCTGTTTGCTATATTAATAAGTAGCTCTCTGCTTCACAACTTCTTCAGGTCACTTTACTAATTTATCAGAATGCCTACATGTTGTAAAATCCACCTACCTATATAATTCTTGCCCCAGTTGAGCTTACTACTTTTTTTTTTCTCTCTTTTCAGGTATCTGGCATAATTTTGTTCTTGCCCTCTTGGGTATTTTAGCTCTTGTTCTACTCCCGGTAATTCTCTTGCCATTTTACTACACTGGAGTTGGGGTGCTTATCACTGAAGTTGCTGAGGTAAATAATGGATTACTGGTACTTGGGGCATTCTTTCTCCAGATGTTGTGATATAATACTTAGCATTTAATGTCAGGCATTTTATTCAAGTTTTCATACAGAATGCTTAGTTTCTTCTGAAGAAATTACTGTAATCCTCTCAAATCTAAATATATAATGTTGGGAAATACATTGACTTTTTCTTTTCTTTTTTATTGTGGCAATAGGATTCAATACAGGGCACTCTACCACTGAACTATATCCCCAGACCCCCCACCCCTCTTTTTTTTGAGACAGAGTTTTAAAGTTGCCCAGCTTGGCCTTAAACTTCTGATCCTCCTACCTTAGTCTCCTGAGTTTCTGGGATTACAGGCATGTGCCACCAGGCCCAGCTCTTCCTGTTCTTTTAAGGAATTTTAAAATGTGTCTACCTGCTGGGGTTTTTTTTTGTTGTTGTTGTTTTGCACTACTGACAATTGAACCCAGGAAAGCTCTACACTAAGCTACATCCCCAGTCCTTTTTATTTTTTATTTGGGGATAGGGTCTCACTAAGTGGCCTAAGACTTGTAATTCTTGTGCCTCAGCCTCTGGGATTACAGGCATGCACCACTACAGCCAACTTACATAAAGGTTTCAGAATACTAATTTGAGTATCAAAAGCCTTTGACTTTTTAAAAATGCCATGGAAATTATTTTTGTTCTGAGTTACAAAGATAATATCAAGATTATCCCCATGTAGTTTGTTGATTAAATGCATCGTTTACCTTTACTGTTAATTTTATTTATTTATTTATTTATTGTGGTACGGGGATCGAACTCAGGGCCTTGTGCTTGCAAGGCAAGCACTCTACCAGCTGAGCTATCTCCCCAACCCACCTTTATTGTTAATTTTTATATCTCTGCTTTTGAGTCAGGTGTCTTTTCTCCCAAGAAGTAAGAAAGACGAAACCTAAGCTATCCAGATAAAACATTTCATAGGAGCTTAAGTTAATGTCTTCAACTTTGTACTTCATTCCCTCATACAATGACTACTATGATGGCACCAGATCCTCTTTTCAGACATTTTTAAAGGGAAAAATTGCTTTTGTGGGCAATTGGCTTACCTGTTCATAGTACTGATGGTATTGTCTGCATATTTGGGACTGTGTTTATATAAGGACTTATAAAAGGGTATATCTTTTGAGGATATGGGAAAGTTTCCCCCAAACCTGGGGAAAGCTGTATGTGTGTGTGTATATGTGTGTGTATGTGTGTGTGTGTGTGTGTGTGTGTATATGTGAGGGGGGGGAGAGTGAGAGAGAGAGAAAGAGAAAGAGAAAGAGGCAAGAGAGAGAGAGAGAGAGAGAGAGAAAATGATGCTGATATTGAAACCAGGTCCTTACAAATGCTAAGAATGCACTCTACCAACTAAGCTATATCCCTAGCCCTAATTGTTGAATTTTATTTTGGTAATTTTCTAGGACTATAGGTTTAGATTAAAATCTGGAATTTTTTTCTGCATTTTAAAAATATTCTATTTAATTAACTTAGTGTTTTTTACTATTACTTGCTCAAACTAGTCATAGCTTATCTTCACATATTGTCTGATTTGTTTTTTCCCTCTTCCCAAGGACTCACCTGCCATTGGACCTAGAGGCCTTTTTGTGGGAGACCTTGTCACTCATCTGCAGGACTGTCCTGTTACTAATGTGCAAGATTGGAATGAATGTCTAGATACCATCGCCTATGAGCCCCAAATTGGTTATTGTATAAGTGCATCAACTTTACAACAGTTAAGCTTCCCAGTTAGAGGTATGTCTAATACTTTAAATACAGCTACCTTCTATTCACTAACCCTTAGACTATGTAGATTTATTCTGTTCTAATATTTTTAAAATAAGTCAGTAAAATAAACATGCCCAAACGAATAGTTATGTTTGGTAAATTGGATACTGAATATATAGTTACTTCTACTGTATAGTATCGTTGAACTTCTAACTATTATAATATCGTATTTGACTTTTAGAGCTCTAGAAAATTCTTTCTGTTCATATAAAACTTGCATTAGGCTGGGTGCAGTAGTGCACACTTATAATCCCAGTGACTCTGGAGGCTGAGGCAAGAGGTTTGCAAGTTTTAAGCCTCAGCAATTTAGCAAGACCCTGTCTCAAAAAAAAAAAAAAAAAAAGGGTTGGGGACACAGCACAGTGGTAGAGTGTCTCTGGGTTCAATTTTCAGTACTCTACGCCCTCACCCCAGCACATGCCTATAATCCCAGCTACTCAGAAGGCTGAAAGGAGTATCATAAGTTCAAGGCAAGTCTGGGCAATCTAGCAAGACCTTGTCTCAAAATAAAATTTAAAAAATGGGCTGGGGTAGCCAAGTCATGGAACCAGTCTAGGTGCTTGTCAGCAAATGAATGGATAAAGAAAATGTGGTATATATACTCAATGGTGTTCTACTCAGCCATAAAGAAGAATGGAATTGTGGTCTTTACTGGTAAATGGATGGAACTAGAGAACAATATGCTAAGTGAAATAAGCCAGACATAGGAAGTCAAGGATTGAATATTCTTTCTCACATGCAGAATGTAGACCAAAATAAAGAGGAAAAATGGGGGTCTCATGAAATTGAAGGAAGATTGTTGGAGCAGAGGAAGAAGATTGAGGGGAAGGAGGAGGAATAGGAAAAAAGGGGAACAGTGGAGTAGAGTAAGGGGAATGGGGGAGGGAAGTGGGGAGGGAAAGAGAAAGAACTAGGGAATGAAATAGAGCAAATTATATTCTATATATATATGATTATGTCAAAATGAACCTCAATATTATGTATAAGTATAATTCAACAAAAAATTTGAAATATGGACAGGGGATATCATTCAGTGGTAAAGTACTTACCTAGCATGTGTGAAACCCCGGGTTCAATCCCCAGTACCATTAAAAAAACAAAACTTGTTAAATCAGCACTCGAACTCAACCATATCAATTAACTAAATTTCAGTACTTAAATATCCTTTAATATATCTTTATGCATGTATGGAGATATATAATAGTATCTTCATTTATATGTCTATAATTTTGAAATTAGTTTAAGTAACAAGAAGCAATTCTCCTTTGCGTAAACTTTCCCTTACATATTCTGGCTAAAATATACCAAAACTTAACCAATTCTCATGGTAGCTATGTGTGAATGGTGGCATATCTAAAGCTCTTTGGGGTGGAGTTATTTTATATATTTTATGTGATAGAAATCCAGAGAAGTTATTTTGGCTTATGGAAATACCACTTGAGGTCAGATATGTTGTCCTGTACAGCAGATAACAGGACTGAAGTAAGTTTCTTCTCAGGACCCACTAAACATTTTGAGTTCTCTTAGCTTTAAAAAGTCAGCAACTTGACTCGGTGCAGTAGTGCACACCTGCAATCCCAGTGAATTTGGATGCTGAGGTAGGAAGATTGCAAGTTCAAGGCCAGCCTCAGCAATCTAGTGAGGCCCTAAGCAACTTAGTGAGACCTGGTCTCAAAATAAATAAGTTAATAAATTGTGTGTGTGTGTGTGTGTGTGTGTGTGTGTGTGAGAGAGAGAGAGAGAGAGAGAGAGAGAGAGAGACTGTTGGGGAGAGAGAGAGAGAAAGAGAGGGAGAGGGAAGAAGAGGAGAAGAGAGGAGAGGAGAGAGAAAAGAGAGAGCACTAGGGATGTAAGTCAATAGCAAAAAGTATCCCTGGGTTCAATCTCCAGTACCCCCCCCCCCAAAAAAAATCAGCATTATTTTTTTTTCTTTCTGTAGTACTGAGTATTATTGAATGCAGGGGGCAATCTACTATTGAGCTGTATGTATCTCCAGCTCTTTTTAAATTTTTTTTAATTTTTAGACAGATTATCACTAAATTTTCCAAACTGATCTTAAACTTGGGATCTTCTTGTTTCCACCTCCTGAGTTGCCGGGAAATCATCTGTACTCTATACAAAATTGTTGGGCCCAAATTTTAAAGTGTTCCAAAATATAAATTATGCTCACAGCCTTTAAGTCAAGAAATCCCTAGATATTTGTCCACATCTACTGGTGTGAGTAAACATGATTAATGATTGATAATAATTTTACTAAAATATTGTATGCAACAAAGGCAAAGTAGTGAGAACAATTTTTAATTTTTTTTCAAATTTAGTCTTCCATATAACTTTATTTTCAGTGCTTGGGTTTGAACTCTATCATTAAGCTATATTCCCTGCCCTGTATAACCCACTTTTTAAAAATTTTTTAAAGTTGTAGATGGACAACAATACTTTTACTTTATTTATTTATTTTTATGGGATGCTAAGGATCAAACCCAGTACCTCACACGTGCCAGGCATGCGCTCTCCCACTGAGCTACAACCCCAGCCCCTGTATAACCCATTTTTAAGAACCTTTATTTTAAAAAAAAAAGAACCTTTATTTAAAAATAAATAAATATATAAATATATAAAAGTCCCAGCTTTAGCAATTAACCAGTGTTTTGTTATCTAACCAGCCCACTTTTGGTGGGAGTATTTTAAAGCATAGCCCAGGCACCCTATCATTTCACCCATAAACTTAAGCCCCTCTTTATAAGGTGATTACTCTTTAAACATGACCACAATACCATAATCATACCTAACAAAATATCTTGTTGCTGTTTAGTTTTCCTTAATTTTTTTTAATGGTGCTGGGGGGTTGCATCCAGGGCTTCACATATACAAGGCAAGCACTCCCACCACTGAGCAGCATCCCCAGACCCCTAATTTGTTTTTTATACTTGATTTAATTTGATTTCTGAATCTCTTTTAAGTTGTTAGTAATTCCCTGACTGTTTTTGAAATGGTATTTGTTTATTGAAGAAACTGAATCCTTTGTTTTATTAAACTTCACGTGTTCTGGGTTTTTCTACTTATATCTTATTCTCATGATATCACTTATATGTTCAAATGCCCCCAGTTTCCCATAAACCAGTGGTTAAGTCTAGAGGCTTGATTTGATTCAGGATCCTCCTTGTTTTTTCTTTTGGCAGAAATGCTTCATAGGTAGTACTTGGTATTTCCTAATAAGTCATACCAGAAGGTATTTGTATTCTCCCATTTAGTAATGTTAAGATTATTCAGTGGACCAACCTGATTCTTGAAGGTTGAAATATTTGTCAGTTTTCCCTATTCTCAAGATTTACCATCTTCCAAAACCTTTCAGAAGTAGTTAGGCCCTTCTTCACTACTACTTCAGAAAGGGCCTTGGAATTATTATTACAAAACCTACTGAGACCCTTTAACTCCAACTTTATGGGTGGATAAGTTTATGAGGACAGCTTACCTAGCGGTAAGTGCCACTTGTGATTTCAGATTGAATGGATTGCTTTTTGTAATGTAAAATCAAACTGCAATAAGTAGCTGTCAAGCTAAACACTGAATTATGCAGCTTCCAGATTCATATGTCATTTTATTTACTTTTCATCTTTAAAAGGCTATTTTTTTACATAACAGATTCTAATAATCAAATAAGCACTGTTTCTCTTTAGCATACAAACGGCTAGATGGTTCCACTGAATGCTGTAACAATCACAGCCTCACAGATGTGTGCTTTTCCTACAGAAATAACTTTAATAAACGTTTGGTAAGTTGCCCTGAGGCAATCTTGCTTGTCTGATATAATTATTACAAAATAAATATAAAAAACTATAATGGAATCTATGAAAACTTCTACCTTTTTTCTGTTTACTTTGTATCATTTTATTAATATCTACATTTCAGATGTTACATTTCATCTGAGTCTGAGAATCTTTAAAAATTTTATAGGACTGTAGTATCTTGTATGGTCATGGTGGGATATTGAGAGCTAATTTATAGTACATGCACATAAATAGCATTTCTTTTATATGAAGAGTCACTCCTAATATACTAGATGACATGAAAAATATTGACAAAATGTGACTTGGATTTAATAAATCAGTAAATCATTTTAATATTGACTAATTAATGTTTTATTCACAGCATACATGTCTACCTGCCCGGAAAGCAGTTGAAGCCACTCAAGTTTGTAGAACTAATAAAGATTGTAAAAAAAGCTCAAGTTCAAGTTTCTGCATAATACCTTCTTTGGAAACTCACACTCGCTTAATAAAAGTAAAGCACCCACCTCAAATTGATATGTTGTATGTAGGACATCCACTGCATCTTCACTATACAGGTGGGTATTATTGTTGTAGACCTGTAGGAAATTGTTAAGATTGCCTGTATTCTCAGTGTAAAAATTCAGTAGAAGTTCTTGTATTATTTTTTTATTATAAATTTGATCATTTGTCAAAGTTTTATTTACTTGTTCTTAAGCATCAAATGGCAGTAGGCAATAGGAAGTTAATCTGAATTTCTGAAGCAAGAAAGAGCCTGCCTATGAACAGTTATGAATTTTTACCTCCCCACTATTTATGTCTAAGTTAAATAGGTGATCTCTTAGAGATGTTCTCTTGAGAGTTTATTAAATTTATTCAAGCTCCCCAAAACAGTGGCAAGAGACCCATACCCTAGACAATGCATGGGCATGTATGCATGACATGTGAATCTTAGTACGATTTCAAAGCTGGGCAAGCATAGTCATTTTACCAGTGGCAACCTGATTGGACAAAATACATAACTTCTCCATATGGCTCATATAGTCTAACTCATTTTATTGTGCAAGATTCCTAATGTTATTTTTTCTTACAACAATTTATCAACAGTTCACACTTTTAAAGTGTACAAATTAATGATTTTTAATATGTCCCTGTCTCAAAATAAATAAAAAGAGCTGGAGATATAGCTCGGTGGCAGCATGCCCCATACCAATTAAATAAATCCCCAGCACCAAATAAATAAATAAATATAAGACTTTTTCGTTGCTTCGTAATCATATCCTGAGAAACAAATCTGGGTCATTTTTCTTACTTATTCGTTTGACACTAAATGACTCTAGACTGCAGTGACAGTATACCCTCAACACATGAAGACATATCCCTAGTTGGGATAATTCAAAAGCGTGTACTATGGGTTCTGCCTAATTACAGGATAGGTTTTAGTGTTTAAAACAAAGACAGGATTTTGTAATCCACAGAATAGGAAAGACTTTAAAGATCCCCTCATCTTAATCCATGTTTTAGCAATGAAAAAAGACCTGAGACCAAAAAGAGGTTAAATAGCATAATAGTTGTAGCAAATGTGATTTTAAGGTTATAACTCTTTGAAAGGATAATAGCTCTTCAATGTGAATTATAGAATATTTTTTCAGTTAAACTCTGTATTTAGTAATCATATTTCATATATAGTCAGTTTTAGCTTATTCTTGCTTTTTCAATTATAAATACATACTGGGACATGAATTCTTTCATTCCATTAATTTTATTATCTGTTCTGGAATAATTGATTACTTTTATATGAGAGGCATATAGCCTGCCTATATATGGTTAGGAAGGGCTTTCTCAACCAGTTTAATAGGCTAGCCTAACTTTTGACCATATGATAAAATTTATAATGCTTTTATTTGTCTGATATGAATAATATTTGTTATTCCTGGTTTCTCCTTTTTAGTGAGCATCACCAGTTTTATCCCACGTTTCAACTTTCTAAGCATAGATCTGCCAGTGATTGTGGAAACATTTGTCAAGTATCCTTTCTGGTGTGAAAAAATGTTTTTAAAGTGTTTGGGGGCTGGGGATATGACTCAGTGGTAGAGAGCTTGTCTAGCACACGTGAGGCACTGGGTTCAATCCTCAGCACCACATATAAATAAATTAAAGATATTATGTCCATCTACAACTGAAAAAATATTTTAAAAAGTGTTATTTAGAGCTTGGTCAGTTTTACCTTGAATAGAGTATTGGAATTTTACAAGTATCACTTAATTACTAACAACTAAAAAAACTCTTTAAAGAAGTTGAAAGAGCGCAGACTGTACCTGGAAGGGAAACAGTTGGAGAAAAAAAATTGGTCAGGAAGGGAGAAAGATAAAGATGTGAAAGGTGAGGAATCCAGAACTTAAAAGACGGATTTACAGATCTAAAACCTTTTAGTATATAAAGGATGAAAGCTTCAGTTACTAGTGAGATGAAGAATTCTGCCCCATCTGAGCTTGTTAGTTTTGACCAAATGGAGGACAGTTCTTACATGAATAACTAGGAATTATGTAAATGCATTCCACTGGTCCATTAAGGAATGCCTAAGGAAGATCAAACCAGTTTACATTACTAAAATAGCAATTCAGAGGACAAAAATCTCATGTAGTCTTTAGCATATCATGTTTGCATATAAAAAGTGAATTTTTAAAAGAAATTATTACATAGTTGGAAGACTTCTTTATTTTTGACACTTTAAATCTTTAAATTTCTTTCCTTGGTGATTTTGAACAAAATGAAATAGAGAACAAATGAGCAGTTACTAAAAAGAAATGTGTATAATCAAGATCACATCTTGGAGACTGCAACTTTGTCACAGAGATACTTAATGCTATAAACTTATAGATGATAATAAAATAAAGCAAGGCTCAAGGGTCAAAAGCTTTATTTCCTCATATGAATGAAGTCTTTGTAAAAACCAAAAAAGTAATTTTGGGACCGAGTGTATAGCTCAGTGGTAGAGTGCTTATCTAGCATGTGTGAGCCCTTGAGTTCCATCCCCAGCACTGTCAAAACAAAATGAAAAAAATTTCCCCCATCTCCTATTCCTTCCACATTCCTTTCCCTGGTGTCATTAAAGGATTAGAAAGACTTAATCTTCCTAGGAGTTCATTATAGATTGGTTTGTCTATAAGTAGTTTGCCTTATTTTTCTTGTCAAGGTATCTAAGAAGGAATGACAGAAATGTAAAGAAAGTAGAGAAATCTGTTGTAATATCAAATTCAGTCCCCAAACTGTATCTTCTTCTGACTCAAATAAAGATGGTTTCCACTCACTCAAAGCTGGCTCCTTAACTGATTTTAACCCAGGTACCTGATTTCCCTCTCTGGAGCACTGGCTATTGTTAATGCAGTGCCCTGCTTTGCTTTGGATGGTCAGTGGATTTTAAACTCTTTCCTGGATGCCACCCTTACCTCAGTAATTGGAGACAATGATGTCAAAGATCTGATAGGATTTTTCATCCTACTTGGTGGCAGTGTTCTTTTGGCTGCCAATGTGACACTAGGACTCTGGATGGTCACAGCACGGTAATATTTGCATTCATCTGACAGGTCTCTGAGTTACAATATACAACTATGTGGTGATGTTCATTGCCATTGAAATCTTTACTTGGTATGAAATGTAAAGTGTTTCCTTAAAATTACATTTTAGCCTACATCTTTATGCTCCTCCTATATCCAGAGTACCCAAACTCTGGTGGAGGATGAGCAAAAGAAATGAAAGGCATAGTCCCTGACTACATTCTAGTTTTAAAGACTGAATGTACACACTTCACATGCTTGTGGAACAATTTATAAACAATTGCAAATTCATTCTTGTAATATCATTTTGTGTGACTACATATTGTCTTGAAATAGTATAAAGGAGAACAGAATTGGGTGAAAATAATTGAAAAAAACTTAAAAGCACCAGTAATCTGGATTTGAAGGAGACCAGACTTTGGCCAAGTGGAAGGGTGAGTGTGTTCTTGGCCTATATCTCATGTCCTTTTTCTTGTTTCAAAAGTATTTTACAGTTTATTGGTGTATTATTTTTGTACTTTGAAAACTGTGAGGAGTCTGATTTTAAATTAATAAACTTCTATAAAAGAAAAGAAACTGCTTACATGAAAGGGAAAATCTTTGTCAAATGATACCAAATAAAACCAAAATTGGAAGCAGGGCCAGTGATATGAGATGGTTTTGTCCCACAAGCATTGTTTCATTGATAACGTGTCTCCACATCCTCATGATGAAGCACTAACCTTGATATTCAGAGCCAGCTGCATAAAGTGTCTCACACCAGCAGCTTGTGAGCTGAGGCAGTTAGGACCAAACCTCAGAGCTCAACTGGGTCCTCTGACAGATCACAAGATAAACCCAGCATCTTCAGTAGACCTGGTTACCCTTCTCTTATAGAGGTTTGAAGCTTGGAACTCTTCCAGGGTAGACATTTTTTCTTGTGCTACTAAGGCCATCTGGGGCCTATCTTTAAGAAGCAACAACCCTAAATCCTGAGCCATACTCTGTCCTCACCAGCGGCTCCCATGTTTCTCTGTGTTGGGTGATTAAACACCTAGTCCTTGCTTTCTATCTCTCCCCTAAGCTACCTCTGTGGGTCCATAGAAGACTTGGTAGTATAGTGAGAATGGCTGCATATGAAAGGATACGAACTTGGATTTGCCAGAGCCTGGGAACAGACTCTTGAATCTGAAAGAGCCATACCTGGTTTGAGGTCTTGTGGAATGAAGCTGCATCCCTGGGAAATTTGGGAAGTCGACAGGCCAGTGTGAAGCTGTTGGTCTTTGAAGTGTATGAGCATGCTGGTTCTTTGATGAGAAATGCACACTTTTCTCATACACTCAAGAGGTGATAAAAGGCAATAACTTATTAATAGCCATGTATCCAACTTCTTCACTAAGTGAGGTACTCTATGGGTTACCTTTTTCAGATCATTAGTTGCTCTTTCAGCACTAAAACTTTAAAATCATTTTTAAGAAACTTTTTAGATTTTATTAGAATTTTGCCTTCCTTCTTAAACAGAAATTATATTTTGAATAATTTTAATGTTTTATTAATAACTTGGGTTATCAGTTAATACCAATGCTAAAACCATACAAATTATTGGTTATCCCAGAAAAAAATGGCATTTGTTCTACTCTTAGGTAGAACAGTCATTCTGGACCAAAGTGTATTAGCATATGCTTAGACCTGTTTTGGTAGTACACCTTAGAGACTGCACATGAAATACTTAGGTAATTAACTTGTTTACATTTGAATTAAGCAGTTTACTAATGAAAATTTATGTGTACAAGTCAATTTTTTTAAAACTTAGGAAAAAAATTTGTGTGTGTGGTGCTGGGGATTGAATCCAGGGCCTCATGCATGCTAGGCAAACACTCTGCCACTAAGCTATATCCCCAGGCCAAGAAAAACATTTAATACAGGAAATCCTATCCATTAACTTCTATTTCTGGGTAAAAGCAAAAATGCAACCTCATTTTATTTTAGCTTTTAAACACCTTGCTCTGTTGATCCATAGGGTCAGGATTTGGGAACACGGTCACAAGAAATTGAGCAGATTAGTACCATTTATATAGAAATGGCCTCATTGTATAAGAAAGGAAATGTTATGTGTTGTCTTGTTAGTTTGACTGTGGGCTCTTCTAGAACAAGGACTATGTCATATTCAGCTCTGCATCCCTGGCACAGTGCATGAGACATCATAAGTACTTAATTAATGTGGTTGAATGGATGGTGATTAGTGTTATTTATGGATTAGAAAAGCATGTTTCTATTTAAGTAAGCTGTAAAGTATTATTGAATATTTACTGTAAATATATGTTAACATAAAAAAAACTTGGAAGCCCTTTATGTCCTTGGTGTATTATCATCTTTCTGGAAAAAATTCATTTTGATTTCTGTAGAATGATTAGAAAACATTAATTATTTTGAGGATTTGAAGAAAGTGTTCTTTCTGTGTTGTCACTTTGTTCAACAGTTAAACTTTTATTCTCAGTGTTCCTACTCTGTATTGTTTACATTTTTGAAAGTTTTTTTAATCTCCTACACTCTGTAGAGAATGTATATATTCTTTTTAGCATCTCAGTTTGAAAAGACCTGCAATTAAACTTGATCTTTTGATAATAACTCTGCTAGGTTGTTGTCTGTTCTAACAGCAAATTATAAACTTGTGATTCATGGTTGTGTGACTCTTGGTCATCATTTTGTCCTGGGATATTTATTGAATGTCCACATACTGATGGTGCACAGGTATTTTTTTTTCTGTAGATCTTTTGACTGTTCTGTAATTCATTCTTAAGCTTTAACTTGAAGATATCATAATTGCCAGCATTTGGTGTTTAGCAATAAAAGAATTAATGTTTATCAGCATTTTATGTTTGTCACCATCTATGTGTTGTCTCTAAACAATGTCTCTGTTCTGTCAAAATTGTTCTGCTTACCTGGAGTAAGATCTTAGTCGTTTTAAAATTCCTGATCTAATATCAGCCTTCAGTTTTCATTCATATAAGAGTTGTTGCAGGCCTTGGAAAGAAGTCTTCTAAATAAGGTTCCCGTGTTCTCACTACTATCTTGGAAATGACTGGTTTATGGATGAAGAAAGAAGACTATCATGTTTCCTTAGTGTGGACAGAATTCTGTAAGTTCACTTGGGTTCTGAGAATTCCTGAAAGAAAGTATTTTAACTGTAACATTTGGTTTCTTTGTGACCTTTTGTGCCAGTGCTTCCTCCCTTCTTCCTAGGTCAACCTTCCCCCACCCCAGCCTTCCTTCCTCTGTCCTCACGTGTTTGTGTGTGTGTGTGTGTGTGTGTGTGTGTGTGTGTGTGTGTCTTTCTCCCTCTCTCTTTCATTCATTTCCTCCCTTGTGCCCAGGGCCAGCCTCTCTCCACCCTTGCCCTTCTCCCTCTCTCTTTCTCTCATTCATTACTAAGAACAAGATAAATCAGCTGGGAATTTAGCCCAGTTCCTGATTAGCTAGCCTCATTCCACTCCTTCTCACCTCTGATCATGTTATACTACAGTTAAGAGCCACAAGATTAAATGACCGGTTATCTAAACCACTTTGTAAACACCTTTATTGATAAATACTATAAAATTCACCCATTTGAAAGTGTATGATTCAATGTGAAACCATTTTTCTTTTAGTGTCTGATCAAACAATAGCATACATATGTGTTATGGTTTGGATATGAAATAGCCCCAAAAAACTTCTGTTAATGAAGGAATATTTAGAGGTGAAATGATTAGCTTGTGAGAGCTGTGACCTAATCAGTTCATCCTAGTTTAAATGAACTAACTGGGTGGGACGTGACTGAAGGAGGTGGGTTGCTGTGGTCATGCCCTTGGGGATTTTATTGTTTTCCCCTGGCTTCTTTCTCTTCTTTCTCTGCTTTGTGGCCACCATGAGCTGAGCAGCGTTTTTCCACCACACCCTTCAGCCATGATGCTCTGTCTTACCCTTGGGCCCACAGCAGTGAAACTTGCCAACCATGGACTGAACCTCTAGAACTGTGAGCCAAAATAATTTTTTTTTCTCCTTTAAGTTGTTCTTTCAAGTATTTTTATAGCAACAAAAACCTGACTATGTGCTTTGGTATAATCTAAACTTCTAAGTACATGTACTTGTGATAAAACACTGGGAGGAAAAAAATTGTGTTCAATTATTTCACAACTATATTAACTCTGGGGTGGTTTTAGTACTGGAATAAAGTTGAAGTAAAGGTAAAATATGTGAATGTACTTTCTTTGAGAACAGCCTTTTTAATCAGTATATTTGCAAACTCCTCTTGTTATTTAGGAAATATTAATTTGAATAATCCATTGTATATTTTATCAGGCCATGTCAGATGAATTCAATGAGAGGAAAGACTATTTTGGAATCTAATGCTACAATACGATATACTCAGGGTGGAGGTAGAGAAAAATGTCTAGAGGAAGTTGTAATTGTAATTACAAAACAGGTCAATAATATCGTATATTTCAATTTCCTACTAAAGAGGGGGGAAATTCCTTATTTATTTTACTTAGCTAACTATTAATAGATAATCCATAATTGCCCCATCTTATTAACTGTATGTTTCTCAAACTTTTCTACTGACATGTTGCATTGTAGTGCAGGGAAAACCCTGAAGGATCTAAGAACAAAATTCTGTAATTAACTCTCCACAGTATAAAATTGAAGTCTTACTTTATCTTAAATTCAATTGGATTTTGCATTCAATCAATCGGCTATCATAAAGCCATTTCTCCTCTTACAGGTATGAAATACTAAACTGTCAAAGATTTAGATTGTAAGAATATTAAGATTTTCTTCCTTTCTAAAACATATTGATAGTATTTTATGGCAGCTGATCTATAGACTAGTGACATTTTGATGGTACTTCGGTCCATCTGAGTGAAATTAGGAAAAGAAAGATTGTGTATATTGGTTTTAATTACAATGAGGTATGTGTGATACTATAAATCTGCCTGCTACTCTTTATCAAAGAGCTCCCCTTGGACTGGGGGTATAACTCAGTTGATAGAGTGCTTGCCTCACATGTGCAAGGCCCTGGGTTCAATCCGCAACACCACACACACACACACACACACACACACACACACACACACACACACATAAAGAGCTCCCCTTTATTTGGAGTATGGAAACACATACTTAATTTCCTTTAGCATTGACAGGTTGTGCTCTATAATGGCTTTTTTATAACTGACACACTTAGTGGCAAGGCATAGGTTTCCAGCTTTGTGTATACTCTTACCTCCCCCTAAATTATCTGACTTCCAAGTTCTGACAAATCTATTGGATATAAACTGACATTTCATTGCAATTTCCATTTCTTAGATTTTTCATAAAGCTGCACACCCATCTATTTATTTGTCCATTTAGATTTTTCATTCTGCCAGTTGCTTATTGCTATCCATTGCCCAGCTTTCCACTGGGTATCCTAATTTTTGTTATTGATCCATAGGAATTTCTTATATATTATAGATCATTGGTCAACAGATTACAGCTTGTAAGCTAAATCCTAAATTTACTACAAATTTTTGTAAATTAAATTGTATTGGAACACAGTCACGTTCATTCATTTATGTATTGTCTGACTGCTTTTTTCCTACAATGGCTAAGTCGAGCAATTGCAACAGAGACCATATAGCCCACAAAGCCTAAAATATTTGCTGTATTTTATAAATACACAGAAGAACCCATGTTCCAGATATCAATCTCTTACTCATTTAAGATGTTGCAGATCTATTCAGGAGGTTGATGGAGGAATGTCACGAGTTTGAGACCAGCCTGGGCAACTTAGCCTGTCTCAAAGTTTATATAAAAGGACTGCAGTATTGCTCAGTGGTGGAGCACTTGCCTAGCTTGTGTGGAGTCCCTGGGTTTGATTCTCAGTACCAGGGGGGGAAAAAAAACAAAGATGTTGCAAGTGATTTTTCACAGACTATTACTCATCTGTTAATCTTATTTATGAGGTCCTTTGTTTAATAAGGATCTTTAGTTTGATATAGTCAATTTTATTAATTTGATTAATTCTTTGTGTTTTGTGCATCTTATTAAAAATGTCCTATTCCAGGGTCACAATAATATTCTGCACTTTCTTCTCTGCTTTAGAGTTGTACTTTCACAATGAGATCTTTAATTCCTAAAAGATATGATATTAAGTAAGGAACCCAGGTTTATTTTTCTATATAGACTTAACTACACTTAAAATAGACATCATAGGGACTAGTGATAGAGTGCTTGCCTAGCATGTGTGAGGCATTGGGTTGGATCCTCAGTACCACATAAAGATGATAGATTGATAGATAGATAGATAGATAGATAGATAGATAGATAGATAGATAGATAGAATAAAAGGTATTGTGTCTATCTGCAACTAAAAAATTTTTAAAAATAGACAATAGTATTTTTCTTAATATGGTGCCTAGTATACTCAAGTATTATGTAGTTACATGGCTTATTTTCAGAATATGGAATTATGATATGTTTGGTCCTGATAGTTCAGTCCTCACTAGTGTTAGATGCTGCCTTGTTTTGGTATGCCTTCTAGACTTCCAGGATTTCCAATGCTTTCAGGCTGGTTCCGGTTTTCTGAAGTGCCTACCAGACCTGGCCCACCCCAGCCCACCCCGTTTTTTGTAGTCCAGGGGATGTAGCTCAGGGCCTTGTACATTCTAGGTAAGCACTCTACCACTGTGCTGCATACCCAGACCTTTTTATTTATTTATTTTTATTTTGAGACAGAGTCTCACTAAGTTCCCCAGGTTGGTCTCATTTGCAATTCTTCTGCCTCAGCCTCCCAAGTAGCTGGGATTATAAGCATGTGCCACTGCATCCAGCTGGCCTTGTTCCTTTTAAGCATTTCTTCCCCTGATCAAAATGGACCAAATGTCACAATATTTAAGCTACTGGTTAAGGATTTTGCTTACTGAAACTGATCAAAATAAGCTGTGTTCATAGGAGTGTTCACTGATGGTAATGTAAGCCAATATTTAAATCTGGCTTTATGAAAACAGTAGCTTAACAGAAGGAGACACTGCAGCAAATCAATATTGGAAAGAATTTGGAGCAGGTTGTCCTTTGAGGCCACCAAATCAGATAATAGAAAACCCTATGCTCTCTGCATCATTTGGGGTGTTATATTGCAAAATAAACTGTTTTATGTGTTCACTTAAATTTTTTTTCTTTTTTTAGTTAGAAAAGCAATTAAACTTTTTAAACCATGTGTGTCCTTTTGTACATCTTTTCCCCATATTTCCCTGTAGTGATTGTTACTTTGTTGCTTTTCATGAATCCAGACTCACATTTTTACAGAGGTTTTACAAACTTTTAGGCCCTATTTTAATTTCTTTTATTGTCCCTGACTCTCATACTTTTTTATAGCATTCTTTTCTTACCTTTTGACTCCTTTGTTTCCATCCTTAATGGCTTCTAATTTTTCTTCCTAGGCTTTATGTATCACCAGAAATCTACATTGTAGGTAGCACTGTGCAATTTACAGATTGTTCACTTCTCCAGTTCAGGGCACCCTTTTTCTGTCATGGAAATTCCCAGGAAAAAGATGTTGGTAATCAGGAATTTGTTTGGAGAGATTCGAACTAGAACAAAAAAAAATGCAATTTGGGTGGCCTTTATAGCAAAATTTCTTTCTTGCTATAAAAAAATTGCAAGTGCATTATAGATAACAAGGTAATGAAAATAGTGATTTATTGAAAAAATAGGATTATATTAGACAAACTAGTAAGCTGCGGTTTAAACCTGACAATGTATGATTACAAGCATTTTTCCATGTTATTAATAGTCTGGTGTTATTTCAATGGTCATACAATATTGCTATGTAAAATATGCTGTAATTTAATCAACTCCTATTCTTTCCAGTTTTTCAATATTTATAAATATAGTCATTAGGAATATCCTTACAACTAAATTATTTTGCATATTTATGTTTCTATATAATTCTAGAAAAATCTTAGGAAAGTTCTAGAGGAAATATTGCTACTTTAAAGTGGGAGCAAAGTTTTAATTATATATATGCTTGTTGCATTTGAATTTTTTTTTGGAGGGTGGGGTAGTACCGGGGATTGAACTCAGGTGCACTCAACCACTGAGCCACATCCCTAGCCCTTTTTGTATTTTATTTAGAGACAGGGTCTCACTGAGTTGCTTAGTGCCTTGCAGTTGCTGAGGCTGGGTTTGAACTCTCGAACCTCCTGCCTCAACCTCCTGCTGGAATTACAGGCATGAGAGAATTTTTATCTGTTAATTGGGTATGCAAAAATGACCAGGAAAACCTCAAACTTGTAATCCTTCTATCTCAGCCTTCTGAGTCATTGAGATTGCAGGTGCACACCATCACATCAGGCATATTTTGCCATATTTTAGAATATGAATCTTGTATATGTTATACTAAGAAATGCATATTGGATAAAAATGGTTCTGTTTTTTCCTGCTTGTTACCATTCTTCAATCACTGGAACTGATACATACTATCCTCTCTCTCTCTCTTTCTCTCTCTTTTTCTCCTCCCTACTGGGGCTTAAACCCAGGGACTCAGATACCAGTCAAGTGCTCTCCCACCAAGCTACATCTCCAGATCTCTTATTCATTTATTTTTTTATTTTAAGACAGTGTCTTGCTAAATTGCCCAGTCTGGCCTCTAACTTGTAATCCTCTTACCTCAGTCTTTAAGTTGCTAGGAACACTAATGCACTGATGTCCACTACTGCACCTAACTACAGTCTTTTGTTCATTTTATAAATACTTACAACACACTATATGCTAGAAACTGTTCTAGGCTCTGGGATTGTACTAGTCAATAAGACAGTTTTTCTCTTTAGTATTGTTAAGGAAAAAAATGCCATTTGGTTTTAAACCAGTAAATATATGCTGAGTGCTGAGTTTTGCAAGCACAGAGCGGTAACCTTCAAGTCAGAAAGTTAGTAGAGGCCAAGTCTTAGAAATACATTGAGGACAGGATAGGCTTTAGTTTCACTGAAAATATGGAGTCAGTGAAAATTTCAAGCAAGAGAATTCAATAAGAAGGTAAAGCATGATGGGAGGGAAATAAAACTGGTAGCAAAGAAATTGGTGAGGAGACTGAAGTAATCTCTGGCGAGAGATGATGGTAATGTAGGATGAGGTGATGTCAGTCTAGAGCAAAAAAGAGAAAATAATGAGGACAAATTCAAGAGTAGAACCCAGTGTATTTGATGGTTAGGTATAGAAGATACAGAAAGGGTCAAGAAAGTGAGCACAGGAGTGCATGACCATAATCCTAACCTCTTGGGAGCCTGAGGCAGGAGGATCGAAAGTTTGAGATAATCCTGGGCAAATTAGTAAGACCCTGTCTCAAAATAAAAAAAATAAAATGTGCTGGAAGTATAGCTCAGTGGGAGAGTACCTCTGGGTTCAATCCCCATTACAAAATTATATATATATATATAACTTTTTTCATTTGAAAGGGGAGCAGAGAAAGTATGGGACCTGGAGAAGGATGTAGGGGGATGTTGTGTTAACCAATGGGAGAGGCACATGCATATTTTTGGTACTAACGGAAAGGACAAGATAAAATAACCAAGGGAGGAACTGGGGTTCAGAGCACAAGTACAATAGATAGCAGCCTTCAGTAAGAGGGATATCCTTTCTAAAAGGAAGTAAAGAGGAAAAATGTGGGTGCAGGCTTAGTTTTCTGTGGGTTTGTTGGAGAACCTCATGTGGTTCTCTATCAAACATCACATGAGTGTCTAGAATGATGTTTGGCATAGAGAAGGTACCTTAGTAATGTTTGGTGAGTAAGGTGAAGTCCTTACATAACTGCAAGCAGAAGCAGAGCCAACTGTACTTCTAGATAAAATCTGTCAAGAGAGTCACTAGAGGGACGAGAACAAGGTGCTCAACTCTGAGATAATAGCATTGGATGTCCTAATTTTGACAATGTTCTGTGTTTACCTAACTTCTCAGGAAACAGGCTGAAGTAGAGAAGTTGATGTCCAAAATAAGTCATTAAGGCATAAAAAGTATTTTGAGCTGGAGGCTATTGAGTTCCTGAAATCCCTTATCTGCCTAAAAGAAGGGCCTACCAAAAGAACTCAATTATCATAAATCCCCTTCCTAGGAGGAGCTTAATTTATCTTTCAAATATTCATCTTTCAGAAACATTGGTTTTTGGGGGCTGGGGATATAGCTCAGTTGGTAGAGTGCTTGCCTCACAAGCACAAGGCCCTGGGTTCAAATCCCCAGCACTGCAAAAAAAAAAAAAAAAAAAAAAAAAAGAAACATTGGTTTTTTCTATGAGTACCTGGTTTTCTCCTATCTCTTCTAAGAATTCATTTGTTTTCTGAGAAGGGTCCTCTGCCCCTCCTCATTCCCTGTTAAGATGGCATATAAGCCCCAAATTCTAACCATCTCCTCAAGTCATATTTCTTAGGGAACTCCCATGCCTACCTACATAATAAAAATCCATTTTTTTTAAATATCACTACTCTGTCTTTTATCAGCTTAATTTGCAGGTCCCCAAGAACATAAGAGGGTAGAGTTTTTCCTCCCTGACAATGTAAAACAGGCATGATATTTGAAGCTTAATCTCCAATGATTCACGGAGAGAGATAATAAAGCATATATAGCAAAACATCAATAATTGTTAATCTGGGTTAATGATATAGGGGAATTCGTTGTACTCTTAAAATTTTTCTTGAAATTCTTTCAAAATAAAATTATTTTTAAAAGAACAGGTGTCTGCATTTACTGATCATCTCTGCTTTTTTATATTCTATTCTATTTCCAATGTCAATACCTTTTTATTTCACAACTTCCCATGAGTGCAACGGGTGAGGAATTTGAAAGATAGCTGCTTCTGGGGTTTAGACAAACTTTGTCTCTATGTCTTCATTTCTTGCTCTTTAGAACAGGAATATCTTTTAACTTTCGCCTGATAAACTGAAATAGATGCACAGTAGCACTCAAGAAGTACTATTATTTACTCTTCCAAGACAAATTCACATCACATCTCCTATATGAATCTGTCCCTCATCACTCCCATGATACCCATGATTAATTTGTATCACACCACACATTTAGCTAAATCACTTTATAATACATCCTTGAATTCTCCCAATAACTTTCCACGTTAAGTTATAATTTTCTCTACCTTACTGGTGAGGACATTTAATGAAGTTAAATGACATAGCTTAGGTCATACTGCTGAGGTAAATACAGAATGTGAACTCAAGTTCTTTTAGCCCCAAGTCATATTTGTTGTTATACTACAATTTGATATTTCTCATTCTCAAGTGTTTTGGGGTTTTTGTTTTGTTACTTGAGGTGGGATCTTGCTGTGTTGCTCAGGCTAGCTTTGAACTGGGCTCTTCTATCTGACCCCATGCCTCTGCCACCTGAGTAGCTGGTACTACAGGCACACACCACTGTGCCCAGCTTCTTCTTTTCTTCCTTGTTTCTGGGGATTGAACCCAGAAGCATGTTACAACTGAACAACATCCCTAGCACTTTTTATTTTGATTTTGATACAAGGTCTCACTGGGTTGCTGAGGCTGGCCTAGAACTTGTCATCCTCCTATCTCAGCCTCCCAAGACACTGTGATTACAGGCATGTACACCACCACACTCAGCTTGTGCCCAGCTTCACATTATTTTTAATTGTAAAATACATATAAACTACCAAATTAAGTAATTTTTTTTTTGGTGGTGCTGAGGTATCAATCCCCAGGTCTTGTGCGTGCTAGGCAAGCACTCTACCAACTGAGCTATATCCCCAACACCTCATCTTAAGTATTTTTAAGTATACACTACAGTGGCATTAAGTACATTTACATTTTTGTGCAAGCATCATCACCACCTATCTCCAGAACTTTTTCATATTGCAAAACTGAAACTCCAGGCAGATCTCTAGAGCTGACCCACGGCCCACGCCCCACATGGACGCCACTGCGTGCTGCAGCTCTCCATTGACCAACAAGTTGAGACGCCTCTGCTGCCATCTTGGATTATTCCTGATGCCAACAATGCCATCTTTAGTTGAGACAGCTTCCATCCTGGGACACCTGCTGGAGACTAGAAACTTATTATCAAGGTAACTACAGGTTAGCCACTACTGTGGCCACCAACTTGGGATGTGACCGCTTAACTCCAGGGTTATCAGCCAGGTTCTGAAAGGTCATCACCAAGGGACCTACAGGCATGGTTGCATCTGAGGTATCACTGCTAGGTATGCTAATAGCCACCATCTTGCTGCAGAGGGAAGACAGAGCCTTGCAAAGGGTCAATAGGTGGGAAAAGGGTGTGAGGCCAACTTGATACCAGCTCGTCCAGCCAATCAGCCAGCATCCACTGGGATCCCAGAGACAACTCGGGAGCACATGTCAGGGCCCAATATCAGCCTGGTCCACAACTCCACCAAGTACCTGGTCCTGCCAGTTTGGTAACCAATAGGACCCTCCAGCTCCTCAATCTCCAGTCTCCCAACCATTCCCTGGTCACTAACCAGCCCAGTGCCTGCAGCTATGTGGCTGCAACACAGCTTTCAACACCTGGTCCTGATTGGCCCAGTACAGAAGAACTTTCCGAGATAGCTACACAGGTCCCTGCGCTCAACCCTCAGGACCTCCAGGGAGAGAAATTCTTGATTGGGATGTTGAAAGGGCAGGGACAGGAAAGATACAATTTAATTTTATTAGAATCTTTTTTATTTTTACAGACTGCATTTTGATTCATTGTACACAAATTGGGTACAACTTTTCATTTCTATGATTGTACACAATGTAGTTTCACACCATTCATGTAATCATACATATACATAGGGTAATACTGTTTCATTCTACTATCTTTCTGTCCTCCACCCCCTTCCATTCCATTTTCCTCTACACCATTCAAAGTTTCTTCATTCTTCTCTCCCCACCCCCCACTCCCCATCATTATATATTGTCATGCACTTATCAGAGAAAACATTCAGCTTTTGGTTTTGGGCTTGGCCTATTTCACTTAGCATGATATTTTCCAACTTCATCCATTCACCAGCAAATGCCATAATTTTACTATTCTTTATGACTGAGTAATATTCCATTGTGTATATATACCACAGTTTCTTTATCCATTCACCAATTGAAGGGCATCTAGATTGGTTGCACAATCTAGCTATTGTGAATTGAGCTGCTATGAACATTGATGTGGCTGCATCACTGTAGTATGCCAATTTTAAGTCATTTGGGTCTAAACTGAGGAATGGGATAGCTGGGTCAAATGGTGGGTTCATTCCAAGCTTTCTGAGGAATCTCCATACTGCTTTCCAGAGTGGCTGCACCAATTTGCAACTCCACTAGCAATGTATGAGTGTGCTTTTTCCCCCACATCGATGCCAACACGTATTGCTTGTGTTCTTGATAATAGTCATTCTAATTGGAGTCAGATGAAATCTTAGGGTGGTTTTAATTTGCATTTCTCTAATTACTAGGAATGATGAGCACTTTTTCATATATTTGTTGATCACCTGTATATCTTCTTCTGTGAAGTGTCTGCCCATTTCCTTAGCCCATTTATTGATTGGGTTCTTTGTATTTTGGGTGTAAAGTTTTTTAAGTTTTTATAAACTTTGGAGATGAGTGCTCTGTCTGAAGTGTGTGTGGAAAAGATTTTCTCCCACTCTGTAGGCTCTCTGTTCACATTACTGATTATTTCCTGTGCTGAGAAAAAACTTTTTAGTTTGAATCTATCCCATTTACTGATTCTTGCTTTTATTTCTTGCGCTATGGGGGTCTTGTTAAGGAAGTCTAGTCCTAAGCCAATGTGATGGAGATTCAGGCCTACTTTTTCTCCTATTTGGTGAAGGGTCTCAGGTCTAATTCCTAGATCCTTGATCCATTTTCAGTTGAGTTTTGTACAGGGTGAGAGATAGGGGTTTAATTTCATTTTACTGAATATGGATTTCCAGTTTTTCCAGCACAATTTGTTGAAGAGGCTATCTTCTCCATTGTAAGTTTTTGGCACCTTTGTCTAGTATGAGGTTACTGTACTTACGTGGGTATGTCTCCATGTCTTCTATCCTGTACCATTGATCTACCTATTTTTGTGCCAATACCATGCCGTTTTTGTTACTATTGCTCAGTAGTATAGTTTTATTGCTGGTATTGTGATACCTCCTGCATCACTCTTCCTGCCCAGGACTGCTTTGGCTATTGTGGGTCTTTTATTCTTCCAGATGAATTTCATGATTGCTTTTTCTGTTTCTATGAGAAATGTCACAGGAATTTTAATTGGAATTGTGTTAAATCTGTATAGCGCCTTTGGAAGTATGACCATTTTAACAATTTAATTCTGCCTATCCAAGAACATGGGAGATCTTTCCATCTTCTAAGGTCTTCTTCAATTTCTTTCTTTAATGTTTTGTAGTTTTCATTGTAGAGATCTTTCACTTCTTTGGTTAGATTGATTCCCAAGTATTTTTTTTTTTTTTTGAGGCTATCGCGAATGGAGTTGTTTTCCTCATTTCCCTTTCAGATGTTTCATTGCTTATGTATAAAAATGCTTTAGATTTACGCGTGTTGATTTTATATCCTGCGATTTTGCTGAATTCATTGATGAGGTCTAGAAGTTTTCTGGAGGAGTTTTTTGGATCCTCTAAATAGAGAATCATGTCATCAACAAATCGTGACAGCTTGAGGTCCTCTTTTCCTATTCGTATCCCTTTAATTTCTTTAGTCTTTCTAATTGCTCTGGCTAGTATTTCAAGGACGATGTTGAATAGAAGTGGTGAAAGAGGGCATCCCTGCCTTGTTCCCGTTTTTAAAGGGAATGCTTTCAGTTTTTCTTCATTAAGAATGATGTTGGCCATGGGCTTAGCATAAATAGCCTTTACAATGTTTAGGTATATACCTACTATCCCTATTTTTTCTAGTGTTTTGAGCATGAAAGTATGTTGTATTTTGTTGTACGCTTTTTCTGCATCAATCGAAATAACCATATGATTTTTACCCTTAAGTCTATTGATATGAAGGATTACATTTATTGATTTACAAATGTTGAACAAACCTTGCATTCCCAGGATGAACCCCACTTGATCGTGGTGCACTATCTTCTTAAAATATTTTTGGATGTGGTTTGCCAGTATTTTGTTAAGGATTTTTGCATCTATATTCATCAAGGATATTGGTCTAAAATTTTCTTTCCTTTATGCATCTTTGCCTGGTTTGGGTATGAGGGTGATATTAGCTTCATAGAATGAGTTTGGTAGGGTACTCTCCTTTTCTATTTTCTGGGATACTTTGAGAAGTATTGAAATGAGTTCTTTGAAGATCTTGTAGAACTCAGCTGAGAATCCGTCTGGTCCTGGGCTTTTCTTGGATGGTAGGCTTTTGATGTCTTCTTCTATTTCATTGCTTGACATTGATCTGTTTAAATTATGTATGTCCTCCTGGTTCAGTTTGGGAGGAGCATATGTTTCTAGAAGTTTGTTTATGTCTTCAGTATTTTCTAATTCATTGGAATATAGATTTTCAAAGTAGCTTTCATTATGTTATGTATTTCAGTGCTGTCTGTCATGATATTTCCTTTTACATCACGAATTTTAGTAATTTGAGTTTTCTCTCTCCTCTTTTTTAGTGTGACTAAGGGTTTGTCTATTTTGTTTACTTTTTCAAAGAACCAACTTTTTGTTTTGTCAATTTTTTGAATTGTTTCTCTTGTGTCGATTTCATTGATTTCAGCTCTGGTTTTAAGTATTTCCTGTCTTCTACTAATTTTGGTGTCGTTCTGTTCTTCTTTTTCTAGGGCTTTGAGCTGTAATGTTAGGTCATTTAGTTGTTGACTTTTTACCCTTTCCTTGAATGCGTTCCATGCAATGAATTTTCCTCTTAGTACCGCTTTCATAGTGTCCCAGAGATTTTGATATGTTGTATCATCATTCTCATTTACCTCTAAAATTTTTTTTTATCTCCTCCCTTATGTTTTCTGTTATCCATGCTTCATTCAATACCATATTATTTAGTCTCCAGGTGTTGGAGTAATTTCTGTTTTTTATTTTGTCATTGATTTTCTAATTTTATTCCATTATGATCTGATAGAACGCAAGGTAGTATCTCTATTTTTTGGCATTTACTAAGGACTGCTTTCTGGCATAACATATGGTCTATTTTCGAGAAGGTTCCATGTGTTGCTGAGAAGAAAGTGAATTTGCTCATCGATGGATGGAATATTTTATACATGTCTGTTAAGTCTAAGTTATTGATTGTGTTATTGAGTTCTATGGTTTCTTTGTTTAGTTTTTGTTTGGAAGACATATCCAGTGGTGAGAGAGGTGTTTTAAAGTCACCTATTATTATTGTGTTGTGGTCTATTTTGTTCCTGAAATTGAGAAGGATTACTTTGATGTACATGGATGCACTGTTGTTTGGGGCATAAGTATTTATGATCATTATTTCTTCCTGATTTATGATTCCCTTAAGCAGTATGCAATGTCCTTCTTTCTCCCTTCTGACTAACTTTGGTGTGAAGTACACTTTATCTGAAATAAGGAAGGAAACCCCCGCTTTTTTACTGAGTCCCTTTGCGTGATAGGTTTTTTCCCATCCTTTCACCTTTAGTCTGTGGATGTCCTTGTCTATGAGATGAGTCTCTAGAAGGCAGCATATTATTGGGTCTTTCTTTTTAATCCAATCTTCCAGTCTATGTCTTTTGATTGATGAGTTTAGGCCATTAATGTTCAGGGTTATTATTGAGATATGACTTGTATTCCCAGTCATGTGGGCTTATTTTTGGTTTTTAACTTGACTTGGTTTCTCCTTTGATTTTTTCCTTTAAGGTAGTTCCTCCCTTTGCTGACCTACATTGTTGTTTTTCATTTCCTCCTCTTGGAATATTTTGTTGAGAATATTCTGTAGTGCAGTATTTCTATTTGTAAATTCTTTTAACTTTTGTTTATCATGGAAGGATTTAGTTTCATCTTCAAATCTGAAGGTTAGTTTTGCTGGGTATAAGATTCTTCATTGGGAACCATGTTCTTTCAGAGCCTGAAATATGTTGTTCCAGGCCCTTCTAGCTTTTAGTGTCTGGGCTGAGAAATCTGCTGATATCCATATTGGTTTCCCCCTATATGTAATCTGATGCTTTTCTCTTGCACCCTTCAAAATCCTATCTTTATTTTGTATGTTAGGCATTTTCATTATAATGTGACTTGGAGTGGATCTGTTGTGATTTGTTGCATTTGGTGTTCTGTAAGCCTCTTGTATTTGATTTTCCATTTCATTCTTCAGATTTGGGAAATATTCTGATATTATTTCATTGAATAGGTTGTTCATTCCTTTGGTTTGTATCTCTGTGCCTTCCTCAATCCCAATAATTCTTAAATTTGGTCTTTTCATGATGTCCCATAGTTCTTGGAGGTTCTGTTCATGATTTCTTACCATCGTCTGTTTGGGCAACTTTATTTTCAAGATTAAATATTTTGTCTTCATTGTCTGAGGTTCTGTCTTCCAAGTGGTCTAGTCTGTTGGTGATACATTCCATTGAGTTTTTTAATTTGGTTTATTGTTTCCTTCATTTCAAGGATTTCTGTTTTGTTTTTTTTTTGAGAATCTCTATCTTTGTTGAAATGATGTTTTGCTTCCTGCAGTTGCTCTTTCAACTGCTTATTGATATGATCATTCATTGCCTGCATTTGCTCTCTTATCCTTGGCTTCATGAATCATTTTAATCATGTATAATCTGAAGTCTTTTTCTGATATTTCTTCTATCATACTGTCACTGGATTCTATTAATATAGAATCTAGATTTGTTTGGATGATTTTCTTCCCTTGTTTTTTCATGTTTTTCATGTATCTTCCCCTCTAGCAGTGCAGATCTGGGCTATTGCAGTTTCCCCCCTTTAGGATTATAGTGCCCCTATAGGTTTCCAAATTTAAGGGGGAGATCAATATTAGCAGTGCCCAGTTCAGACAATATGCAACCCTAAACCAAATATCCCCTATGAGGGTGTTTATAATATTTTCATAATAAACAGAATGAGGTTAATTATTATCTACAGTATAACATAGATTTGCAATAAGGTCTACAGTTTCTAGTGGAGGACAAAGAGGTTGGGAAGGGGTGTAGGAAGTAGCTGTTAATGTGATAAAAAAGAATATGTAGAAGTTCTAGATTGTAGAAAGAGTGAAAGTATAATCAAAAGAAGTTAGTTTTTAGCATGCAAAAAGGGAGAAAGAGACTCTGAGGGAACAGGTAAACAAAAGGACAATATAGTGAGAAAAGTAAAGAAATAAAAATTTAAAATTTTTCAATAAGGAGAAAAAAGAAAATCTACACTATAACAGTCATATAGTTTTTAAACCTCCAGTTCAGTAACCTGATGCATGAGAGGTATCTGACAATGAACTTCCAGTCTCCAGCAGGCGTCTCAGGATGGGATTTGCCCCACCTAAAGATGGGAGATACAGCTTCCAGGATTATCCAAGATGGCCACTCTGGCTTCCAAATGTGTTGGCAAATGGGGAACTGTAGCTTGGGGTGTGTATGTGGTCAGCTGGAGGTCCTGTAGGTGGAGCGCAGTCAGTCGATCTGGGGGTTCTGGCAGTGAGGGAGATACGATTTAGAGACTAAATTATAGCCCAGGAATTCCCACAAGTGAGGGAAAGGACTAATACAAGGCTCCTGTATCACATGTGTGGACCCCAAGGGAGAGTCCTAGGGCGCAGTCTTAAAGAGGGACTGGGAAATGTCCCTGCCTCCAGGAGTCCAGTCTGCAAGTCTAATCCTCCCACCTTAGTAACTGTCATCATCCTGAGGATTGAGGTACCAGCAAACTCCAGACAACCCCAGCTATTAGAAAAAAAGATATTGAACTCCAACAGAAACATTTGTTCAATTTTCCTTTAAGACCTTTTATTTTCTTTTCCCCATTTTTTTTTCCTTTTTTCTTTTTCATTTCCCACTCTCACATCCCCATCATTTTTGAAGTCAAGTACCTTTCATGCTTCAGGCTACTGAAATCTGGGAGGTTTGAATAGTATACTAAAGTTTTCTTGCAGATTTTTTTTTCTCACTCTATATTCCTCTTATTTATGTGTTTCCTTGAAGTATCTTTCTCTCTTTTCTCATGATAACAACCAACTTCTTTTGATTTTGCTTTCACTCTTCCTATGATCTAGTACCTCTATATTCTCATTTTTTACCTCATCAATATTACATCCTACACCCCTCCCCCATCCTCTTTGTTCATGATTAGAAATTATAGACCTTATTGCTAACATATTGTTTATACCATAGATAATAATCAAACTCATCATCTCTGTTTATTATGACAATACTGTTAATGTCTTAATAGGGGCTATTTGGCTTAAGGCTGTATTTTGTTTGTATTGGGTACTGTTAATATTGATCTCCCCCTTAAAGGTGAGGTACTGAAAACCTGCAGGACACTATAAACCTATAGGGAGGAAGCTGTAATACCTTAGATCCACACTGCTAGAGATGAAGATGCACAAACAAAATGAAAAAATGGGGTTTTCAAGATGGCGGACTAGAGGGCGGCTGCATTTCATGTTGCTCCAGGATGCAGGATTCAAAAGAGGAGATAGTGAGAGACTTGGGACCAACTCAAAGCCACCGGGTGAGTCTCTCCCGTTGGGGAGGCGTTCCAGATGGGGCGGTAGCCCCGGAACGCAGGGAACTTTGTGAAGTAGAGTTGCTCGGTAAGACACCCCTCCCCCCACTGGAGCGGTAAACACGGACAACTGGGAACATAGAGGTGGCTGCTCAGCACAGTGCTTGGACTCGAGCAACCACTGGGGGAGCTGCATGGCGAGCTGTTTGGACTCAGAGCGATCGCTTCTGAACACCGGGGGGCTGCCCGTGGGAAGAGGAGGAGCGCGGCAGGTCACTTGGTCTAAGAGTGACTGCATCAGAGCCACAGGCGGTTGCCAGAGGAGGAGCTGCGTGGCGAGCTGTTTGGACTCAGAACGACCGCTTCTGAACACCCGGGGAGTTGCCCAGAGGAAGAGGAGAAGCACTGCGGGTCGCTTGGTCTAGGAGTGACTGCATCAGAGCTACAGGTGGTTGCCAGAGTAGGAGGCGAGTGGTGAGTTGTTTGGACTCAAAGCAACCGCTCCTGAACACCGGTGGCCTGCCTGGAGGAGGAGTACGGTGAGTCGCTTGGTAACCAAGCAACCGCTCCTGAACACCCAGGGGGACTACCCCGAGGAGGAGGAGGAACAGGGCGGGTCACTTGGACTCGGAGTGACTGCCTAAGGCTACGGGCGGTTGGCGGGAGGAGGAGAAGCGAAGTGAGTTGCTTGGACTCCTAGTGACTGCGTCGGGACATCGGGCAGCAGTCCGAAGGAAGAGGTGTGTGGCAGATCTCTGGGTCTCGGAGCTATTGTACGGGGCTCCAGGTGGCGGCTCAGAGGAGGGGCCGCATAGCCAGGCAATTAGGTGCAGAGCAGGGTCCCAGGACATAGGTGGCTTCTTGCTGGAAGAGCTGCACAGAGACACGCCTAGGGGTGGAGCGAAGTTTCCAGGACTGCGGGCAGATTCTCTGAGGAGAGGCAGCCTAAGGAGACTCATCTGCGAAGGGTGAGGCTCCCAGACCCAGGAGGTAGGTCCGGGCCTCTGGGAACGTTGCAGAGGAAGACAGCCCAGCCCAGGCGGTAGTTGTAGATTGAGGGGAACCTCTAGGAGGGGAACTGACCAGCGAGACCTCCCCACCGGGTGAGTCTTCCCTGCCAGGTAAGGTTTTCACACAAGGACGGTAAAACCAGAGACACAGGCACAAACAGGCCTTGCCTCAGCCCGCAGCCTAGTTCCCCTTTGTATGACCATTGGTCAACAAGTGGAGGCACCTCTGCCCACTATCAGGGAATATACCCCACCTGAGGGTCACCATTCCTAGAGAGGCAGCTTCCGTGTGGAGCACCGCATTATCAACTTCCTCCAAGACTTCAGGCTACTGAAGGACAAGAGGGGATATACTAGCAATCTTCAGGGACATTATATGTCAATAGAGGAAATCTGCAATATCTTAATGACCCACTGATTCCTGAACAATATGAGAAAACAAGGGAAGAAAATGCCCCAAACAAATCTAGATGTTACATCAATAAAATCCAACGACAGCATGGCAGAAGAAATGACAGAAAGGGAGTTCAGAATGTACATAATTAAAATGATTAGGGAAGCAAGCGATGAGATGAAATAGCAAATGCATGCATTGAATGATGAGATGAAAGAGCAAATGCAGGCATTGAATGATCGCACCAATCGACAGTTAAAAGAGCAAATACAGGAAGCAAAAGATCATTTCAATAAAGAGTTAGAGATATTGAAAAAAAACCAAACAGAAATCCTTGAAATGAAGGAAACAATAAACCAAATTAAGAACTCCATAGAAAGCATAACCAATAGGATAGAACACCTGGAAGACAGAACCTCAGATATTGAAGACAAAATATTTAACCTTGAAAAGAAAGTTGAACAAACAGAGAAGATGGTAAGAAATCATGAACAGAATCTCCAAGAACTATGGGATATCATGAAAAGGCTTGGAATGGAACCACCATTTGACCCAGCTATCCCACTCCTTGGCCTATACCCAAAGGACTTAAAATCAGCATATTACAGAGATACAGTCACATCAATGTTCATAGCTGCTCAGTTCACAATAGCCAGATTGTGGAACCAACCTAGATGTCCTTCAATTGATGAACGGATAAAGAAACTGTGGTATATATATACAATGGAATATTACTCAGCCATAAAGAATGATAAAATTATGGCATTTGCAGGCAAATGGATGAAATTGGAGAATATCATGCTAAGTGAGATAAGCCAATCTCAAAAAACCAAAGGATGAATGATATCTCTAATAAGTGGATGATGACACATAATGGGGGATGGGAGGGGTTAGTGTTAGGGTTAGAGTTAGGGTTTGGGATGGGGGCAAGAATGGAGGAAGGAAGGACTGTATAGAGGGAAAAGAGGGGTGGGAGGGGTGGGGGGGAAGGGAAAAAAATAACAGAATGAATCAAACAACATTACCCTGTGTCAATTTATGATTACACAAATGGTATGCCTTTACACCATGTACAAACAGAGAAACAACATGTATACCATTTGTTTACAATAAAAAAAAGAAAAAAAATGAAAAAACAAGGGAAGAAAGTGCTCCAGACAATCCAACATGCTATATTAATAGAATCCATTGACAGCACAGTAGAAGAAATGTCAGAAAAGGACTTCAGAATGTACACAATTAAAATATCTACAAATTAAAGGATGATATAACAGTGCAAATGCAGGCAATGAATGTTCACTTCAATAAACAGTTAAAAGAGCAAATGCAGGAAACAAAAGATTATTTCAGTAACAAGATAGAGATTCTGAAAAAAAAAACTAACAGAAATCCTTGAAATGAAGGAAACAATAAACTAAGTTAAAAACTCAATAGAAAGCATTACCAAAACACTAGATCACTTAGAAGACAGAAGGAACATCAGACAATGAAGATAAAATATTTAATCTTGAAAATAAAGTTGACCACCCAGAGAAGATGGTAAGAAATCATGAACAGAACCTCCAAGAACTATGGGACATCATGAAAAGACCAAATTTAAGAATTATTGGGATTGAGGAAGGTGCAGAGATACAAACCAAAGGAATGAACAACCTATTCAATGAAATAATATCAGAATATTTCCCAAATCTGAAGAATAAAATGGAAAATCAAGTACAAGAGGCTTACAGAACAGGAAATGCACAAAATCACAACAGAGTCACACCAATGAAAATGCCTAACATACAAAATAAAGATAGGATTTTGAAGGCTGCAAGAGAAAAGTATCAGATTACATATAGGGTGAAACCAATACCGATATCAGCTTATTTCTCAACCCGGACCCTAAAACAACAATGAAACTCAGGAAATGGAGAAACTACACTAAAGGAAAAGCCAATCGAAGGAGAAACCAAGTCAAGTTAAAAACCGAAAATAAGCCCAAATGACTGGGAATAGAAATCATATCTCATAAATAACTAGAATGTTAATGGCCCAAACTCATTAATCAAAAGAGAAAGACTGGCATATTGGATTTTTTCAAAAAGTCCCAACAATATACTGCCTTCAAGAGACTCATCTCACAGGAAAAGACATTCACAGGTTGAAGGTGAAAGGATGGGGAAAAAAAACATATCACACACATGGACTCAGTAAAAAAGCAGGTATTTCCATCCTTATATCAGATAAAATGAACTTCAAGCCAAAGTTAGAAGGGATGAGGAAGGACATTTCATACTTCTTAAGGGAACCATAAATCAACAAGACATAACAATCGTAAATATTTATGCCCCAAACAATGGAGCCTTTATGTATGTCAAACAAACCCTTCTCAATTTCAGGAGTCAAATAGACCACAACACAATACTACTGGGTGACTTTAACACACCTCTCTCACCACTGGATAGTTCTTCCAAACAAAAACTAAACAAAGAAATCATACAACTAAAAAACACAATCAACAACTTAGACTTAAGAGACATATAGAATATTCCATCTATCAATGAGTGAATACAGTTTTTTCTCAGCAGCACATGAATTCTTCTATAAAATAGACCATATGTTATGCCACAAGCCGACTCTTAGCAAATACAAAAAAGTAGAGATACTACTTTGTCCTATCACATCATAATAAAATGAATTTAGAAATAAATGATAAAAAAAACTACTCCAACACCTGGAGACTAAATAATACACTATTGAATGATGCATAGATAGCAGAAGACATCAGGAAGGAGATAAAAAAAATTCTTAGATTTAAACAAGAACACTGATACAACATATCAAAATCTCTGGGACACTATGAAAGCAGTACTAAGAGAAAAATTCATTACATTGAGCTCATTCAATAAAAGATTAAAAAGTCAACAAATAATGTTAGGTCATAACATTAAAGCTAAAAGTCTTAGAAAAAGAGCAGGTCAACACCAAAAGTAGTAGATGACAGGAAATAATTAAAATCAGAGCTGAATTCAATGAAATTGAAACAAAAGAAATAATTTTAAAAATTGACAAAGCAAAAAGTTGGTTCTTTTAAAAAATAAACGAAATTGATAAACCCTTATCCATACTAACAAAGAGAAGGAGAGAGAAAACTCAAATTGCTATAATTTGTGATGAAAAAGGAAGTATCACAACAGATATTATGGAAATACAAAACATAATTAGAAGCTATTTTGAAAGTCTATTCTCCAACAAAACAAAATCTCCAAGACATCCACAAATTTCTAGATACATATGATCTGCCCAAAGTGAATCAGCAGGACATACACAATTTAAACAGATCAATTTCAAGCAATGAAATAGAAGAAGCTATCAAAAGCTTACCAACAAAGAAAAGCCTGGAACCAGATGGATTCTCAGTCAAGTTCTATAAGATCTTTAAAGAAGAACTAATACCAACACTCCTCAAAGTATTCCATGAAATCTAAAAGGAGGGAACACTTCTAAACTCATTCTGTGTAGCTAGTATCACCCTGACACCAAAAGCAGACAAAGGACACATCAAGGAAAAGAACCTTCAGTCCAATATCTGTGATGAACATACATGCAAAATTCTTAACAAAATTCTGGCAAATCCACACAAAAATATATTTAAAAGATAGTGCACCATGATCAAGTGAGGTTCATCCAAGGGATGCAAGGTTGGTTTAACATACAGAAATCAATAAATGTAATTCATCACATCAATAGACTTAAAGTTAAAAATCATGTGATTATTTTAATAGTTGCAGAAAAAGTATTTGATAAAATACAACATCCCTTTATGCTCAAAATACTAGAAAAACTAGGGATAGTAGGAACATAGCTCAAATTGTAAAGGCTATCTGTACTAACCCCAAGTCCAACATCATTCTAAATGGAGAAAAACTGAAAGCATTCTCTCTAAAAACTGATACAAAACAGGGATGCCCTCATTCACCAATTCTATTCAACATCAACCTGGAAACTAGCCAGAGCAATTAGACAGATGAAAGAAATTAAAGGAATACAAATAGGAAAAGAAGAACTCAAGTTATCACTATTTGCCAACAACATGATTCTATATTTAGAGGATCCAAAAAATTCCACCAGAAAATTTCTAGAATTATTAAATGAATTCAGTAAAGTAGCAGTATATAAAATCAATACTCATAAATCTAATGCATTTTTATTCATAAGTGATGAATCCTCCGAAAGAAAAATTAAGAAAACTACCCCATTCACAATAGCATCAAAAAAAAATTTTGGGAATGAGTCTAACAAAAGAAGTGAACGACCTCTACAATGAGAACTACAGAGCACTAAAGAAAGAAATTAAAGAACACCTTAGAAGATGGAAAGATCTTCCATGTTCTTGGATAGGCAAAAATATTGTTAACATGGCCATACTACCAAAAGTGTTATACAGATTCAATGCAATTCCAATTAAAATCCCAATGATGTACCTCATAGAAACAGAGCGATTATGAAATTCATCTGGAAGAACAAAAGACCCAGAATAGCCAAAGCAATCCTTAGCAGGAAGAGTGAAGCAGGAGGTAACATAATATACAAGAACTTAAACTGTACTGCAGAGCAATAATAACAAAAACAACGTGGTATTGACACCAAAATAGACAGGTAAACTGGTGGCACAGAATAGAAGACACAGAGACCAACTCACATGAATACAGTTACCTCATACTAGACAAAGGTGCCAAAAACATACAATGGAGAAACAATAGCCTATTCAACAAATGGTGCTGGGAAAACTGGAACTACATATGCAGCAAAATGAAATTAAATCCCTATCACTCACCCTGTATAAAACTCAACTCAAAATTGATCAAAGACCTAGGAATTAGATCTGAGACCCTGCAACAAATAGAAGAAAAAGTAGGCCCGAATCTTCACCATGTTGGCTTAGGACCAGATTTCCTTAACAAGACTCCCAAAGCACAAGAAATAAAAGCAATAATCAATAAATGGAATGGATTCAAACTAAAAAGCTTTTTCTCAGCAAAGGAAACAATCAATAATGTGAAAAGAGAGCCTAGAGAATAGGAGAAAACCTTTACCACATGCACCTCAAATATAGCACTAATCTCCAGAATTTATAAAGAATGCAAAAACAACCAAAAAGCTCAGGGCCAAGATGGCGGACTAGAGGGCAGCTGCATTTCACGCTGCTCTAGGACGCAAGATTCAAAAGAGGAGATAGTGAGAGACTTGGGACCAACTCAAAGCTGCCGGGTGAGTCTCTCCTGTTGGGGAGGCGGCCCGGATGGGGCGGTAGCCCCGGAACGCAGGGAATTTGTGAAGTGGAGTTGCTCCGCGAGACGCCCCGCCCCCCGCAGGAGCGGTAAACACGGACAACTGGGATCATCGTAGAGGAGGCGGCTCAGCACAGCGCTTGGACTCGGAGCAACCACTGGGGCCCCGGGCGGCTGCCTGGGGAGGAGCTGGGTGGCGAGCTGTTTGGACCCAGAACAATCGCTTCTGAACACCGGGGGGTTGCCCAGAGGAGGAGGAGGAGCGCGGCGGGACGCTTGGTCTAGGAGTGACGGCATCAGAGCCACGGGCGGTTGCCAGAGGAGGAGCTGCGTGGTGAGCTGTTTGAACTCAGAGTGGGCGCTCCTGAGCGCTGGGGGACTGCCCGGAGGAAGAGGAGGAACGCGGCGGGACGCTTGGTCTGGGAGTGACTGCATCAGAACCACGGGCGGTTGCCAGAGGAGGAGCTGCGTGGTGAACTGTTTGAACTCAGAGCGAGTGCTCCTGAGTGCCGGGAGGTTGCCCGGAGGAGGAGGAGGAGCGCGGCGTGTTACTTGACCTGGGAGTGACTGCATCAGAGCCGCGGGCGGTTGCCGGAGGAGGAGCTGCGTGACGAGCTGTTTGAACTCGGAGCAGCTGCTCCAGAACACTGGTGGCCTGCCTGGAGGAGGAGAGTGGTGGGACGCTTAGTCTGGGAGTGACTGCATCAGAACCACAGGCGGTTGCCAGGGGAGCAGGCGAGTGGTGAGTTGATTGGACTAAAAGCGACCACTCCTGAACACCGGTGGCCTGCCTGGAGGAGGAGCGTGGGACGGTAAAGCCAGAGACATAGGCACAAACAGGCCTTGCCTCAGCCTGCAGTCTAGTTCCCCATTGGATGACCATTGGTCAACAAGTGGAGGCACCTCTGCCCACTAGCAGGGAATATACGCCACCTGAGGGTTACCACACCTAGAGAGGCAGCTTCTTCATGGAGCTCTGCATTATCAACCTCCTCCAAGACTTCAGGCTACTGAAGGATAAGAAGGGATATACTAGCAATCTTCAGGGACATTATAAGTTGATAGAGGAAATCTGCAATATCTTAATGACCCACTGATCCCTGAACAATATGAGAAAACAAGGGAAGAAAATGCCCCAAACAAATCTAGATGTTACATCAATAAAATCCAACGACAGCATGGCAGAAGAAATGACAGAAAGGAGTTCAGAATGTACATAATTAAAATGATTAGGGAAGCAAACGATGAGATGAAAGAGCAAATGCAGGCATTGAACGATCGCACCAATCAACAGTTAACAGAGCAAATTCAGGAAGCAAAAGATCATTTCAATAAAGAGTTAGAGATATTGAAAAAAAACCAAACAGAAATCCTTGAAATGAAGGAAACAATAACCAAATTAAGAACTCCATAGAAAGCATAACCAATAGGATAGAACAGCTGGAAGACAGAACTTCAGATATTGAAGACAAAATATTTAACCTTGAAAACAAAGTTGAACAAACAGAGAAGATGGTGAGAAATCATGAACAGAATCTCCAAGAACTATGGGATATCATGAAAAGGCCAAATTTGAGAATTATTGGGATTGAGGAAGGCTTAGAGAAACAAACCAAAGGAATGAACAATCTATTTGAAGAAATAATATCAGAAAATTTCCCAAATCTGAAGAATGAAATGGAAAATCAAGTCCAAGAGGCTTATAGGACTCCAAATACACAAAATTACAACAGACCCACACCAAGGCACATTATTATGAAAATACCTAACATACAAAATAAAGACAGAATTTTAAAGGCTGTGAGAGAAAAGAACCAAATTACATTCAGGGGGAAGCCAATACGGATATCAGCAGATTTTTCAATCCAGACCCTAAAAGCTAGAAGGGCCTGGAACAACATTTTTCAAGCTCTGAAAGAAAATGGATGCCAACCAAGAATCTTATACCCAGCAAAACTTACCTTCAAATTTGACGATGAAATAAGATCATTCCATGATAAACAAAAGCTAAAAGAATTTACAAAAAGAAAGCCAGCATTACAGAACATTCTCAGCAAAATATTTCATGAGGAAGAGATAAAAAACAAAGAAGCAAATCAGCAAAGGGAGGAATTATCCTAAAGGAACTGTCAAATAAAGGAGGAACCAAGATGTGTCAAAAATTTTCAATGTGAACCAAATGACTGGGAATACAAATCATATCTCAATAATAACCCTGAATGTTAATGGCCTGAATTCATCAATCAAAAGACATAGACTGGCAGATTGGATTAAAAAGAAAGATGCAACAATATGTTGCCTGCAAGAGACTCACCTCATAGAAAGAGATACCCATAGACTAAAGGTGAAAGGATGGGGAAAAACATACCATGCACATGGGCTCAGCAAAAAAGCTGGAGTATCCATCCTCATTTCAGATAATGTGGACTTCAAGCCAATGTTAGTCAGAAGGGATAAAGAAGGACATTTCATACTGCTTAAGGGAAGCATAAATCAGCAAGATATAACAATCATAAACATCTATGCCCCAAACAGTGGCTCATCCATGTATGTTAAACAAATCCTTCTCAATTTTAGAAACCAAATAGACCATAACACAATAATACTAGGTGATTTTAACACGCCTCTTTCACCACTGGACAGATCTTCCAAACAAAAATTGAACAAAGAAACCATAGATCTCAATAACACAATCAATAATTTAGACTTAACAGACATTTATAGAATATACCATCCAACCAAGAGCGAATACACTTTCTTCTCAGCAGCACATGGATCCTTCTCTAAAATAGACCATATATTATGCCACAAAGCTAATGTTAGCAAATACAAGAAGATAGAGACACTACCTTGTATTCTATCAGATCATAATGGATTGAAGTTACAAATTAATGAAAGAGTAAAAACAGAAACTACTCCAACACCTGGAGATTAAACAATATGCTACTATATGATGAATGGATAACAGAAGATAGTAGGAAGGAAATTAAAAAATTCTTAGAGGTAAACGAGAACAAAGAAACATCATATCAAAATCTCTGGGACACTATGAAAGCGGTACTTAGAGGAAGATTTATTTCATGGAGCGCATTTAATAAAAGAAGTAAAACTCAAAAAATAAATGACCTAACACTACAGCTCAAAGCCCTAGAAAAAGAAGAACAGACCAACACCAAAAGTAGTAGAAGACAGGAAATAGTTAAACTGAGAGCTGAAATCAACGAAATTGAAACAAAAGAAACAATACAAAAAATTGACAAATTAAATAGTTGGTTCTTCGAAAAAATAAACAAAATTGATAAACCTTTAGCCACACTAACAAAGAGAAGACGAGAGAAAACCCAAATCACTAAAATTTGGAATGAACAAGGAAATATCACAACAGACACGACTGAAATACAAAACATAATTAGAAGCTATTTTGAAAATCTATACTCCAACAAAATAGAAAATTTCGAAGACATCAACAGGTTTCTAGAGACATATGAATTGCCTAAACTGAACGAGGAGGACATACACAATTTAAATAGACCAATTTCAAGTAATGAAATAGAAGAAGTCATCAAAAGCCTTCCACAAAGAAAATCCAGGACCAGATGGGTTCGCAGCCGAGTTCTACAAAACTTTTAAAGAAGAACTCATTCCAATACTTCTCAAAGTATTCCAGAAAATAGAAGAGGAGGGAACTCTCCCAAACTCATTCTATGAAGCCAATATTACCCTGATTCCTAAACCAGACAGAGACACATCGAGGAAAGAAAATTTCAGACCAATATCCTTAATGAACATCGACGCAAAAATTCTCAACAAAATTTTAGCAAATCGCATACAAAAACATATTAAAAAGATAGTGCACCATGATCAAGTGGGTTTCATCCCAGGGATGCAAGGTTGGTTCAACATCAGGAAATCAATAAATGTCATTCACCATATCAATAGACTTAAAGTCAAGAATCACATGATTATTTCGATAGATGCAGAAAAAGCATTTGATAAAATACAGCACCCCTTCATGCTCAAAACACTAGAAAAAATAGGGATAGTGGGAACATTCCTTAATATTGTAAAGGCCATCTACGCTAAACCCATGGCTAATATCATTCTAAATGGTGAAAAACTGAAAGCATTCCCTCTAAAAACTGGAACAAGGCAGGGATGCCCTCTTTCACCACTTCTATTCAATATCGTCCTTGAAACTCTAGCCAGAGCAATTAGACAGACCAAAGAAATTAAAGGGATACGAATAGGAAAAGAAGAACTCAAACTATCCCTATTTGCTGATGATATGATGGTATACTTAGAAGAACCAGGAAATTCCACCAGAAAACTTTTAGATCTCATAAGTGAATTCAGTAAAGTAGCGGGATATAAGATCAATGCACATAAATCTAAGGCATTTTTATATATAAGCGATGAATCTTCAGAAAGAGAAATTAGGAAAACTACCCCATTCACAATAGCTTCGAAAAAAATAAAGTATTTGGGAATCAATCTCACAAAAGAGGTGAAAGACCTCTACAATGAGAACTACAGAACACTAAAGAAAGAAATTCAAGAAAACCTTAGAAGATGGAAAGATCTCCCATGTTCTTGGATAGGAAGAATTAATATTGTCAAAATGGCCATACTACCAAAAGTGCTATACAGATTCAATGCAATTCCAATTAAAATCCCAATGATGTACCTTACAGAAATAGAGCAAGCAATTATGAAATTCATCTGGAAGAATAAAAAACCCAGAATAGCTAAAGCAATTCTTGGCAGAAAGAGTGAAGCAGGGGGTATCGCAATACCAGATCTTCAACTCTACTACAAAGCAATAGTAACAAAAACGGCATGGTATTGGTACCAAAATAGAAAGGTGGATCAATGGTACAGAATAGAGGACACGGACACAAACCCAAATAAATACAATTTTCTCATACTAGACAAAGGGGCCAAAAATATGCAATGGAGAAAAGATAGCCTCTTCAACAAATGGTGCTGGGAAAAACTGGAAAACCATATGCAATAGAATGAAATTAAACCCCTATCTCTCACCCTACACAAAACTCAACTCAAAATGGATCAAGGACCTCGGAATCAGACCAGAGACCCTGCATCTTATAGAAGAAAAAGTAGGTCCAAATCTTCAACTTGTTGGCTCAGGATCAGACTTCCTTAACAGGACTCCCATAGCACAAGAAATAAAAGCAAGAATCAACAACTGGGATAGATTCAAACTAAAAAGCTTTCTCTCAGCAAAGGAAACTATCAGCAATGCAAAGAAAGAGCCTACAGAGTGGGCGAAAATCTTTGCCAATCATACTTCAGATAGAGCGCTAATCTCCAGAATCTATAAAGAACTCAAAAAACTCCACACCAAGAATGCAAGTAATGCAATCGACAAATGGGCTAAGGAAATGAATAGACACTTCACAGAAGAAGATCTACAAGCAATCAACAAACATATGGAAAAATGTTCAACATCTCTAGTAATAAGAGAAATGCAAATCAAAACCACCCTAAGATTCCATCTCACCCCAATTAGAATGGCAATTATCAAGAATACAAGCAACAACAGGTGTTGGCGAGGATGTGGGGAGAAAGGTACACTCTTACATTGCTGGTGGGGCTGCAAATTAGTGCAGCCACTCTGGAAAGCAGTGTGGAGATTCCTTAGAAAACTTGGAATGGAAACACCATTTGACCCAGCTATCCCACTCCTTGGCCTATACCCAAAGTACTTAAAATCAGCATATTACAGAGATACAGCCACATCAATGTTCATAGCTGCTCAGTTCACAATAGCCAGATTGTGGAACCAACCTAGATGTCCTTCAATTGATGAATGGATAAAGAAAATGTGGTATATATATACAATGGAATATTACTCAGCCATAAAGAACGATAAAATTATGGCATTTGCAGGCAAATGGATGAAACTGGAGAATATCATGCTAAGTGAGATAAGCCAATCTCAAAAAACCAAAGGAAGAATGATATCGCTAATAAGTGGATGATGACACATAATGGGGGGTGGGAAGGGTTAGTGTTGGGGTTGGAGTTGGGTTTAGGGAGGGGGGTAGGAATGGAAGAAGGAAGGACTGTATAGATGGAGGGGAAGGGTGGGAGGGGAGGGGGGGAAGGGAAAAAATGGCAGAATGAATCAAACAACATTACCCTATGTAAATTTATGATTACACAAATGGTATGCCTTTACGCCACGTACAGACAGAGAAACAACATGTATCCCATTTGTTTACAATAAAAAAAAAAAAAACCACCAAAAATATAAATAACCCAATCCCTAAATGGGCTAAGGAAATGAGCAGACACTTCACAGAAGATTTACAAGCAGTTAACAAATACATGAAAAAATGTTCAACTTCTCTAGTAATAAGAGAAATGCAAATCAAAACTACCCTAAGATTTTATCTCACTCCAATTAGAATGCTGATTATCAAGAATACAAGCAACAATAGGTGTTGGCGAGGATGTGGAGAAAAGGGCACACTTGTACATTGCTGGTGGAATTGCAAATTGTTGCAGCTACTCTGGAATGCAGTGTGGAGATTCCTCAGAAAACTTGGAATGGACCCACCATTTGACCTAGCTATCCCACTCCTCAGTTTATACCCAAAGGACTTAAAATCAGCATACTACAGTGATGCAGCCACATCAATGTTTATAGCAGCTTGAATCACAATAGCTAAATTGTAGAGCCAACCTAGATGTCCTTCAATAGATGAATGGATAAAGAAACTGTGGTATAGAAACAAAATGGAATATTATTCAGCCATAAAGAAGGATAAAATTATGGCATTTGCAAGTAAATGAATGGAGTTGGAGAATATCATGCTAAGGAAAATATGCCAATCCCAAAAAACCACGGGCTGAATGTTCTCTCTGATAAGTGGATGCTGATACATAATAGGCAGGGTAAGGAAAGAATGGAGGAATGTTGGATTGTGTAGAGGGAAATGAGGGGAGGGGCAGAGGTGGGGGGAAGGAAAGATGGTGGAATGAGGCAAACATCATTACCCTATATACATGTAAGATTACAGGAATGGTGTGACTCTACATCTAGTACAACCAGAGAAATGAAAAATTGTACTCCATATGTGTACAATGAATCAAAATGCATTGTGCTATCATGTATAACTATATAGAACAAACAATAAAAGAAGAAGTAATTTGCCAATGTTAGGAAAATAATAAGCAATGGAGCTCAGACTCAACTTTACAGACTGAGTTTCTAATCAGTACTCTACTGCATATCCAACATGTTTAAATTTCCTCTCCTAGATATTAATATGCATATAATTCAGAATTCATACTAAATAATTAAGCACCTATTTTTTCAACTTTTGGTAATGAAGAAAAATGTCTTCATGGCTGTAAAGGTCTGTCCTACTGCTTGTGAAAGGATAAGAACTAATTTTTTTAAAAAATTACTTGCTGACTTTTTAAAGCTTAGAATAAAGATTATATAAGAAAAAAAAAGTGAAACTCCATACCATTAAAAAATAATTCCCCATTCTTCCCACTCTTCCCACTTCCACAGCCCCTGGCAACCCCCTTGTACTTTGTTTCCCTGTGAATCTGACTATTCTATGTACCTCCTATAAGTGCAACCAAACAACATTTGCCCATTTGTGATTGGCATATTTCACTCAGCATAATGTTTTCAAGGTTCATCTGTGCTGTAGTGCTAAAGTTTGAATCTGAAACATCCCCCAAAAGCTTATATGTTAAAAAACTTGGTCAGGGACCATGGCACTATTTTGTGGTAGCGTGACTTTTAAGAGGTGGATCCTAGTTGGACAAGGTCAGGTTATTAGAGGTGTGCCCTTAAAGGGAATATGGATATTCTGTATTCTGGCTCCTCTCTCTCTCTCTCTCTCTCTCTCTCTCTCTCTCTCTCTCTCTCGCTCTCACCCCCTCCTTCCCTCCCTCCCAGGTGCCATGAGGTATCCACCACATGTTCTCCACCATGATGCATTGCCTTGCCACAAGCTCAAAAGCAATGAAGTCAACTGGTGTGGACTGAAGCCTCTGAAACTGTGAGCCAAAATAAACCTTTCATCTTTATAAATTTATCTCTGAAACCATGAGCCAAAATAAACCTTTCCTCCTTATAAGTTTATTTTGTGATAGTGACAGAAAGCTGATAAGCAAACGTAGCAAATGTCTTAAATTGTATAAACATATGTTCATGACACTCTGGTATAACTTCATGTGTCCTATTTGCTTTCCTGATTTATAAACTCCTTGAAGGCTGAGACCTTGTGTTTTATCTTAGTGTCTATACTCCACTGCTGAGTTGCATCCCCAGCTTCCCCCACCACCTTTTAAAAAAATCTTGACACAATGTCTTGCTAAGTTGCAGGCTGAGCTTGAACTTGCAATTCTCCTTCCTCAGCCTTTCCATTCACTGGCATTGCAAGCATGCCCTAAGACCCAGCTATAGGCTTTCTGTTTCTTTTCTTTTTTTTCTTTCTTTTTTATTTATTGTTGTTTCTGAGGATTGAACCCAGGGGTGCTTTACCATTGAGATGGGATCTCACTAGGTTGCTTAGAGCCTTGCTAAATCGCTGAGGCTGGCCTCAAACTTGCAATGCCCCTGCCTCAGCCTCCAGAGTCGCTAGGATTACAGGTATATGTGACTGTGCCAGGCCCTGACTATACGCTTTTAAATTAAGGAATACCCTCAAAAATATGAATTGGCACTCACTTTCTGTTGCCTATCTCATTGCCATTTCTGTCTCTCCTTCCCTTCCTGCAGGGTCCACTTCCTATGATAGCAGCTAAAAATGCCAGACCCTCTCTTTGCCCTCTTACAGATAGAGCTGGTCATGTGACACAACTAATCAAATGAACTTTTCAGCAGCACTTTCCCAAGAAGTTTCTTGAAAGATTTTCCATCCTGTCAAAAGCAAGAGATATTCAGGGAGGACTTTCTTTCCCTGCTCTTCCTTCCTGTCATTTCATAAGCATTTTATTTCATGGGAACTGTGGAAATAATATTGCAGCCATAAAACAGTAGATATGAGCTAATGTACTTAGGATGGTAACATACAGGGATAAAAAAGCCTGGGTCACTGTTGACACTGTTTAGCCTGGGACCCTCAAACTTTAATGTCTTTTTAGGTAAGACAGCACAATTTCCCACTGGATATGCCACTTATAGTTGGATATTACTATTCACAGCTGAAGGCGTCTTAACTCAGATTTAAATACAGTGCAGGAAAAAATATTTTACACCAAGTATTTAACTAGTTTTTCCTCAGATACTAGGAGGGTGTGTTACTGAACATAAGCATATGAGAAAATCCTTGACATAAAGAGTTTGTCAGCTTAGATTCCCCAAATGTGGCCCTGGCAAGTCTCAGTATTGAAGAGTCAAAAAGACTTGTTCATAATGCATTGAATGGAAATACACACTACAAGAGTGAAAATATACAATCAATTTTATTAAATTTATTGGCACAATTATTAGGATATGATCCAGAAATAATTGCTTTAAATTTTAGACAATACCACTGATCTTAATTGGTCAAGGGTTTTCTTAAGGATTCCAATTCAAATGCACCCTTTATTCTGATTGTGAAGGGAGTTTTAAATTTGGGCATTTGAAATGCCATGTGAATTTTCCAGATTGAAAGTAGAATTCATACACAAGTAGTTTTGAAATGGTTTCTATAATGCCTGAAAAGGAATCAGACTTTGTGTGTTTTACTTAATAAATCTGAAAAGGCTATTTACTGATAAAATTTTGTTATTCACAATTACATAATTAATGAATTCATTGTTTCTATCTAGTATTTGGCAAGAACACCAACTTCATTAGAATTTTATATTCTTGCAGTTTATATAGAACCCACACATTCAATTTACAGATTTGGAATAATGTATACTTATCAAATGATGTCCATTTTATTTTTCCATTTAGTTACTAAGACATCAGTTTCTCTCAAAATGTATTGAGATAAATTTTAAAAAGTGAAATTGGGGGTTGAGGATATAGCTTGGTCAGTGGTAGAGTGCTTGCCTAGCATGTGTGAGGCCCTCAGTTTAATCTCAGCATTACAAAAAGTAATTCATATTGATATGGTAATATTAAAGGAAATAAGATCCCAAACTTTCCATCCTGTCCACTTATTTTTCATCTGACCATAACCCAGGACTTATTCAATAGGATTAAATATACCATATGTACCACACCAAGAGTTCTCAAACAGGATCATATTATTCCCTAGGGAATATTTGGCAGTACCTGGACATATTTTTGGTTGTGTTAGGGCTCAGAAAAATGATAACCCCAGAATGAAGGGCTCAGAAGCAAAGTTTCTCTGTGACCTTCTCCTGCCCTCATTCTTCCCCAAAGCAAACCATAGAAACTAGAATTCCTCTTCCCCCACAGTGGCTCATAAAACCAGACCCCTTTTCTCCATGCCAGCCATAAAACCTAAAAATATTACTTTAACTTTTCCCTGCTTTTCTGTGTAAGAGCTGACCATAAAGAAATTCTGTGACCTACCTTGTTTGATTGTAGGTCATATGACCACCTCCCTTCCAGAAAGGGTCCTGCTTCATACCCAAACAGAAGGAATGCTACAAGTGAGGAACCAAGAATCTGAACAAATAAGACTTGCTGGATTTTACCTTCTATCCCCTATAGTCTATTACCATTTTCTCATATTTTTTTGTCCAATCATACTTTTACACTGCTATCCCTGAATCATGGAACCTAAACATAAGGATGGATAGTTCAGGTGATGTAATTCAGTTAGTAGAGTGTTTGTCTCACATGCACAAGGGCCTGGGTTCAATCCCCAGCACTGCAAAAAATAAATAAATAAAAGGCACTTCATTTAAAAAAAAAGAGACTGGATAGTTCACCCTGTGTCATTGGTTCTTCAACCTGACAGCTCCTGTGTCATATCAAATTATGATAAAATAAAATTTTTATGTTGTTCTCTTGTTAACCTAACTTATTATAGGAGTGACAGCTGTGATTTTTTTATGATGGGCAGGCAAGGGGTCACCACCTTTTCTACTTCTACAGTTGTGACAACTTGTGACGGTGGTGCCACAGGCATTTACGGAAAGAGGTGTGAGATACTGTTAAAAATCCTACATTGCACAAGATAGCCCTCCTCAGCAAAGATTGCTTTGTTCCAAATATCAATGGTGCCATGGTTGAGAAAACCTATATCAAGCTCCTTCATGTTTAAAATATTTCACAAATTGGTTAATTGCTTGTTAAAATTCCTAAAGTGGAAAAATAGATTATTGTTTTTTTAAGTCATCTCAACCATTAAAGTCAGAAGACAATGTGATTCATATAAACTGCAAAATACTAGGTTGAAGTCTAGCTTGTATGTACTGTTTATTCTACATGAGAAATGTATTCTTTTAACATTACAATATTTTCTTTCCCACATAGACTTTAGATTTCCTTTCTGATGCTCCTTCTTTTAAAAAATTATTTTATATTTAATCAGTTTGAGGTGAACTTGAACTTTACAAACATAGCAAGAGTGTTCCCTAAAGTTAGACTATAGATGTGAGTTGAGTTCAAATTATATGGCTAAAAGAAAGTCACTTAAGGACTGGTTGTAGCTCAGTGGTAGAGTACTTGCCTAGCACATATGGGGTTTGATTCTCAGCACCACCTAAAAAATAAATAAAATAAAGTTATTATGTCCATCTACAACTAAATATAAATATTTTTAAAGTCACTTAAACTTTCATTGTTCCTCAGTATTTCCCTGTCCCTAGAATAAACAGATACCTTGCTTGTAAAGATGTGAAAACATTTCACTTGGAAAGAATATCACAATCACAATTTAAGATCTGATATAAGAGAGATGGTAAAGAATACCAAGTTCATGTTGCCTCCCTGGAGTTTTACATGTCTTTTTTTAAAATTGAGGGTTGGTAAGGCTTTCTTATATCTTTGAAAGTCTGACCTAGAACAGAGAGAGGTTTTTTTTTTTTTTTTTTTTAACTCTCTGGGGAAGTTGTTTTGTAATCCATCAGGTTAATCTAATATCTATCCTATAATTTTTCATGATAAGACATGACACATTACAATGTGGACAAATATGACTAATTTGTAAAGCAATTTATCAATATTTATCATCTTTAAAAATGTCCATGCCCTTTGAGGCAGTAATTCCTTTTCTAGGAATTTACCCTAAAGTAATTATCCTAAATATACACTAGGATTCCTACAAAGAGATGTTTGTAAAATTGTTATTTACCACAGTGAATAACTGGAAACTAATAATCCAACAACCAAAATAGTAGAATGAATAGATTATATTGACTAACAACTTTATTTTCACATCAAGATGTTAAAAATCATTTGTGGAAAACACATGATAACACCTAGAAATATATTCATTAAAAGAAAATTATAAACCAAATGCAGTGGCACACACCTGTAATCCCAGCGGCTCGGGAGGCTGAGACAGGAGAATCGAAAGTTCAAAGTCAGCCTCAGCAACTTAGAGAGGCCCTAAGCAACTTAGCTAGATCCTGTCTCTAAATAAAGTATAAAAACAGCTCAGTGTGTGTCTAAGGGCTCCTGAGTTTCATTCCCAATACCAATAATAATAATAAATAAAAAGGCCAGGGGATGTAGCTCAGTGGTAGAGTACCTGTAGGTTGGATCTCCAGTACTCAGTACCACAGTGGGGTGGGGCAGGGGTGGGCAAGTGGAGGCCAGGGGTGGTGAACAATGTGTGTATGTTTGATATATATATATATATATATATATATATATATATATGAAAGGTACTCTTGGGCTGGGGATATAGCTCGGTTGGTAGAGAGCTTGCCTCACAAGCACAAGGCCCTGGGTTCAAATCCCTAGCACCACAAAAAAAAAGGACATTCTCCCCTAAGGTGAATGTTTATCTTTGAGTGATAGAATTAGGGAGACTTTGGTGTTTAATTTTGTTCTGTTTATTTTGCTTCTCGGTACTTCTTTGGGTTGTTTTGTTTTGTTTTTGCAGTACTGTGTTAAATCTAACCCCAAGTCTTGCACATGCTAGGCAAGCACTCTACCACTGAGTTACACATCCTAGCCCTTATTTGTACCTTTTTATATTTCTATTCTAAGCATTAATTGCCTGCATTTAAAAAAAAGAAAATACATCAATATGTTAACAATTCCTTCCAAATAGAACTATGGATCATATTTTCTTTTTGCATTTTGCTTCTTGTTTTTCATAATTGGGTTCAATCCCCAGTACTGCATATATGTGAATTTGAACTGCTATTCCCTCCAAAGATATCTGGTCCACTTGAAAAAAAATGGGCCATTGAAAGGAATCACCATCCACTGCTTTCTTTATAAGAAATATCTTGGGGTTAGTCACTTTCCTTCTTTAAAATGCCTATCTCAGCATAGATTAGGTTATGTTGTTGCAAAAAAAAGTCCAAACAACAATGATGTATTTCCACTCATACTACATGACCATTAAAGGTTTTCCCTAGCAACTCTGCCCACCATAGTAACTCAGAAACAGTTCATGGATCAGCTACCATGTCAGACTTTGCCAGCTGCCTAACCAGAAGGAAAATGAGCTCTGGAAAGATGTACATTAGGGTCAAAATGCTCTAGCACAAAAGTTACATTTATAACACAATGGCCACAATTGTCACTTGGCCCTATCCAACAAGAAGGAGAACAGGAAGTAGGAAGAATAGGTTATATTTGGTGAATGATACCAAATAACATAACTTAGAATAGAGTAAATAAATACTGGAAGAACATAGTGGTACTTGCTACTCTAATTTGTGGCCAAATTTACCCTGTTAGATGTAAGAATTGTATAAAGTGCATGGATGTGTCAGATGGGGAAATCAGAAGCCAGAAGCAAAATAGGACATGTTTGTTATGAAATAAAAAATTAGCAATGCTTTTGTTGATTATGTATGGCAATAAGAGAATAGAGGAACCTGCAATATGTATACAGGTGGGAGTGTTTCACTTGTACTCAGGATATACTCAACTGGGCACAGAAAATGTAGTTTTCTTCTTGTCTGCTCTGGTTCACCTTACAAACCACCTACTCTCTAGGTGGGAGAGGGGAGGGAGGGGACAAGACTGAGTTCAGTTTATTTATTTATTTATTTTTGTGGTGCTGGGGATTGAAGCCAGGACCTTGTGCTTGCAAGGCAAGCACTCTATCAACTGAGCTATATCCCCAGCCCAACTGAGTCCAGTTTATTAACCTCAATTTGATTTCATAATTTAAAATGTCATTATAGGTAAATAGTCTCTACTTGGATGAACTTAGTTAAGTGCTCTAGCCAGTATGAGTTCCACTCCTTCCTTTGCTCCTCTCCAAGATGCTGTCTGCTATGCCAGAGAGGGATGTGACCTCCCTGACATCCTAGTGGCTAAGAGCAGATAGATGTTAATCCTCTCCCCAAAAAAGTAAGATCCAGACCTTCCCTCTTTCAGTCAGTCCTCTACCTTTTCAGTCACCTAGCTATCATACTTCCTGCCCTAGCACTTCAACCTGGAAGGAGGACATCAAGACAATTGGGTCTTGTGATCTGTTCTCCAGAATGTATTCACTCTTAAAACTTTTCCCTATAACTGAGTCCAAAAGAGAGAGGGATGCTTTTTCCTCTCCTTTTTATAGCCTGGGGGGTTTTTCTTCAGTATTGCACACAAGCCCTGTGTATTTCAGAGGATGCTTCATTATTTAGAAATGGTATCTTCCAAAAAGCCTAGGTTTTATGTACCTTGTCTCACTAAAAAGAGGTCAAGAAAATCACCTTTGAATTTCAAAGCTGGCGAACAGGCCTCCCTGTTCTAGGCAGCAACTGTCTGTCCTTTCTTTCCTAGGACAATAAGCTTGATGACCCTGTCAGGAGGCTACCAGGATATGAGATTTAAAGGGAGAAATCTAAATGCATTATCTAACTTTTTATAAACGTGTTCCTCAAAGAGAAGAGACTAAAGCAATGAGCAGGTGTCTTCTCAGATCTTGGTGTATTTTATGAGATCCATCTCTTTGCAGAGATGAAGTATAATTTTCAAAAATATGACCCAGATGAAGATATAGAATGAACACATGTCATAGGCTTTATGCATTAATGAGGGAAACCACAGCCTGGTAAAATCTGGCACAAAGGATTATTCAAAAGACAGATTTATATGTCCAAAAGAAAAAGCATGCTGAATTATGTTTGATAAATTACAGGCAAAACAGGGCAATAAAAACGTAACCTTGGGGTGTATCACTTCTGCACAGATCATTTGCATCTCTAACCTCTAAGTAAATGAGCCTGGTACTTAGTTAAGCAACAGTTCATTCCTCTAGAAAACAGTATAATCCTTGGGTGGGCCCTGTTGATAAAGGCCTTTCAAGAAAGCTTCACTCAGGACTTTGAAAGAACAAGCACACTCAGGACTTTGAAAGAACAAGCAGTCATCCATTTTCCTTGTTTCCAAGTATTCAGTAATTTTTCTTAATATACTCAAACATTGCATGTATCCAACCCACCTAAAAACACACAAATCCCACTTGGTGAGAACTGATGGAATAAAGAGCCACAAATGGAGTTAGAGACTATAGAAATAAAAGATGGGGATTTAAAGCAAGTCCCAGTTACTGTCTTAAAGACAAGTAAATGTATATTTATAAAACCCTAATATTGTAATTTTGCTCTAATCCTAAATATTTTAAAGATATTTAAATTAACTTTTCTTTACAATCATTGTCTAAATAGACCTAACTAAGCTTGAATGATTCTATTACAAAAGCAGATTAATCTGGTTACATGAAACCATAAGGTCATGTGATAATTATTTTTCAGTCATCATGGGTTACATAGGTTACCATAGCCCATGAAATGGATGCTAGCCTATTAGGTTACTGAAGTTAGTAACATTAATGTATTGATAAGACATATTCAGAGTTGGGTTAATTTGAAGGAATTTAGCAGTTTGCATATGAATCACTCTACAACTGATAGCAGTTTCCAAAATAGATCTGAATTTTAAAAATCTCCTAGAAACTCGTCTGTAATACCATCCTCCCTACTCTAGATGATTTTTTCAAAGTGTCCTCTTGGTTAGAGAGAAATAAAAGAAAAAAGAATATTATAATAGAACAAAGCCTGCTCTGAATAGCAGGTTCCCCATGGAATTTCGTTTTCATAGCAAAGAGCAAGATCATCTGATTAAAAAGCTCAAATTCTCTCAAACTTTCTGTGGAAGACTGTGGTGTGTAACATGAGCACATTTCCATAGTAAGGTTATTTGGTTGCAGAAAACACAAGAACTCACCCAAAACTTTCCCTTTGAAAGTTTAAAATCTAAGACACTTCATGTTGATACAAAAATAAGGAATCTAAGGTTTTCTCACTGACTGCTCAGCTATGTGTTTTTTTTCTCCCTGCAGGAAAAGTAAAACAAACACTTTGGAAAGCATTGTAACTCAGAAGCACCACTAAAACTAAGAAATGTAAGTAACCATGTCACAGAAACACAGGAACATAGACTCTGATGGCTAATCCAAACAGATAATTAATCATGTTCCTGACAGTGTGGAATGCAGATTTGCCTTCTGTTTGCAGAGACTTCTAGCAGGCAGGCCAAAGCTTTTTGGAATATTGGAATGTGGAGTGGCTTGAGGAGCTATAAGTCAGTAACTCTAAACTCTACAGAATTTCTTGTGCCAGTAAAGTTTCAAAATAAAAACCAGCATGATATTAACAACTTATTTTGATAAATAAAATACTGGGAGCTGGGCATGGTAGCACATGCCTGTAATCATAACTACTTTGGAGGCTGATGCAGGAGTACTGAAAGTTCAAGGGAAGCCTCAGCAACTTTACCAGACCCTGTCTAAAATTTTTAAAATAGGATGGAATGTAATTCAGTGGTAGAGTGCTTGCCTGGCATGCACGAGGTCCTGACCCCAGGATCTCAAAAACAATAACAATAATATTGAGAAAATGCTATTAATAAATTGTCAATATATGGCTTCATAGATTCTAGTTTGGGGGGCTAGTTCATTATTGAATTCACCATAGAACTTGGGGTCAAGATAATTTTAGATAACTTCTTTCTCAAACTTTTCATTAGTATTATTGAAAATGCCTGCGATAGCCTATCAAAATGTATGTTACTCTTGAGACGGGTGGATGTGACAGGATATTTTAGTCAGTTTTTTCACCACTTTGACTAAAAGACCTGACAAGAACAGTTTTAGAGGAGGAAAAGTTTATTTTGGGCTCATAGTTTCAGAGACCTGGGTCCATAGACAGCTGGCTTAATTCCCTTCAGGGACCACCACTATAGCAGCCTCTGAGTGCCTGGGCAACCGAGCATGGTGAAACAACTTCCTTAGGCCTCCCTGTGCAAGTAGGGTGCTCCACACTTCTCTGCTCAGTCATTTTCACTTTACTACTTTGAGCCTGAGATGGGTGTGGTCTTGCCAATTCCTAAGATGCTTTCAAGCCATCTTATAGTCTCTGGGAAAAGTCTTTAGCATTTCTTTAGTGACCATAATGTCTTTATCAACTACAACATTCTTAGCCCCAGTTTTGTTCCCACCTTTCAAGTCAAAGTTTTTCAAATCTACACCCTGCTTTCTACTCCTGAATATCACAATAAACTTGGCTAAAAGCCAACAGCAATATTTATGCCACTGCCTGAATACTATGCTTCCTAGGAATTTATCCCACCGAATTAAGAAGTCCATCTCTTTTAAAATCAGCTTCACAGAAAGCCTCAGGGCACTGGCAAAATGCAGATAACTTCTCAACCAGAATATAACACAAATGGCCTTTAATCCAATTACCAATAGTGTTCTCCTTTTCCTCTGAAACCTCTTGAGCCCTGTTTTTACCATCTACAGTTGTGTCAGCATTCTGGTCTTCTGTGTTCTCACCAAAATTGCCCATTAAGCTCCACTTACTGCAATCTAAAACTTTTCTAGCTGTCAGCTTTAAACTTTCTGAAATTCCTCCCACAAATTCTAAAAGAAACTCTAAACCATACGATCAGGTTAATCACAGCAACAGACCCCATTTCTTGGTACCAATTTGTTTTTTGGGAGAGCTCACAGTTTCAGAGGTCTCAGTCCATAGATATCCAACTTCATTCCTGGGGATTCTAGGTTAGGCAGAACATCATGGCAGAAGACTGTGGTGAAGGAAAGTGGCTCAGGACATGACCAGGAAGCAGAGAGAGACTCCACTTGCCAGATACAAAGTATATAACCCAAAGCCATATGCTCAATGACTTGCTAGCCATACCCTACATGCTTTTACTTACCACTCAGTTAATCCCTAGTAGGGGATTAATTCACTAATGGGGTTTAGGCACTCATAATCCAATCATTTCTCTTCTAAGTCATCTTGCATTGTCTCATACATGAGCTTTTGGGGGGCACATCACATCCAAACCATAACACAGGACCAGAGTTCAGTTGCAGATAGGAGCTTGGTTCCTGAGTATTTTTCTTTGACATGATCTAGTCTGAGAGAGGGTTTTTTTTTAAATGGCAAATAGGAGACTTAAACATTGATCAAATTTAACTGGTGCATGTTTTCAGGGTTCTTTTTTTTTTTTTTTTGCCCCTACTGACCTTTAAACAATAATTGAATCAAATAGCATTCTCTAAATATTCTCTAAATGCCTATTGCTAAGCATGTTGGATTGTGGGACATTAGATCTAGACCTGATGGAGAGGACTGCACACTACCCACAGGTGCTAGACTTTATTCTATAATCAGTAAATGGATTGTACTTTGAGTTATATATCAAGGGGTGGGATCAGTATATTCTGTGTGTGGAAATAAGCATGTACATGAATATTTATATGACCAGGGGTTTAGAAGTGTCAGAGTTTAGTAATTGCCCCCTTTATCCATTTTCCCATTCTACTTTTTTAGTAAAAGAGTTCATCACATGACTGCCCAGCAAGACACTACATTTCCCAGTAACCCTTGAAGGTAGGGGTAGTCCTCTAACCATGTTTGGAATAATGGGATGTGAGCAGAAGTGATGTGTATTTATCTCCACAAAGATTAAATGTTGCCTTCAATTTTCTTTTCACCAGATGGTAAATGACAATAATTAGAACAATCCTTGGTCCCCAATATGGATGCTGAGGATGGCAGAGCTACACAGCAGACTAGGTTCTTATATGTACTCATGAAATATAACTGCCCTCCAGTCCAGAGCCATGACTGTTATGTAAGTAAGAAACAAACTTCTATCTTATATAAGTTATTATCCTTTGGCATTCCTTTGCTATAGCAATTTCACCTATACCCTAACTATTACACATATGTGTTATGGAATAACAAAGATCAGTTGGAAAGATGAGGATGAAAATGAAGCAGTTGTTAGACTTAATAGGAAACTCAGAAGTCAGGATTTGGCATGCTTGGTAATGTGAAGCATTGCAGAAGGATCAGGTAGATGATGTTGACATTGACAATGAGGAGGAAGCTGATAAAATGGCTTCAACTACTTCTTTGTAATATAATTCTGTATTTCTGGCTATTCCTCCCTCCAGAATATCATGCCCATATTTCTAAGGATTGGCTAGAATGTCTTTCTGGAGACCAAATAGGCTCCTCAAAGTCAATATTTCAAGGCTTGGCATTCTTCCCCAAAGACTTTCCTTCCTCCTCTAATTCCTGTTCTGGTTGATGGCTGCACCCTTCAAATCATCCTTCATCTGGTTGAAGAAACTAGAATTACCCTTGATTCCTCCCTTAATATCATATAGTTTTTCCTAAAGATCACCTACTCCTGTGTTTTATCCTCTGTTCTCATCTCTAGTCCCTTGATTCAGGTTTTCATTATTTCTTACTTAAAATTTTGCAGTATTCTCCTTTCTAACTGATCTCTCTGATATCAATCTTTTCCATGCCTCATATTGTTCTCCAAGCTCTTTTTCCAAAACAAACATGATATCACTTCCCTTGTTTATATATCTTCCCTTGTTTATATATCCAATTTATTTTAAGGATCCTAGAGTCATTATAAATCTGGTCCCCTTTGTACACCTATCAAACCCCTCAGTGCATGTGGTCCCTAGGCCCACTGGGCCTTTATAGGCAGTGTCTCCCCTGCCTGGAACATCCTTGTTCTCTTCATTAATGGATTCCTACTAAGCCTACAAAATCCCAGTTTAAATATAACTGAATGCATTAGCTTCCCAGAATCCCCTTATTTGCTTAGTTATTCCCACTTCAATATTTAGTAAGTGAATGAATGAGATGTAGAATATTAAGAACTGAATCTCAACACACCTAATGGAAAGTCAGAAAATTTTGGAAGTATGGAATTTTACAAGTGAAAAGAGAGCTTACAGATTTAAAGATCATCGAAATGTGTTTATAGAAGAGGATCAAACACATTAAATGACTATCCCAGGATCAGGTAGCAGAACTAGAAGTAAGATATGGGTTTTCTGGTTCAGTTTCTAATGCTATTTTTCCTACATTTTTCTGTAAATTCATTAGAAAATAATTTTAATTAAATGGTATGTTGGAAAAATTGAGTTTAAAGTTTTGGGTGCTTCAGCTTGCCAACAAGACTGCACTTCAAGTCAGACATGAAATGATCAAAATTGTCAGTGTTATTGTATGCAGTGGTGGAAACCTACAACTCTTATGACTCAGGAGGCTGAGGCAGGAGGATTGCAAGTTCCAGGCCAGCCTTGGCAACTTAGTGAAAACCTGTACTAAATAAATAAATAAATAAATGATTAAAGACTAGGGTTGTAACTCAGTGGTAGAGCACCCTTGGGTTCAATTCTCAGAAAAAAATGTCAATGTGACCTTGTCACAGAGGTAATTATCTAAGTTATAAGCCATTCTCCCAGAGACTAACAGTGATCCTGTGTATAGGGGCTAGGGCTATAACTCAGTGGTAGAGCACCTATCTAGCATGCCGAAGGTCCTAGGTTTCATTCCTAGCACACACACGCACACACACACACACACACACACACACACACACACAAGAAATGAGAAGGAAAGAAAAGTACTGTGTATGTGTCAATGTGGGCATTGAAAAACAGAGATTACCTAGTCCAAGAATTCTAAACATTGTTTTATAAAATTTTTTGGTACTGGGGATTGAACCCAGGAGTGCTTAACTACTGAGCTACATCCCCAGCCCTTTTTAAATATTTTATTTAGAGACAGGGTCTTACTGAGTTGCTTAGGGCCTCACTAAGTTGCTGAGGCTGGCTTTGAAATCACCAGCCTGATCCTCCTGCCTCAGCCTCTGGAACAGTAGAGATTACAGGCATGGGCCACTGTACCTGGCACCATTGTTTTTTAACCTGGGTACTTTGTCTGGTTTCTCAGAATAATGTTTTTGGATACACACACACACACACACACACACACACACACACAGAATCATACATAGTAACACAAAGGTATCCAGGTGTGGTAGCACACTCCTGTAATCCCAACTACTTCCAGGTACTCGGGAAACTGAGGCAGGAGGATCATAAGTTTGAGGTCAGCCTAGGTAAGTTATGAAGATCCTGTCTCAAAATAAAATTTTTTTAGAAAAGTTCTGGGGGGCTGGGGATATAGCTCAGTTGGTAGAGTGCTTGCCTTGTAAGCACAAGGCCCTGGGTTTGATCCCCAGCACCAAAAAGAAAAAAGAAAAGTTCTGGGAATGTAGCTCAGGATTGGAGTGTTTGCCTAGCATGTGTGAGACCCTGAGTCTAATCTCTAGTACTAGGGGAAAAAAGATACATGCTAACACAAAGGAAGTCAATTATAATGAAAATAGTTATTGCTTGTCATGGTGATGCACACTTGTAATCCCAGCAACTCTGGAGGTTGAGGTAGGAGGATTAAAAGTTCAAGGCCAGCTTGGGCAATTTAGTGAGACTCTCAGCAATTTAGCAAGACCATAAAATTGCTCTGTTAAAGAGCAAAATGCCCAGACTTGAATTGAACTGATATATTACAGAGGTATTGAGCCGTTGAAACTTTGAAATCTTCTTGACCACAACACACAATGAATACATAGTTTTCACTGAAACTCAATACACTCATAAGTATACATATATACGTGATTCAAACAAAAGATTCCCCAAACAGAATTGTTTTAATAAATTATAGGGCCTACTGATATTTTTGTTTGATTATTTTCCATTCTATTAAAAAATGCTAATCAGCGACTCACTATTAACGACAATGGATTGAATTGCAACCCATAATAAACATTGAACTGAATGAACTTTAAGGACTCTCAAATTCTAAGACTGTGTGATATATGAATGGGTCATATAAAAAAGTACAATATTGGCAATATTGGGGAGTTAATAGTTTCAAGAAATGCTATTCTATTATTTTTATCTCTAAGTTTTCACTTTTTTGTGTGTGTGGCACTGGAGATTGAACTCAAGATCTTGAGCATGCTAGGCACTGAGCTATACCCCCAATCTCTCTCTTTTTTAGTTTTCCACAACACATTTTTATTTAATAATTAAGGAGAAACAAAAACATTAAGCATAGGAATACATTGAATACAATTTATCACATTTGGTCTGAAATCTTGAAAAAGTTACTCTAACTACTTATCTGAGATAGATTTAGGTTGGTGCTGCTTCAAGGGAGCCTCCATCCATCCCAGAAATTACCTTCTAGTTTTGGTTACAGGCTACCAAGTGGTCCTCTCCAATTTCAGGTTATGCTATGTGAATAATACCAATGACCTTCCCCCATGGTTAAAAGCCCTCAGACATGTTTCATACCCCCAAAGTTCAAGACTAGAGACAATTAACAGTAAAATTAGTTGAGAGAAGGGGCAAGGCACTGCGCTGCCGATGATACCAACTTTGTCCCTTCTCCAAGGTCTAATTACTAATAAGCAGCTATAGGGACTCATTTTCATCACTGCCATGCCATACACCCAATACTATTAAGTATGACAACTGTCATACTAGTGATAAACATGATTTTCATCAAAGAGAAAGAAAAAAAATACATCTTTTTTTTTTTTTGTTATTTTGGTACTGGGGATTGAACTCAGAGGCACAGGACCACTAAGCCACATCCCCAGCCCTATTTTGTATTTTATTTAGAGACAGGGTCTCACTGAGTTGCTTAGCACCTCACTTTTGCTGAGGTTGACTTTGAACTCGCGAACCTCCTGCCTCAGCCTCCCAGCAAAAATATATCTTGTATGTTTTATCATACTGTGCAACTTTTCATGATATAAGAGCTATTTATAAAAATTACTGGGACAGGATTGTGGCTCAGCAGTAGAGTGCTTGCCTAGCATGTATGAGGCACTGGGTTCAGTCCTCAGCATTACATAAAAATAAATGAATAAAATAAAGTATTGTGTCCATCTACAACTAAAATTTTTTTTAATAACTGAAACATGTCAAAACAAATAAAACAATAAAAGCAAGAATCAACAACTGGGATAGATTCAAACTAAAAAGCTTTCTCTCAGCAAAGGAAACTATCAGCAATGCGAAGAAAGAGCCTACAGAGTGGGAGAAAATCTTTGCCAATCATACTTCAGATAGAGCACTAATCTCCAGAATCTATGAAGAACTCAAAAAACTACACCAAGAATGCAAATAATCCAATCGACAAATGGGCTAAGGAAATGAACAGACACTTCACAGAAGATCTACAAGCAATCAACAAACATATGGAAAAATGTTCAACATCTCTAGTAATAAGAGAAATGCAAATCAAAACCACCCTAAGATTCCATCTCACCCCAATTAGAATGGCGATTATCAAGAATACAGGCAACAACAGGTGTTGGCGAGGATGTGGGGAGAAAGGTACACTCATACATTGCTGGTGGGGCTGCAAATTAGTGCAGCCACTCTGGAAAGCAGTGTGGAGATTCCTTAGAAAACTTGGAATGGAACCACCATTTGACCCAGCTATCCCACTCCTTGGCCTATACCCAAAGGACTTAAAATCAGCATATTACAGAGATACAGCCACATCAATGTTCATAGCTGCTCAGTTCACAATAGCCAGATTGTGGAACCAACCTAGATGTCCTTCAATTGATGAATGGATAAAGAAAATGTGGTATATATATACAATGGAATATTACTCAGCCATAAAGAATGATAAAATAATGGCATTTGCAGGCAAATGGATGAAATTGGAGAATATCATGCTAAGTGAGATAAGCCAATCTCAAAAAACCAAAGGGCAAATGATATCTCTAATAAGTGGATGATGACACATAATGGGGGTTGGGAGGGGTTAGTGTTAGGGTTAGAGTGAGGGTTAGGGAGGGGGGCAAGAATGGAGCAAGGAAGGACTGTATAGAGGGAAAAGAGGAGTGGGAGGGGTGGGGGGGAAGGGAAAAAATAACAGAATAAGTCAAACAACATTACCCTATGTAAATTTATGATTACACAAATGGTATGCCTTTACGCCATGTACAAACAGAGAAACAACATGTATCCCATTTGTTTACGATAAAAAAAAAACCAAAAAAAAAAAAAATAAAACTTAACTGGATGTTTTCTAAAAGAAAAAAGTTCTAGAATCAGATTGTTTGTTGTCATTAAGAGTTGTATCCACTGGCCCTAAGATTATTGTGATCATCAGCCAGCCATTAGGATCAAAGCTTACAGTCACATCCAAGGCAGCAGTTGGCCAACTCCATGATTCCAAATGCCAATACCCTCTGGAGTTCAGGGTCTGCTAAGATGAGTCAAACCAAAAACAAAGGACTCTGACCAGTAATGAAACACTTATTCAACTGTCTGCAAAGTCCCAAATACTGTAGGAATTTGAAGTATTTGTATTAAGTGACTTTTAATCTGATGGGAGGGAAAAAAATTGAGAAGTGATCATTTTTGGATCCTTGGATAATAGTATTTCTGAAGAACATTAAAGACAACCACTACCCTATTAAATTGGAAACAAGCATTTATTCTTAAACTTCCAGTGGGTCCACCAACTACATATTCCCTTCTAGCACTTAGAAACCTGCATTCCAAGCAGGTATATACACACACACACACACACATATACACCTTATATTTATACCCTCAATCTCTCCTTCTATTTTGAAAAAAAAAATCCTAAACTACAGATAAGTTAAAAGAATAACAGAATAATAGAATAAATGTCCTATAACATTCACCAAAATTGACAATTGTTTAACCACATTTCATCCTCCTCCTCCTTCTTCCTTCTCTCTCTTTCTCTCTCTCTACACACACACACACACACACACAACTTTTATTTTTGTCAAACCATTTGAACTTAAGTTGTAGACATTATGATTCTGTACCCTGAAAGATAATAATTCAACCCATATCTCTTTAGAAAAAGAATTGTCTCCTACAAAGTCACAATACTATTATCATATCTAAGAAATTCAACATTAATGCAGCAATATTATCTAATATGTAGATCACATTCAAATTTTCCCAATTGTCCCCAAGTGTTCCTTTATTGCTGTTTTTCTATCCAATCAAGCATCAGTACATTTGTTAGTTAATTCTCTTTAGTATTTTTTTTTCAATTTTGGGGATCAAACCATGCTAGGCAAGTGTTTTACCACTGAGCTATACCCCAGGCCTCTTTAATATCCTTTAATCTTACTCTTTTATGACATTGAGTGTTTTAAGAATCCAGGTCAGTTTCCCTCTTGAACTTCAACCATTCTATATTTGACCAATAGAATGAGATGTAAGTGGTATCGTGCTAGTTCTAAAGAGGTCCAGTAGGTTGTACTTCCTGCTCCTTGGAAACCTGAGCCACCATGAGAGGTCCCGGCCACCCCTGTGGAAAGAAAAGCTGTGTGAGGTCCACTGAAGCACCTGCCATGAGAGTGATTGTGTTATTCTTGGATGTTCAGTTCAGTTGGGCCTTCAGCTGTCTCTACCCCAGCTGTCATTTGAATATGCCACATGAGAGACCCTTAGCAAAAATGCTCAGTGGAGCCCAGTCAACTTACAGAGCAGCAAGGGATAAAATAATTTTTAAAAAGTGGTTGACATAATTTCAGACCTATAGAAAAGATGCGAGAAAAGTACAATGAATTTCCAGATATCCTGAGTCCCCAAATGTTATTACTTTTTTTTTAAAATATATTTTTTAGTTGTAGGTGGACACAATACCTTTATTTTATTTTTATGTGGTGCTGAGGATCGAACCCAGGGCCTCACACATGCAAGGCAAGCGCTCTACCACTGAGCCACAGCCACAGCCCCCCCCATGTTATTACTTGACTATATTTATGTATTTATTTATTTATTTTTTTGGTACTGGAGATTGAACCCAGGGGCACTTTAACATGGAGCTACATTGCCAGCCCTTTTTAATTTTTATTTTGAGACAGGGTCTCTTTCAATTGTCCAGGCTGGCTTCAAACTTGTGATCCTCCTGCCTCAGCCTCCTGAATCACTGGGATTACAGGTACACACCACCACACCTGACCTGGATCAATTATTATTTATGATGGCCACCATCATAAATAATAATTGATTTATTTTTGGTGATTTTTCTATTTCTGTTATTCCTTCTACATTTATTATTTGGCTTTCTACTGTAAGGAAGGCCTTTCCCTTCTTATTTATTTACTTGTATATTTGTTCTTAATTGTGGACTCTTGAATTCTTACTTTATTCAATAAATTATAGCCCTTAATATTATTATTTTATGCTCAGATCATTTCACAGTTAGCCAATGGGAATGGATTCTGTGATCTTCTAACATGTAGTCATCATTTTCTAAGAACTCCCTTACTTTTTAGCACAACAGGACGACCCAGACTCATTTTGTATTTTCTTTGCCTCAGCCCTGAAATCAGTTATTTCTCTGAAGACACCTGCTTCCTTTAGTGGACAATGCTCTTTAGAAACCAGGGTCTAGGTACTCATCTGTAATCCCAATGACCTGGAAGGTTGAGGCAGAAGGATCACAAGTTTGAGGTAAGCTTACGCAACTTAGTGAGATCCTGTCTCAAAATAAAAATAAAAAGGGTTGGAGATGTAGCTCAGTGACAGAGTAGCCCTGGGCTCAATCCCTAGTACCACACATACACACACAAAAAAAGAAAGAAACAAAGAAACCAAGGTCTGGGTGTTGGGTGTGTTCATTAATAATGTGTCTTTGCTTCTATACCTTCTTAGCAAACAAAGCTGATAAATAGATGTATGTGTGTACATTACATACATGCACACACACATTAAATACATTTGCATACTCACACACATATATATGTGTGTATTAAAATTCATGACTTCCTACTAAAACAAACAGTTCCAATCCAAGGAAGTGTTATTCAATCTATCCTTCCCCTTTTCTTTCTCCAACAATGAAAAACTTGAATCCACTTATCCACAATATATTTACTTATTTGCTTAATCCTAGAATGCATAGAAAGTAGTTTCACAATTGACAACTCATGCCTACAAAAAAAATGAAGTTTTCTGAATAGAGTTCAATATTTGTTTATTGTTCTTTTTCTCTTTGGTCTACAGGCATGTAGTCCAAATTCTGTGAATAAAAGTTACATGGATTAAATCTCATTCTTCAATGCGATTATGGTATTTATTTGAAAAGTGCTTCAGTTCATTTGTGTTTATTTGTATTCAATTTTAAGTTTCCCCCAGCTGTTATTTTAAGCTATTAAGTGATGGTTTATAATGCAGCAATGGATAACTTGGGTGTCACTGTGTGACATAGGATTATGATGTTCATTACTAGTGATGCAAGTTGGATCATTGGATAAGGTCTTATCTACTAGACTTCTCCATTAAGTTAATAAGACATCTGTGGGATGTCTCATCTTATTTTTTGGTTTGGTGGTTTTTTTTTTTTTTCTTTTAAGATGAGGGTCTCGTTATATTACCTAAGTTGGTCTTGAACTCCTGGGCTTAAACAATGGTCCTGCCTCAACCTCCTGAGTAGCTGGGACTACAGGTGAATGCCTTGCCCCAACTCATCTTATTTTTTTAGTAATTCCTTCTACATCAACATATGACCACCATAACTGCCAAGATTGAGGTACTCTATTTTAGATTTACATTTTTCTCTGTAAAAATGCCTGCCTTGATGCCATAGGTATACAGAGACAAGGCAAACCTGTACTAACTGATAATTCAGTAAGAGGGTTCCACAGCTGGCAGAGAAGGTAAAAGATCCAGCTGTGATGAAAACACTTGATTCTATTTATAGTTCAACAGGGTCTGCACTTAGAATGCTACAAATTCTATATAGGTTTGCCAACTTGTAATTCTGATCCCAAATTGCAACATTTGGTGAAAGAATATATGAAAGAACAGTCTTTAAGTTTTTCACATGAAGTTAAGTTTGGGTGCCTGCTAAGAAAGTCTGTTTGGTAGGGACTCTGTTTCTCACTTGAGTAGTAAGGTAATGCTTTCCTCCTTAGGATGAGCACTGTACTATATAACACTAATTGGGTGTATGCTGCCTTCTTGGGTCTGTCTTTTAATTTTTGCTTTTCAACATATCATTTTATCATATTCAAGCAATTAAATCATGGTCTTCTTATATTCCAAACTCACAGATGTTTGTGGCTATACTCCCAGTGTCTAAAATGGCACATAATAGAGGCTGCATGGAAATTCCCATTCTTTCATTCATTCATTACAAACTCATAGCATGTCTACTCCCTTTTAGATAAGGAATTATCACAGGCATTGAACTATAGCAGTCTACTCAGTGTCAGTGGATTGACTCAATTCAAATGTTTTTTTTTCTGTGCACAGATGCAACACTGAAATGTGTTTATTGAATGTTTTATACATACAGCATAATTTACAGTAAAACCAATGTGAATTGCAATTGGTATCTAAATTGAGATACTTATGAATTTAATTATAATATAATTAAACAATTTTTGAATAAAATAAGTATGAACTTATTATGAAATGTAAAATGGAGACATAATATCGATGCACAATTGAGTGGAGATATAGATACAACTACTATTATGCCAGAAAACACAGACTGGAAGAAGGTATGTTGTAATTTTCATGCAATTTCCTGTGGCAGAGCAAAACAAGAAAACCTGTTTGTTATGTAAAAATTTCTTAAAGATAAGTAAGTGGACAATATTAACAGACATTTTAGACAAATACAGAGTGAACTTGATAACAGTCAAAAATCAATAAAATTAGTAGCCTACTAAATTCAAGATTGAATAACCAAGGAAATTGTTTTAAAAAGGATAATAGAGCTGGGCGTGGTAGCGCACGCTTGTAATACCAGCGGCTCAGGAGGCTGAGACAGGAGGACCGCTGGTTCAAAGACAGCCTCAGCAACTTAGTGAAGCTCTAAGTAACTCAGTGAGACCTTGTCTCTAAATAAAATACAAAAAAGAGCTGGGGATGTGGCTCAGTGGTTAAGCACCTTTGGATTCACTCCCCAGTACCAGAAAAAAGGAAAAGAAAAAGAGCAAAAATAGATAATAGACTCTGAGTTTTTTTAAATTCTTTTTCTTTCTTTCTTCATAATGGCTCTCTCTCTCTCATATATATATATATATATATATATTTATATATATTCATTTATTTATGGTACTGGTGATCAGAGCTACATTCCAAACTCTTTTTTTTTTTTTTTTTTTTTTTTTTTTTGCGGTGCTGGGGATTGAACACAGGGCCTTATGCTTGCAAGGCAAGCACTCTACCCACGGTGCTATATCCCCAGCCCCCCCCCAACTCTTTTTATGCTTTATTTTGAGACAGGATCTCACTAAGTTGCCCAGGCTATCCTCAAACTTGTGATCCTTCTATCATAGCCTCCCAAGTAGCTGGGATTGCAGGTGTGTGCCACCATGCCCAATTATAAAAGCTAAACTTCTTTTTTTAAAATTTTTTTAGATGTTGATAGATCTTTATTTTATTCATTTATTTATATGTGGTGCTGAGAATTGAACCCAGTGTCTCACACATACTAGGCAAGCACTCTACCTCTGAGCCACAACCCCAGTCCCCCAAGTTAAATTTCTTGCACAAAAAAAGAAAACCAGTTTTAGATGGAAAGAATAAAATAAATAATTTGAGTTATTGGAAATTGTGGGAAAATTTCAGGAAATACTGAAACAGTCATTTTATTAAAAATAAAAGATCTTCAATTTAACCACAGAATAATTGCCTGTAAACATAAGACCAGTATCCAAGATCAACTGATTCAAAATTTGAAAACTTACAAATACTTTTTTCTTTTTAGCTTTGGATGATTCATGTGATATATGACTGTCTAACTAATACTTTGAGTATGTTTCCCGTATTACAAAGAAATGTCAGCTCATAGCCTTAAAAAATGTGTAGCATAGGTATTTTTAATCTTTTACATTCTTCAAAGAAGAACTTCAGTTAGATTTGATAGAAAATATTACAATGAATGGTAATTCACTTGTATTAAGTCAAAATTCAAGTTTTCATGGAATTTTAAAACAAGATAGTGATGTTTTTCCAGTGACTTCATATCATTGCATGATATATACCAAAAATAATTGAACTCATTTCTCTGAAACAGACTCTATGGACAGTCTCATGGATATTATTGTTAAAATTATTTGGCATATATTTCAAATGCTGTGACTCATCACCAGTGTATGGAATTGTTCAAAGAAGACAATGAATTTAATCTTGTATTCATTGCCAATGCTTGTTGGTTGAACCACAGAGTTTTACAAAGTTTTACTGTGCTGTTAACTTAAATTAAGATTTTCTTGAAGCACAACAAATGTTTGCCAAATACCAGAAATCAAAAGTAAAAAATGGCAATGTGATTTATGTGTTTTCTCAAGGATGTCTCATTGCATAAAAACAAGATACATTTGAAACTCTAAGGAAAGGAAAAGCTTATGATGACTTAGATAGATAAAAGGATTTATGTAGAAACTGAACTTTTGTGATAAAAATCAATACTAATGATTTTATATATTTTTCTAACGGGTTGACGATATAAAAGTTTTAAATTAATATATAGCTTTGTGTAAATTGGCAACAAAAACAAAAGGAAAAGTTGAAGAATGCCTCAACTTATATAGATAAATTTAGAATTGCTTCTCTAATCAGGTAATAACTCTTTGAATATAATGTGAACAATTTACTTAACTTGGACAGACATAATTTTGAAATTATTGGGTCTCAGAAAACCATACTCCACAGTGAAGGTCTCAGAAGTAATATTAGAAGCAAAATCTCTGCCCTCTTCCTTTTCTTTTCTCACCCCTTATTCTCCCCAGAAGCAAGCCATAGAAATTTTCTTACCCATATTGGGTCACAGAAAGCAGACCGCCTTTTCCCCATTCCAGTCATAAAACCTAAAAATATTACTCTAACTTTTCCCTGCTTTTCTTTTTATAAAAAAATATTTTTAGTTGTAGATGGATTCAGTACCTTGATTTTATTCATTTATTTTTATGTGGTACTGAGGATTGAACCCAGTGTGTCACACGTGCTAGGCAAGCACTCTACCACTGAGCCACAACCCCAGCCCTTCTCTGTTTTTCTATGTAAGAGGTGGCCATAAAGAAATTCTCTGACCTACCTTGTTTGATTTGTAGGTCATATGACCCTCCATTCCAGAAGAGTCCTGCTTCATACCCAAAAGGAAGGAATGCTACAAGTGAGGGGCCTAGAAGAATCTGAACAAATAGGACTTGCTAGATTTTATACCCCCCATAGTCTATTATCATTTGTTCATACTGTTTTTGTCCAGTCACAGTTCTACATGACTGTCCATGCTTCATGGAACCTAAGCATAAGAATGGATAGTTCACCCTGGGCCCTTGGTTCTTCAATCTGATAGCTCCCATGTCCTGTAATTTATTATAAAATAAATTGATGTTTTTCTCTTGTTAACCTGTCTTTTGTTATAGAAATATCAACCATAGGAAAGAGGAAAGAGGTCACTCCCTTTTCTAACACACAGAAGTGGCGCTTTTTTGCTTTAAAGACAAATCAATTCTTCCACAAAAAAATACTTAGTTTTGTCAATAAGGATGTTGAAGGAAACTGATTTTTGCTACTGAATTCAGTTATTGGAAAACTTTTAGATATGATAAAGTAACTTGAGTATTCAAATCTGTCTATTCTCCCTGTAAATTTTTTTTTTTGGTACCACAAATTGAAATCATGGGCACACAAGCACTCAGCCATATCACCAGCCTGTTTTTTTTTTTTTTTAATTTAGAATCAGGGTCTTGTTGAGTTGCTTAGGGGCCTCACTAAATTGCTGAGACTGACTTTGAACTCACAATCCTCCTGCCTCAGTCTCCCAAGCTGCTGGGATTGCAGGCATGCACCACCGCGCCCAGCTATCACTGTAAATTTTATGAAAAATAAATATATATACAAAGTGTTACCCATGAAGATGTAGCATCCAAATATGTGCTCAGGGAATAATAAATACTGTATTTCAAAGGCATAGGTTAAATGGAAAAACTAAAATATCTCTATATTTTTTAGTATCGAAAAGATAATACTTTGGATGTAATAGGTAAAATATCATGCATTATTAACATCAATCTCTTCAGTGTCTTTTACTTCTTTTTGTACACTTGATCTTAGCCAAATGGTCAAGAAGCAATTTTACTTCTTTGTAAACCTGGCTACTACCCTGACGTGGTAGCACATGCCTGTAATCCCAGTGAAACAAGAGGATCACGAGTTCAAGGATAGCCTTAGTAAAGTCCTAAGTAACTTAGTGAGACCTTGTCTCAAAAGAAAAAATTAAAAAGGGATGAGGCTGTGGTCCAGCAGTTAAGCACCCCTGGGTTCAATCCACTGCACCAAAAAAAAAAAAAAGTACCTTCTAGAAAATTTTAAAGTGTGTGTGTTTCTATTTAGACACCACTAGTCTGGATCAATCAATGAAGATGTACTTATTTGATAGTACTTTAGTACAACATTGAAAGAACAGGGAGTTATCTTTTTATGACTTAATAAATAATCTTATTTTTAAATTTTGGATTATTTTTGTTGACATTATTAGCTTATGAAAGAATCATGCGGTATCCGAGACTTGCAGTAACTAAAGCTCTTATCTTTGAAAGAATAATAGGAGTGAGTGAGAAATAGCAGACTAAAGTCAGATCATGAAAAGTCTTTAAGTCATACATAGCATTTGGTCTTCTTTTGTAGGTGATTAACAGCCAATAGAGAGTTCTAGGAAGGGGGTCGATGCATAATTAGATTTGTGTTCTGGAAAGGTAACTATTGAAGTAGTAGGTGGGCCATGAATTCCAGGGAGGCAGTTATTCCTGTAAAGGATAGAAAAAGGGCTGGGGATATAGCTCAGTTGGCAGAGTGCTTGCCTTGCAAGCACAAGGCCCTGAGTTCAATTCCCAGCACTGCAAAAAAAAAAAAAAAGATAGAAAAGATAAGGGTCTGAATATTTGGAAAGAGGGGATGAGGAAAATGATGAGATGGACTTAAGAAAGATTTGGTGATTGGTAGGTTGTGGGAAGAAAAGAGAAGGATAAAGAATGAAATCAAAGCATTTGATGTGGGCAGTCTATTTTTATTCATTATTTGTAAGCATGTAAATGTCCCAAATTTGAGATCACACAAGAAAGTTGAGGCTGGGGATGTAGCTCAATGGTAGAACACTTGCCTAGCATGTATGGTGCCCTGTGTATGGCAAAAACAAACAAATAAAAACCTAGAAAAGGTAAATAAGGATTACTGAATAGAGTGAAAGCCCAGTTTTATTAAGGAAAGCACACACACACGAACACATGCATATGTGCTCGTGTGTGCGTGTGTGTGTGTGTGTGTGTGTGTGTTTGTGTGTGTGTGTGTGCTCCAATCAGCACCAGTGCAAGGTTTTTCCCCCTTATCCTGGTCAAAGAATGGGCATGGCACACATATTCTGAATGGCTCCAGGACATTACTACTTTTGCCACTACCTCCTTCCACTCTCTCTGCTCCACATATGTATCCAGAATGCCTGGAGCTGAGGAGGTCAAGAAACTGAGAGGGGCATCATCCACAGAAAAGCTTAACTCCACCCAGGGTGGAGGTAGGCATTGAGGTCAGGGTTGTGTCACAGTTATCAGTCAAAGTAAGTGACGTGGAGCCATGGTACAGACTGATGGGGCTGAATGAGACATGAAACACCCAGGAGAGAAGTGTGTCAAGTTTTTTTAATTAAGTGTGTAAACAATGAGCTGAAAGTATCAAAAGTTACTTTTTTTGTTTCCCACGATTCTGCTCTTTAAAAGTCAGTTTTTCTGATTTCAATGTCTTTGGCTCTCCTGTGTCATATGCATTTTAGAGGATTCCTTTTTTGCTTTTGCAATATTCTTATGTTTTCTATACATTCATTATTTTCAATAACCTTCCATTTTAATTCACATAGTTTAAATGCATGCCCAGAAGAGTTGCAAAAATAGTAGTAGGAGTTCTTGTATATTCTTTACCCAGGTTCAACAATTTTTGACATTTCACTCCATTTGCTTTGTCAGTCTCTCTAGATTTTTTTTTTTTTTTTTTTGGTGCTGGGGATCAAACCCAGGGCCTTGTGCTTATGAGGCAAGCACTCTACCAACTGAGCTATCTCCCCAGCCCTCTCTAGATTTTTATTTGCACATGCACATTATTTTCCCTCATACCACCATGCAAGAGTAAATTGGAGACATTGTGTCCCTTTACCCAAAATGCTTCAGTATGTCATTCCTAAGAACAAGGACATTTTCTTATGTAACCACAGTATAATGATCAGAGTCAGGAAATTTGACATTGACACAATCCTATTGTCTAATCCACAGTCTTTGTTTCACTTTGGTCAGTTGTACCAATAATGTCTTATATGGCTTTTTTTCTTTCCGGTCTAAGGTAGAATCCAATTCAGAATCATACATTGTAGTTTAGTTGTCATCTCTCTCTAATTTCTTCATCTGAAACAGTTCCTTAGTCTTTCTTGATCTTGATATATTTTGAAGACCATTGTTTTTTGGAAGTTCACCTTGTTTACATTTATCTGATGTTTCATCATGATAAAATCCAAGTTGTATGTTTTTGGCAAGAAGAACACAGAAAGGGAATTGGGTCCTTCTCAGTAAATCATAGTAGGAAGCACATGATGTTGATTTGGTCCCACTGATGATCATACTATTACTTTATCATAGCAAAGGAAAGTTCTTTTGACTTTATTTTTCCATTTGGCAGGCATCTTGCATTGCAGTAAAATTTCCTTTTATGCAGGAGCATGATAATCTGAACTTTGTAACTTATTTCTGAGGTGGGTCTCACTTTATTGCCCAGGGTGACCTTGAACTCCTGGACTTGACCAATCCTCTTACCCTCCAAGTCATTGTAAATATAGGTACCTGCCACTGTGTCTGGCTTGAAATTATTTTTGACTAGTTGCAAAATATCAATGAGCATTACCTAGTTTCTTTTTAGGAAAGCAAGTTTAAAATAATATATACATTCATTTTTCCTCATGGCATTTTAATGTCAACAAATACATTTCAACTAAGAAAATATGTTTTCTTTTTTTTTTCTTTTTAATATTTTTAGTTGTAGCCAGGCATGTTGGCACATGCCTGTAATCCCAGCAGCTCAGGAGGCTGAGGTAGGAGGATTGTGAGTTCAAAGCCAGCCTTAGCAACAGCAAGGCACTAAGCAACTCAGTGAGAACCTGTCTCTAAATAAAATACAAAATAGGGCTGGGGATGTGACTCAGTGGTTGAGTACCCCTGAGTTCAATCCCCAGTACCAGAAAAAGAAAAATTTTAGTTGTAGATGGACATGATAGATTTACTTTATTTATTTATGTGGTGCTGAGGATGGAACCCAGTGCCTCACACATGCTAGGCAAGTGTTCTACACTGAACCACAACCCTCGACCCAAGAAAATCTGTTTTCAGACAAAAATGAGACAACTACACATTTGTAAATAAGTTTGAAAATGTGAATTTAGATTATTAATGGACAAAGTTCTGGAAACAATGAGTATAGTTTTAAAATATTGATATCAATATACCTTAAAGTGCAAGAGTTTTTGATTAACATTGTAATATGCCTGGCAATATACAATATAACTAAAAGAGACACATGGCCTAGTAGAGAAGAATGAATTATCCTTTGTGGTATGAATTCTAGCAGTAACTGCTGCATAAGGGTTTGGGACACAGCCTCAGAACCTGACAGAGGGGAGTCTTGGGCCTGTTTGTGCCAAGAGGAAGAAGTTGAAAAGGGAGCCAAGGAAGGTTTTTAAATAAGAGTTGTGTCAACACTCATAAATTCCCTTCCTTTGAAGAAGCTGCAATGGGATCCAGGAACAGGAAAAAGGAATATTTATCCTTTTGCCTTTGTATACCAAAATATAATCTCTCTTTTCCTTCTACCCCTTCCTTAGAATAACAATTGTCTGCATGTAAAATGAGTATGTTTAAAATAAGCCATTCAGTGCTTTTTTTTTTTTGCACTTGTTTCCAGTTCTGAATAGCAACATGACAGACTAGAAATTCTACTTGCTGACTTTGAGTCACGACAGACCCACATACCTCACTCTGCTGCAGAATGGCATGTGACCTTGAGCAAGTCACTTAGTTTCATCATCTATACATTTAAGTGAGGGGAATAAACCTTGCTGACTTGGGAGAATTATAAATTTTATATATATATATATATACACACACACATACACACACACACATATATAAATTACATATATATAAAATTTTATTTATATATAAATGTATGTATATGTATGTTTATGTGTGTGTATGTATGTGTGTATATATATATGTACATGTATGTATTTATGTGTATATATATATATATATATGTACACACACACCTATATACACACATATATATGACATAGTACTTTAAAAATTCTGTGACCCAGCTGGGCATGGTGGTGCATGCCTATAAGCCCAGTCGCTCGGGAGGCTGAGGCAGGAGAATCACAAGTTCAAAGCCAGACCTCAGCAACTTAGAGAGGCCCTAGGCAACTCAGTGAGACCCTGTCTCTAAATAAAATATACAAAAAAGAGCTGGGGAATGTGGTTCAGTGGTTAAACATCCCTGGGCTTAATCCCTGGTACAAAAACAGGTTCTGGTCCTTGATCATTTATTTAACTAACAACCTCCTTAAATGGGCTTGTCCCTCAAACTTTGTGGACTGTAGTTCCATTATAGAAGGAGTGTTGGCAAGAAACAAGTTACCTCTGTGGGAACCCAGAGGTAAGCAAGGGAGTAAACAGGCAGCTCTGCCTGTGTCAGCAGTTGGCATTTGAGTTGTACCTTGAATGTTTGGATGGAGTTTTGCCAATGGATAAAACAGGGTTGAGATAGGGTTTTGAGGATGAAGGGAAAGATATACTGAGCCTCAAAGGAAATACCCATGAGCCTCTGAAATGCAAAAAAAAAAAAAAAAAAGTCCATGAACCATCAAACTACAGAAAGCTCCCAGGAACCTTTGCAACTCCTGAGCAACCCAGCCTGCCCCTGGGCCTGCACTTTTGACCCATGCCCTTGCTTACAAAAAGTAACATGAGGGTAATGCACAAGTGCAGAAAAAACTGGCACAAAATTGCTTTACTTCACCCTGGCTCCACCTTCAGTCCAGCTCCTAACTACTACCCCTCTATAAATATTGGAGTCCCCAAACCAAGAAGGGGCCTCTCACTCTTGAGATAACCCACATTCTTCCTTCACTGTTTATCTGCTTCCTAAATAAACCTCTGTCTGTGTCTCTGATTGGCAAGTGGTGAAATTCTTTTTTGACACATATGCAAGAACCCCACCGGTCCTGAGTTGAGTTCTTCCTTTTCTCTGGGAACTCCTCAGACCCTTCTTCGGAGATGCTGCTTCTCCTGTGATATTACAGTCAAGGTGAAAAGGCAGCATGCTTTAGAAACGTTTTAGCTCTGCCATAGGGAAAAGATAACTGATATCGGAGTTAACCTATAAACCCCCATGTGCTCACTATTTAGACTTAGGCAAAGGAAACTAAAAGTTTAACAACAGTCTTAGGTCACGAGTAATATTAGCTAATCTTTCCATGGGGATTTGTATGTGTCAGACACTCTTCTAAATGCCATACTTCTATTAATTTATTTAATCTTCAGATAAAGAAATGTTGGTTCAGAAAGATGAGATCACTTGCTGAAGGTCACCAGGAAGCACATGGAAGAATCAGGATTAGATGATAGACTGTATGGCAAAATGGCCCTGATCCTAACCACACTGCCATACCATCTCTATGGAGACTGAGGAAGTAAGAAAAAAAATATATTTAACTAGCATTAACAACTAAGAATTTAGTCACATCTTCAAGTACAGCTGTAGTGAAGGCTTCATTCAGAGGAAAAAACATGGCATTACTTCTTGGACCACAACATGATCTATTTGCTTTGGTAACAATTTTGATTACATCATTACTTGGGCATAAGTGTTTAGGTGACACACTGCAAAGATTAAGCCTCCCCTCCCCCTGGTGTGCCATTCTTTGCTTGAAGTGAAAGGAAAGGAGGAAGTAGGGTGGGTTGGACATCACGAGGACTTAGTAGAATCTCAAGTGGAGGCTATTTTAAGAAAGGCTGACTTTGTTTTTCTCCCCAAGTTATGTCCTCTCCTCAGTGCTGAGTAATGTACAGGCCCCAAATGAGTTTCAGCCTCCGGTCTTCACCCTAAGCCAGGTTTTCTCATGCTCGAGGAACCCTCTGGGGGTGTACATACATAACTGGGGAACCTGAGTCTGAAGGACTGAGCTGCAACCATGGATTAATAGTAGAAACTGACTCGTCATCCTTTTGTGTTCTGTATTTGATATTGGAGATAAAAATGAAGATTACAACTGGCATTCAGGGTGCTGGCCTAAAATGTCTCAAGGAAAATCAACTTTGTCATTTACTTTTCTTAAATAATTATGCAGAGAATTCTACCAATGGATTCCTAGGGGCTTCTAAGTGGGCTGTGAGTTGCCCAGAAGCCTTGGGGGCCAGGAATATGAGTCAAATATAAATATGAGCCTGCTTCTGTTGGGGAACATGGGTTGGTTATTGTTCTTATCTCTCCAAATTCCCAGGTTCCAGAGAACTTGGTCTTTGCTTGGGGTCCTTTGGGATGTTAAGCATGCCATTCTATTCCTCAGTTAATTTGAAATGACAGGGCTGGGGAGATAGCTCAGCTGGTAGAGTGCTTGCCTCACAAGCACAAGGCCCTGAGTTCGACCTCCAGTACCGCAAAAAAACTAAGAAAAAAAAAATGACAGAGATATTGAGGGTCAACTGTGTGGGAGGCACTGTGCTAAACACTGAGAACACAAGGGTGAAAAGTCAGTCCTGAAGGTGTTTGGCACCTTAATAATACCAATATTTATTTATTTATTAGCATATTTTAATTATGCAGAATAATGGGTTTCATTGAGGTATATTGATATGTGCATATAATATCCCCCATTTCCCTCCCTTCATTGTAGTTGTCTACCATTTATTGAATACTTGTTACATGTCAGATGCTGCCCTCAGTACTTGTCATGTATTTAGTCATTTAAACCTCACCTCAACTCTATGAGGTATATACTTTTATTAGCTCCATTTTAGAAAGTGAGAGAGGAGGTACAGAGAGGTTGGTGAACCTGTTCACTCTCACATGGCTAATTAGATGTGCAGTAGGAACTTTACCTAAGACCTTGTTTAGAAGATTTAGGCAATAGCTGCAGAGAGAAAGGAGGCATGGCACTTCCTCCAAGCATATGCACACTTATGGGGATGCCCTCTGGTGGGAGGGAAACAGACTCACACACCTGGGGGGTCAGGTATCATAAGATGGGAGACTTTGGGACCACTGAGGCTGAGCAGTCAGAGGTAGTACCATGAAGGGGGTGAAGAGCCCTACCCTGGAGTCACCTGCCTGGGTTTGTGTACTGGCTCTACCACTTTCTACCTACCCAATCTCTTTGTGCCTCAGTTAACCCATTTGTTAAATAGAAATAAGATCACCTACCTCTCAGGGCTATTGTAAGGATTAAGTAATTTAACATTTTTTGGTGCTATGGATTGAACCCAAAGGCCTCACACATGCTAAGTATGTGCTGTACCGCTCTGCTATATGCCCAGCCCCTATAGTTTAGCATTTGAAGCTGAAGAAGCTATCAAAGCAAAAAGTGTTAGAGGGTGCTCACCCCCACAGTCCCAGTGGCCCAAGAAAAATGTTTACCCCAGGACATTCTACAGGTTGTGCTCCTTGGGTCCTAAAGTATTTAGAATTTTTTGACTTAAGATACTTTGTAGCTAATATGAAGGAAGACTTGAAGTTAGGGGTGGTTTTGGAGCCAAGGCAGAGAAAAACCTTTTTTCTAGCCTGTGTAGGCACTTGTAAAGCAACTGGTAGCACTGCCTCTGGGGTATTAGGGCTGTTCCCCCTAAATGACTACAGTGTCCCCTGTCTTCTTATCTCTGAGAAAATCACAACCACAAGGCTAGCTTCTCAGCAGTATGCACTTTTTCTTTTTGCCAACCCCTCATTTCAACTTCATCCTGTCATGCATTTACTGTTTGGAATTTGCTTCAGGTAATGAGGCCCATTTACTGAAAATTTCTGTACAGTTTTACCTTACAAATGTGGTGTAACTATGCTGCAGTTTGAATGTGGTTTGTCCCTGATAAACCTCATGTGGAGTCTTGGTCTACAAGGTAACAGTGTTAAGGGGTGGTGAGGCTTTTAAGAGGTAGTTTGACTATGGGTCCCACCCCTCCTGAAGGGATTAATGCAGTTCCTGTGAGAGTGAGCAGTTACAAAGCAAGTTCTGCTTCCTCCGTTTGCTCTCTTGCTTCCTCTCTTGCTCTGTGATCTGTGCTCTTGTGCCTGCTTGCTCTTCTGATTTTCAATCATGCATGGAACAGTATATGGCCCTAACCAGAAGCCAGCCAGATATGGTCATGTGACCTCAAAGAGAACTAAAACCAAAGGAAAAACTGGAAAAAAAAAAACCCCTCTAACTTCAGTTGCTTTTAGTTGACTTTAAAAATCACTAATTTTAGGTCATATATTGAAGCAACTGAGCAATATATTAGTCTCCCACTAGCTTTGCTATAGATAATACCTCTGACATGTAGGTCATGATGATTACAGTTGCCTAGGTCACTTTTGAGGAACTTGAATGCTACTTTTGTTGAAATGACTGACTCTTCACTTGGGCCTGCACAAATGTCCAAATGGGTGACCTTTCAATATCAGAGGAGGGCTGAAAACTGTACCCTCATATTAAAATACCCCCACCATTTTCTGAACATGTGTTCCATGAAGTACCATGACGATTGATTGTGCATGTGAAGACCACTGATTATTTCACTTTCAATCACCTTTCATCCTAATTCTTTATCTCATAAATACCCTGTGTTAACTTTTCATTGCTGTGACTAAAATGTCTGACAAGAACTACTTAGAAATAGAAAAGTATTTTGGGCTCATGGTTTCAGAGGTTCAGTCCATGGTCAACTGACTCCGTTGCTCCTGGCCTGAGATGAGGCAGAACATCATGATGGAAGGGTATATCAGAGGAAAGCTGCTCAGCTTGTGGCAGCCGGGAAGGAGGGGCGGGGGTGAGAGCATGCAAGGAGCCAGGGACAAGGTATAGTCTTCAAAGTAAACTCCCAGTGACCTACTTCCTTCAACTATGCTGTACCTGCCTACAGTTATTAGCCAGTAGTCCACTGAAAGTTTTTATCTATCAAATGGATTATTCCATGGATGAGGTTACTGCCCTCATCATTCAATATTTTCCTAAAAGCCTCATCTCTGGACCTTGATGTATTGGGGCCCATGCATTTAAAACATGAACTTTCTGGAGGACATTTCAAATACAAATAGTTATATACCCCTAATCCCTACTGTCAAGGAGGAGTGTTTGGGACTTAGATCTCCCATCTCCATGCTTAGCTGCCTTATGAATAAACTCTTTCTCTTTTACAAAACTTGTTTCAGTGATTGGCATACTGTGAGGAGGGCAAGAGAGGCCTTGGTTCAATAACAGAACCATGAGCCAAAATAAACCTCTTTGCTTTGAAAATTATCTAGCTTTAGGTATTTAGTTAAAATAACACAGAATGGAGCAAGATTGGCTACACGTATTTTTTTAATTGAGTTAAAGTTCACAAAACATAGAATTAGACATTTTAAAGGAAACAATTCAGAGGCATTTAGTATATTTAGAATGTTGTACAACCATCAACTCTATTTAGTTTCATGATATCTCAAAAGGAAAGTGATATTCATAATGCAGTCACCTGTCCATGCTCCCCACTTCTTTCTGTCTCTATGGCCTTACCTATTCTGGACATTTCATATAAATGGAAACATGTAATGGTGGTATTTTGTGTCTGGCTTCTTTTACTTAATGTAATGTTTTAGAGGTTCATTCACATTGTGGCATATATCAGGACTTCATATGTTTTTATGGCTGAGCAATATTCTGTGGTATGACTTATGCCATTTTGTTATTCATCTACTGATATCTGCTGATGCACATTTGGGGTTGTTTACTCCTTTTGGCTACTGTGAACAATGTTACTACTATAAACATTCATATTTTTTGAATATCTCTTTTCCTTATTTTTGGTACTGCGAATTGAACCCAGCGATGCTTAAACCACTGAGCTACATTCCCAGCTGCCTTTTTTTTCTGTTTTATTTTGAGACAGGGTCTGGCTAAGTTACTCAGGGACTCTAAGTTGCTGAGGCTGACTTTGAACTTGTTATCCTCCTGCCTCAGCCTCCTGAGCGCTGGGATTATGGGCATGTGCCACTATACCTCACTCAAACATCTATTTTCAATTATTTTGTGTCAACATACTTAAGAGTGGAATTATTGGATCACATGATAATATTGTCATTCCTTTTCCCCCTTCTCTCTTTTTTTCTACCACAGTACTGGAGATTGAACCTGAGGCTTCAGGCATGCTGGGGAAGCCTTCTACCCTTGAGCTACATTCCTAGTCCAATCATAATGGTAATTATATTTTACCTTTGGAGAATGACCAAACTGTTTTCCACAGCTTGGGCACCATTTTGTATTTCCAGGAGCAGTATACAAGGATTTTAATTTCTGTACATTGTCACACTCCTTATTTTCTAGTCAATGTGAAATGGAGTGATATCTATTATGGTACAAACTGCTTTCTGACTTGGCAGTGGCACTTGGATTTACATGGGGATCTCCTGAGTTTTTATTTATTTACTTTTCTAACAATCCCAGTGCCCAGACTGTACCTGGGGCCAATTCCATGAGATGCTAGGACTGGGGCCCAGGCAACAGCAATATGTTTTAAAGTCCTCCAGCAGTTCTAGTGTGCAGCTGAAATTGTGAATCATTGTGTCAAAAATCCAAGCCCCCTTTCAGTTACACACTCTTTTTAATCAAAAAATTAAATACTGTAGTGTTTAAAAAGCTGGGCAAGTCTCACATTCATCTGGAAAAATGGTAGGGGTGTGATCCAGACTTTTGTCAGCCATTCTAACCCTGATAGCTAATGCCAAACTTTTAAGAGGGGAAGTGATTTCATCACAGCTGCACACAGGAGGCAGGGAGGTGGAATGTCTCCTAGGGTCCCAAGTGAAATGGTGAAAAAGCAAAAAAGAAAACAGTAAAACAAAAGGCTACTAGCTTTGATGGCCAGGGCAGCTGCTAACCCACCCCCATTCCCATCTCCTTCACAAGGAAGTTTTGGAACAGAAGCATAATGGGCAGCCTCCTAGTGGTTCTTAGTCCATGGATGTTTCCAGTAAGTAAAGCCTCCCCTTTACTACCACTACCATCACCATCACCTCCTTTTTAACAAAGAGTAAAAAGGTTTTCTGTTTTTTGACTTCTTCTCTGTTGGTAGTCATGGTTTCTAACAGCTCAGAGCAGTATGGGTCTTCCTCTGAGTTTATAAAAAACTTTGTTGTTGATGCCCACTTGGCCTGAAGGCTAATAAGTAACAGGACACATTTGAAAGCAAGTTTTAGGATAGGAGTACTACCTAACACTATGTAGTATTTTGCTAAGCAAGTCACTTATGGTTTTTCAATGTAAGCTTTGACATCATCTTATGGTCTGGATTGTCACTGCCCTCCAGTCACACACTCCAGGAATACACCTGGAGTTCAATACACTTCCCCTCAAGGAGAATGCACATGATGGGGCTGGTGTGAATCTCAGCAAGAGTGTGCTAGAAAGGATGACTTAGAAGACTTGTACCTGTCAGGTGGTTTTGGGCATGGTTAAGGGAATAAAGTGTTGCTCTGGATTGGATGCTGCCAAGGGTCTTTCTATGATCAAGTGCCTTAACAAATGTTCTCAAGAAGTGGGGAATATTGGAGCCAAGCTAATGCTATGGTTAATAAAGAAGCAGAAGGCATTTGTATTAGCCAGGATTGGGGGATGGCTGGACACATTTGTGGTTTGGAGAAGGTTCATGGTTTTTTTTTGTTGTTTTTTGTTTGTTTTTTTTTTTGAGATGAGGTTTCACTGCATTGACTGGGATGACCTCAAACTAGAGATTCTCCTGCTTCAGCTTCCTGAGTAGCTAGGATTACAAGTGCATGCTTCCAAGCACAGCCCTAAGGCTCATGTTTTGTTTGTATTTAGACATGATTATAAAGTGGCTGTGTTTGTGTCTTTCCCCCATCCTGGTCACAGAATAAGCTTGCCTGATGCTATGCTCTGGGGAATTGTTTCTGTTCACTAGCACTCCCAGGTCCAGCTGGGAGTACCTGGATAGTTCCTAGAAGGCAGGGCTACGTGTACTTTTTCATTCCTTCCTTTTGGTCAAGAGTAGATGAAGGTAGGCACAAGCACATAAATCCATGATACCCACATTTTCATTGTTGATGAAAAATTTTGTTGATCAGGAGATTGTTTCAAGGATGCAGGTGATGGTTTGATTAGGTAACTCTCTCTTTCATCTTTTGTTGTAGGATGTGTTGCTGCAACAAAGTGAAAACGGCTGTTTGATAACATTTAATTGATTGACTGTAACTTAATTACCACAAACAAAATGATTATTAGTCTTGAAATAGGTCTTGGAGTCTGGGGACCTAGATTATAAAACTCAGGCAATGAGAATGTGTTCTAAAATTCAAATAGGTACTCCTAACCCAGTTAAAGGCTTTTAAGCCTGAGACAGCAGTCCCAGTGTGAGGGCTGCCTGCACTACCCCAACATGAGCTGTTGAGCTGGACCAGCTACATCATTTTCAGGGGCATTGTAAAATGAAAATACTGTGTCCCATGTTCATAAATTCTTGAGAATTTCAAGATGGCTATAGCAGATAATTAAACCAAGGGCAGGCCCCTTCTACATACTTGGCCCACCCTGATGCTGTGTGGGGAGAGGCACATCTGAGGCTTCTGGGGTTTCATGCCCCTGCAACATACAGAAGGAGGACCTCTACCTTCCTATGACCTGACTCCAGAGGAATGGCAAGAACCGGAGAACATCCCAGAAAGAAAGAGGAGTTGCAGGCTCACTTAGAGGTACTGAAGGGGGGGAAAGTCAAATAGCTAACAAAACTGAGGCTTAGGGCTTCACAGAAGTAGAGCAGAGTAACATGCAGGTGGCCATGGGTAGGGAAAAAAATTAACATGGGTGTTGAAACAGGATTCAGTTCTTATCAGAGAAAGAGCTGTTGAAGAATACTCCTGAAGACATTGCCTGGTTGTTGTAGGACCGTGAAGGACTCAGCAAAACAGTCATTAGGAACTGCGTGGAGGACAGAGGAGTTTCAAATCCAGGTTCTTGCTGCTTTTGTGGAGGCATATGAGTTCACTGATCTAAATTTCATCTAGCTGTTAGAGCAATTCCTGTGGTCCAGAGAGGCACCTGAGCCTGCAGGATAGTAGAGGCATTTGCCCAGGGATATTTGTCAGCACAATAAAGGAGAGTTTTCATCCACAAGCACTTCTGCTCTTTCTGATCTCAGTTTGTTTAATACTAGCTATAACCTCAATGTAAAAAAAATTAGTCCACCAAGGAAGGCCTATTGCCATGAATAGAGGCACCAGCAATGGAAGAGTCTTGCTGGAGAAGGAGCTTCCCAAATCTGCAATTTCCCACCACAACATTAGCAACAATGTTATCCTCTTTCTTCTCTGAGCTTCTCATTCTGACCTCAAATGTAAAGCAGACCTTGGTTAATAATAATGATAAGACTAATCCTAATGAGTTTAACTGAAAAGGCAAGCTGTACTTAAGAATACAGGGGTGGATCCTAGCATTTTATTTTCTTGATTTGGCAGAGAAATAAAAGGGGCCTTAGCTTGAAGGGAGGTATATGGGGAAGTGCATGGGGTGGGCCCCCCCCGGAAGTCGCGCTGCGCTGTTTAAACCTAAGGTGACCTAACGGATGGCGGGAGCGCCGGCCTGAGCCTGGGCTCAGGGCGCGGCCATTGGTGACGCACGCCGGGGAGCACAGCGCCCACGTTTCCACCATTAGTAAGGCCTCACACCCCGCGCTGCAAGTTCGGGTCTGGAGGCGTCCCGGCTCCCTCCCTCCCGGAGGCGGGCCCGGCCCCGCCCCCGCGCCCAGGGTCGCTCCCAGCGGCCCCGCCCACCTCCTACTCCTGGCCTCCCCCGGCGCAGCTCACTCCCCGCCGCCCGCAGCCTGACACGCTGCGCGGCCCCCCAGTCTTCCGCGGCCGCCTCCCCCAGGCATGGCACAGGGCCTCCCCTCACTATGGCAGCAGCAAGGCACAGCACGCTGGACTTCATGCTCGGCGCCAAAGGTGAGGGCGCCGGCCGCCACCTGCCCGGCCCTGGCGCTGCTGCCCCCGCTGCCCCCGCCACCCTTTGGGCTGGGGCTGGGGCTGGGGCCGGGGCCAGGGCCAGGCGGGCGCGCGCGGCGGGCTGAACAATGCGGGCGGCCCGCGAGGCGCCGGCGTCTCCCAGGCTGCCGCGCCGGGCGCGCTGCGGGGCCTCGTGCACTGGCGGTCGGGCGGAGGCCGCACTCTTGCTAGCGCCGCGCTGCTGTTCGCCCGGTGCTGTGTCCCGGCCGCAGTGCGGGGCCTGAAGGGGCCGCGTCGGGTGTCCGCCCGCTTCACTGTCCTTCCGGGCCCTGACGGTTCACCCACACCCTAAGAGGGCTCGCTACTCCTGCTCTTTACCAGGGGATCCCTTTCAGACTACAGGGCGCTGTCGGATCCCCCCATAGGGCGGGGGTGCAGGAGCGCGTTGGAGCTAGCGAGGCGTGACCTGCACCGCAGGCCCGGGCTGGGGGCGTGCGCCGCGCGAGGTTGCCCGCGCCACCTTTTCCTGTGCTTGCAGGCCGGTAAATTTCCCTCTTGGGGGCGGGGGTTTCCCCTCTTGGGGTGCTCAGGCTGGAGAAGGACCACAGCCACGCAGTGCTTGCAGGATTCTTAGCCGACTGCGTAGAAGACAGATCCCCCGGAAAGGGATAGGGGGGATGGGAAAAGGAAGCGATTATTATTATTGGGGGTGGGGAGGGATGAGGTCTGGGCGCGGGAATTATAACTCCCTTAATCAGAGAGGGCTCAGAAGGCAGAGCCCGCAACACCAGAGAGGGCTGGGAAAGTCTGAAATGTGTGCAGGAATTTTGAAGGGGAGGGGTGCTTTGCTGGCTTCTTTTCTTTGAGAGCCTCCAACATGGGAGTGGGGGTAGGAGGGATGGGACTGCCTGTACTTTTTCTGGTGGCCTTTAAGCCTGTGACTGTGCGGACTTGCATCTGCACTTTCCGTACGTGCTCCTTGGAGCGTATCTTCATACCTAGCGTTTTCACTAATTAGATGGAGTAGCCTTTTTCTGTTAATATTTTTTTAACACACTTACTTTTTGAACTTCTGGGGACCCACTTTGCATTTTCTTCAAATCTAAAGGATCTCAGATGACACAAGATTTAATAAAACAGGATTCAGAGCAACATCTAGGTTTGAGTCCTGCTTTTCCTGATTGGCTCACCATGTGAACTTGGGTTAATTTCTCAACCTTTCTAAGCCTCGTCTTCCCTGTGTGTGGGAGGGGGGTGGGGGATAAAGAAGGAACAGTGCACACCTCTTAGGATTCTCCTGGGGCTTTTACTGTTAAGGATCTAGCCGTAAACTAGAGTTGTTAGGCAACACCAGTGTATTTGGGTGATCAGAAGTGACTTGAAGAAAACAATGCATCTTTTAATCCCCACATTTCTTAGGTGAGGAGGGAAGGGAGACTGCTGGGGAGAATCTGGAGATGAAATGGTACTTAGGTGGTAGAGATGGAGGGGATTGAGATCACTAAGTTTTTGCTGAGAATTACCCTGACAGCTCTTGGGTTACGTCGTTAGTGGAGGTTCTAGTATATGCAATTGAGTGGTGAGGAGGAAGAGGCTTTATGGAGAAATTGTGGTTGAATGGATCATGGTCTCTCACCCATAAGGGCTGAGTCTGGGAAGTGTTCCTGATGTAAACACCTTGGGAACGCTGACTTATATTTGTGCAGCTTGTTTTTTTCTCCCCTAGGCTGTAGGGAGAGTGATCTCAGTATGGCCTGTGGATTCTACACTTCCTCAATCCTTTCTAGAGTCTTAAACCTCCTTCAGCTTATTTCAGGTATTGCCTCCTGAAATGCTGGCTCACAACAGGCTACTTCTTTCCTGTCTGTGTCCTCCAAGTGGGGAAAAAACCTTCACATGACTATAGGAAGCAAAAGGGAGAAAAATTTCAATGCTTTGAGCTGACACTGGTCAGAGAGGGAGAAAGAACCATGGGTGCACAGTTTGGAGGAGAGGAGGAGAAACTGGCAGGTTCAAAGTTGTCCAGTTGTGAATGTGACATGTAAATATAGTTGTGTGAAGAAAGTCAAGTAAAATGATGGGTGATAAAAAGGTGTGTAGGTACACATGTAAAGCAGGATACAAGGCTCTTAAGAGGGAAAGATCAAACATTAGCTATTAATATTTTAATTCCCCAGTCTGTTGTTAATCAGAGATAAGAAAGCTTTGATGACAAAGTGAAGAACATTCTAGAACAAATAACTTTGTGGGGGAATATGTGTATATGCATCTATGTCAGATCTTGAATCCTTACACAAAAGGAAAGCTGATTCTTAACTGTATTTCTGCCCCAGTCACTACATTTGGTGCGAAGCATTTCAGCCTTTCTGACCATATCTACATTTGGAAAATAAGGGGATCTGGCTAGACCAGAATCTTCTAAATTCTGTTCTCTTTCAAAGAGGGATACTTGGTGAGAAATCCACGTGTGAGGTCTCCATAAACGTTTATTTTAATTGATGATAATGAGTCAAAAGGCATTACTCTTGGCATGTGAATATTGGATGTGACTCAAGGGTGAGTCAAATGCCTGTGGAGCCTGGATTCATGTTCTTTTTTTCCCATTTGTCAGTAATCCTTGTAATGCTGTAGTTCCATGATGTGATTTTAGTGGAATTAAACTTGAACCACTTAGGTATGTTATTATGTTGCGATTTCATATAGCTTAGTTAAGGATGCAAGCCAGCTAGTACCCAGCTACTAGACCACCAAGATCAATAGTAGGTTGGGCCTGGTAGTGCTGTTTAGTGTTCTGGCTAATGAGGTAACCCAGACAATTATTTTTACTAAAAAAGAACAAAATAAAAAAAATTAAAAAGAAAGAAAACCTCATATTTGGTCATTTTATAAGTGAAGTATTGGACTCTGAGGACTCTTCAGCCCAGAAAACATTTTGAGATTTTTTTCAGCCTGAGGTTAACAAGAATAAATTCATTCCATGTCTCTATAGTTTAGGCATCTCTGAGTTAGTGGAGGACACATGCTTCGTTCCTGGTCCCTTATGCCCATAGGGTGCTAGATATGTAGAAGTGAGTGAGGTGCCCTTTGGAGAAGTCTCTAGGGGGTTGGTCAACTCTGGAAAGGTCTCCAATCTTGCTTTTTATGTCCATTTTGTTCCTTGGATTGGGCATATCTTCAAAGACGGATGTCTGGAGTTTGTATCCTGGAGACAGCTCTAGAACATGATAGATGGTTGGTAAATACTAATTAAATGGACCAAATTTATTTTACAATAAAGGTGGAATGCTGATTCACATCCATCAGGGGACAGCCAGCACATATTTCCCTTTTAGAATTTTGAGGGCAGGTCCTGAGTTTGGAAATGTGAAAGGATAGAAAGCTACTTCGGACATATGGACTTGGCAGAAAAGGTTTGGTGTAGGGACTCTTCTGCCATTGACCCTCATCAGGGAAACCTATAGACCACTTCTCAGAATAAGCATTTTAAATGCATAAAATAACCCAATTATTTAAAATATAATTTTCAAAATACAAAATCCCCAAATGTGATAAATATGCTGCTGTATTAACACACAAAATAGCAATATGGTATCAGCAGGGCTAATAACTTACATAATTTTGAAATAGAACTGAGAAAAATCAGCATTTTCAGCTATAATGTATATGTGACACAGAAGTCTGTTTTTTAATTGGTAATAATGACCAGGAGTAGTTGATAATGTATAGTTTTTGGCCTACAAGTATAAATGGAAAAAAGGTTGAATTTTGGCTAGTGCAAATAAGAATGTGTATTTTTTCCCACCCAAGTTCACAGACCCCCCCTGAATTGGGTCTCCTGGTCTATTGGGAATCCTTGAACTCCCAGGTTAGCGTCCAGGCTCAAAGGAGAGAACTGGGACTGCCTTTTCATAGCCTATGATCATATTGTAATTTTCTTCTTATGTGGAGTAGGTTTTCTTACCCAGGCTAGCTGAAGACAAATATCTGTTTTTTCTTCAAAGCATGTGTTTGTGGGGAAAATATATTAATTGCCTCTGGGACTAGGCATTGCCCTAATTGCATTACACATGATTTTAGATAATCATCACAACCCTATGGTAGGGGTTGTCTCCATTTTAAATATAAATAAATAGTCCCATTTAAATTTTTAAACTTTTAAGTGATATAACTGGAATTCAGGGCCATGACTGTTTGACTACAAAGTCTTTGCTGCTTTTGTAACTGAGAAGTCTATTATTAGTTTAAAGACATTGACCCTCAATGGGGGTGTTCCATCAACTGCTACCCTGTGTGGGGACATTTGACTGTTTGAGGAGACATTTTTGGTTGGCCAAACTGAGGGGGGTGCTATTCTGCTCTAGTAGATAAAAGTCAGGGATCCTGGTCAACATCTTAAAAATGCCCAGTATGTCCCCCCACAGCATTGAGAGCCCAAAATGTCAATACTGCCCCAAAGGTAAAATCCTGGTTTATGTTTTGATTAAGCATTTCAGTAATCTGGTTGACAAATCGTCAAAATTAACCTGCTCCTTCTTGGAAGTCTCCAGTATACGCATAAATTGTTAGAGAGGGAGGATGGGTCTTACCTTCCTCTAAAGGTATTAGGAACCCATGGCTTGGCCAGCACTTCCTACCCAGCTCAGCCTGTGGCTTGAGGTGACCCTTCCCTGATTTCCCGAACCATTATGCTCATCCAACAAGCTTCCCTTCTCCTGTGTATTTGGTGAGCTTCTTTTTGGTGGAAGCAGACTTTGTATGTTTTAAGTAGCTATAACTGTCTTAAGTATAAAACCCGAACAATCCATTTTAATTGCATTTAGTTTTTTTTCTTGTTCAAAAGTAAAAAGAGCATCTCTCCCACCCCCAACTCCTTCAGCCTTCTACTTATCCCCTATTCCATTACACTTTATCCCCATTGTCATAAATAACGTGCACCTGTGCTGTAGCTTTAACAATGGAGCCTTGGGAGTGGGAAATGTAAGCTTGGGCCATACTGTAGATTGAGTCTAATCACAGTCTTCTGTGTTTGTGGGGGGATTAGTTCCTGCAATTTGCATTTTTAATCATCTTCCAGTAATTCTGATGTTGATGAAAGTATAAGGACCACTGTAGGTGGTTCCTCCTTAAAAACACAAAAATTTATGCCAGAAACCTTTGACACACCCACCTCACTCCAGCTACCATTTAGTTCTTTCCTTAAGTCCTGTTGATTCTACCTGCTGAATGCTCTCAAATTCATTGCTCATCTGATTCCTGATGTCAGTTTCTTGGCCACAGCCTCCCATTTGTCTCTGTGTTTTGGGAAGGGATTAGTCATTAGGGACTCAATAGGACCTGTCCCTTTTCTCATTTTAAAACCCTCCTTTGGGTCCCCATTACCGCTGGATAAAGGCTAAACTCCACATGAACACAGAATATCCATTTCTACCTGGTTCTTTCTCTTCTCTCAACACACCTAAATCTCTTGCTCTGAGTCTCTCACTATACTTTCAAGTGGCCAGGTGGCTCCTGAACTCAGAATTGAATAACTTTGGGGCAAGAAATTTCTTTTGGTGCCTTGCATGAATCTTTTCTCAGTAATTATATTTGAAAATGTTTTATGTACTGCTTGGGTGAGGTCCTGGTTGGAGTCTGTCTTCCTTGATGTGTGCTTTTGTGTTACTGTGATTTTTTTTTTTTTATTAAGCTCTACTTTCCCCCAACTCTACAAAAGATTCTTAATTGCACCGATCATGCTCCAGATGACTCCAACCTGAATAATCTGGTGCTGGGAATTCATTTTGTGGACTTGCCATTAAAAAGTTACATAAACCATAATGATTCAATTTATAGCATAGTTCCTATGTTATACCCATTTCTTTAAACCAATATAAATAGCATATGGTAAAATTAGTTTTTAGTTTATCAGGTAGCCTCTTCTAGGGCTCATTGGGTAGTTTTCTCTTGTTCTAAGTGCTTTGGGAGAAATATTGACAGTTAACAAAAGTGACTCCATTAGCAAGGCCCTGACAGTGCCCATCCACCCCCTTGCTATTAGGGCAGAGATGCTTTTTCAAGTAATCTGAGGCTCTGCCTGAGCCATTATGGAGACCATTTTCCAATTAAATAACTGGTAGACAGTTTGTCTTGTGCTTTTTTTTACAGTGGAGGAGTTACCAATTTGGAATCTTTTCATCCCCTCAGTATATAATTAAATTGACTGTACTTGAATTGGCAGTCACAGGTCCAAGCCACCCTTATAAGATGAAGACTGAAGTGCTGTGGCCTTTATTTTATAGCTTTTTTTGTTTGTTTTCCATTGCTGGGGATGGAACCCAGGGCCTTGTGCATGTTAGGCAAGTGCTCTACCACTACTGAGTCACATTCCCAGCCCTATTTAATAACTTTGAAAAGTTAGAGCTTTTGGTTTCGGATTTGTTATCTGGAAGATTTGGAATTAATGGACTTTAGAATTTAAATTGCAACCATGGTTATACTAACCCTTTTCAGGTAAGGATTAGTTAAAAAATTACTGGACAGTTGAGTTGACACAGTGGTGCACACTGTTATCCCAGCCACTCAGGAGGCTGGAGCAGGAGGATCACAAGTTTGAGACCAGCCTTGGTAAGGAAAACAAAAAACAAACAAACAAAAAAAACTACTGGATTGTGGTTGGGTGTCTGTTTAAAAAGTGTTCAATAACGCTATTATTGAGTTTAGTTTTTGGAAGTCAATGTGTATTCTAGGCGTTTAAATCTACTATTTCACTGCAATTGTAACCCAAGCTTGCTGGTGTGTACTGTGGCTCCAACCACCATTTCACAGTAGTTTAATTATAGGCTCGGTTCTTTTGAAAAGGCAGGAAACCTCCTCAATTGAGTCTGCAAACCAAGTATGTAAACCAGCACAAATGCTCTTTTAAATCCTTACTGCTAGGCACTTTTCCAGATACCAGGAAAAACAACTCTGCAGCCCTAAGGTGTGGTGGGCCTGGATTTTATTAAATTGATAATGTTACCTGTGTTCAGGTAGAAGTCACTGAGGTAGTGACAGTACTGTGACCAGGCAGCGCAAGATCTCATCTGGAGAGGAAAGAGGCTAGACCATAATGCTTGCTGCTCCAGAAAATGAATTCACAGTCAAATTGGTAGGAAAAGAGACTTTATTCAAAGCCATCTTTGAAGGAAGATGGAAGAAACTTAATTGTTTCAAAAATTCCATCTCTGAAATCCCTGAAAATTGGCAGAGCTTTTAAAGGAGAAGAGGCAAGGAAGTGACAAAAAGATAGGACATGTAGATATGTAGATTTAGTTAGCATGCTGCTAGATAAGACTGAGTGGGCAATCTCCCTCTCTGCTCCCATTTTCTTTAGTACCTGTTAGGGTCAGGGGTTGCAGCTCCTTTAGCTTCCTTCTTTCAACAGAAGTTCCTCTTTGGGGATGGGGGTGGCAAATTCAATCTGTTTCACATGCCCCTGCTTATTTCATACCTTCGAACTTGAACTCGAGGGAATTGCAGCTTCTAGGTCACCTGCCTGATAGTTCATTGTTGGATCAGTGTGTAGAACTTGAACATAAGAGGTCAGATGCTTATTCCTGAAGGAGGCAAATTTTGAAATGTTTAATAGCTCTGCGGAAGGGAAGGACTTTAACATTAGTTTGCCAGAACTTGCTTTTTAGGACCTTTCAGCTGTTTATTTTTTGGTGGGGTTTGACAAGTGATGCTGCATGAATTTCCCATTTTGTTTCTGAATGATTTTCTCTGAAGCCAGGCATCTTGGCTTCCATGTTGCAGGAGCTTTCCTCCCTCCTCTCCGCTTCCTTTTTTTCTCTCTTTCTTTTTGTAGTACTGGGGATTGAACCAAGGGGTGCTCTACCACTGCGACACATCCATAGCACTTTTCATTTTTAATTTTGAGACAGGGTCTCACTTTATTGCCCAGTCTGGCCTTGAGCTTGTATTCCTCCTGCCTCAGCCTCCCAAGTAGCTTGGATTATAGGCGTTCACCATCACATACCCTGCTTCTTTTATCTGAGTGTTTCCACATTGGAGGGGAAGTGACAAGACAGTTTGAGTCAGCATCAGAAGAGCCCACCTTTTAGCCAATTTTAAGCAATAGAAATTTTTTTTGAAAGGTTAACTCTTAGACCAGAAAAATGCAAGGCAATCCAGTCTGTATAATAGGTTTGAATAAACACAACCTCTTTAGTTTTGTTATCTTAACCCCCATCCCTCCCCCAAAAGCAACTCTTCTGTACAAAGCAATCCTGTCTTATCTGTGTTAGAGTGGAAAGTGTCTGTCACCTAGAGTCCTTCTTATGTTAATTAAGGTTAATTACCATTGAGTAGAAAGCATCTTTAAAATTTAGGTACATTTTATAGAACTATAAAAACTTTGAACATAAGTTACAGTAATTAATATCATTTGTCAATTAGGAACATACATATGTGCTGAAATGTACTTTGTAAACTAAGTCACAACACAATGTAAATAGTTTGAGAAGAACTTTTTTAAAAATAGCCAGTCTTACACATATTAAAATCTTTGTCTTGAGATGGAGGATGAACAAAGCAGAAATGCCTCTTATTAACTACAGAGACATAACTCACATATAAAAATGACTACAAACAATATAGAAGGCATTATCAGGCTGGGGAGATAGCTCAGTCTGTAGAGTGCTTGCCTTGCAAGCACAAGGCCCTGGGTTCAATCCCCAGCACTGCAAAAAAAAAAAGAAGGCATTATCATCACTTTGAGAATTTATAACTTGGACAATTTAGTTACGCCTACAACAATTACAACAACATTAAATTCAGCCTCAGATTTTTAAAGTTTTATTGTAAACTTTACTAAGAGTGGTTTAGTAATTGCCAAACTTTTGGATCCTACTTATGAATGCATTTTAATCCCATCAGTATGTACAATATAATGCACCAGTAAAAAATGTGGGAAAAATGCATTTTAAAAATTGTTTTAAGGGTTTGTAGCTCAGTGGTAGAGCACTTGACTAGCATGTGTGAGGTGCTGGGTTCAATTCGCAGCACCACATAAAAATAAATAAATAAAATCAAGGTATTGTGTCCAGCTACAACTAAAAATATAAAAAAATTATTTTAAGTTTCTCTAGAATTTAAGCATTACTAGACTTTTGACACCGACAAGCACAAAATCCTTTTAACATTTTAAAAATGGAGTGGAGCACATTGTTGACTGATAGTTAATTAAAAAATTATATTTATATTTTTTGTTGTTGATGGACCTTTATTTTATTCATTTATTTATATGTGATGCTGAGAATTGAACCCAGTGCCTCACACATGCTAGAAATGTGCTCTACCACTGAGCCACAAACCCATCCCTGATAGTTAATTTTTGAAAGTACTGTTAGGCCAGGTGTGGTGCACACCTGTAAACCCAGTGACTTTGGAGGCTGAGGCAGGAGGATTACAAGTTCCAAGCCAGACTCAGCAACTTGGGGAGACTCTGTCTCAAAATAAAAAAAATAAATAAAAAGGACACGGGGGTAAAGCTTAGTTGGAAAGTGCTTCTGCGCTCAGTCCCAAATACCAAAAATTAAAATAAATTGAAAGAACTGTTAGGATTTATGGTCAATTAACAAACTTCAATTTTTAACTCATTTTAAAATGAAGTCATTCCAGAAATCAGAAACATGAACTGTACATAGGTCATTAGCATTTTAAATCATGTATTTTCTTTGGCTTATTTCAGAACTGGAACAAGGAAATAGGCTCACCTATGAATTTCCAAATCTGTTGAACAATTAATATTTTAGACAAACCATGAGTGGCATATGTAGGTATAAGCACTACACGCTTACTAAAAGAAAACAGAACATTCTAGCTCTGGATTAAGGTTTCCTTGTAAAAATAAAATAATTTAAAAAACTACATTTTTAAGAATCAAAAATGCCTCCCCTATATATTTAATTTACTAATTTCAATAACTATCATTAAGTTGCATGGAAATCAAGCATAGTTATCATTTTAAGTATTTTTTTTGTGTGTGTCAAAAAGGTCTTAAGAGATTGCTATAGAAAACACTAAACACTATATCTTTTTTTTTTTTTTTTTGTACTGGTGATTGAACTCAGAGGCACTTAATCATCCAAACACTTCCCCAGCTCTTTTTATATTTTATTTAGAGACATGGTTTCACTAAGTTGCAGATGCTGGCTCCCCATCCTCCTGTCTCAGCCTACTGAGCCGCTGGGATTACAGGTGTGTGCCACCACACCTGGCTAACACTATATCTTAAATATCTGGAGACAGATATTCTAATTGCTTAGTAGACCAGAAAAATTAGCTGCTAGATTTTAAAGACATTCTTATGTTTAAATTGCTTATTACAGATTTGCTAAAGTCATATGAATCAAGAGACATTTGGGAAAATTTTCTAAGTCAGTTTGGTTCCATGCAAATAGAAAACATGTGCATACAAAATATAGGTATGTACAATAAAATTTTAAAACTTAGATTTAAAATTTGCTAGTTTTTAAAGTCAGACTTTTTTGGGGCTGAGATTATGGCTCAGTGGTGGAGCACTTGCCTAGCATGTGTGGGGCACTGGGTTTGATCCTTAGCACCACATATAAATAAATAAATAAAGGTACGTGTCCATCTACAACAACAACAACAACAAAAAATTAAAAAGTCAGACTTTTGACCTGATATCGAAAGCAATCTGTTAAGTCCAATTTGCATTTCCACCTTTGAGACCAGGTAGAAAATTTACATCTTAAAGACCAAGGGCAGCAAAACTTGTAGAACGAGTTTCCATTTCAGAGATGGAAAATACCTCAGAGAAAATGAAAAGCCTCAATTAGACAAACAAAAGCATATATAATTTAAGGGCACAGAATGAAAGGTGAATTCACCAAAAAGAAAAGAATATCATGAGCCCAAAGAGACTGCAGATAAATTTTGTCCATTTTTTGTTTTGATAGAGGCCCCTCTGATAACTGAAGCAAAGACTATACCCTGGAAGTGTTTTGGGTCAGTAAAATGTGTCACTTTTAGAATTTCTTCCACTGTTTCACTGGTGGGCTGGAGAAATCCATCTTACATGTCATGGAAAAAAACCCACACACTGAGGGGTGAAGGGGGTTAGGTGTGGGTTCACCAAACCCTTATTTTGTGCCTTCAGGATGAACTTCTCACAGTTTCTTCCAACCCAGTAACGGGGCATGTTCTTCTGAAATGCAGTTTCCCATGCCAGTAGATAAATCTGTTGCTACAGCCATCAGAATATAGCCTGTCAAAGCCACTTGTCAAGTTAACAAACAATATGAAACAGTTGTACTAAATTAGCATGCACTTTTAGATATATAGGCCATGATGTAATCTTTTTTCCAAACAAAATTGAACAAACGAACAAAGGAACACTCATCAAACCAGTGTAATTGTTGGAAAATTTTTGTCCTCTGAATTTCATCTTATTGACCAGGACCCAAAAAGCAAATGGCTTAGAACAGTTACTCAAGCTCCAAGCATCTTAAATTCCAAATGCCTAAATAACCCAGGTTGTTTATTGCTGGTACTGCAAAATGATCCCCACTCAAGGTCCAAAAACCTCAACTGGTGGTGATAAAAATCCACGCCGTGCACCCTAGTGGGTCTACCAACATTGACCCATTCATTTTTTCGAATAATCTCATTTTCCTCACCAATTAAGCAATATTTAAAAGAAAATTTTTAGTTGTAGATGGATACTTCTTTTTTTTAATTTATTTATATGGTGCTGAGGATTGAACCCAGTGCTCCACACATGCAAGGCAAGTGCTCTACCATTGAACCATAACCTCAGCCCTAATTAAGCAATTTTTAAGCAGCCAAAGTTGCATCAGGAAGGAAAAAGACAAATCCCCTCAGGATTTAATATCTCCAGGCAGCTGTGGGACCCTTCCCAATCATTCCAACTGTGAATTAGGCTAGTTGCAAGAGTGTTTCAGCCCAAAGTCCTTTCTTCCTCCTGAGAGATTGCTGCTGGCCTGAGTTCTTTTGCTCAAGGCAGGATTTTACTCCTATCTGGCTTGCCAAAACTGTTACTGGATAGCACAAGATCCTGCCAGGGGAAGAAAGAAGCTAGGCCCTGACACTTGCTGCTCCAGAAATATTTGGAGTCAGATTGGTGGGAAAAGAGATTTTATTCAAGGCCAGCGCTGAAGGAAAGTGGAAGAAATGTACTTGTTTCAAAACTTCCATCTCGGACTGGGGATATAACTCAGTTGGTAGAGTGCTTGCCTTGCAAGCGTAAGGCCCTGGTTTCGATCCCCAGCACCGCAAAAAAAAAAAAAAAAAAAAAAAAAAAAAAAAAAAAAGAAAAAAGAAAAGAAAAAAAAAAAACTTCCATCTCTGGGCTAAGGATGTAGCTCAATGGTTAAGCACCTTTGGGTTCAATCCCTGGTACCAAAATGGAACAAAACAAATCTTCCATCTCTGAAATTCCTGAAAAATAGCAGAACTTTTTAAAGGAGAAGAGGCAGGAAAGTGACATATGGGCAGGAAGATGTAGATAATGTAGATTTAGTTTAGTCTGCACCTAGATAGACCTGAGTGGGCAATCTTCATCTCTGCTCCCATCTTCTTGAGTGCCAGTCAGGGTCAAGGATTGTGGCCCCTTTAGCTTCCTATTAGGAAGTGGGGTCGGCAGGGTGGGGGCGGTGGCAAATTCAGTCAGTTTCAATACTGGTGATCAAATGCATTTATGTTTTAAGCCAAACTCAGAAGGAGTTGGTAAGAGCCAGTAGCATGTTCTAGATTTTCTGAGCTGACTTGACTCTGACTCTGTCTCTGGGTAGTTTAATGTGCATCTTAATTCCTCCCTCTCCATGAAGGTGCTAATGATACCAAAATCCCACACACTGCATTTGTTGGGTGGGATGGCCAATAAAATGTTTGGAAGACTGTCAAATAATACATAAAATACTTAACACTAATTGCAATACTTAGGGCCTAGTACTTTGAAATTGTGCCAGTGGATAAAGATGCTCAATTATAAAGAGGTGCGAATGTAACTTAGTGAAAGATTTGGAAAGTTCTGCTGGCAAGAGAAGAGGTAGAAAATAATAGTTGGCCTGTGATTTGAAGGCTTGTCTACTTTGTTAAAGGGCTAAGTAATTAAAGCAGAATTTTTAAAGGATATTTTATTTTTTAAGGTATCACTTAGGTGTTTGTGTTACTTGACTACCTTTAGAATAGAAATCTCTCCAGTAACAATCCCCAGCAATTTTTAGGACATTGTTATGTTTAATGTTGAATTGTGTCTTTCAGTAAGACTTCAGATCCTAATGGCCAAATAAGACTGGAATGGGCATTCCAGATTTCCCTCCTGACCTTTGATAGAGATGAATATAGAATGTTTCTGAAACTTGGTTCAATGAAGAACCCTTTTTCTTGAAGTATTTTTGGGACTCATGCCGTGGATCATTCTTTGGGAAACAGGTGACATAGGTTTTATAAATGGGGTTTAACATTGGATCTTTGAACAGTATAATGCTGAAGCTAAGTGGCTCAATTCTGAAATTTTAAGAAAGAGGGTCACAGGTCTTTCTATACATATATTTGGTATTCCTAAGTGGGGTTTTTCTAGTCTAGGGCAGGTCTTGATGTTGGAGAGAGGAAAGCATACCATCACCTTAACTCCCTTTGGTATGAGGTGCACGAACATTATAGGGCTTTTATAAAAAAGCACCTTGTGAATGATAAGTTGTTAGTGGAGTTCCTATGATTAGAAGTATTGGGACTTGGAGCCCAGCTGCTTGGGTTTGAATCCTGTCTTGATCACTTACCAGCTGTGACTTCAAGCAAGTTGTTAACTTCTCTGTGCCCTTCCTTACTGAGCTGGTTACACTTTGTTTACTGTGTTGAATAGCAGATATACTTGCCTTGTTAACCATGTTAGGGGGAAATCATTCAGTCTTACCATTGAGTATTATGCTAGCTATAGGATTTTTGTAGATGATCTTTATCAAGTTGAGGAAGTTCTCCTGTTTTATTTTTTAAAAATTTTTTAAAATTTTTTGTTGAATGGGTGTTGGATTTTGGCAAATGTTTTCTGCTTCAATTAATGTGATGCATGTGATTTTTTTTTCCTTTAGATTCCACCCCCCCCAATCCTGGGGATTGAAACTAGGGGCCCTCTTACCACTGAGCTACATCCCCAGCTCCCCCCCCCCCTTTTTTTTTTAAATTTTGAGACAGAGTCTCGATAGATCACCTAGGCTGTCCTTGAACTTGTGATCCTCTTGCCTTAGCATCCTGAGCTGCTGGGATTACAGGTATATGCTACAGTGCCCTGCTACAGGTTTCTTTTTTGGCACTATCTTTGTCTGGTTTTCATATTGGGATAATTCTGACTTCATAAAATTGGGAGGCTTTCCCTCCTTTGCTATTTTCTCTGGAAGAAACCGAAGAATTGCTGTTAATTCTTAAAATGTTTGGTAGAATTGTCCAGGAAAACCCTCTGAGCCTCAGGATTTCTTTCTTTTAAATTATAAATTTAGTTTCCCTAATAGTTATAGGACTGTTCATATTGCCTATTTCTTATTAAGTAAGTTGTGATAGTTTGTGTTGTTGATTGGAATTGGCCCTTTTCATTCATAAATTGTCAAATTTGAGTGTGTAGAGTTGTTTGTGCCTGTTGGTGCCTATGGGTCTGTAATGATAGCCCATTTTTCTTGATATTGCCAATCTGTGTCTTCTCTTTTTTGTCAGTCTTGCTACTTTGTCATTTTATTGATCTTTTGAAAGTAACAGCCTTTTGCTTCATTGTTTTGTTTTTTTTTTGCTTTCCTATTTTTAATACCATTGATTTCTGTTATTAGTTCCTTCATTCCTTTTGCTTTGGGTTTAGTTTTCTCTTTTTCTGGTTTCTTGAAATGGAAGCATACATTAGCCATTTGAGATTAAATTGGAGACTGACACTCTTAAATATTCTCATTCTCTAGTGTGGAGTTGTTTCCATTAATTGTGAATGTTACTTACAGGTATACTTTCAAAAGCAGGAGTCCCGGTCATATGGGTTATCAGCTCTTGTTTTTTCCAATATTTAATAAGTTGCTAACTTAAATGCAGGAAATATTTATCAGATTATTCTAGTTTCAAGTTCTAAGAAGTCGCTTATGGAAATTTAGATTGTAAAGTTTGACCTTAATGGCCTTGTTGGTTAGGAATTTAGAACTGAAAAAGACGGTAGACCCAGGGGTCAGAAAACTGAAGCCCTTGGGTCAAATCCTGTTCAACTGGCTTGTTCTTGTCTGACCTTCCAGCTAAGCATTTTTAAAGGGTTATAAAACACAGGCACAGACACACAGAAAAGAACCTGTGGTAGAGACCTGCTTGGCCAGCACAGCCTGAACATTTTCTTATGTGGCTCTTTATGGAAAGTTGCCCACCCACCTTTAGGTCATGAAGACTTGGTGATGTTGATTTCCGGTTTTGGAGCCATCTGGAACAGTTCCAAAGTACAGATTCCCCAGTCCCCCACATGGCCTTGTTTCTCATCTGGAATCCATCATAGCACATGACCCTTTCCAGGTTTGGGTAGGTTTGACATGTGTCCTTTGCCTTTCTTTGTACTCTTCTCCTGTGGCATATATTTTTCTTGTGCCTCCTAGGTTCTTAGGAATCTCCTTGGAGGTCCATTTTGAAAAGGCCTACCTGAATGTGCACTTTGCTGGTATTGCTATAGCAAAACCAGACAAAGGGAAGGTGAAGGTACCTCCTCAGGGACAACTCTGATAGAAATGAGATTTTTGCCATCACAAAATTCATAAAGTTCAAACTATGTAATATTTGCAAATTCTATTTCATTGTTGATTCATAGTCTGGCACATACATTCAGGCAAAAACCCTTGAATTGTTCATAGAAACACAAATGGTAGTAGATAGACCTGCCCATTTAAAGTTAGTGGGAAGAAAGCTGGATATTCATGATGTTGGCGAAGTGCTCAGAAAGCAGATTTTATCTTCCTGGGTAATAAAAGCAGCAATACCACACTTTCTACTTTGGGAATGAAATTCTGCTCCCCTTCTGGACAGAGCTGAAAGAAACTGTTACCATCTGTTTGTGGGCTGGCTTGGAACAGGGCCTGTTGCTCTGCAATGAATGCGGGAGGGAAGGTGGCGACTGGGAACCCTTTCCACACCTCACAGGAGACTGTGGATGCCAATGTTGAACTGAAGAGAAGGACTGGCCATTTGACTTGTCTGAATGCCTTCTTAAGTCTCTGGCCCTCTGACCTCAAGCACTACAAGTCCTCCGTTCCCCCAAATTCTTCCTGGTCTTTATGGTGCTGTTGTGCCAAGCCTTGCTCACCTTTTTCTTTTTGCAGTACTGGGAACTGAACCCAGGAACTTTCTGACTGTGAGCTACACCCCTGGCCCTTTTTAAAAATTTTATTTTGAGTCAGGGTGTTACTCAGTTGCTGAGGCTTGTCTTGAACTTGTGATCTTCCTGCTTCAGCCTCCTGAGTAACTGGGATTACAGGACAGGCGTGTGCCACCATACTCTGCTCCTCTCTTACTTCTTTAACTTCCCCTTCCTGGTTGTACTTTGACTCTCCTGCCCCACCTGCCCTTCCTCCTGATTTCTTTGTGGAGCCTGATCCCTTTGCTTGTCCTCTGCCTTGGAACTTATTCCTTCCTCTTCTCTGAAAACCTGTTCCTTAAGCCGGTGACCCCCACATTGCATCCCTTGTTGCCTTGTGTTGCTCAAATGATTCCTTTTGGGAGATGTCAAGTGGCCTAGTCTTTCAGTATATTTTCTTTACCTTGCCACTAAATGAAAGGCAGACTTTAGCATAATCTTGTGTTTCTATGCCTTATTTTGTTAACTCTTAGATAGATTCTCACATGGGTTAAATCAAAAGGTTAACAGGAGACTTTGGGTCACTTGACAAGTCAATCATCTAGCTACCCTCCTTGGTGCTTGGTGAAGTAGTTAAGGTGAATCACGGCATGGGGCTTGTTTCTCTGCTTTTAAGACTCCTTAGTCTTCTCAGGGAAATGGGCTTAATTAGTATTCTGTTTCTAAATCAAAGGGGGTTTAGGATGGTGTGCCATAAATTATATTTTTATAAGCCCTACTTTAATTTTGTAAGGAGATTGGCTCACAGAGGACCTAAATTGGTTGTTATTTTAAAGTAGAAAAGGAGAGGTTCTGCCCACTTTCCAGTAGATGGTAGGGGAGGGTAACAGGAGCTGGCCCCACGTGTCCATGGGAAATACCCCTGTAACTGCTTTCCCTTGTGGTGGGAACCAGAAGGCAGGGCAGTGGAATAATTAGCAACACATTCCCATTATGCTGTAACTTAGTGTAGTGCGAGTTTTAAGAAATAGTCATTGTGGCTGGTATTCTATAAACATTCCCATCTGGCATTCCTTAATGCATGTTTACATGAAAAGAGCTTGGGTGTGATTCCTTTGTTGATGTTGCATGACTGTTAACTCCAACTTCAGTAGGTCTCTTTTTTTTCTTCTTCCGCTAATTTTTCCTGTTTTGGTTACTCTTCTTTATAAACATCGGAAACCATGCTCTTAAAGGAAAAAAAAAAGATTCTTCAAATTGTTTACTTTGGTGTCCTGCTCTGCATCTTGCAGCCATACCTCTCTGCTGTGAATGAACAGAGAAGCCCAAGACATTGGTTGCAGGTGCTTTAGTGTCAGGAAGGCTGTGAAGGAACTTGGCCCTGGCTTCCTTGCTGTGTATTTCTAGTGCCTGGGACAAAGCCTTTGCACAGCAGCTATTTGGGCACTTGCTATTCAGTGTTAGATGGGGTTGGTAAAGACAACTACCCCTTGCAGTCCCTTTACTTGGTACGCATTGCATCTGAGTCTGTGTCTGGCAAGGGCTTCTGGTGGAGGGAGGGGAGCAACCAGATTTTCTGGGGCTTTCTTTGTCTTGCCTTTGTTACCTCTAAGTGAGGAGAAATCTGAAGGCTCAGATTTCGTTTGACTTTTTTGGGGGGAGGCGCTTTAGTGAGTTATGATTCACTTGCCATATAATTTCATTATTTCATGCATACAATTTGGTGGTTTTCAGTATATTCACTATGTTGCATGACTGTCAATTTTAGAACATTTTTATTGCCTCAAAAATAAGCTCCTAGCCATCACCCCCATTCCTCTTGGCTCCCCTCATCCATTCATTCCTTCTAGCTTCTTGCAACTACCAATCTACTGTCTCTTAGATTTGCCTTTTCTGGCCATTTCATAGAAATGATATCATACACTCTGTGGTCCTTTGTGCCTGGCTTCTTTCTCTTAGCATCATGTTTTCAATGTATATCCATGTTGAATGCAGCATATATGCAGTATTTTGTAACTTTTATGACTGAATAACAGCCATGGTAAGGATATACCACATTTTGCTTATCCATTTATAACTCGATGGACATTTGGGTTGTTTCTGCTTTTTGGCAATTATGAGTCATGCTGTTCTGAACACTCATGTTGGCTTGGGTTCTGTGCAGTGAGATTAATCATCATGCAGCTGTTGTAAAAAGGATTGAATTTGGGAATATGAAACTAAGCTGTTGAAGTAAGGCACACCCAGAAACCACCTGCTTGACCTTCTCTTTAAGCCCTGGAAATTCATCAGGCTTCTGAATGTCTAAGAAGTCTCCTTATGGTCAGACCCTTTTTAAAGGAAAAACAGAAAATCAGTCAGTCTTTGTGTTTCTTATGACACTTAGAATTTTCTTAAACTTATCAGGGTGGTGCACCCTATAGTCCCAACCACTCCAGCCACTCAGGAGGTTGAGGCAGGAGGATTGCAGGAACCCAGGAGTTCTGGACCAGCCTGCACAACATAGCAAGACATGATCTCAAAAAAAAAAAAAGATGAAATATATTTGGAAATCCTGTCTGTACTGAGCTACCAGGTTGGGTAAGAAGGTGCATATGAGGGATGCTATGGTCTTTTGTCCTTTTCAGGGGGATTATACCTGTGATGTTGGTAACTTTTGCATAAATATTTCTTTTTTTAACTGGAGGTATTATTTACATAGAATAAATTTTGGTGTGCAGTTCTGAGTTTTGAATGATGCCTATAGTCATGTGACTACTATACCATCAAGATTAGAAGATCCAAATGGATTATTTTGGTAGTACTGGGGATTGATCCCAGGGGTACTCCGCTACTGAGCTATGTCCCCAGCCCCCCGCCCCCTCTTTTTTTTTTTTGAGATAGAGTCTTGCTGAGTTGCCCAGGCTGGCCTTGAACTTGTGATCCTTTTGCCTCAGCCTCCTGAATAGGTGGGATTACAGGTGTGTGCCACTGCACCTGGCTCCAAATGAATTTTTCAAACAGCTATCTTAATGACTTCAGACTGGAAGGTCTCTATCAAGAAAAACCAGAAAGCTGGTTTATGTGTGAAAGGAAACTACAATCCAAGCCTGGCTCTTGGGTTCTCTGAATCTGGGGTTTGGGGGAAAGGATGTCTGTGTTTATGCTTCCTCTTGCAGGAAGCTGCAGAATGCATATAGAGCTTTGAACATACCACCGTGGGTCTGTGATATGCCCAGGTCTGAGGAGTGGCCAGTTTCTGTAGTTACTTAAGGAGGTGAACTGGAAACAGAGCTTCTACCATGGACCTTATCACTTCTAACATGACATGGTGATAGAATGATGAATCACCCCATGGAGCTTACATAGCTTGGGCTCCTTGTCGGGGAGAGACCTAGGAAGCAAAGCAATTGCGGGGGAGGGTGATGGTGAGGTGTGAAATTTCCAGCTTTCATCATTTAAAAAAAATATGATCAGCCAGAATAGAAATTCATTACCTTGAATGTGAGACAACTGCAGAGGAGATTGTTCAGGAAGGTTCTAGCTGATGGCAGGGCAGGCTGAAATGTCCATGGAGTCTGAGAGCTCTGTACATGAGAATTGAAGATTGGATAGCCACATGCTACCCAGCATGCCCATGACTAGAATTTTCCTACCTGAAATTTTTTTTTGGGTCCTGGGGATTAAACTCAGGGGCACTTGGCCACTGAGCCTCATCCCCAACCCTATTTTGTATTTTATTTAGAGATAGGGTCTCACTGAGTTGCTTAGCACCTCACTTTTGCTGAGGCTGGCTTTGAACTCATGCTCCTCCTGCCTCAGCCTCCTGAGATGCTGGAATTACAGGTGTGCGCCCCTATACCTGACCCTACTTGAAGTTTTTGAGGTTGAAAAAGCTTAAAGCTACACTCCAAGGATACAAGTGGAGAATCAAGTTTTTTGTGGATGTGTGAGCATTGCTTATTTCCTTAGTGCAGCCTCTAATAGGTAAAGCAGACCAGGACTATAACTGAAACTTATTTTTCTGCTTTTTATCAAGGGTGGTGTGTGGCCTCTTGGATTTCTAGTCAGCATGCCTCTTTGGACTTTCTGGTCTAGTAAAGTTGGGTTCCTATAGCTAATCTATTTATGCATGCAGGACTGCTGACCATATGGATCAACAGTTAAATAGCAGTACAAGACTAGGAGTGGATGGTTCTGGGTTCTGGTACCAGAAATAATGGTACAGGAATCCTGCCAAGAGTTGTGTTCATCTTATGGTTGAGGAAGTTAGGTCTGTGAGTTCCAGGGAGCAGAGAGGTTTTGGTGGGAGATATGTAGGAAAAGCTTGGTGGAGGATCTTTTTGGGGATTTTTTTTTTATTTGGGTCCGGGGATTGAACTCAGGGGCACTTAACCGCTGAGCCACATCCCTAGCCCTTTAAAATTTTATTTAGAGACAGGGTTTCACTGAGTTGCTTCGTGCCTGGCTAAATTGCTGAGGCTGGTCTTTGAACTCAAGATCCTCCTGTCTCAGCCTCATGAGCTGCTGGAATTACAGGTGTGTACCATTGCACCTGGCCCTTTTTGAGGATCTTAAGTGGCTGGTGGTACAGGTGGAGTATTCCCTATCTGATATGCTTGAGAACAGAAATGATTCAGATTTTGTTCTATTTTCTATTATGTATATGTATGTGTATATATATATTTTATATATATATGAAAATATATATACAGATACTGATTTGGGGATGGGACCCACATTTCAACATGAAATTCATTTATGTTTCCTATACACCTTACTCACATAGCCTGAAGGTAATTCTATATAAAATTTTTGGTGCACTTACATTTTGACTGACCCATCTCTTGGGGTTGGTCAGGTGTGGAATTTTCAGCTTATGGTATCATTTTGTTAGTGCTCAGAAAATTTCAGATTTTTAAAGCATTTTCAATTTTGGATTTTGGGGCTATGAAAACTCATTCTGTAATCATTGAAGGGAGTAGAGAAGTCATGAGCCTGATTGTGATTGGAACAGAGCCTTGAGCAGTCACACAGGAGGCAACTGTGTAATATACAGATTTGGGCTTGAGCCATCTGGAGCTGATACTTGAGTCAGAGGAATGTGGTGCTCCAAGAGGGAACTGTAAATAGATCCCCAGGAGAAAATGAGGCAGGGAGATGAAACATAGGCCTTTACACTTTTTTTTCTCTCTCCCTCTTCCTGTCATCTCTTCCCATCTTTTGTTAGGGGTGTATTTAATTTGGACCAGTTGATTCATTCTAAGTTATTGTTGAACAAACAATGCAGGCAGTGGTCTGGAAATGGGGACATTGCTTTGTTCAGTGGACAAAGGATACATTTTGCCCTGGAAGAGGTCAGTGTGTTTCAGAGCACTTTGGAAATCTCTGAGTGATGCACTAGTTATAATACATCATTCTTGCCTGGCCATAGAAGCAAGATTTCTAAGAACTTCTGCCAAACATTTTACTAGCCTAGTTCAGATTACCATGTCTACTCGAAAGTGGTATATTTATCTCTTTTAACATTTGGATCTGTTTTCACATTTTCTTTGGATTTGTAGACATTTATGACTTTGCTATCCTGTGTTCCCAAATTTGGGTATGCTCTGATCCCAGGCTCATTTTAATCACGTGTAGAGCACCTAGTAGTTCTCAAGGGATTGTATTGCTCCCCCTTCTGTACTTAGGCCAACTGGACTATTTTTTTTTTTTTTTTGTTCCCATTGACAAGAGAGACATCACTGACATCTAGTGGGTATGGCTGGGGTTGCCCAAGTCTTGTAAGAGACAAGACAGTCCTTCATATCACACTGTCAGTTTCATTGCCAGTATTGAGGAACACTGACAGAACAAATCTGATTGGTTTGATCATGTTACATGTTCCATACCAAACATGCACAAAAGTTGAAATTTTCAATAATTGCAAAGCATTTTCTGGGCATTTCATGGGTTACCTTTGACTTTGATTAGTAAAAAGTTCAGACCTTTTGTTGAACATTTTCTATAACTTTTTGGTGACTTGAGTGTATATAGTATGGAGATGGTAGGGAGTTTCTTTTTTTCTTTTTTCTTTCTTTCTTTTTTATTTTTCCCTGTTGGGAATTGAACCCAGGACCTGTACTTGCTAACCATGCACTCTACTATGGAGCTACACCACTAGCTTTTTTTTTTTTTCTGTTTTGTATAGGATGGTTTAGGTTAGCTATGCTTAGTCATGGTTACATACTGGGATTTCCCAGGGAGATTTTAAAAATACTTGTGTGACTGAGTCCCACTTCCAGATTTTATTCAATTGGTCTAGTATGTGACATTGGAATTTTAACCCTGCAGGTGAATATAATACACAGCTAGGATTGAAAACTACTAATCTAGATATTCTAGAAACTCTGCAAAGATAGAGTGATATGGATGATGAATTCAGCCAAATGAAATAAGTTTTCATTTATGCACAAAACATTGAGTGCCTAAGACTAAAATGATTAAGCAAGACCCACTTTAACTGTTGTGGGTCTTGATTTGTTTGTTCAACAATAAATTTTTTGATTTTCAGTTTTCACTTCAAAGCCCTGATTCTAGAAAAGAGATGCTGGGGAGTTGGTTTAGCCACAACACCTCTTTCTGGAGTCTTCCCCAAAGTCTGGGAACATCAGGGTGACAGGGCATGACCCAAATCAGGAGGATGTTGAATCTGAAATGAGGTGAACAGAGAACAAAATGGCAAGTTCCCCATGGTTCCCTGCAGTCACCTTCCTGGAGGATGGAATACTAAGATACTAACAGGGACCAGGCAGCCACAAAAATGCTGTGGGTATGTGGGTAAATGAAGAACTTGCTTCCAGAAATACATTCAGATTTGGCCAGTTTTTACTGAACTGGGGATGGGGGTAATAAGTGTAGAAATAAGTAACTCTTTAAGTTAATTAGCTTTCTTTTGTACCACTTTTTCTTCAGTTTGAAACCTGACTGAAGGACTTTCTTTAGCACACATGGTCCCTTTATACTAATTGTGCCAATGAGAAAAAGGGGATGGCTGCCATTCTGGGCTTGGCCAGCATTCAAGTCCTTTGCATGGATCAAAGACCTTCTCTTTCTCTGGCCTAAGGGATGGAATCCTCCCCACAAGTCTACCCCCAGGACAGGCTCCTTGTCTACTTTATAGCCTGGTCAACCCCATGCAGAGTGGCCTTGCCTGGATTTTTCCCTTCACCAGCAGGGGGATTTGTGTTCTGTTTCATAATGTGGCAATACAACCTAGTCTTGAGGCCATTTACCAGGAGTGATGGTTTGTTTTATACACTTCCAAAACAGAAAACATCTGGTCTAGCCAGGGAGGGATCACATAATTACACAGGGGCTCTCATATTTAGGCTAAATTTTGCTGCCCTGTGTGTACTTTCTCTTGCTGCCCTGTACTCAGATCAGTCACCTGCATGATGGGCTGACTCACCAGGCTTCAGTGACAACATAAACCAAAATGATAACATTTATTTCATTTTATCAAGTTTGAAATAGATTTTTTTCTCTTTTGAGGAAGGTGGAATTCAGTTTTAAATGCTGCATTCTGGAGATATAATTCAGACCTTCCTTTTTAATTTCCTGAAATCAATTTCAGAAGAGCTAAGCAAGCTAGATTATTTCCTGCCAAATGAGTTTCCCAAAGGCACAGTTTTGCTAGGAGTGAATGAGAATTCAATGATTCATTGGCCCACTACTCATGTATAGCTTATGTTGTGATGGGTTGGGGATGTGAATTCTGTGCTGGTAGTCCATCCCTGATATGGGCCTTTTTCCTGGAAGTGGCCTCAGTTTTTTCATTTTGGCCATTATACCACTTGCCCCTCTTTCTTCCTGTGTTTTCTCCTTTTCTGTTTCTCATAAGGACACTTGACACATACTATCCTGACACTCTCTGACCCTACCCCAGGTTTGCCCCTCCCCTCTATGGTTTCAGTTGGGCTCTGTCTTTGGTACTGCATTCTGAGAGGAGGAAACTCCTTCTAGATCTCAGGGTGTCTAAAGTTCCTCTGTATTCTCTCTCCTTCCTGTCACATAACTGCTGTTGCTGCACAGGTCTCAGGACTGTGGGCCAGTTATTTCTACTTAGATCACTCCTGTTTTGGGGAGTTTGGGAGACACACTCTATCATCTAGTTTTGTTTTAAATGTTTGTGAATTTTCATTTTGCTATCCTAATTGCTATCTTCGGCAATTCATAAGATTAAATAATTAGGGTTTTACTATAGTTTTTGTCTACTGTTTGTTGACCAAAGTTGAAAATACAGATTTTTGAGCTGGGTGCGGTGGTGCACTCCTGTAAACCCAACTACTTGGGAGGCTGAGATGGGAGGAAAGTGAGTTTGAGGCCAGCCCAGGCAATATATTGCGAGGCCCTGTCTTAAAGAAAAAGACAAAGAATTTTTGGTACATATATGAATTTGCTTAGAGCTGCTGTAACGAAGTACTATAAATTAGATGATTTAAAGCAACAGAATTTTTTTGCTCTCAGTTCTGGAGGCCAGAAATTGGAGATCAAGGTATGGGGCAGGGCCATTCTTCTTTTGAAGGCTCTTATAGGGGGGATCCTTTTTTGCATCTTTCAGCTTCTGATGGCTCCTGGCTTTCCTAGACTGTGGCCTTTATCACTGCAATCTCTGCTTTCTCTTCATATCACCTGCCCTCCATTTCCCCTGTATCTTTTCTTCTTCTGACTCTTTTAAGCATAGAGCTCTACTTTGGGGGGCAGGGTAGGGAGGAGGGAATACCTACAACCCAGCAGTCTATCCCATATGGAATTGTTGTTTAGTATTTACCATTTAGAACTATGTTACTAAGCATCACTGTTTTCATTTGTTTTCCAATTATATAACCAACACCTGGGAAATAAAACTGAATAATTTCAAGTCATTTATAATACCCATCGACAGTAGATAGGCATCCCCTTTCTGGGTCTGTGTTTCCTTATTAATTCATTTAACCTGAAGTGGAATCTCCTCTATATTTGATTTAAAAAAAAAACATTTTTAGATGTTGATAGACCTTTATTTTTATTCATTTATTTATATGTGGTGCAGAGAATTGAACCCAGTGCCTCACACATGCTAGGCAAGCACTCCACCACTGAGCCACGACCCCAGTTCCTATATTTGATTTCTTTGATTTCTGGTTATGCTGAATATTTTATTATGCTATCTCTAGTTAGGTTGAATACCTCTCTGTATCCTTGACACAGCTCTTGGTGATCACTTTTTCTGTTCTGGGATAGCCAGGTATTCTGGGAAGCCTTTCCTCACAGGGTGGAAAACATTTCTAGCTCATAACACAGGGGCTAAGTGATGCTGACAGCTCTCTTTTCTTTCTTTTCTCTCTCCTCTTTTTTTTGTGGTACTAGGGATTGAACCTAGGGCCTTGTACAATGAACTATATCCCCAACCCTTTTTATTATTTTATTTTGGTTTTTGGTACTAGGAATGGAACCCAGGGATACTTAACCACTAAGCTACATCCTCAGCCCATTTTTATTTTTTCCTTTTGAGACAGGATCTTGCCAAGTTACTTAGGGCCTCACTAAGTTGCTGAGACCTTTTTATTTTTTGAGATAAGGCCTAAGTTGCTGAGGCTAACTAGCCTCAAATTTGCGATCCTTCTGCCTTGCCTCCTGAGTAGCTGGGATTAGAGGTGTGTGCTACCATGATTGACTGTTCAGATTTCTTGTCAAGTTCATGCATCAAATCATGTATCTTTAGCTTTTCTTCTGAATGTTTCTTCCTGACCATCTTCTTTCCTGTCTTACAGCTGATGGTGAGACCATTCTAAAAGGCCTGCAGTCCATTTTCCAGGAGCAGGGGATGGCAGAATCAGTGCACACCTGGCAGGATCATGGCTATTTAGCAACCTACACAAACAAAAACGGCAGGTGAGCAGCCTTAAGGGCTCTTCTTCAGATTTGAACTTTTAAGGAACAGCAAAGATGGGAACAAAGTAGGGGCTTGGGGTGGTATCCAGGAAATTTTTTTCTCCCTTACCACTAAAGAGGGGCTAGAATTCAGTGCTTCTCAACCCTACCTGCACATCAGAATCTCCTGGGAGAGTTTTCACAAAATACCCCTGCCCAAGCATTTCCTGCAGAGATTGAGGCCACTGGGCCTCAATCCCCAGTGATTCTACTGTGTGTCTCGGACCAAGAACCCCCAGCAGATAAATAGTGAAATGTCAGGCAGTGATCTGGAGTTGGTTAAAACATATTCTCAGGCCCCCTCTCCAAAATTTTGTGCTGTAATTTCATTTCCATCAAGCTCCTAGGTGATGCTGATGCTACAGACTACTGTTAATTATGTCCATTAATACAGACCAGAGTAAAATGCAGGATGGTATTGTTTATAAGTTGCTTAACAGGAAGCTGAGATGATCCAAGAGTTCATGTCTTTCATGGTGGTATAGATTTTAAATTCTATAGACTTTATTTATTTATGTTTTTGTGGTGCTGGGAATCTGAACCCAGGGCCTCAGGTATTCTAGGCAAGTGCTCTTCTCAGTGGTTAAGTACCCTTGAGCCACATTCCCATCCCGAGACCACATTGATTTTTCTGTAGTGAACACATAGTTGAAAACAAATGCATTTTGGAGAGCAGGAAGGAAAACCTAAGTTAGAATATGACCAATAACTGAAGATACCATGTGTTGAGCTTTTCTTGTTTTCTTAAATCTAGGTTTCTATTTTATCTAGGCTGGTTGGTATGCAGAACTATTAAGATTCTTAGTAATAACCTATTTTCCCAACAGTACAAAGTACTAAAATTCCACATGATTTCCTTAATGTTCCACTTTCTCTCCCTTCTTTGTTTTTCTATTAAAGGAAAATAACCACCCTCAGAGGTCCAGAAGAAAAAAAGCTGTGAGATGAAGGAAAACTACTTTTTGAGTTCTCTTGCTCTTCCATTATTTTCTGTCTCCCTGGTCCACCCCTAGGACATTAACTGGTGTTCTTTATCTTGATGCCTCTCAAAGATCAGCATGCAAAACCTAGATTTGGATTTTAACTGTGTGGCCAGCCTCCCTATGTGTGTTTAGCAGATGCCTCAAATGTATCTAAAATGATTATTTCTTCCTTAAGTGTGGTCCAAAGTCAACACCACCACCAAGCCTTTCTCTGCCCCTCATCCTTATCCTTCATGCTTTGATCAATTAATGGAGCAGCTCCCAGAAGTAGAGGGGCTTTGCAACATTCCTCTAGCTCCTGCAGACTTGGACTCAGCCCTTCTCTATTGTTGCCACCTCACACAGTTTTTACTGTGTTCATCCTTTGGGGATCACAGCAAGTCAGAACTCCGTCACTTTGATGGGCACTTCCCCCACTCCCAGGTGAAAACTTCTCTCTTACCATCTCCTAAAGACCTTGTAGCCAAGCCCTCCTGCCATGGTTTTTAAAAGTTTCTACTATAGCCACCAATTTCAGTTGTACAGAGGACTTATAGTCCTTCCCAGAAGGGAATTTTTAAGTGACAAGAGTTATTTTTATTCCTAGGAGTACCCATCCCCCATCTTTGGTACTGTACCCTACCTTCCAGCATTCTCTGTATTCATGCTGGAACCACCTATGTATTAAGAGGCATATTTCTGTATCCTTGCTTCACCCCCACTCCTCTGCGCTTTTGTGCTGCTGCAACTGCTGGAGAGGAAAAATGATCAACTCATTTGGGTATAGATGAGATTGTGGTGTCTGGGCCTGAAGTTGATTTTGAGGCCATTTAAGGGCTGAAGGTGAAAATGAATTAGTTTTATTTATTTTTTAATCCAAGCACAATGCCTATATTCTCTGAACAAAATTTCTTTTAATTTAGCATTTTTCAAATATTTCTTTAACCACAGCTTATACTCATCTATGTATATGTCATACAAATATATGCATAAAATCAAAAGTTTCACCAGAAACATTGCATATGTTATACTCAAATAAATTCATTTCATTAATAAAGGGCTGATTAGATCCACTAAATCAAGGGTAAGAGAACTTTCTTACCCCTGAGCTACATAAGGTTGCTCTCAGATATCTCAAATATTCTTTTTTAAGCAACTCTTTTTTTTTTTTTTGTACTGGGGATTGAACCCAGGAATACTCACCAGTGAGCTGCATTCCCAGCCTTTTTTACATTTTGTTTTGAGAGCGGGCTTCACATAGTTGCTAAGTCTGCCCTTGAACTTGGAATCTTCTTCCTCAGCCTCCCAAGTCAGGCAATTATAGGTGTGTGACACCACACCTGGCTTAAGCAACTCTTTAAAAATATAAATCATTCTAAGCTTGTAGTCAGGACAAGGAACTCTAAGGGTTTACTGGGAATCCCTTTTGCCCTTCCCTTTCCTTCCTTCCTGTTATGACTGAGATTACTAAACCTGATGGAATTACCTGGGAACTAAAATTGCCTAAGAACCAGTTTTGAAAACCTTAGCAGTTGGTGACTCCCTCTAAATCTTCCGTAAGTGATTGGTAGCTTGTTCTTCGAGGAGAGGCTCTGAAAAGAAAGTCACAGAGTTAATTGTATAATTCAGGGAGAAAAAAAGAGCAGTGGTCTTTTCTCTAGTTGGGGTGGTCTCTTTTTTCCTTTGGTGTGACATGATATAATTCCTAACTTTAAAATTACACTTTCTTTCGTAGCTTTGCCAATTTGAGAATTTATCCACATGGATTGGTGTTGCTGGACCTTCAAAGTTACGACAGTGATGCACAGGGCAAAGAAGAAATTGACGGTGTTGGTTTTTTTACTTTTATTTATATAAAATTTTTTTCTGAATTTTACTTTATTTAAGGATCATAAAATCTACTTAGCTTAATGTGAAAATCATTTTCTTTTAATTGTTGACTTAATTTATCCCCCCAGATAAGTGGTTTTGGAAGAGAAAATAGCCAACTTTAGTTGGTTTCACTTCCTGAGTATGAGTGATGATTTTACTTTCTAATGGAGAAAATACAGAACTTTTAACCAGGATTTCATAACTTATAGCATCCTTTAGTGTTCTCCTTCCTAAGTTATTTTGTTGTTAATTAAGTTAAGGTCAATGCCATGAGTTAGTTGGAGTGGAAGTGTGGTATTGGACCAGATCTGGAGGGCTGGAGGGGGCTGGTATATGTGCCAATGTGACACACTTCTGTCAACCTAGCCTCAGTCCTTTTCTCTGTAATCTAGCTGTTCTCTGTGGCTTATTCTGTATATCCACTGATTTCTTTCCTTTTAATTGTAGCTTTTGAACAAAGTAGAAGAAAGAATGAAAGAATTGAGTCAGGACAGTACTGGGCGAGTGAAGCGGTAAGTCCACTCTTCAAGGTTCTTTAATATTTGCTTAATTGATAAACTAATCAGAATGGCATTGTTGCCCACAGCAGTGTCTGCTTAAAATGTGGAAGAGATCAAGGTCAGTGCTGACTTCTGGCAGCACTATGAATTGAGCTCCTGGGCCCCTCACACTGAAATAGGACAACATGTATGAAAATAAACAAAGTGATGTTGGGTGGTTTTGGTGCATACAGTAAAACTAAAAGCTAGGAACTGTATAAAGCAGAAACTCAGGTAGGGCTGTCACCTTAGTGAAAGGGGAGCTAGAACCCCCCAAAGAGAAAAGGACATGTCTCTGCTCAGGGTTCTGGAGTCCAGAGTAGAATTAAGAAGTTTAAGACGCTTCTGATAGGATGGAGTGATGAAAAATTTACTTGGAAGCTTTCAAGTTAGGAAACTTTCCAAGGTATTAAGAATTGAGAGGCCATCCACCACAGCTACCTCAGGTATACTGTTGTCAAATAGTGATGAAAAAAATTGAAGCTTTCCCTGTCTAGACAGGTAGCTAACCAAACTTTTTTTCCATGCTGGGGATCAAACTCAGGATCTCTGACTTGCCAGCAGGTGTTCTACCATTGAACTATGCTCCCAACCCTACATGTGGTGATTTAAAGTTAAATAAACAATTCAGTTCCTCAGTTGCATTATCATCATACAAGTAGCATGTGGTTACCACATTGGACAACACAGATACAGAACATTTTCCTCTTTAAAGAAAGTTTTGTTGATCAGCTCTGAAGTGTCTGCTATTGGTGCCTGATTTTAAGGAACTTTTTTTTTTTTTTTTTTTTTTTACAAGAGCACAAATCCATTTTTATTTTCTATTAGTTTAAATTCTTGAGGGGTACAGCATCACACGGATTCTGTTTCCAATGGCCTTAGCAGGAAGGTTGCTTCGGAATTTGGCCCGAACCATGCCACTGTTTCCATGGGCTCGGGTTACCTTTCCCCAGATTACTCTGGTTTTGTTTGGTTTGCCACCAGGAGTCACTGTGTTATTTTTTGCTTTATACACATAAGCACATCTCTTGCCCAAGTAGAATTCAGTTTCATCTCTGGCATAAACACCTTCAATTTTTAGAAGAGCTGTGTGCTCCCTTTGGTTCCGGAGACCCCGCTTATAGCCAGCAAAAATGGCTTTGCACCACAGCCTTCCAGACATATTTGCCTTCTAGAAGTCCTGTTCTCAGCAGGCCTCCACAGGCTCCAAGATGGCGGAAAAAGCAAGGAACTTTTTGATAGACATAGCAATTTTGATATTTGTTGGAAGGGATAGGGTCTGGTAGGTGGTGGGAATTAGTGCTTTGAATACTCAGCATCTGATTCTCAGCAAGTTGTTCTTGCCTTACCTTGGTGGTTCCTCCTCAGGCCACAAGTCATGGAAGGCCTCTGCCTTACTCATAAAGTCAATTTCATAGATGTGGAGACATACAAGGAGGGACTTTATCAAGGTCACTCCATCATTGATGGGAACAATCAGAATACTGGTTTTACCAGTTCATAGCATTTTCCAGAAGAGGGAATCCTTATTGGCAAGGGCTAGGATGTTTTGAGTACATAATGACTCACCCTTTTCAGTTTGATCAGCCCATAGGAAAGCTCCAGGGCAGATGGAAGATAACTAGGTAATTATTTAACCTCCAGTAGGTAGAAAGGGAAACAGGAACCTAAGTGAAAAGAACAGACTGGGTGTGAAACTTGACCACTTTTTGAAACTTATGTGAGTACTCAGACTTTCTTTTTAACCCCACCCAAGTTCAATTTAGGGGCCCTTGATTATGTTGCATCCCCTTCTCCATTCTTTTTCTTTTTGTGATGGTGCTGGGGATGTAACCCAGGGCCTCATGCCTGCTAGGCAAGTGCTGTCCCACTGAGCTACATCCCCAGTCCAGGTTAGTTAGTGTTTAAATTAATAAGTGTTTTATACATTCATAAGTTAATGAGTTATAGGAAGATGCTGAGTGGACAGGTCATTTACTGGTCTTTTCAGCAACCAGGCCTGCCTGTTACATAATATTCTGAGGGATAGAGGATGTGAGAAAGCCATGCCTAGGTCTGGACCAAATATTCCACTAACCCAGCTGAACTTTCCCATCTTCCACAGAGTGACCCTGGGGGTCTACTGAACCTGCAGGGTAGAGTGTCTAATGCCTTACACTTCCATTCCAGGCCATCTCCTTACTCCTCCACTCAGACCTCTTTCTACATACACAGACCAAAAATTCTTGTTACTGTAGATCTGCACCTATCTGGAGGGAGTAGTAATGATGTCCTCCTAGTTCCCCATAGTGTGCCCTCCAAGTCTCAGACTTGTCTTCCTTAGCACAGAGCCCTTCTGAAACAATAAATTAAGATCCTTCCTCTTCAGTCTGATCCATAGACCAAGTCCTGGTCTTATCCATATCTTCTAACACTATGAAAGCTCCATACTAGCCACCTTCCTTATTTAACCTCTGGAACTTGGGTCTACCAACCCATGTAATGTCTCTATCTTGTGAAATCTTTGAATTGGCATATCCAAAATCTAGCCCATGATCTTCTTTTTGAGACCTGTTCCTTGTGCTGACTTCCCCAGCACCATTCTTTCAGACTTTCAGGCAAAAACCGTAGGATGAACATTCACTGCCTACTTTTCTTTACAGTTCTAGCTGATGCAGCAGGAAATCCTATCAGCTCTATTTTTCAGATTTGTCCGATATCTAATCACATATCCTTTCTGCTGCCACCCCTATGGTCCACTTTCCACTTATAGTTCACCTAGGGTCAAGAATAAATAATCTGAAGGCAGTTTACTTCTGAATGTAATAATTACTCTATAGGTTTCAGAAAATCAACTCCCCCGTTTCTGATTCTGGCTATTTGTCATCCAGGATGAGGCCAGGTTCTCACCTGAGATTCACAGTAAGTCAAAGTTACTTTTACTTCTTTTCCTTTCATTCAGGAAAGCCTGACTATAGCCCGTGGCTCAGTGGTGGTCCAATGATGTGTCCCAAGCAGGTTCAGCCATGGAATGTTCACATTATATAATACCTGCCTTTGCCACTAGGGGCCTTCTCATTGCCATGTCCAGGAATACCTCATAGAAGACAGAGGAGGGACAGTAATTCACACCTGGTGGGATCACAGGCCTCTGGGTGCATGAGCCCTACGCCAGAATGTCCACTGGATCATCCCTCAGACTGGAGAAACCCAGGACCAGCTTGATCCCTTCCTCATTAAGGGTCCTTGTTATCATCAGTGCTGTTTGGGGTCTTCTGCAGATGGCCTTCCTCATCCTTTTTTTTTTTTCCTTCTACCAGGCGTTCATTTCTGTGAATAAAGGGAGGTTGTCATAATTTTAATCTTTTTTTCATATAAAGTTTGCATCATTATAGGCCTTTTTCCACAAGAATTGAACCAATGGCTTCCTCATTGGTCTCCCTGTTTTCATTCCCTGTTCTCTTTACTTTAACACTGGGCAGACTGATCCTATAACTAATCCTCCCTCACGGCACCATCTTCAATGACTTTTAGCTACACAGATTGCCATTCCAGCAGAGCCTTCACCTCATTTGTGTTCCCTGCAGACACAGGCAATCCTGGGTTTCCCCAATGCTGCCAACTTAGTAGTACCTACAGACCTTTGCACATGTTGGTTCTGGATAGGAACTCTTTTATATACCTCATCACAATGGCTGAAATGGGGATTCCTGCCCTCCCCCAACACCTCTCTTCTAGACACAGGGTCCTCACCTGCAGTGAACTATTCAGATTCTTCTCTATCTGGGCCTCAGTACTTGAAGGTGTGGGAGTTATGCTAGGGGAGGGCATGGGGACACTGTACACATCTGAGTAGAGCTCATGGGCACAGCCTTTGCCAAAAGAGCCAGGGAAGATGAGAGCAGTGGGTATGATTTGGATGGGGACAAGAACACTGGAATCCCAAGAGCAGCCAAAAGGCAGCCCCTTCTTCATTCTTAAAAACATGTCTACACCTCACCACTTTCTGGACATGTCATCTTTTCCTTCTGGAACAGTTTTGCTTATCTGCATCCATTGAATTGAACAGGTTCTCATTGTGTGGAAAAATGAGTTGGCCCACATCAGAATACACTCTGATCTTTATCAGGGTTACTTCTAGGAGTGAGTAAATGGAATGCATTTCTGTGCTTCAGCATTCATGAGAAATCTGTTTCTATTGTTTTTTAGGTATAGGAATTTTCTAAGTGGGACTGGAACCAAGCTTTAGATCTTTGTTTCAAAATGCAAACCGTATTTTTGCTTATCACAGTTTTTATATCTTCTTTTTATAAAATAAGGGACAAAAGAGCAATAACTTGGGAATACCTTTTTGTAGGCCCTTTGTTATTGACCCCAAAAGGACAAGGATTGTTTTACTTTTTTGTCTGGGGTATGACATTGTTAGTGATGAAATCATGAACAGATATCTCTGTGACATTATCTGAAATTAAGTTACTGTTCCCCTTTGGCTGATGAATTAAATATGAATTTTTGACTAAGGAGCAACATAGGATTTATTTGAACATTTATTTCTGTATTCTGTTTTCAAATGAAAAGGAGCAAGAAAACAAACTCACATGTTATTTATTTCCCCCCAGTGCTTGGGATTGAACCAGGGCTTTGCATATGCTGAGCAAATCCTCTGTAACTGAGCTTCATCCCCAGCCATTTCATTTTTTAAAAAAATGCTTGCAATTTACACAGCACACTTGAGACCCAGGATGTATTCTATTTGACTTTCTACAGTTCATTTTTAATTTTCAGCAGAGAAGGTTGAAATGAGTTTTCTACAATGGCATCTTCTGGTAGCCTATTACAGGACGATGCACTTTATGCTGGGTTGAGTACTTTCAGGTAATGACTTCCACATCTAGTTAGAGATCCTTGTTGCTTTTTTGCTTGACTTTAAAAACCATTGTGTTACAATGGAGAAGAGAGCTGTTCAACTTAACCCAAGGCACTATTGACATAATTGAGAATCGGCACTGTTTATTTTCAGTGGGTTTGTGCCTAGTTCAGTATTGCCTATAGCTGGCTGGCTGTCAACCAGTGGGTAGGATTCTTCCCTGAAAGCTGTGACTTTTCCATCTTCATTCAGTGCCACCTCACAGTATACCCCATCATCTGTTGGGTGGAAGAAGCTTCCGCTGACTCCTCTTTGCCTGTTCTCAGGGGCCTGTCCTGATTGGGGCTTCACTTTTTACATGAAAAACCTCTCTGGTCTGCCTAACATTTTGAAAGCTGAATTTGGTTCACTGGAAAGATGAAGTGGTTAAATCTGGAGTTGTTAGGATTAAATGAGAGCTTATGGAAATTTGCTTTGTCAGTCTTTGTGCTCTTTATGATGTTAGTATTTTTTTCAGAGAAAACCTTGTTAACTTGTAACAGGCTCAAACTGTACTCTTAGAAGCAGGTGATTGGGGAGTGGGAAGAGTCACAGCAGTAAGGCAGAGGTAGTATGTTCCAGGGTTGTGGGCATCTATGACTATACTTCATGTCATTTTACTTTTGAACACTACTATGTTTGAGAACACAACTTGTGTGCTCTTGTGTTGTATGTGCAATGTGTTATCATTTTGTGTTTGGGTTAGATTTGTCAAGCCCCCTTACCAGGTCTCTTTTCTCCTGGCATTTAGTGCCCTCTACTGGTATTTTGTAGTATATTCACTCTAACAAAACCACTGAGTATTTATAAAACCATGGACCAAGAAACTCATTATTTTGTAGCCATTCCAATGATAATTGGTTCATGTAAGAATCTTGTAGATACCACAGCCACTGGTAAAGGTTTACTGGCATGTCAGGACAGTCATCCAGCTTCAGAGGCCTCACTACAGTCTGTTTAGTAACTTCTATGGATGAAAAGGGACCTTTGCAAATGAGAGATCTAGCAAGTATCACTGTAACAAATATCTACCCACTTTGCATTGCCAGTAGTAGGACAGGAACACCTCTTGTGCTTCTGATGAGATGCCTGTGTAATATGTCAACCTGACTGATCATGAAAAGACCAGGCAAATCCACAGAATGGATTTTTCTGCAGAACACCTGATCTGGACTTTGCAGAGAGGTCATGAAACATACCAGAATAAAAAAAGAATACTCTAAGTAAAATAAGGGTTAAAAAAAGAAAAAAAAAGAAAAATGCAGTTGTAAACCTTCTTTCAAAAGCAGAACCACTATAAAGGACATAATTGGAACATTTAGGGAATCTTGAAGATGAATTCTGTACTAGATAATGATATTGCATCCACGTGACAATGATAATGACCGTGTGGCTGTGTAGAAGGTCTTAAGCAAAAGTATATGGGGATGATGTATAATACCTGTTATTTTATTTTGATTCATTATACACAAATGGGGTACAACTGTTGTTTCTCTGGTTGTATATGAAGTAGAGTCATACCACTTGTGTAATCATACATGTACATAGGGTAATGATGTTTGTCTCATTCTGTTATTTTTCCTTCCTCCCCACCACTTCCCCACCCCTCTTTTTCCTCTATGCAATCCATCCTTCCTCCATTCTTGCCTCCCCCCACCCCCCTACCAGTGACCATTTTCTCTGTCAGCTGTTTATTAGGAAAAATGTAAAGCATGTCAGAAAGGTTTGTGAAAAAGTAAACTTAAGTGTAATAGATGTTGATATGTGGTTGTGAATGTATAAAGATAGATGCCCAACCTTTGAATTTGTTTTTATTCTTTTAAGGAATCTACCTGTGGCACATGGCTTTCTTTTGTGCACTCTTCATCCCACATCCCCTTGTAAGGCAGCATTCTAGAAAAACTCATTTGTTTCCCTTTTTTCCAGATTACCACCCATAGTTCGAGGAGGGGCCATTGACAGATATTGGCCTACTGCTGATGGACGCCTGGTTGAGTACGACATAGATGAAGTGGTGTATGATGAAGACTCTCCTTATCAGAATATTAAAATTCTACACTCAAAGCAGTTTGGAAATATTCTTATCCTTAGTGGGGATGTTAGTAAGTATTCTACCCCTGCCTTGATGAATTATAAGGTCATGAAAGGTTGGATGATAGTGTTTCCTGACAAATACCACAGTTATGGATTTGTCCAAGTTTGTCTCTGACACTGCTATCTTTTAAGACACACATTTACAACCTATTAACCTGTAGATTGCCTGAATTTTCATGTAAACTTTGTCTCGACATTATTTTACTTTAAGTAGTATTATAAACCTGCATGTACTCATCATCAAACATCAGTAATTATCAACTCTTGGCCAGTCTTGTTTCACCTAAGTCCCAGTGCATGCACCTCATCCATGTTATATTATTTTGAAACAGCTTCCAGACATCATATCATTTCATCTCTAAAGATGTCATTGCTTTAATTATTCAGCATATAAGCACATTCCTAAGACTGGATTTTCTTTCCACTGACTACTGTCCATTTATGTTAGGTGTCAGATGAAATACTACTTAAGGTTTGGATTTTTCCCTAAAAAGTATTTTTAAATAACCAATCACACTTTCTTTTGAAATATAATCCAACCACTCATCGCAAGAAAAAAGCAATGTCAAGACAAAGTTTACACAAAAATCCAGGCAATCTGCAGGTTAATATGTTGTAAATGGACATCTTAAAAGACAGCAGTGTGAGACAAACGATTGATGAAAAGTCCTCAATCTAAAAAAACAAAACTATATGCTACTGACAGTTTTCAAAGATTGAAAAATGTACATTATAGGATAGATTCAGCACTTTCTAGGATGATGCAATGAGGAGGTTGTGCATTTGTGTAGTCTCCATTTGGCTTTTTGTTTCTCCTCCCTAGATTTGGCGGAGAGTGATCTGGCGTATACCCGGGCTATCATGGGCAGTGGCAAAGAAGATTACACTGGCAAAGATGTGCTGATTCTGGGAGGTGGAGATGGGGGTATATTATGTGAAATAGTCAAACTGAAACCAAAGATGGTCACTATGGTAGAGATATCCTTTGTTGTATAAAAGAACAAGTTCCCTGGGCTTCTTTTTTTTTCTGTCCTTCTTTTTGTGTTTTAAGACTCAGTATTACCACAGACTAAAGGCAGATATGTTACACAGACTGCCTTGAACAAATGTTTCAATTTAGTACTACTAGCCTTTTATGTGGCTACCAACAAAGAAGCGGAGATAACATAGTTGAGGATTAAAGAGCAAATGGCTTTGGTATCCTGTCTGCTGCTTAGAGTTACCAAAATGGCTTCTTTAAGCCATTTCATGAGAAGAAAAGAAAATTCAGGGGGCTGGGGATGTGACTCAGTGGTAGAGTGCTTGCCTGGTATACATGAGGCCCTTGGTTCAATTCTCCAGTATTACTAACAAAAATTTTAGAAAAGATAAAAGAGAAAATTCATTTCCTTTTTAGTATTCTTAGTGTGAAAATAAAATCATTATGTCATCAACTTCTTTAGCTCATGATACTCAAATTAGTACTATAAAACCTTTGTTTTTTGGGATCAGTGACACATGCCTATAATCCCAGTGACTCAGGAGGCTGAGTCAGAAGGATTTCAAGTTCAAGGCCAACCTCAGCAACTTAGTGAGTCCCTAAGCAACTTAGCTAGCTAAGGGCTGGGGTTGTGGCTCAGTGGTAAAGCACCCCTGGGTTCAATCCCCAGTACCAAACAAGACAAAATAAAACAACAACAACAACAACAAAAACCCCATCATGTTTGTCTTGACCTTCTTTAAAAATAGTGTTACTATTTCAGAATTCTTTGATACATTCAAATTCTCCTTAACCTGTTTCGGACATTGACCAAATGGTGATTGATGGATGTAAGAAATATATGCGAAAAACATGTGGTGACGTCTTAGACAATCTTAAAGGAGACTGCTATCAGGTAATTATGTTTTCCTGGTAATATATTTTAGGACAACTGATATGAGTTGTTGATTGGAATTGTGTCTTAAAACAGCTTTTAGTATAATTGGTTAGGAAGATAGATTGATTCTTTATGTGAGTTCAATGTACAGTTATATTTAGGGTAGATATGTACAGATAATGAGAAAGAAACCTCCAACTCCAGGTTTGAATCATTTTGAATTGAATCACATAACTTTTTTTTTTCAGTGCTGGGGATCACATTCAGGCACACACTCTATCACTGAGCAATGCCCCCAACCTACATTAGTTCTTGTAGAAAAGATGTCATGAACCTTGTCTTGGCAACCATCACTTTTTGTTTTATCCTGAATCATTTCCTTGAGTTTTGGTCTTTCAGTAGGAATTCAGGTATATTTAGTTGGTTGATATAGATGATTAAAATGCACGAGATAGGAACAGTTTCTTCTTGTTAATAAGTAATTCATTTCTGTCCTGAATTCTACTGTGCTTGAAAGTTGACCCATCATTGTGATGTGTAGTATATGTTTTGTGTTGTATTTTGGAGATGCATATGTTTTGTACCAATGCCTACAGGCTTGTTAGGGCAAGGCATCCAAGCAAATACATATTTTAACAGAATCTTTAATGTGTTTCTTCAGAAATTTTGATGTTTTAATATGTAAATTATCTTAACACCTCCTTCCCTAATGTATGTGCATCTAAATTTGATTTCATGGTATATGTATGTTAATCTTTTAAGTTGAGAGAGGAATTCTGTGCACCTTAAAATACAGTTGTGATAGTTTTGTGGGCAGTAGGGGAGAAAGACATAAATTTAACTTTACTATATAAAAGCTTAACGGTGGGGGAGGGCAGGTGTGGTGGTAATCCCAGCTACTTCTGAGGCTGAGGCAGGAGGATTGCAAGTTCAAGGCTAGCCTGGACAACCAAGCAAGACCCTGTCTCAAAATAAAATTTTAAAAAAGCAGTGGGATTTAGCTCAGCTGTAGAACACTTGCGGTGTACTTGCCTAACACGCATGCAGTACTGGGTTCAGTCCCCTCTGTTGTGGGAGGATATATTAGGTTATTGAGAGTGTGTTGACCAAATTGTTTCATGAGTTTAAAGTTACCACTATTTTCAAACAATGAACCAGACCCTCTGCCCATGGTATTTAACTCTCACACTGGTGGGTACTATTTCAATTACATGAAATGAAAGTGAAACTTAGAGAATTTAAAGGGAATTGCTTCAGGGTTATAGGGTAATTTTAGAGGAGTGTGGCACAGACTCCTATCTCCCTACCTTTTTTTTTTGGCACCAGGGATGGAACCCAGGGACACTCAACCACTGAACCACATCCCCAGCCCTTTTTTGTATTTTATTTAGAGACAGGGTCTCACTGAGTTGCTTAGGACCTCAGTAAGTTGCTGAGGCTGGCTTTGAACTAATGATCCTCCTGCTTCAGCCTCCCAAGCTGCTGGGATTACAGGTATGCGTCTCTGCATTTCTCCCTACCTTCTTATATGGCTTTCTTACATGGATTAAGACCATAAGCACAAACCCAAGCTGTTGAGTTGTTGACTGGGTTTTTGTTTGTTTTTTGGTGTTCAATAAATATGTATTGACCAAATTATAATATAAGAATATGTGAATATATCACAATGAATTCCACTTTTATGTATAACTATAATGTGCCAATTAACAAATAAATAAGTATAAGGAAGATCAATAGAGTATAGAAGTGGATCCAGGGAGGGAGGTGGGAAGGGAAGGGTGTCTTAATGAGGATTGAAATGGAGCAAAATATGTTATACATTTGTGAATATGTCAAAATGAACACCACAATTATGTGAAACTATAATGCACTAATAAAAACAAATTATGAAAGAATAAGTGAATGAATATTGTCGAAGTCACCAGTTAAAGGAATTCAGTATCAAATCACAGTTTGCTTTTATTTTTATTTTTTTAACTTTTTTAAATATTATTTTTTGATTCATTTACACAAATGGGGTACAACTTTTTCTCTGGTTGTACACGAAGTAGAGTCACACTATGTAATCATACATGTACATAGGGTAATGATGTTTGTCTCATTCCATTAAAGCATCATTGGAGGGAGTTGATGCTGGAGTGCATCCTTATCCTCCTCTCTTCTGGAACAGCACCACCAGGGGGAGCCTGGAAAATTCTTCTGTGGCTGAGTTCTCCTGAAACTCTAAAGGAATGGGCTTGGGGGACTGAGTGGATGGCCTTTATTGTGGGGGAAGAAAGACCTACCTGACCACCTTCCTTCAAGGGCATGCAAGTCCCTTGTCATTAAAATACTACCACTGAAAATAAACTAGGTCTTTGCAGCTATTTAACATTCGTTTAGAAAATAGCAAACATTCCAAAGCCCTCCTGGATTTATAACTATAGAATAACCTTAATACCAAAATACAGGTAGTACACCAGGAAAACTAAAGACTGATTATATATTTATACACACACACACACAAACAAGTTTTCCAAGTAAAATAGTAAAATCTACCAACTTATTTAAGAATACTATGTTTACCTAAATAGGATTTTGTAAATGTAAAGATGTGAATTTTAAGAAATACTGTTAACATAATTCATTATATGAACAAAGAACTGAATAATAAGAAAGAACAAGAATTTGAGAATATTTAGCTGTCACTTAAAACATTTTTTTAGTTGTAGATGGACACAATACCTTGATTTATTTATCTATCTATTTATTTATTTATTTTTATGTAGTGCTGGGGATCAAACCCAGTGCCTCACACATGCTAGGCAAGTGCTCTACCACTGAACTACAAACCTAGCCTAGCAGTCATTTTTCTTTTTTTTTTTTTGGTGGTGGGGTGGTAGTACTGGGGATTGAACTCAGGGGCACACAACTACTGAGCCACATCGCCAGCTCTATTTTGTGTTTTATTTAGAGACAGCATCTCACTAATCTGCTTAATGCCTCACTTTTGCTGAGGCTGGCTTTGAACTCATGATCTTCCTGCCTCATCATCCTGAGCCGAGCTGCTGGAATTATAGGCATGTACCACCATGCCCAACTAGCAGTCATTCTTCATAAAAATTCTTTAGGTAAAATGAAATTGCACTAGAGGGAACCATAAAAGCATAATAGAAACTAATTATCAGAAACTTAACAGTAAAATTATAGTAAATGACAAAATATAAAATATAGTAAGTGACAAAAGCCATTTCCCCTGAAAACTAGGAACAAAATGAGGATGCTTATTATTTGTGTTCAATGTTGTTTTTGAGGCAGTTAATATAGTTAGGTAGGGAGATGAAAACTATAAAAAAATTGCAGGTGATAAGAATGTTGAAAAAAATCTGGGAAACATAGAAAATCAGTTGGATTCATGAGAATTTGGTAAAGTGATAGATAGGGGCAGACTAAAAATTTTTTCCCTGCTAAAATGCTGAATAGTTTGAAAAGAAGAGGGAGGGGTGAGTGGGCAGGAAATCCTATTCAAAGTAATAATCACCTGTTAAATATCTAGGAAAAAACTAGACAAGAATGGTGTTCTGAGACTGATCTGAATTATGTTGAGATCTTATTGAAAGATATCACATAAGGTCTGAATGTGGGGAGGAGAGGCATACTATATTTCCTGCATGGAAATGACTGAAAATGCCTGTTTTTTTGTTTTTGTTTTTTGTAATTGTAAGTTATTCCAAGGAAGAGATTTAGAGTTAGACCTACTGATTTCAAAGTTCATTTTTGAAGATAAATATCTCAGAATAGCCAAGAAGACTTTGGAAAATAATCATAGTGAAGGTAGACTTGTCCTATATTGTTAATTTACTGTAAGGATGGTATTCAAATAGGAAATATGATATAGAATTAGACATATAGTTGAGAGGAATGTCACAGGAACTTGCATGTCTGGGTGTGTATTCCTACACATAGTGCTAGTATGTGAACTATAGTACATGACCCAAGATTTGTTTCAGTTCACTTGGGAAAAGGAGGTTTAGTTGATTTAATAAGCCATCCATCTGCATGAGAACAAAGTGAAGTAACCCTAGAAACCATGGAAAGAGGAATTTTAGTAGGTTAACTATAGATATAAAAATCAATGCCTTTCTGAAAATTTAGAATTTGAAACATTTTAAGAAAGAGAAGACATGCAGAAACTGTTGCTGTTTTGTTGGCATTACCAACCTAAAAGACTAGAAAAGTACTGGTAACAAATATGTTAGGGTGTTGATCCCATGACTAACAAAAAGAGTCTGTACCACTTAAAATTTAAAAATGAAGTTAGCTAAATTTAAAAAGTATAAAGGATATGAAATAATACTTTTCAGAAGAGGAAAGTCAAATTAACCTTAAAAAATACTGCATGACACTCATCCCTGTTGACAATCTGGGAAGTTCATTTGAAAATATTAGCAAGGGGCTTGGCAAAATTTAGGACAGTATTCCATGCTAGGGAGGATGCAAGTACAAGGAAATTGTGGCTTTCAGGCGTTATTGGTTGGAACATGAATTGTTTCCAAAACTAAAAATTTAAAACACACATGACTGATCACCTTATTGACCCAGCATTTGAGTGCCCAGTTCACAGAGAAAGGCATTAGGAGAAGGAAGTTTATCGTGTTCATAGAGGCCAAGGCTTGGTGATCACAAGAGTAGAACATTTTTAGTGAAACAGCATAATCTTAAAAATATAATCATTATATAGAAATATAATTTATAATTATAATATAAAAACAATGTTAGAGAAAAAATGTCCAAGTTGAGAATGATGTATGTGATCCAAGGTTTACAAAAGAGGACACATTTGTGAGTTTAGGTGTGTGTATTTATAAGAATCTATATGAGTATGTGGGAAAATTATGAACAAATCAAATGAGATTAATATGTAGATTATAGGCAGATGAGGTGTTAGTACTTTATCTTTGCCTACTTGTACTAGTCTGATGCATTAAGTGAAGCAAGTTATAAAACAATAGGACAGTAAAATTCTTTTAAAAATTCTGACTGGGGCTGGGGATATAGCTTAGTTGGTAGAGTGCTTGCCTCGCGTGCACAAGGCCCTGGGTTCAATCCCCAGCACCAAAAAAAAAAAAAAAAAAAACAACAACAATTATGACTGATAAAAACTATTGGATGTAATCATAGGGAATTGTGGCAGACTTTTGATTTCTGACTTGTTACATGTGATTTTTTTTTTTGTAGTTGGAAAGATAACAGATGAGGAGAATAACTCCTGTCTCATTCAGGATTTTGCTTAGAGCCAGATGTGACCTCAGCATATAGCTTCATTGTTTCAAAGATGAGGCAAACTCAAAACTTATTTCCTATAAAGTAGTCCTCTCTTATTCTGGAGGAATATGATCCCAGACCCCTAGTAGATGCTTGAAACTGTAGGTAGTACCGATCTCTACATATACCATGTCTATACATACTTATGATAAGGTTGAATTTATAAGCTATGTATAATAAGATTAATAATAGCTATTATTAATAAGCAGAACAGCAATAATAACATACTGTAATAAAATTCCAGCACTACTACTTTTGTGCTTTGGGGTCAGTATTAAGTAAAATAAGGGTAACTTTAACACAAGCTCTGTGATACTACAATAGTCTAATAACTGAGGTGACTACTAAGTGGCTATTAAATGACTGGTAGTAATATATATGTATATATGCAGTATGAATACTCTGGAAAAATGCATGACTTATGTCCTAGACAGGGTGATGCAAGATTTCATCGTACTAGCAGAACAGCACACAATTTAAAACTTAAATAGTTTATTTCTGGAACTTTCCATTTAATACATTCAGCCTAAGGTTGGCCAAGGGTAATTAAAACCACGGCTAGTGAAACTGCATGTAAGGGGGTATCTACTATATTTACTATAAAGGATCTGTCTGAGAATTTCAACCCTTAACTGCTATTCACCATGCTTGATGACTCCTCTGTGGTGGAAGTTGGTGTTTATGACATGACTTTATTATCAGCAATACTCAGTATTTCAGAAACCATAGGTTAATAGTTTAAGATGCAAAAATCAATAAGCCTTGAAGTCATTCAGTGCTTAGTATAAAATAAAACACTAGAAGAAAAATCAGATAGTGTTAGGAGAGACAATCTGGATCAGTATTAAAAGTATGAACTTGGCTTTCAGATAGTTCTTGTTGTGCTTCTTGTCTCTAGTTCTTATTGTTGTTTAGATGAAATGAGAAGGCATATGAGGCATATACTGAACACTTATTTTTGCCATTACAGACATGAATGAAGGTTTTTTTCATTTATGTGGCAGGTGCTGTGGATCTAAGCTCCAGCTTGTGTTTTCCCCCTTCCGCTATAACTTTTGTTTAATTATATCCACATGTATTGGCTCACTTGTATAATCCTATTATCTCTGGAAGGTTTTAATAGAAGACTGTATTCCAGTACTGAAGAGGTACGCCAAAGAAGGGAGAGAGTTTGATTATGTGATTAATGATTTGACAGCTGTTCCAATCTCTACATCTCCAGAAGAAGGTAGATTGTGTTTTGTTTTTAACCAAGATAACTATTCATGGAAATGTTTTCTCTTGGCACTGTGTGAAGGTGAAAGGATGTTAGAGATTGTCTAGTTCTCTTATTTTTCAAAGAGTTAAACTGAGACCCATGGTGGAAAGATGGCTGGATTTGAATTTCGCTTTAATTCCTGTTCTGCCATTAAGTGAATTAACTCAGTCATTTGAAACAAACATTAAGTGAAATGGTTCATAATCACATTACTGAGACATTAAATTGCTTGATAATTTATTTAAATAATGTGTTTTTACCTGTAATGGGACAAACTGGTGATCTTTCTAAGCAGCACAAGAGACAGTTCTCCTTCTCAAACCACATGCCCCCAATCACTGCTGGTTTGTGTTCTCTGTTAATGTTTTTTCTGTAAACTTGATTTACTGCTGACTTTGCAGAATGGGATCCCAATCTGATGACCATTGCATTTCTCCCTCAATGTTGACACATTCCCCCTTGAAACAGTTTTAGATTTCAACAATTGCCTTTGTGTGGAATTTTTTTATTTGGGTGCAGGGTGTGGCTGTGGAACCCAGGGCTCTTGTGGGCTAGGTAAGCACACCACCACTGATCCATACCTTCAACCCCCTATGTCAAATCTTTATTGGTGGTGTGAGAACAATGCTAAGTGGATACAAATTTGATTTTGACCTCGGCATCTATGTGTGTGGGCATGTAGGACACTAACTATATGACTGTGCATTATTGTTTATGAACAAACTCTAATATTGGGTCTCAAGCTCATGGATCGTTCTGTTTTTGTATTGTTTAGTACTAGAGTGAATATTTGATGATAGATGTTTTTGATGCATGCAAACTCATACTTATAAAATTTATTTTTTTAACATTCAGATTCCACATGGGAGTTTCTCAGATTGATTCTTGACCTCTCAATGAAAGTATTGAAACAGGATGGGAAATATTTTACACAGGTAGGCTACTCAAGTTTCTTTTTTTCCTCCTGAGATTCTGAGGAAGAATTTTATATTTTGAAAGTTGAATGCATATTCTCAAAATTTATGTATTTTAATGATAGAACAACATCATTGGGTGATATTTTTTCAAGCAGTAAGTTTCTAAATTGCTGACCTGTCATCTCTGGAGAATCAGTTCACAACAGCACTCAAGAATTATCCTGATTTGTCGACCCTAGTGTTTGACTGTAATATGAGCTGCTGCCACCAGATGGAGACACAGATTGTTTTTTTCCCTCCTCCCCTTATCCTCTGGGACACTCTTGATCAACATACATTTAATAATAACTTTGCCTGTAGTATGAGCTCCTGCCACCAGATGGAAGCAAATTGTGGTGTTTTTCTCATTCTCTAGTGAATTTTTAATTTTCAAAGAAAGTTTGAAGGTATATTTCTTTATCTGTATAAATTATTTATATACACAGAAACTATTAAACCCTTAATAAAATTCTGAAAGTGACAGCAAAGGCAACTAATTGATAATCCAGTACAAAAATTCCTTGAGCCAGAAGCTTAGATAGTATTGCACTCCCGTCTGACTTCTTCTGGATTTATAGGAAAATATCCCCACTACCCTGACTTTGGTTTTTACTGACATAAGAGGTTTATTGTTTAACTCATAGACACTATCATAAACAGTATTTCATATTCTACCATATGTCCACAGTCCTAATCACATGACTCTCTATATGTGAACAACTTTACAAAGTAATAATACATTGTATTTGGATCTTAGAAACTCATTTCACTAAAAAAAATGTGTATTTTGTTCGTTAAGTAATATGTGCTGCTTTTTAATTAAATTTTTAAGTTGTTTAAAAGACATAAACCTATAAAAATTGTATCTACTAATGAGGTACCATGTGATGTTTCAATACATGAATATACACATGTAATGTTTGAATCAGTAAGTATGTTTGTCTTCTCAACCATTTCTCATTTCTTTATTCTGAATTCTTCTAGCTTTTAAAAATGTATAGTATATTTTTGTTATCCATAGTCAGCATACTCTGCAATAGCACACCAGAATTCTTGCTCCAGTTGAACTGTACCCATTGATCAAATACTATTTCTTTTTTAAAAGTTAATGTTTCACCATCGGTAACAGGTAGAGATCTTTAGTCTCCTGAGAAGGTTCCTGCCTCCAGACCCTACCCTGGACTTTTTATGGGATCTGAGGTGAATAACACAACTCTGAAACACCTTGACTCAGATTCTGACCATTTTTTTTTTCTCCCTCTTCCCACTGTGTGTAACGCCTGCAGGCATGTAGTGATTCATCCTGACTTTGCACTTGGTAAAAGAGTTGCAAAGCTTTGAGGAAAGCAGATAATGACCTATAAGTGGATAATTTACCCCCTGATATTTAGAAATGATTTTTTAAAACACATTCTAAATTTGGTTCTATTTAGAGCAGGGGTCTGCAAACTATGGGCCAAATCTGCCCTTCTGCTGCTTTTGTAGTTTTCTTGGCACACAGCCATGCCCATTCATTACATAGTGTCTGTGGCTGCTTTCATGCTATAGTGGCAGTGAGAAGTAGTTGTGGGGATGGCCTTATGATCTGCACAGCCTAAAATATTTTCTGTCTGGCTTTTTACAGAGGAAATTTGCTGACCCCTGTTTTATAGGATATCTTCAGTGAAAGCTGCTCAAAGGCTTCTTATTATAAAAGCAACCCAGATTCAGCAAGTTGGGTATTTTTATGAGTGGTATTTCTTAAGCAGAGCATATTTGTAGCATTTTTTTTTTCTTTCATGGTTCTGAAATAGAAATCTCATGCAGGTTTAAGTCAAAGTTGTTTAACTAAAAAGAGACAACCCCCCCAAATAAAAGCCAGGTATGGTAGCACACATTAGTAATCCCAGCTAATGTGGAGACTGAGGCAAGAGGGATTGCAAGTTCAAGGTCTGCAATCATTGCAACTTGGGAGGCTGAGGCAGGAGGATCACAGGTTTGAGGCAACTTAGTGAGAACCTGTCTTAAAGTGGCAAAAAGAAAAAAAAAGAGAGTGAAAAAAATGGATTCCCTGTGAGACTGTCAGTTTGTAGTAGATAACAGGTGGTGTTGGAAAGAAAATTTGACTGTTTTCTTTGTCTTAAATATTTGCCTGATAGACTGACTCCTATGGAGAACTGGTATCTTAGTATGGGATACTAATAGAAATCCTTACTTAGACTACCACCACAGTCCAATCATAAGTATTAATGGTCTGGTGGGCTTTGATAATTTGTCTTGGCCAACTGACTTGTATCAAAAAATCACAGGTATTATATGCTCAGGGGTGGGCTGTTTTTCAAGAATTTTCCAGAAGATATATTACAACATATTTTCTGTCTCTGTGTTCATTACAGCTGGAAATACAAAGTGATCTTGTTTTATGATACCCATTTTGTGTTATTCATTTTGAGGAACATGGAGTAATTCAGTAGTGTAATCTGCCAAATCCTGTGATTCATATGGAATGAAGGGTGCAGGCCTTTCAGGAAGCTGAAGGCAAGTCAAGAAGCAGGGTGGTCTGATTGAGGATATATTGATTTAGTTACCAGCGAGGTGGTTTTTGTTTGTTTGTTTGTTTATTTTTTTTTTTGTGGTGCTTGGAGTGGAACCTAGGGCTTCATGCCTCATGAATGTTAGGCAAGTCACTCGGCCTAACCTCAGTCCTTGATTTTTTTTTTAAACTGCTGAGTGACATGCTTGGGTATACCCTTACTTTACTGCTGTGCTCACCCTGTTAGCTGAAGTTTGCAACTTAGAACTGGAATGTAAGGTTAAGGATGGGATGAAAGTATAGGTTTTATAGTGATTCACAAAAGCTAAATGTTCCTGCCCAGAACTGCTTGTATCACATTGGAAGCTTATGATGTCACTGGTGTCACCTGACTGCTTGAAGGCCACCTTAGTAGCATACCATGAAGCTGGGGAATATATTGTGGGAATTGAAGTGGTCCAGGTGGAGCTGACAGAATTTAAATTGGAGAGGAATTGCTCTCATGGGACTAGGAGGAAGGTCCTGGGACTTGAACACCTCCCTTCTCTCTCTAACACCCTGTTTTTTAAAATGATAGGCTATTTGATGCATAGAACTATGTATATAACATGTATGCAAATTATGCTGTGAAATAATAGCAAACTTCTGATTACTCCCATCCAATTCAAACTAGAAATTACTAGTACTCTTGATATAAATATATTCCTGCCTAATACCTGCTGCTTTTTGGAAGTAATCTATCCTTATTATTATTTTAAAAATTCTTACATTTTATTTATAGACTTACTTGTGATTTCCTATATTACTTAGTTTTGCTTGCTTTTGAACCTGATTTAAAAAGGCATATCAAGGATGTGCTCTGTGGTTTTCTTTTTATACATTATAGAAATAATATATGCTGACTAAGTTTAGAAGTTACAAACAATATGGAAATCTATAAAGTAAAACAGCAAATTGTCACCTACTTAACCTAACATGGGACAAGGAGAACTTTCTAGAACCAAAGCTGCTGAATTGAGGTTTAACCCCTAGTTGTGTTCCTACCTCTTGTCCCATCTCTTTCTCTCATCCTTAAGGGACAATTAATTCTTTGCTATTTTTGATTTCTGTTCTGCATGCCCTATGTGTCTTAAAAATAAAAGAAAAAATGTTCTATTTAAGTAGACAGCAAAGTGTGTGTATCATGTTATTTTGGGGGGTAGGTCTCTATTTGTGGAGAGTTTCTTTTTTCTCTTCTTAAAAATTGTTCTTGGCAGTGTTGGGAAAGAATAAATTGAAGCTTTCCCATTTCCTTACCACATTTTCTATAAGGAGGTCCTCTCATGTGTCCTCTCTAAAGGGAGACTGTGGTGTCAGTTTTAATATGGCAAAGAAAACCATTTGGCTGTGCACCTTGGTGGCATTCCATTCTATAGCTTCCCCAGTGGTGATGTGTTCTAAAAACAACCGGTAGCATTTTCTATTTATGAGTCGTAAATTACACGTGTGGTGTTTATATGCTCTCATAGTGAACTTGATGTTGAAACCAAATTATATGCTGGCAATAGGCATTTTGACCAAATCCCACTGCATGACCCTAGATGATGGGTTATTAAACAGGCTGGCACTGAATGACGACGTCATGCTGAGCGAATGTGCTAAGTTAAAACCACCAAGGCCAGCCCTTGGAATAGTTCTAACCTCTTGTCCGTGGCTGACTGGCTGGCTGGCTGGTTGATTTTGAAATGCCATTCTCAGAAGTTCTTACATCATAAACTGCCTTTATTTGTATATAATTTCACCTTACATTGTACTTGGCTATTTTGAGGCAAATTAATAGTAAAGTTCTTGTGAAGAAGAAGTAGAGTTAATACACAGATTCAGCGGTCTTCTGAATGTTAAGAACTTCAATGGTTAAAAAATAGTAGATGATATTAAATATCCATCTTGTTTTCTAAATTCAAAGTGAAAATCACCTATGGGAAAATTGTGCTATAATGATGATAAACCATATCCCAGAACTAATCAAAATCTGCATTTACCAGAATCCCCTTTGATTTATATGCATATTAAAGATTGCAAAGTGCTGCTCTTGAGCTAGGCAGATTTAGCTGCTCTACCTTGGTCAGAATCACTGATTCTCTTCACCCTTTTTCCCTCGTGGACATAAGATGACTGCTGCAGCCCCAAATGTCACAACCAGGTTGAAGACTGGAAGAGAGTTGAAGGAGCATATCACTCCCTCTCTCCTTGATTGTTTAGAATCAAAAGTTTTCCTAGCAGACTTCCACTATATCTCATTGACCATTCCTAGCTGCTAGGGAGGCTGAAAAAGTGGTGACCAAAAAAGGAGAAAAGTTATGACAATAAGGGAAGTTTTTGATAAAGAGTGCAATTGAGGGGGCAGATATCCTTAGCATATATCCTGAATAAGCATTTGTTGTCTTATGCCTTAAAATCAATTACAGTTTTGGGGAAAGAAGCATGAGCTGTGAATGTAGTTCCTTGTGAACATTTTAGACTCTTAGTGTTGTAGTTTAAACCATTTGGAAAGCAAGAACATTGTCTTTTTAATACTTCATTTTCAACACAATGGTGACCATTATTGATAAAATTTACTTTGAATGGGTTATGTGTATGAATCTTTGCTAAATTGCATGGTGCAGATATAGTGAACTGTGTCACTAATGAGAAATTGGTCTCACTGCTTTCTATTACTTCATACTCTAATAATTTGAAGTATCTTGGTAAATGAGGTAGAAGGAAAATGAGCTAATAAGTCTATAAATAGAATCTGGTGCAATTTGTGAAAGTACACAGAGGCCTTATCTCATTTTTAAAGATGAACTTTTATCTCAAGCTAGAATTGTTCTCTTTTATTAGAGACATTCGAATGACTAGGACTCAAGAATCCCATTGTTTGCTTTTCTCTCTTTGATTTAGGGGAACTGTGTCAATTTGACGGAAGCCCTGTCACTCTATGAAGAACAACTTGGGCACCTCTATTGTCCTGTGGAATTCTCAAAGGAGATCGTCTGTGTCCCTTCATACTTGGAATTGTATCCTTTGACGGTGATATTGTGTTGTCAGATCAGAACCTCCAAGTCAATCCTGTGCCAGTTTAATATTTTAAATTCTAATAATAAATAAATAGCTCTGTGGTATGTAAACTTAGCTGAGAGCTTTAAAAAAACTGATTTCTGGGCCATATTCTCAGAGACTCTTGGGTGTGATGTGCCACAGTTTCCCAGGTGCTTTTAATAATCAGGTACCACTTGGCTAAAGAAGTGGTTTTCAAAGGTGATCCCAGATCTGCTGCATCACCTGGGAACTCATTATATATACAGATTATCATACCCCACCCTGACCAGCTGCTCAGTCAGAAGTGCTGGAACTGGGACCAGTGACCTGTTCCACCAGTCCTTCTGTGCACCTGAAATGCTCGAGATGCTCTAATATAAAATGCTGCCCCCTCTGTGGCAGATAAAAATCCTGGAGACACTCATTTTACTCATATAAAATCATCAGACTTTAATGTTAGTTTCTACACTTGATGCTAATTTGCAATAAAAACTGAGAGCTGAAAAATTGCTGGGAGTGCAGAGTTAATGCATTCTCCGTGAGTTCCACTTAAGTTAGTCCCAATCACAAAGGAAAGAACATGGAGGAGAACCAAAATGAGAACATTATTTTTGGAAACTTGCACTGTCTTTCCTTCTTCTAAAAAGTAGGCAGACTTTAGTCTGTAGTCAACAACTTCCTTGTCTGCAGTGGCTCAACCTAGGTTCCTGTGACAGCAGTGTTTTTCTTTTTATATGATAAAAGAGTTATATGATTAAAGAGTCACTTTCTTTTTTTGTTGGTTCTTTTTAGTTATACATGACAGTAGAGTTCATTTTGATAAAATTATACAAGCATGGAATATATCTTATTCTAATTAGGACCCCATTCTGTGGAGGTACATGATGGTGGGATTCACTGTGGTGTATTCATATATATACATAGGGAAATTATGGCAGATTCATTCCAGGAATTGTTGCTGTCAGCCTGTTGTTAGGCTGGTACTGACAGAGCCTGGCAGAGCACAGGCAGTCTACTGAGGCCTGGGCAAGAGGCAAGAACTCCCTAGGTCCTCCATGAGAGGAGGGGGATTCTCTGGTTTGTGAGGCAGCCATGTCCTTCCATGCCCTGTGGAAAGATTCGGTCTCTCCTACCATTCAGCCTGATTCAGGGTTCCCTTCAGGAGCATTTTTTATTGGTTCTTTTTAGTTTTAAATAACACTAGGATTCATTTGATATAATTGTAAAGGTATGAAATCTAATTTGCTACAGAAGCATTTTTATGAAGTCAGTTGTGTTTTCACATGTTTAAAAGGTTTGAGAGGTCAATTGGTAACATTTGGGAAAAGGATTCTGCCCTCTGGTTCCCTTTCTTCCTTCTTTGTACCCTTTTTTCCTTCTCTCTTCTCTTGCTCACCCTGTCTCTCCCTTCCTCTCACTCCCTCCTCCTTTCCTTTCCTTTTCTCTCATACTAATTCCCCAAACCTTTTGTGAGACCTGGTAAGGAGTAGTGATACCTAAGAGCATCTGTGTCTTTCTTTAGTCTTTTGTCTCCTCAGTGCCCCCTTCAGAAATCCCACACTGCAGAGTGGCCTTGTTCAAAGGCTTTCATTCTCATTATCATAGCACTCTAAGCCACGAAGCTTTTCATCCATCTTCCAGTTTGTAGACCAACACACAAATGTTAAGTGATGCCTGTTCCTCCTTGAATTACCTGCTTTCATTCCTTGACTGTCTGTCCAGGTGGGTATTTTACACTGTTTGGAAGAAAGCTAAACCTTGAAGATGAATATCCCCTAATCATGTGTGCTGCAAACAGCTTTCCTGACCTCCGAATGCTGTACATGACATCAAAATGAGTTGGGCAATTGATTGTGAACTCCTTAAAGTTTTCTCTTCTTTTAATTATTATTCTTAATTTAAAAAAGCAAATGGAAAATGTATATTTTGATGAGCTAGGGTGTTATTTTTTAAAAGTCAGCTGAAGGGCAATTAGATAGTACAGCAAAGACTGCGAAGTGCACTGACCCCCTAGAATGTGATTTTTGTTACTTTTTAGTTCTGTGTGGGTTTTTTTTGTTTTTGTTTTTTTTCCATTTTGGTTTTGGTAGACCTAAATTTGGATGTTTGGAGGAATGAACATCATTGTTATGTTCTGGAGGGAAGTTCTTGATGGTGATTTCTTTCCCAAAAAATGGATTTAGATATTAAAATTTGGTGCTTATAAGAGAGTTAAAAATGAATAGCAATGCTTCAATTAAAATCACAAAGGAGACATTTTATGTGTTTTGTTGTTTTATTTCAGCTCAGTCCCCTCTTCCTGCCTCTGGCATAGAACAAAGGTATCTCCTGGACTGTTTTTACTTCTGTTATAGCACTTGGTATCATTGATCTCTTTATAATAGGATGGCCTTGGGGCCTTTCTTGAACAGTAGTGATGACTTCATTTACCACTGTGGTAAATGATACACAGCTCATTACATTCACAACTTCCTTTGTTATAAAGTTGAACTGAGGATAGCAAGAGAATTTTGCTTGACTGTAAAGTGGAAAGTCAAAAGCCTATTTCTATCCCCACTCTTACTGGTGTATTAGGTGTGGAAATAAGATAATTTAGGATAGCTGCTATGAAATTTAAGAAGATTCTTGGATGTACAGATACTTGATAGAGTTTATGGAGAGGCCTGTGGCAAAAAAAGAATGACATAAAAACTCCTAAGAAAGTGCACATAACTAACAACTTGCTTTTGTATTCTGGGTAACAGTCCAACATCAAAGGGGAGGTTATAGTGACTTGGATTGTTAGAGAGATGTCACTTGGTTATCCTGTTGTTTTACAAAGATTTATACTTAATCAGTGGAATCAGTTCATTTACAGGAAGCAAAACATTAAAAATGAAATATCCCAGTGTCCATGTTGAGATAGAATAAGTGTCACCATAGGACATTCTTCCACCCAAGGTAGGAATGAATGGTATAGTATGTAACAAATGTACTTTTTAAAAAATTAGATTGGCATGGAAGAATAAACAATAAGGTAGAATAAAAGAAGTTAGTGACATTGGAACTTGATAAGCTGAACAAATACTTTTCTTGTACACATATAGGTTGAAAATGGAACTGATGGACATCTTCCTGTGCCTTTAAACTCTTCTATAGTGCTCTGCAAAAGTTCTATATACTGGGTAGGATTTAAAATGATGGTGCTCTCACTGTTAGAACACTGGGGTCAGTAGAATTGAGGTTTTTGTTTTTTGCATTTTAGAAAACAAACTGAGTGTATCTGATGTTTGTATATGGTGTGATTAGAGTGTGGGCATTACTTTGTACTTAAGGACTAGCTTATGGCCAAGGAAACAAATCTATTAGTAAGTCTGGTGATACAGGTCCTGCTAAGAACTGAGACAGGTAGAAATAAAGTGGATCAGGTTGTGTCAGGCCATCAAATATGTATTTGGGAGAAAAAAAAGGAATTGGTATGGGGGGGAAGAAAGAAATGGAATGATAGATATTTTTATCTTTGGTGATAATAGTGAGCTATGACCCAACCCATTTCTTTGTGTTGGAAAAAGGATGATGTCTGATTGTTTTGAACATCTTTGTTGTTATTTTAAAACAAAAGCATGCAAATTGAAAAATGACAACTAAAAAAAATCACCTTTGCTTTTGCTGCCTTTTAAAGAAATGTTAAATTATCTACCACTGTTACCTTACTTTAATGACTGTAGTGTTTATATAGTGTTAGTCTCCTTTAGAATATACTGTAGTATCCTGTAGCTGCTTTTTAATGAAAGACAAGACTAACGTGGCTGTAGTTTAAATTTTATTCAACACATCAGCAGGTAGAGTATTGATTTATTTAAAAAATGAAATGCTGCTTTCTCTTGCGAATGTGATTGAATATTTATAAAACTTGATTAATGGTGATCCAATTGGGCTGGAGAAAGGCTGGGTTGAAGGTGTTTTTAATGGACTGAAGCACTGCTGATGTCAAAATAAAAATGCTCTGTTCCTTTCTGTGCAGTTTGAGTAAGTCATGTCCTTGCTTGCATTAACTATTGCTGACACAAGAGTTTGCATTTCTCTCTACCATCTGTCAATAAATCAATTAGTTGCATTTTTGTTCCCATGACTCTTTAGAGAGGGCAGGGAATTGAGTGTAAGGGTGTTGTGTCCTGTGTCATTGGCCTTTGTTTGAGGCATCAGAGCAGTGCTACTCGAGTGTGGTCCATCAATCAGCTCTTTGATTTCTAAGCACTTTATTTCAGCTGACCTTTTTTCCTTATGGTGAGGCTTTCTGAGGGAGGGCAACAGTAGTGTGCTGATTTTCATAGTGACCTGAGTTTTTTTTGTGGTGCTAGGGATTGAATCTGGGGCCTCATATATACTAGGCAAGTGCTGTACCACTGGGCTTCATTCCCACCCCTTTTTATTTTGTAATTTGAAACAGGGTCTCATTCAAAGTTGCCCAGGCTTGCTTAAAACTTGGGATACTCCTTTCTTAGCCTCCCAAGTAGATAGGATTATAGAGGGATACCACCATGCCTGGCTCTTTACCATATATTCTTATTTATTTATTTATTTTTGCGATGCTGGGAATTGAACCCAGTGCCTTGTGCTTGTGAGGCAAGCACTCTACCAACTGAGCTATATCCCCAGCTCTACCATATATTCTTGAAACATTTTGAGTGTGAACGGTTTCAGAGGCTGCTTGGGCTGTGTTATTTGATGTGTCTCAGATAGGAGCTGTTACGTGACCTTTTTAAAAATATTTTAGCTGTCAGTGGATCTTTTATTTTATTTATTTATATGTGGTTTCGAACCCAGGGCCTCATATATGCCAGGCAAGTGCTCTACAACTGAGCCACAACTCTAGCCCTGTTATGTGACCTTGAAGAAGCACTTGACCTCCTTCAGTCACCCTGTTTCCCACCCTATTGCTAAGTGTCTTTGTACCAAATAATCTCTAACATTGCTGTGCCTTTGGTTAATGAACCAATTCATTTATGTTATCTTGCCCAGTCACTGAGTAGGCCAGCAATCCAAGTGTGAAATGTGTCTGAGGGTCCCTTGGTAGTCACAATTTAAGTCTAGCTTGCAGCATTCTCAGTTTCCAACATGGAAGCTTCCATCAGGGGTTCTTAACCTTTTTTTACCTTGGGCTTCTCATGGAGCTGCTTGGCAAAACTTGAAAGCTTCTCAGAAACATGTTTTTAAGTACATAAAATAGGATTACAAGAAAATGAGTTATATTAGTTTTCAAAAATTTATGGCTTAATATTTGGTCTGCTTTATTAACTTGTTACATAGCTGACTCAAGTGGTGAGTCAAATCCCATAATTTTGAAGTAGTAATAAGCATAAATAATCATAAAATTCATAGCAACTGAAATGTGATAAGGCATCTGATTCTTCTTGTTGACAAAGACATGGTTGTTACCTGTGTTCATGCTTAAGGAAAGTGCTTAATTTCAGTGAGAGGTTAGTGAAGAGAAAGATAAAAATGTTTTCCCCTCTGAATTTTTGGATGTACAGAATTATGTCCATACCCCAGGTTAAGAACCCTTGACCTTTATGCTTCCACTGTTTGATTGGATTTGGGTGGTGGGGAAAGTAGTTGGGTCCCTTCACCCATCTGGCAGAACCTCAAATTAACTCTGGCAGGTCAGTTCTCCTCAGCCAGAACCATTTAAAATCTCAATTACCTGGTGCAGTCATTCCAGTGATTTCTGCTTTACTCATTATTTCAAAAATGAGAAATAGAACATGAGCAAGAAATAGTCCAGTGCTTTTGGAAAGCTATTTGAATACTCTTGGATGTGATTTCCCTGGGAAATCAAATGATTAATGTGACTAGACAGGTATACTTATCTCTTGTATCTGGGGGTCCTGGGGACACTCAGGCTGACTCATTAATGCAGACAGTTTTCCTGTGCAACAACCAACCATGTGATCATTTCAGTGAGCAATTTCTTCATGATGAAGCATTAGGGAATAGGCCCTTCTCTGTAACTTTGTACAGAAATGTAACAGAATAAATGAATCAGGGGCCCTCCTGGGTACACAGGCAGTCTGAGCAAGCCTGTTTTGAAAGAAAACCTCCAGTATCCAGAGAGGGAGGTTTGGAGGGTCTCTTTACCCCATTTCCCAGATGTGGAATGCCCAACATAGTAAAGACATGCAGGGGGCAGGTCTCTGCAGACATTGACTTTGAACCTAGTGTTAACCTTATTAGAGATCATTCCTAGTTCTACCTATTAGGAAATCCTTTTGTCTTGACTTTGTTCTAAAATCCTTTTACATCTTGGTGGTAGCTTAGGTTCATGCCAAGTGATATTGACTACACACACAGCTCTGCACTGTATTTCACATCCTCTACTTTCTAGATATTCTACCTTGGCCTGCTCTCTTTTAGTCTGGATTTAATTTGCTACCTGATATTCTCCTCTGTCCATCCTCCCAATGCTAAGAGGAGCTGTCAGCGTATCCTGCATTGCCTGTTCCTTTCACACTCAGTGTTTCAATTTTTCTCCACAATCTTATTAAGTAATCTTTACCCCATATCTCTTTATTCTGTTGAAGTGTGTCATGCCTGCAGAGATGGTGTGTCTTGGTAGAAAGGAAGAGGCATTTGGATTTGGGTTCTGACTATGTCACTTAAGAGCAGAGGTTTTTAGCTGAAGTATGGTGGGAATAGCGGGAGAGGAAGTTCAGCCCAAGTAGTCTGGATGGCACTGGCTAGAATGTAAGCCCCAAAAGCCCCTTGAGCCCTTTTGCTGGCCTTTGTCTAATGCTCCATGAATGTAATGGGCACTTAGGAAATATTTCTAACCTTGGGAAATTGAAGTCCATTGTAAGGGGGAATTCTTAGAATAGCATTTTTCAAGTAGAACATGGAGGAAACAAGTTGACTTGAAGAAATGACTCAGGGTTGTGCTTGTTTAAGATGAAAAGCAGTCTACTGATAAAGGGAGAAGTATACCCTGCCTGCACTGTAGCAAGGGTGCAGTCCTGGGACTGGTGAAAGCTCTGCATTGGTGAGATTAGTTCTCAAGGCCCAAGTCTTGGCTCTTGGCTTCCTTCTTGGTGCCTCCATGGACTGAAGAGGAGCAGAAACTCCGGGAGGTGCACTCCCAGTAGACTAGGAAACTGGAACACTGTTGTATCCATGGCCCCTTTGACTGGTACCTGTGACTAAGCCTTCTTTTCTCTTTCTTGTCTGTTTGCTCTGCACTTACCTCATCCTTGAATAGCTCTGTCCCCCATCTATGTTGAATGGAACTCCTATACCAGGCCTCCACTTGGGTCCAGGCCAGCTTACAGAGGACTGTCTTTGGTTCAGGAACTAATACCAGTCAGTTTGCTGAGGCCAGGGTACAGTGCCACATAACTCATGTGGTGATTTGTTTCTAATTTGAGCCTGGTCCTTGGTTCCTAGACGGATTGGTTTCTAGAAGGATTTATATACCAAAATAATTAAGCAGAGTAATAAATTATAACTCAAGAAATTTTGAAATCTTGAGTTTGTATGGACAATACAGAAATAAATGAGGGATACAAATATACAAATAGATAAAGTTCTTGCTTACTGTAGAATGCTGTTATATGTGGTTAAGGTGGAAGGAACACTGTGGGTGAAAAATTAGTATTTTGTGATCAGCAAAGACTGAATCAGGCAAGAATCATCCATTGGCATTAAATCAAGGGGTAAATTTTGACAAGGAGCATATTTATGTGGCTTTAAAGTGTCTTGCACAGATTACTTATTTGTGTGTCAGTTTCCAATTGCCTCTTTAACAAATTACTGCAAAGTTAATTCCTTAAAATACCACAGTTCTGGGGATCAAAAATCTGTCATTGTTAACTTAAGGCTAAAGTCAAGGTGTTGTCAAGGCTGATTCCTTCTGGAGGCTCTGGAAAGAATCCTCATCTGCATGTTCCTTGAGACCAACTGCATTCTTGGTTCCTTCCTCCAATCTCAAAAGTCATCAGAGTAGCAGCTTCAAATCTCTGCTTTTGGTTGTCACATTGCCTATTCTTTCTGACTCTTGTTAAGGCCCCTTGTGATTACACTGAGCCCCAGCCTGAATGATCCCAGATACTATCCCCAGTTGTCACATCTGCAAAGTCCCTTTCGCCATGTAAAGTAACATTCATATAAGTCTCTGGGGATTACAATATGGACATCCCTGGGGGAGGGAGAGCATTTATTTATCCAACTGCACATTGCAAGGGAAAAGTAATTTTACAGTGGAGAAAGTGGATAACATGTTGATCAGGTGTTATGGTTAGAATATGTGGTATCCTCCCAAAGCTCATGTGTTGAAAACATGATATCCAATGCAGGAATGTTCACAGGTGAAATGATTAGATTGTGAGAGCTATAATCTAATCAGTGGATTAATCCATTTGATGGATTAATAATTCGAATGTACTGCTGGGTGGTAACTATAGGCAGGTGGGGCATGGCTAGAGGAAGAAGGTTATTGGGGATATGCCTTTGGGGGTTATGTTTAGTCCCTGGCTACCCAGGCTCACACCCTGCTTCCTGGTTGCCATGAATTGAGATACTTTCCTTTGCTACATGTTTCTTCATGATATTCTGCCTCATCTTGGTCCCAGAGCAATGTTGACTGACAATAGATTGAACCTCTGAAACAGTGAGCCCAGAATAAGCATTTCCTCCTCTAAGTTGTTCTTATCAGGTATTTTGGTCACAGTGACAAGAAACTAACACACCAAGTGACTAAAATCAAAATATCCAAGGGGCAAGTGGATATCCTGTGCCCCCAAATATGATAGTTTGAGAAGGATCTATCACCTCCTATGCAGTGTTTAGCTAAGAATGCATTACCTGAACCTAGCCATGAGGAAACAGACACCAAATGAGAAACAGTCTGTTAAGAAAAAGTCCTGGTGCACTCTTCAAAGATGTGTGTGTGTGTTGCTGAGGATTAAACCCAGGGCCTCATGCAGACTAGGCAAGTGAAAGTACTCTGCCACTAAGCTACACCACCAACCCCTTTTAAAGTATTAGTGTCAAAAAGAATGTTTAAAGTTCTCAGATTAAAGACTAAAGAGACAGAGAAGTATCATACTTGATCCTAAACTATATTAGAGGGGGAAGTGCTGTAAAGAACACTTCATTGACACTATTGTCAATTATCAAATTAGAATACAGACAGTAGTTTCAATATAATATAGGTATTGTATCTGCTGAATTTGCTGAAGTTCTTATTGCAACCAAATTATTTCCAAATAAAATATTAAACATTAAAGAAAAAAACCTAGGAGGAGGGATATTCTTGGCACAGTTGGTTTCCCATCTGCTTGAGGGAAATGCTTGCAAGAATTTTGGACACAATCAAAAACCTAATAGGAATAAGGCTCAAGGGACCTGTGTGACACCCAAAAAAAGCAAGCTTGCTGTTGTAAGATCTATCATAAGAGACAGTCTGATGGCATGTTCCTGAGACTGCAGAAGTTCTAGTGGCTTTCCAACCGTCTGCTACGCAAAAAAGAAATCATAGCTGCAAGGACTTCCACCAGAGATCACGAAGGCCGGAAGAGCAGGGCTGTCTGCCCATGATGTCTGCTGTAGGAGAAATAAAAAAGGGAGACCCAGCAAGAGTAAGAGGATAGGGTGACAGTTCACCATCCGGCTACTCCTGGGCTCTTGTGGATCCTGCTGGTTTAGGGACAAAAGGCCCCAGGGAAAGAACTTGCTTCATATACCCCACTGTCTTTCCTGTTAGATGATTGTGCCTGAGCCTGACGTGCTGCTAAGACATTACCAAGCATAAAGTCTTTTGTTTTCTTTTTTTCCTTGATGTATGTGGCAGACAAGATGGATGGAGAGTGAGAGGACTGTCTGAGGACTTGATTTAAGGCCAAGAGCCCCATATTGTAATATTTCAAATTTGAAGATAGGATCCCATTAAAAGGCTATTCAGTTAGTTTTATGGGAAAAGTGACTGAGGGCTTTGACAGGTTCTCTTAAAGAAAAGTTTTTCTGCCATCTTCTTACAGCAAGAGAAAAACTAGAGCAGTGCTTTTCTAACTTGAGTGCATATGAGAACCATGTTATAAGAAGTTGGATTCCGTAAGTCTGGGGCAGGACCTAGCAGTCTGCATTTTTCACCATCTAATCTGTGGATATTGATGTGACTGGTCAGTGGACTACACTTTGAGTATTGGTCAGTGGAAAATTAGATGGGTTACATTGCAGAAAAGTACAGAAAGCCAAGGCATGAAGCATTGCTGAATTTTTTCCCCTTTTTTATTAGTTTTTAAAATTTATACATAACACTAGGATTCATTCCAACATGATTATAAAAACATGGAATATAATTTGCTCTCATTCAGTCCCTACTACTTCCTTTTTCTCTCCCCTCCTCCCCTGTTCCCTTTCCTCTACTCTACTGGTCTTTCTACTTTTTACTTTTAGTATTATTTTAAAATTAGTGCCTTGTGGATATACATAAAGCTGCAATTCACTGTGATGTATTCATATGTACATAGGAAAGTTAGGTCAGATTCATTCCATTGTTCTTCCCTTATCCTGTCCCTCTTCCCTTCCCCTTACTCCACTGATCTTCTGGCAAATGCCATAATTTCATTCTTCTTTATGGCTAATACTCCATTGTGTATACATACCATGTTTTCTTTTTTGTTGGGGTGGATACTGGGGATTGGACTCTGGGGTGCTCAACCACTGAGCCACATCCCCAACCCTTTTTTGTATTTTATTTAGAGACAGGGTCTCACTAAGTTGCTTAGGGCCTTACTAAGTTGCTGAGGCTGGCTTTGAACTCATGATCCTCCTGCCTCAGCCTCCCAAGCTGCTGGGATTATAGGTGTGTGCCACCACGTCTGGTTTTACCATATTTTCTTGATCCATTCTTCTATTGGTGGGCACGTAGTTTGCTTCCATAACTTTGCTATCATAAATTGCTGCTATAAACATTGATTTGACTTTATCCCTGTAGTATGCTGATTTAGATCTTTGGGATATATACCAAGAAGTGGGTCATGGTGGTTCCCATTCCTAGTTTTCTGAGGATCTTCACGTTGCTTTCCAGAATGGCTGCACTAATTTGCAGTCCCACCAACAATGTATGAGTGTACCTTTTCCCCCCACATCCTCACCAACATTTATTATCTGTATTCTTGACAATTGCCATTCTGAGTGGAGTGAAATGAAATCTCAATGTAGTTTTGATTTGCATTTCTCAGATATCTAGAGTTATTGAACATTTTTTCATGTATTTCTTCTTTTGAAAACTGTTTAATTCTTTTGCCCATTTGTTATTTGGGTTATTATTTTTTTGGTGTTAAGTTTTTTGAGTTCTTTATATATTCTGGATGTTAATGCCCTATCTGAGCAGCAGGTGGCAAAGGTTTTCTTCCATTCTGTAGGCTCTCTCTTCACATTCTGCATTGTTTAATTTGCTATACAGAAGCTTTTTAGTTTGATACCATCCCATTTATTGATTTTTGTGCTTTAGGGGTTTTGTTAAGGATTTCAATGTCTGTGCCAATATTTTGGAGTGTTGGACCTACGTTTTCTTCTTGTAGGTGCAGGGTTTCTGGTCTAATTCCTAGGTCTTTGATCCACTTTGAGTTGACTTTTGTGTAGGTTGAGAGATAGGGGTCAGGTTTCATTCTTCTACATAACATATGGATATCCAATTTTCCCAGCATCATTTGTTGAAAAGCTATCTTTTCTACAACAGATATTTTTGGTACCTTTGTCTGGTATCAGATAACTGTATTTATGTGGGTTTGTCTGTGTGTCTTCTATTCTATGAGTCTTCATATCTGTTTTGGTGTCAGTATCATGCTGTTTTTGTTACTATAACTCTGTAGTATAATTTGAGGCCTAGTATTGTGATTCCTCCAGCATCACTCTATTGGTTAGGATTGCTTTGTCTATTCTGTTTCTCTTATTTTTCCAAATGAATTTTAGAACTCCTTTTCCCAGTTCTGTGAAGAATGTCATTGGTATTTTGATGGGGATTATATTGAGTCTGTATGTTGCTTTTGGTAGTATGGTCATTTTGACAATATTAATTCTGCCTATCCAAGAACACGAGAAGTCTTTCCATCTTCTAAGGTCTTCAATTATTTTGTTTAGTTTTCATTGTAGAGGTCTTTCACTCTTCTGTTAGATTATTTCCCAAGTTATTTTTTTTTTAGGTTATTGTGAATGGAATAGTTTTCCTAATTCATTTTCTGCAGATTCATTGTTAGAGTATGGGAAAGTATTTGATTTATATATTCTGATTTTATATCCTGCTACTTTGTTGAACTTGTTTATCAGCTCTAGAAATCTGGTGGAGTTTCGTGTCTTCTAAATATAAGATCATGTCATCAACAGAGATAATTTTAACTCTTCTTATTTGTATCCCTTGAATTTCCTTCTCTTATCTGATTGTTTGGGCTAGAGTTTCCTGGACTATGTTGAATAGGAGTGGTAAGAGTGGGCATCCTTGTCTTGTTCTTGTTTCTAGAGAAAATACATTCTGTTTTTCTCTGTTTGATATGATGTTGACCTTGGGTTTGTCATATGTAGCCTTTATAATGTTGAGGTAAGTTCCTTCTATTCCTAGTTTCTCTAGTGTTTCAAACAAGAATGGGTGTTGGATTTTTTCAAATGCTTTTACTGCATCTATTGATGTCATCATGATTTTTGTCCTTAAATCTGTTTATGTGACCACTGCAGAATTTTAACTTTTAAATATCAATATATTAACTGTAAGCAGCCTCAAAAACAACAAATATTGCCATAGTAGTTGCTAAAATGAGTTCCTGTTTGTTTTCCAGTGGTTGGAAATGTTCTTATGGATGTTATTAAAAAGGCAGGGCTCTGGTGCAGTTGCATGGTAGAGCACAGCATGTGAGAAGCCCTGGGTTTAGTCTCCAGCACCACCAGAACAACAACAACAACAACAACAAAACAAAACAAAAGAAACTTTGATAAACTATTAATCTTGGACTGATACCTGTGGCACTTGAAAAATTATAGAACAGTGGTGACTGAGGTCCATTAGTGAAGACTTTGAAGCAATGTGTGGTGCAGACATTTTCAAGTCTGTATGATTCTGAAAGGATGTGGGACCCTCAGACACTGCACACTGAGGGCTCTAAACACAGAACAAGGGATTATACTCTTTACTCCACTAAACATGCAGTTTGCTGAAGCCTGGATTGTGCTTTGAGTTCATGGACTTAGGTAAGTTTGTTTATTTCTGTGGAGAGTCAAAACTGGAACAAATTTAGTTGGTGCTTGGGTCTTTTGCAGGTTTATTGAAAATGCAAAGAATAATAAGAGGAGAGATTAGAGGTTATACAATTCCATTCTGATGTAGTAGAATAGCTTTCAGCAGCACTTAGTCTGCAGCCTCTGTGTAGGGGGTTGGATATATTCAGGGCAATGTGTCAAGGAAAAAACATGTGAGCAACATCTTCAGGAGAAAAAAAAGAGCAGCATAAAACATCATCCCAAAACAATAGGGCATTTGGAGGGCTCCTGGAAATTAGAGGCATGAAGAGGAAGTGTAGTCTTAATAAGGTGAAAGCTGCAAAGAAAGCACAAGCATTCTAGTTTAAGGGATGGGCAGAGGTGAAGGTGATTTCCTACAAATGCCCTATAAAATACCATTTAGAAGACAGCAAAACCTAATCCTATTTAGTGCTGCTACAGCTATATTATAACATGACCTCTTCAAGTTCCCATGAGCTAAAAAGTCATTAAACCTTTCCAGTCTTATTTCTTCCTTCTACCCCCCAGGAAAACATCTGGGATGATATTAAAGTTTGAATCATGTTCTCCGAAAAATGTTGAAGTGCTAACCCCCTAGCACATGTGAATGTGACTTAATTTGGAAATGGTGTCTTTGTGGGTGATAAGATTCTGTCCTTAGGGTGGGCCCTAATGTGATATTGCTGATGTCCTTATAAAAAGGGAAAATTTGAATAGAGAGATATGTATTGAGGGAAAATGTTGTGAAGACACACACAGGGAGAATGCCATCAACAAGCCAAGGAATATCTGAGGCTACCAGAAACTGGGAGAGAGGCAGAAGTGATTCTCCCTTACAGCCCTCAGAAGAGAACAACCTGGCCATTACTTTGATTTTGAACTTCTGTCCCCCAGAACTGTGAGACAATAAATTTCTGTTTAAGCCACATAGTTTATGGTACTTTATTGCAGCATACCCAGAGGGCTAATACAGATGGTCTTCATAGTAATTAGACAGGCTGCTATGGTTTGGATATGTGTTTGCCAAAGGTCCACGTGTTAAAGGCTTGATCCTCAGCATGACACCATTTGGAAGGGCTGTGGACCTTTGAGAAGTGGGGCTTCATGGAAGGTCCTGAGGGTGCATGGCCTTGAAAGGGATTGTAGGACTCCACCTGTCCTCTTGCTCTCTGCTTCCTGGTTTATGATGTAAGTGGTTTCTCCTGCCGTCCACTTCTGCTGTGATGTGCCATTCTCACCAGAGGTCCAAAGCAATGGAGCTCCCCAGTCTTGAACTGGAACCTCTACAACTATGAGCCAAAATAAACCTTTTCTCTTATAAGTTACTTGTCTTGGTTATTTTGTTATAGTAATGTGAAGCTAATACACATTAATGTGAAGCTGATGGGAGAGGGTTTATATATCATCCATTAGTGTAATAATACTGCATAACAAGCAATCTTGACATTTCAACAGCATATAGCAACACATACTGATTTCTTTGTCACCCATCTGTGGGATAGTCTGTGGTTCAGCTGATCTGGTTTGGGCTCTGCTCCAAGCTGTGTGTTGTGCTCAGTCTGCTCCACGTGTTTCTCATACTCCTTAACCAGTGACTACCTGAATCATGTTCCACTAGAAGGCAGGTGTGCAACAGGGCAAGCACATGATGTAAGCACAGGACAAGCCTCAGTGCCGTGTTTCTCTATCCCGTTGGCCAAAGCACATTGCATGGCTAAGCCTGAGGCCTAGAGAGGCCATGGCAAGGAGATGGATGATAGGGGAATGAAGAATTGGGGAAAAGAATTCAATCTACCATATTCTAGCCAGAATGTAAAATCCAGGGTTTTTTTCATGTTCCCAATTCAAAAGTAATTGTATTTAAGAAAATAAGGATGATTTCTCAGAAGTAGCAGCAATCTAGCTTGAGTCTGACAAATGTAACGAAGACTGAATTTTATAGCCCTGTATCACATTAAGCAAAACATTCAACAGATGACCACTTATTAGCAAAAGATTTAAAAATCTTTGAAGAAAATAACCAGAAACACTAGCACGTACTTCATATGTAAAATAGTACTGTGAAGTGCCATAGGTATCCTATGTCCACATGAGATACCAAAGTTTGTGGTTTTCTTGAATGAGCATTATTTTGGCAATTCAGGAAAATGTCATAGTCCTTTGATAATTGGGGAATCTGACATATGACAAAATAGTATTCCAATCTGCTGAGAAGTCAAGAGTTATAAGGCAGTGTTGTTCCCTCATTTTACACCTTACCTTTATTACTAGGATCAAGACTGCCTCAAGGAATCCTAAATATCCAGGATAAAGGTAGTGCTTCACATACTTAGCAGTGCTGCAGTGTACTCATCACAAACCACACCAATTCCTCCAAAGACTATTTCTGGGATGCAGGATATAAAAGCGATTTTGAGCAGAGGCTCTTAGTGCAGACCATTGACTTCAAGTCCCAGCTCTGCCACTGCCTGACTCTGAGACCTTGGCTCTCTGTGCAAATTTAAGGTGAAATAACAGGACCTCCATCTAGATTGTTGGGATCAAATCAAAGATTGCATGTTTAGATTGGTTCCTGGCACAGAGTAAGTACTCAAATATCATCTTTTATTATTTATCAGGAAGTACCAGATTCCAAACATTTAGTTACACAAAATCAGAATTCATACCAGTATACCAAACTGCCTACTGTGTTGTGCTACTGCTGGCTTTAAAAGAAATCAGGTAGTGGAATCTAAAAAAAATATAGCATTGCCCTCTTCAGTCTTTGTATTCACTAACCTGTTACTTTCATTCACCCAAATGCTCCATTTATTCCTTTGATTTCTCCACATCTCTAAGTTATCTATGTTCAATGATAATTAAATGAGTGCAGTAAAGATGTTAGATGTTCTTGATGTGTCTGGGAAGGACTCGTTTAAAGGAATGATGGGTGATCTTCAGTTTGTATGTTAAGATTGGAGAAGGTTAGATATTTTTGTTAAAAAGCTCTGAGCTTTTGGGTGGTAGGGACCGTGCCCTATTGAGTTTCACATCCCCAGGGTTTGGTAGGCAGACAGTTAATAGGAAAGAGAAAATGAAAATATAAATGATCAAAGGGATAATATGAAATGTAAATCACCAAGAAGATGACATATCTGGTGGTTTGGCTCTGGAAGATCCAGTAACATACAGAGGACTTAGGTGATTCAACCTAATGGTAAGAACAGTGTGTAATGTATGTTTCAACTGGTCACTGACAAGTAGAGAGAAATGGAACAACTAAAAGATGACCAGCTTTCTCTTTCATGGAACAAATGCTTTAATCAGGCTTATATAGGCAGTCCCTTGAATCTGGAAGACTAATGTCAACATTCCTCACAAGAGTCAGAATGCTACAATAATGTTATTTCCCTAATAGGGAAAAAGCAACAAGAAATTGGAAAACATTACCATTACTGTGGATTTTTGTTATGTGCCAAATAATTCATTTGAAACATCCTACCAGCCATTGAAATCACATGTGAAGGGCTAATAAACACAAATCATCTGAAATGACAAAGGTACTTTGCAAAATTCATCAGAGGTGACCTACAGTCGTGTCCTTTTCCTATGTGCTACTTTCCTATTGCTTGGCTCCTGGCCTTGAAATTTGCAAGTCCTTTAAGAAAGGCACCTCATCAAAGACTTTAAAAGTAAATAAAAATCCAGTTCTTCCAGTACCTTCCTGCATGTCTGCTTCTCCAGGCTTCAAATTTATTTGATGGTGCCAAATTGCTTTCTGAAGTGGTAAACTAAAATGCACACTTATGATCAGAGTATGAGAATTGAAGTCGCTCCATTGCCAGTACTTCATTTTGTTAGACTTGAATATTTTTGCCAGTCTGGGGTGTCAAATGGTCATTTCTTATAGTTTAGGTTTGCAATAACCTGAGTATTAATGAGGTTGGGCACATTTTTATAAGTTAATTGGCCAGTGAGTGTATCTTTGGAAATATGTCTGTTTTTGTCCATTTGACTATTGTGCTTTTATTTTCTTATTGATGTGTTATTATTTCAATCTTCAGGATGATAATTCTTTTTTGCTTTCAGTATTACATATATCTACTCCCAGTTAATTTTTTTAATGGTATTTTGGATGCACATAAGTTTTTTTTTATTTGAATGTAAATTTGTTACGGTTTCCATTGTCTTTTGTCTGTTGTATATCTTCTTTTAGAACCTTCCTCTAACCTGATTTTCCATATGTGTATATGTGTGTGTGTGAGTGTTTTAAACTTTTGATTTTTGATACTTTAGGTTTTCATTTATGAGACATTTCTTTTTTTTTTTGGTAGGATATGAGGAAGGATTTTGTTTTTGACATGCTATGTGCTATGAGTTGTAAGAATATTTTTCCATTGTGATCACCACTTGCCCCAGTACCTTTAATTAAATTGTCCATTCATTCCCCGGTGATTGAAAAACATTTGTTGTCCTATATCAAATTATTTATTTGTTTGCTTGTATTTTGGTATAACAGCTTTTTTTTTTGGACTTTGAGAAAGTGATATTTAATGGGGCTGTGCTAAAAGTGTTCTTTATAAAAAATACACAGATGGCTTCAAAATGTTAATGGATAATATTTTAGAATGTCACAAATAGGAAAAAAAGATGTTGACTGCATTCTAGCTGAAATTATTTCTTATGATGGGTCAGTATATAATTGATTTTTAAGCATTAACTTCAAACATTTAAACATTTAAATTAGTAGTTAAATTACATGGAATCTGTTATCATAGGCTAATCAGGTACATTTATAGCAAACTACTGAAGATACTATGAATAAAGTATTTTATCAAATGTGGTAGTTATACCTAAGATTATTAAGTTTGTGAAAGGCACTTTAGCAGTACAGTCCACCTAAACAAAATAAAAACATATTCTAAGAACAGTTTGGATGTTAGTAAATGTGTTATGGTTTAGATGTTTTTTTTTTTTTTTTTTTTTTTTTTTTTTTTTTGCCAAAGCTTGTTGTCCAGTGTGGCAAGTGAAAGGTGGTGCAACCTTTAGGAAGTGGGGCCTAGCAGGAGGTACTTAGGTCATTGGGGGTGCTGCCTTTGGATGGGATTAATGTTGGTCTTGTGGAGTGAGTTAATTCCTGAGAGAATGGGACATTACGAAAGAGTGAGCCTGACCCTTGAATCACTCTGGCTTCCTGTCTTGCCATCTGATCTCTCCTCTTGCACATATTCCCATCATGATGACATCCTCCATGTGACATAGCCATAGGTGTTCACCAGAAGCAGAAGTCAGCACCAGGCTCTCACTCTTCCAAATCTGTAAGCTAAGTAAACCTCCTTTTTATAAAAAAATAGAGTACCAACCTCATGTAGTCTGTTATAAAATGGAAAATGAACTAATACAATGTGTTAAGTCAGGCTTCATGCACCACCTTACAAAAGAAATGTTACTTGATTTCTTAACGATCAAATAATTGTGCTTACCTATGCAATAAAATGCATGTGATTGGCTGTCTTTATTCCTATTTTATAAACCATCTACTCCCAAAAGTGATCAGAGGCAATATAAAAATACATTTAAAAGATAGCTGAAAGTAGGGGGGAAAAGGCAGTGACAGCCATATTGTATTGATCACTTAGTCCAATTCCACTCTGAATAATTTCCTTCTAAGCATTCCCAGAATCTGATGTCTTTTTAATTGTACCTTTAAAAAATAACCTTGAGTTAAGTGCAGTGTTGTACCATTTTTCAAAACAGCAAAGGCCTAGTCTCCTGTTGATTATAAAATGTAATTAAAGCCATCTTAAAAAGATTTCACAAGGACATGTCTTGTCAGTCTTGCCTTTGCCACTAAGTTCTGTCAGGTCTTTGTATGCCATCCCCCTACCCCCAGTGGGATTTGGATAGAATCATGTAGGATCTTATATCTAGACTTTCTGATTCTCAGATTCCAAAATTTATAAAGGGAATGCACTGAATTATTCATCACTGTGGGCAATGGACTCTGATATTCTTTATGCCACAATAACTCTCAATACAGTTTTAGTATCCATTATCCAAAGTGCTTGGGACTAGTAATTTTTCAGATTTTAGAATTTTTAAAAAATTTTGGAATATTTGCATGTACACAATGAGATATTTTGTGGATGGGACCTAAATAAAAAGTGAAATTTGCCCCACACATGCCTGTAATCCCAGCAGCTTGGGAGGCTGAGGCAGGAGGATAGCAAGTTCAATGCCAGCCTCAGCAAAAGTGAGGCGCTTAGCAACTCAGACCCTGTCTCTAAATAAAATATGAAATAGGGCTGGGGATGTGGCTGAGTGGTCAAGTGCCCCTGAGTTCAATCCCTGGTACCCCCACCCAAAAAAAAGTGAAATTCACATATCTCATATATATTTTATACACATAGCCTGAAGGTAATTTAATATAATATTTTTAGTACACTTATGATTTGATTATGACCCATCATGCAGTTTCAGGTATGGAATTTTCCTAGTGGTGTCACATCAGTATTCAAATGTTTTGAATTTTGCAGTATTTTGAGTATCAGATCTTTGGATTAGGGATGCTCAATCTATATTACATAGTTCACAGGGACAATAAGGTGATCATTTATTTATTCAGTAATATCCTGGGTACTTCTTTATGTCAGGCCCTGGTGTGGGTACTGAAGGAACCAAGGTGACAGAAGGATCTCATGAACATCCTCCAATCTACTTAGGGAGACTAACATACTGACATAAAACTGTGGGTGGTGTTTCATGATCCAACATGATATACTCTATGGACATTTGAAATAAAACAAGTAAAAATCTAAAATGGCCAAAAGGGGACAGAGGGAGGTGAGAGGGAGTGAGTGTTTTTAAGCATTTGAAGGGAAACTCTGATGTTTAGGTGGAAGATACAGTCAAGGGAGAGCTGTATGTTTCCCAGGTTTCTTTTTTCTTTTTTTATTCATCATCATTTCAGATAGAAATGTTTAAGGGAAACAGCAGGGAAGGGCTGCCAGGAACATAGCAATTTGGTTTACCAAGATCATTATATTTAGTACTTTAATGTCTAGCTTTTGAGGTGGGGGTGAGGGGTGTTGAATTTAAGAAAAAGTAAACAGTTCTTAATTATACCATACTGTGGGACTTGGTGTGCTAACATCAAACAAAAATAATACAGCCTTTTCACCATTAAAGGAACATTGGTGATTAAATGGAATCAATCATCTGGGTGGTTATGATTGGAAGTTATTACATTTAAATAATGCTAAGCTTTTGAGATGAGCAGTAAACTCCAAATGGAATTCATGGCTAATAATATCAGTGAGACAGTCTATTGTATAATTTAGTATTTATCACCTCCTTAGGAAGACAAATGATATTTTCTCTTTGCATAATGTATCACATTTTTGAAATTCTGATGTATTTTATATAATAATAACACAATAAAATGTTCCTAAAATTTGACATTTTGACAAACACTGTCTCCTCAAAGAAGTGAACTTGCCGAAATTACTTCATTTAAGAACCCATAACTGAGGTCTTTTCCTTTTTGCTTTAGCTGTCAAGGTCCTCAGTTGCAGTGGGTTGCTCATCTCTAACACCTGAGACCTATATTTCTCTGCTTAAAGACAATTCTGGAAATTTAAATCTATTTGAGTAGGTTGGATAGTAAAGGTTTTAATATTGTAAACTACATTTTAAGTAGCAACAGTTTTGCCCATAGTGTGGGCAGCAGGGGCCATTCCCTGGTCCTGGCTTTAAGAGGGCTCCACACTGGCTTTCCTTAGGCCATGCCCTTGGTGATGGGGTGAAGGCTCTTCAGTGCTGAAGGGAATGTACCTGTGTTCTCCTCTAAAACACAAGTTTGTATTCTCCAAGACTCAGAACATCTTATCCAGACTTGGACAGAGCCCACTTCTGGGTCCCATGGTGTTCTCTTTTTTGGTTTATCTTCTCCTGTCCTGAGAGAAAATTGTGTCTGGGCTGGTGGGGGAGTGTAAGCAGAGAAAGGGGGTGTGCCAAGGGACCAGGACCAGCTTTCCAACATGTTTTTACCTGGAACTCCACCAGAGTCTGATAATTCTAAATTTGTGACCTGGTCTTCCACATGAGTATGAGGTATATTTGCAAGGCAAGAGGATAGAAAGCATTGGATTTAATACCTAGTAGTCTGACAGTCTGATATGTTACTGGACCTCCATTTGCACTCTTATCTCAGATCCTACAATGTGGGGGTGGGCTTAAGTAACTATATTGTAGTTTTTAGAAAACATGGAGAATATTGAGTTTGATCCACAACACTGTAACCAAAAACAAAACAAAGCAAAACAAAGAAACAAAAAAAAAATGCAGATAGTGAATACTCATTAAGCTATGATTGAAAGAATAGTGTCAAATATTATATTGTCAAGCTGTTTCAGAGTCTAAAACTTCAAAAGCATCATGAAATTGAAAATAGTAAAAAATTAAAAACATTGTCTTAGTTCCCTTCCCCCATTTGTAGATAATACCTTATTTTATGTTCATTCATCTTTTTTTTCTTTTCCACTGAGTATTCTATTGACAGAAACTTCTAGAGAAGAGAGATATGTATTGATTTGATAAAAACCAGGCTTGTTACATCAGAGAGCACTTGGCATTAAGGAATCCAAAGGTAAGTCATTAGGGCAACCTGCTAGAGGTGTGAACAATACTCTGTGACTACTATCTTGGAAAAAAATGATTTCCTTTTTGTCCTTGGCCATGAATATAACTTAAGAAAAAAAATCTGTTATCATTCCTCTCTATTCCTTTCTCTACACTCCAGCTACAAAAATCACATTCTGAACCTAGCCTTTTCAGGCTTACTTCTGTATTCTCATTGGGATTTCACTTGAATTTATCCTACAATGTTATGTACTTTCCCTGTCAGGTATTAGGGGTATAAAGATGTCCAAAATTGTGGCCCCAACCCTGTGGCTTAAAGACTACAGAAAATAGAAAAATGTGTGCTCATACCTGACTATCCTTAATACCAATAGGAATAACAACCAGCTAGGGTTGGAGGCTGACCAGGGAGGGTCTTCAGTAAGGAGCAAGAGAAGGGACCAGAGAAAAGGTGTCATTCAAAGAAATCATACTAAAAACACATCTCCTCCCCTCCTCTTCTCTGTACTCTCTTATTTTCTCTCCTTTCCATTATTTTTTTCTTCCCTGCCTCCTCTCCTCCAACAAATCTGCACTGAATACATTCCATAGGCTTTGATAGGCCTGAATAAGAATAAAAAACAACAGGAAACATCTATAAGCATACCTGTGGGTAATAAGACATGGAATATTAAGAAGCACAGCAATAATCATACCAACCATTTCCTCAAGTCCCCCCATTTTAAGCCCTTTATCTTATAATAATTTTGGATATGGGCTATTACTATTTTCCTTTTGTCAGATGGCAGAATTAGAACCGTGAGAGAAAAGGCAGTTTTCTTAACATTGCATATCAGTAAGTAGCACTGCGAGGAACTCATCCTGGGGAGTTTGTTCCCAAACACCATGTCCTTGACCACTGTCACCATTGTACTATCCTGCCTGGCAGCAAGGCAACATGCATCAATGTGTATGGACCAGCTAGGAGTTAAAGGAAAAGAAAAGAGAAGGGAACTTTAGTTGTTAGTGTTCTGTAATGAATGAAAAAAACACTCTAGGTATTTCAAGCAGTGCATTTAATTCAGGGAATTGGGTCTAAAGGTATAAGAAAAGCAAAAGGAGCAAAGGAAATAAACTTATCTTAAGTTCATTAACTGTAAAAGGCTGATACTGTCCTTATAGCTTGAGCAGCAAAATGGGGAAACAAATGTGACCCAAAGTCCATAGCATATTCATCCACAAGGCTGCTTCTGCTAAGTGAGGCTCCAGGAGCCATGGTCTTGCTGATGCTATTGGAGTCTGTGGTCGCCTGCGGTCATATGCCCCTGCTGCTGTCACTTTTGCTATCAGTATCATTTGCCTACTAGAGCCCTAGATAGACCCAGGAGTAGTAAAGCAAAGCAAACCAAAACAAATAAGGCTTCTACATTCCTCGTGTTTTCTAATGTCCCACCAATGCCTCCCACTGACAGAATCTACAGGAACTTAGCTGGCAAGGGAGTCTGGGACATACAGTTTGGGGGCTCCCAGCAACCAGTCATACATTGAACACACTATGTTTTAGTCAGGTTTTGTATTATTGTGACGAAAAGACCTGACAAGAATAACTTTAGAGGAGGAAAAGTTTATTTTGGGCTCACAGTTTTCAGAGGGGTCAGTTCACAGATGGCTGACTCCATTGTTCTGAGCTGGAAGTGAGGCAGAACATCAGGGAAGAAGGGCCTGATGGAGGAAAGCAACTCAGGAAATGGAGGGAGACTCCACTCAGTAGAGACAAAATATGTACCCCAAAGGCAAGTCCCCAATAATTGGCTTCCTCCAGCTACACCCTACTTGCCTATAGTTACCACCCAGTTAATCCCTACCAGTGGATTAATGTACTGATTAGGTTAATGTTCTCATAATCCAATCATTTCACCTGTAAACTTTCTTGCATGGTCTCACCCAGGAGCTATATGGGACAACTCACATCTAAATCTAAACACACTCGAAGGTCAAAGTGGTTCTGAGAATCAAAGCACATCCTACATGCTCAGTGTTGCATAGTAAAGTGTGGATACAGGGAGGAAAAAAAACCATTTCATCGAATCTAAGATACAATTGATTGTAATATGTAGTACGATACTATGTAACATTAAGAAAAGTACTATCAATTTAGGCACACCACCAGTTATGAGGTATATCCTACTTCTAGAGATGTTAAAGCGTGAGAAAAAGTCCCTCTTAAAATTGATGAGTTACAGTAAATGTCTTCAACTTATGTGTAGTCTAATGGGGGCAGCTTTCTATAAAGAAAATGTTGTAATGGACTCTAAGTGATATGTTACCTTGTGACCATGTTAAGAAGTATCTGGGACAATTTTTCCAGGGAGTTAAAATCGAACTGAATGTTCAAAGATGAATATGATTTCCTGAAGAAATGGTTTTCTGGGTGGAGGAGAAATATTTTCCAAGGTCACAAATGTTGGGTAAAATTAGTGCATTTAGGAACTCGGAGGGGTTTATAATGCGTGGTGTGTTTATTCTTGAGCCAAAGGGAGATTTTATTTTTTGATTGTCTTACCTCCTTGGCTGTTTTAATCAACTTTATGTCACTGTGACCAAAAGATCTGACAAGAACAATGTAAAGGAAGAATAGTTTACTTTGGCTCACAGTTTTCGAGGTTCAGTCCATGGTTGGCTGGTTCCATTACTCTGAACCCGTGATGAAAGGACATGGCAGAAGAAAACAACCCAGGCCCCACTTCTTAGAGGTTCCACCATGGGTTAGGAACCAAGTCTTTCACACATGGGCCTTTGGGGGACACTTATCCTAACCATAGCGTCAGTCAGTGCCATGCCATACTGGTTGTTAAATGTTTTGAATGTCATTACTGGTTTCACTACATCAGTTTAATGTTTAGTTTTGTTGGTTCTTCAGTTCATTTTACTACATTGTAAAGAGATTTAATGGCTGCTCTAAGCCAGTGGTTCCCAAAATGTGGTCTCCAGACCGACAGCATCAGCATCATCTGGGAGAAGTTTAGAAATGTAAATTTCAGCCTATTTCAGACCTACTAAATCTTAAACACTAAGGCTAGAGCCCAGCTAGCCTTAGTGTTTTAACCAGCCCTCCTGGAGATTATGCTGGCCACTTAAATTTGAGAACTACTTTGACCCTCTTTTTTTCCCCCATAAATATCTGAGTAAACCCTCCTTGAAAAATTGGCTGTTATAATTAATTAGTCAAAAACTTTCAAAAGGTAGCATTCTCACCTAGGGGTGAGAGTGGGTCTGATCAGTCTAAGGGTATATCAGGTAAAACACTAGTTAGATGGATAGATATTACATTTTAAAAAGTGTTAAGTGGTGGAATAGTCTGGAAAAGATGTTCTGGGTTTTAGCTTAGCAGCTATGCCTCCCAGCTTAGCAGATTCCCAGAGATAGTAAAGACTTGCCTATGCCTTTGATACCTTTGATATACAAATAACCTAATCTGAGTCTATATCCCACCTGCCTCATTTTACCAGGCTCCTACAGTTCAGGACACTCTTCTCCTTTCCTAAATCATCCCAGGGAGTACCAGAGCACTACAGACCATCTATATTGTATAGGTTAGAGTCTGCTGAAATTATTCAAATTATCCAGTCCTAAACCTGCTCAAGGGCTTATTCCACCTTGCCCATTTTTTCCTTGAAAACCATAATCAATGCTTTTGCAGATGGTTTTTCCTCACCCCTTCTGCCTGTTGGCTAACCCTGGTGCATTCCTCTGTGTCCCTGTGTAGCATGGCATACCCCTCTTGGAAACTGTAAATAAGCACTTCTTTTAAAGACTGTCTTTGGGTACGTCATCCTATCACACCCAATTAAACAAATGCCATGTACATTTCAAAATAGGAGTCAGATAAGAGTTGAGGTCCATTTGGGCTCTGTCATTTACCCATCATATGACCTTGGGAATGTCACTTATCCTCAGCCAGCTTTAGCATCCTTATCTGTGGAACACAGCAAAAGATTTCTGTATTGTAGGATTACTATAAGGACTGATGATAACACACATAAAGTGAGTAATGAAAAAATAGCTGTATGATTGATTTATGGGTTAGATATGAGATATCCCACAAAAGCTCATGTGTGAGACAATGCAAGAATTTTCAGAGGTGAAAAGATTAGATTATGAGGGACATAATGTAATCAGTTGATTAATACAATGATGGATTAACTGGGCTATAACTATAGGTAGCTAGGGTGTGACTGTAGGAAGAAGGTTACTGGGGGTGTGTCTTTGGGGTTTATATTTTGTCCCTGGTGAGAGGAACTCTCTGCTTCCTGATTGCCATGTCCTGAGCTGCTTTCTTCTGCCCTTCCATCATGTGTTCAGAGTAATGGAACCAGTCGACCATGGACTGAACCTCCAAAACTGTGAGCCCAAATAAGCTATTCTTCCTCTACATTGTTCTTGTGAGATCTTTTGGTCACAGTGACAAAGCTGACTAACACAGCCAAGGAGGTAAGACAGTCAAGAAATAAAATCTCCTTTTGGTTCAAAAATGAACAATACATAAATAAATAGCCTTTCAGATGTACATATCCTTCTTAATGTTCAACTACAAGCAACAACAAATCAGGAGATATTTTACATTCTGCTGTTTTTGTTCCCTAACTGAAAACTTTTTCTCCATATTAAATGATTGCTTCTGTCCCTGTTAAGGAAATAAAACCTGATAATTAGTCTTGTAAACAAGGGAATTAAAGGAAGCATACTTTATCACTTTTCCTCTGCTCAAGTGACACTTTGACATGCTATACCTACCTTCACTAATTACCTGATAAACAAACTTATCAAGGAACATGGTAGAGAGACAAGAGTTTGAAATTTGAGACCATTCTGGCCTTAAGACAAATAGCAGCCCTGTGACCTTCCGTAAATCACTTAATAGTTCCAAACTTCAGTTTCCTTATCTGTAAAAAGAGATAAGAACATCTACCTAAGAAAGATGTTTAAAAAGATCAGATATAATGTAAGTAATGTGTCTCATTAGTGGAACACCTGGAATTTAAACCCCACTAGTCTGAAGGGCCTAGCTAACAAATAACAAAGCCCTACCACAAACCCTAGATTAGAGATTTCACCATTAGCTTTTCTCCCTCTTTCTCCCCCCCCAACCCCTTCCTTCTAGTGGCTGGAAGAAAACATTTTTCAGGATTTGAATCATTTTCTTCTTTCTCTCTGAAATTATGGCCCACATGAGATTTTACTGCTTGAAACAGAAGACTCTGCACATCCAAATAATGACCAGATGCATTCGTGTCTTGCACAAAAATTCGGCTTCAGCTGTCATCCCAGCCAGTTGGCAGCTTACTTGAAGTTACTGGATTCATTTAACACAGGACAAATTATCTTACCTTTGAGTCCTACAGGGACAGGGGCAAGTGCCCAGCAAACCTAATCTCCAGGTGTGGTTTGACCCATCTAGAAGCATTCCTGTCTGCCCTCAAGCTGCCCATTCCTGCAGGTTCTCTTTCTGGAAGTCTTTCCCAAAAATCGACCACTCAGATCTCTGTTTTTCTGGATACTTGCTGCCTGATAGCCAGGTCTGTGTGCTTTAGGGGCATTCCATGGCCAACTTGCTAAGGGATCACATATTTTCCTCAGTCTAGTTGACCAGTCCAGAATCTCCACCATGGCTTCTTGGTTTTCCCACAAAAGGATTTGCCCAGGTTCAGGCACTTAAGAAACACACAGGAAAACTTAAGTGATTTACTGATTGGTTCCTATTAAGGCCCAAGATGGTCCTGGATGCTCTTTTTATTTAAAAAAAATTTAGTTGTAGATAGAATGCCTTTATTTTATTTGTTTATTTTTATGTAGTGTTAAGGATGAAACTTAGTGTCTCACACATGCTGGCAAGCACTCTGCCATTGAGCTATAGCCCCAGCCCCTGAATGCTCTTAATTGAAACATTTGAGTGGGTACACACATTAGATGATCAATTAATTTATCTTGCAGAGCGAATTTTCATTGATTTATTTTCACAGCCCTGGAGAAGTTTGAAAGTTTTATTTTGGACAGTCTTCCTACTTTTATCCCCAGAAAAATGACTTTTTGTTCCCAAACACACTATACAATATGCTATAGTTTCAAAATTACAGTTTCAGACAAAGATGCATTCACTAATTTCCCTGGCACAATGGCTTTTATTCTGAGAATACTAAATGGAACAATTTTGAGTTGCATGTCAGTGTAGATGAATATTTTGCTTTGTGTATGTGTGCCATGGGGTTGGGGCAAAGAGTAGCATCTTTTACTTCAGCCCATGGTTCAGTAAACTTTTCCTGTAAAGGGAGAGAGGGTAAATATTCTAAAGTTGGCAGGCCAGAGTGTCTCTGTCACAAAACTCCCTAACTTTACCTTTATAGCATGAATGCAGTAATAGACAATCTGTAAATGAATGGGCATGACTTTGTTCCAATAAAACTTTATTTATGAAAACAGGAGGTGGGCCATTTGCAGCTCCCTGCTTTAGTTTTCCATGAACACTCATTATTTCTCTGTGTCTTCTTTATTTTGCCCTGAATTATTTTTCCTGTGCTACTTTATTTTTAAGTGCAGTTTATTTTGAGTGCAAGATAATCACCACCTCCCAAAACGTTGAAACATTAATGCAGAAAATGGCACAGAATGAAGAATGCACTTTATAATGAATGATTCACCCACACCCTCTCCTCTATCATTCCCACCCACTCTCAAGTCTTCCTTTATTTCTTTAGTGAGTAAAAGAAACCTTCATTACTTGAACAAACTATTTTTTAGCATCTTGAAAGTTTATTTCAATAGACATGTTTTCATTATTCAATTAATACATTTTTTGTATGCATGTCTTAAATTAGAATAAATACATCACAGATTTTCTATTACAATTACTCAAAGTATTTTTTTTGTTGTTGTTGTTTAATGGCTTTTAACTCAGAACTTGAATGTTCAGGAATAAATTCCTCTCTGTCAGTGATGGATAGGTAAAAAACTTCAGGGGAAACCTCAAATTGCCCTTACCTCTGGGGGCATATTGCTAGTCCAAGGTGGGCAATCCATGACCACTGTTCCATGTCAGTCAAGACTCTGAAAGTTGTGAGGAGATTTGGAGGAGAAGAAAGGAGGGAAGAAGTGGGCTCTGGTATCATGATTTAGTGACTGTCCTCTCCCCTGTGCATAGAAAACTTTGTGAAGTTGTGGACACAGTATATGTCAATGATCTCATCTCTGAATGTTTCCCTTTTTGGTTTTCCCAGACATGTCACTTGAAGCCATTCCTTGCTCTCAGTTTCTTCATTCCTAAAACAAAGTTCAAAATGCCTTTGCTATCAAGTATATAGGTTTACCACTAGGTTACCATGTGCTGTGCCCATGTGAAGTATCATTATCAGCTGAGCATTTAGAAGGAATCTAGAGGCTGCATGCCTCCCACCCCTGTCCCTCCAGGAATGAGTGTCTGAGGTTCCTGAAGCTGCTTCATAAAAGCAAGTGTCTAGGGCTAACTTGGATGATTTTTATTGCTCTTATTTCCCCCCATCACTGTGATGGGCCAGGAACTGTTGATGCTGGAACTGTACTGAATGCAACAGACATGTTCTTTGACCTCAAGGAGCTCATAAGTCCAAGATGTATTGTGGAGTCAAGTCCAAATACTTATTGAATAACAGCTACAAAATAATATCAACAGCCAATGAGCATATAAGAGCAACAGCATATTATGATGTCATAATCTGGACACAGGCTTATGCTCTTCTCACTTTGGGGTAATGTGAAATGAACAGAAAATAAGGTAGGACGTGTTATAGAAGAAGTTCTAAATCTTAGGAGAATTCCATGCTATGGGCTTAAGTCCTGACCTAGCCTAGCCAGATAGGAGTGTGAACAAGTAATCATGTAATACCTTCTGAGTTCTGGGGAGACTCCCAAAGCCATATACACAAGTTTTAGTCTCCTGGTTTTTGGATGTAACTGAATCCTCCACCCTAACTCCTATTGCCTTATGATCTCCAGCAAAACAGAAACAGGTAAGTGGTAGTCATATCATGACTTAATATATCTATATCATTAGAGAGTATCATTTATATCATTTCAGTAGAATTGGAGTATGAGTTGCCCTGCTCCATAAAGAAAGCAAATTTTGATAATTTAAATCATTATCATCAACAAATTAAAGACCCCATCATTTATCAATCTTTTCAGTGAAGCCAAATGCCTTTGAATTCATCCTGGAGAATCTGCTGAAATAGACACTTTATGGAAACACAAAAACATACTAACCAATGACTGCCTCAGGGGAACCAGAGGACAAAATACACGGGTGCAGTTTTCACCAAAACATTGAGGGGGAAAAAAAGACCCTTTCACTGTATCTTTTGTGGTTGCTAATAAGCTTAATTCATACACTTAACTGTCATTTGTACAATTCTTAGCACCACAAAGAGGAAATGCTCTTTCTTCTTTTTTAAAAAAATTCCAGTCCAAACCATCAGCCTCTGTAGGTTGTCTTAATTGCTACTTTGCACTGCACTGGACTAACTATGACTCTGACTTTTGGCACATGTTATCATACACAGAGTTCCTAAAATAAAATGCTCCAGGATATCCTAGGAACTCTTAGAAGGCTTTAAAAAGGGACTCACACATTGAAAGAGTATCTTTGATGAGGACAATTCAGGCAAGCAGATTGATTATTGCAGCAGAATTACATGATTAACTGAGATCTTGAAGTGGGTCCGGAGAGTCCTCGTCACCTAACTTATCATGGTTGGGGGGAGGTTGACGAGAATCCAGTTTTGATAAAGACAATTGTTTTTTTCCTCCCCAAGTGACTATACATTTAAATAGCTAAAACATCTGTGCAGCAACATAGTAAAACATGTATACTCGGAACGCTTGAGAGAAGAGCCTGCCAAACAACCGGTTGAGAGGGACTTTGCTGAGGGAGAGCACCAAGATAAAGCAACTGCTGTTTGTTTTGTCTAGTCAGGGGGAAAGCCAAGGCAACCAATATTTTGAGTTTCTTTTATTTCATTTGTGAAGGATTATTTGAGAAAGGGTAGCCAGGGGAGGTTTCCTGACGTGAATTTTTTAAGCTGTCCATTAGTAGAAAAGCAAGAGAGCCTTGGATGTCTACGCCTAACAAACTCTTGAGACCAACTACCAAACCACGAGAAGTGACTTTCTTCCTGAGTGCTCTCTACAGTCTTTCTGATGGAACCAGAAACGGGGAGCAGCATAGAGACTAGAAAGGGGGCCAACAGAGGCACTCGAGTCGCCCTCGCTGTGTTTATTGGTGGCACTGTGGTGCTGGGCACGATCCTCTTTCTAGGTAAGTAGAGTGCTGGAGGTCAGGGGAACTGGTAACATGTTGAGAAGTTTCCTCATGCTTTATTTTGGCAAACATTGCCATAATACAGGTGTACAGTTATTTGCTTGTGTTAGTAGGTGGTATAGTCTCAGTTTCTATCAAACATGCAAATGTAAAAGAAGGCTGTTCTTTAGTAGCAAATGCATAGTACAGAAGGGAACATGGGTATAAAGTGGTTTCAAGTGGCTGGGGAATTCTGTTGCACTGAGGAAAAAAATGTCCATGAATTACATTTTGAAAATTAAGAGTTTATGAATTCAGTCATACTTTCATTTATTCTGTGAGGAAGACTTTTTACATGATGATTGAAACCATGCTGGAATTTCTTTTCTTTTGACTTGGGTTATATTTGCCTGGGTGAATCACAAAATTTAATTCACAAAATACAAATCAGTTCTTTCAAATGCACCTTTAATGGGATTCTTCAAGTCCTTTCTAATCCAGTGACTTGATGGGGTACAATGTTAATTCAGTCTTTCTAATAGATTTAAAAATTAACATGAAGGAAAACAGAGGTTTCCTTCCAAGATTTGAAAGGTATTGTGTGATTCAATTATCTTAATGATTCATGGTGACAATGATGTGCCCATAGAGTCTATGAGATGATCAGAGTATATTGCTATGACAAAGAGTCAGACATCTTGGCAAGGGGTGAGGGATGTCCTAAAATTTTAGGCTTTTGGAACTTTTAGCTATTACCCCTTTTTTATCAAATACCCATAATATTTCATTAGCTTGAGAGTTACAAAGGAACAACCCCCATACTTAGGAGATTCTAGGTATACTTTGAAATGCAGGAAGCCTGGAAACATTCCTTGGCATATACACAATGAAGGAGACCATGTTTATTTTGGCAGAGGAAAACCAATAATTAAACTTGAAAAGAGTTAGGGTTGTGTGGTTGAGAACTCTGCTAAAATGAGCAAACCATCTTTCCATGTTTTCTGTGGCTGGAGATTTAGGAAATTAGATGAATTTATTGCTTTCTGGTGAAGCTAAATCTCCTGTTCCTGCAACTGAATCTGTAGCTCTTGAAAACTGTTGTGAGATTTCTCAACACTTGGGGTTTAGATGAACGCCTTCTCCTGAAATTCAAAACTGGGGGAGAAGTTCTATGAGCATGCCAAGGGACTACACACTATGTGGGAAGTGACTACAAGGTTAGGTTTTGTAAACACTTTCAGACATCAAAATCTAAATGATTTTCATGTATGTAAAAATTTGTACTCTTTTAAATGTTACCACTGCTTGAAGCTCTTTCCAAACTCTACTTTTGGGATCATTACATTACTTTTGTGATCATTGTGGCATATTATTTGGAAGATTCTCTATGGCAGCAAATCTTTATACTTTGAGAGAAAATGATTATTTGGCATCATTTTTAGATGATGTTTTTAGTGCAAAGTAAAATTAACCAAGTCAGTCAATGCTATTATGGACAAGGAGGACTGTATAAAATAGAAGATAACTTTCCAATGTGCCCAGCAACCTAGTTCTCACCTCTAATCTCTAGAAGGAGCTCTAATGGTGCTAGAGAATAAGTGCAAGCTAAGGGTGTAGACTCAATACAGTCATTGCTGGAAGGGTGGTTCCTGGACCAGCAGCATTAGCATCACTTGGGAGCATGGGCTTCACCCCAGATCTACTGATTCAGTCTGCATTTTCACAAGACCCTAGGGGATTTCTTTTCAAATGCAAGTTTGAGAAGCATTGCTTCATGATACCACTTCCATTTGGGTATATAAATCCAGGGACACTTATTTTTTGTTAAATATTTCAGCACTATTTCAGACTCAGACTCACCCTCTTCCTCCCACATTTTTTCAATGTCTGTCTCTCAAACTCTGCTACCCACCTCTACTCTGCATCTAGCAAAGTCCCTGTCTGAAAATCTCCAGGGATCTTCCAGGCAAAGTTCTTCATGATAATACTTCTCTGCACAGTACTTCTTGGTTGACTTTTGCCTGTCCAGATTCAGTCACATGCCTGCATTTCCAGCATCCTTCCTTACCTCTTCTTTGTTTTTCAGGCTCTGGGATAATCTCTCTTCTGAACCTTTATGCTTCTATAGTAAGTGATTGCTGGTGGCCTTAGGATGGTTTTAGAAAAGCAAGAGTAGTAGAAATTAAAACATCAGGTATAACTATACACCTATAGCCAGTTTATTTTAAAGTGTTCATTATTCTCCCTCTCTTTCCCTTCTCACCATCTGTTTCTCAGATGCAGTGATCAGCAAAACTTTTCTGTCAAGGCCAGATAGTAAATATTTTCAACTTCATGAGCCATACAGTCTTTGTTGCTGTGCTCAGCTCTGTTAATGTAGCTCAAAAATAGTCATAGACAATATGCACACAAATAGGCACAGTTGGGGGCAGTAGGTTTTGGTTTCTGGACACTGAAGTTTAAATTTCATATACTTTTTATGCATCATGAATTATTATTATTATTTTGAGTTTTTTCCAACCATTAAAAATATCAAAAAAGTGTCAAGGCCATTCATAGAAACAGTAACAGGCAGTGAGCTGGATCTAGCCTGTGGGCCATAGTTGGCTGACCCCTGGTCTATGGTCATCTTCATACTCTTGATCTGTCATACTCTTGATATGTGGATGACTCTATTGCATTCGGAGGGCACTTCTACTGGTTATAGAGAAATTGAAATGAGAAACCAAATTGCTACTTAAGTTTTTTTTTTTAAAGTTCCTAACCAGTCAAAAGTAACCTTTAAATTTTTTATATTAAAATACTTTATTTATTGTCTGTATTTCATTCATTTACACCTTCATCTTACCTGGGGTCGTTGATTCTAAAGATCCTTTATTTTCAGGATCTTAAAATAACCCCCCATGGATATAGTGCCCTTGCTTGAGGGCTTAGGTCTGTGTCCCAATTCGTTAAACTAAAAACCTTTCCTCTGCTCATCCTCTGAAAAACATAACTAATTTTAGTTCTACTTCCTTAGAGATTTTTTTGTCGAGAATTAGTTTTTATGAAAAGACTAAGTCTTTAACCATTTCATTAACTTTTTATGAAAAAATACTAGTATCAAGATGCTATTGTGTAAAATAATATTATTTATAATAAATTATATTTTTCAATAATTAGAAATAACACATGCTTAGTAAAGAACATTTGGTAAACTCATCAAATAGACTGAAGGAAAAACTATCCCCATGGTTTAACCACCCAAGCATATTGGAGTATTCCACACCAATCTTTATGCTGACTGTATGTATTTTTACCTAACTTTTTTTCTTCTAAAGAAATCAAAACACATCTTTATGTTGGCAAACTTATTTTCTCAAAATAGGCCTGAGATGTACTATAGGCAGTTTCCTTGAATTTATAATACAACACAGGTAAAAAGGCTCTTTGCAGGATGACAGCAGAGCAAAGGAAAAACAAACTCTCTAAGAATGTTGAGTAGTACATAATAAAACTTGCCACACTGGAAGGTGATCTTCAGGTATTCCATCTCTAGCAGAAACATAAATAATAGTGCCACCAAGTTCTCTGATTCTGCTTCTCTGTTGACAATGCCATGAAGGGCCTCTGTCCCTTTTCACACCCATCGTTCACCTCCCCATGGCCTCATACTCAAATGACTCCTTGTTTCTGCTCACAGAGCACAGCAATAATGAATTCCATATAACTTCTCTAGCAACTGAGGAACATATTTCAAATATTTTTTAAATCCCTGTCACATCGATTAATGCCCTGGTGCTATCTAGAGTTCACAAACATGGTATCCTTCAGTACTTTTGCCCAAATTCATTTGAATAAGGTGGCTAGCCAAATGAGGGAAGTAAGGTACTGGTGAAAGCTATTTTAATTGTACAGTTTTTTTTTTTTTTTTTTTTTTAGCGTGGTGCTGAGAATCAAGTCCAGGGCCATCCCTGGTTTTGATTTTTGAGGCAGGGGGCCTGCTGGAGGGAAATAACTGGAATCTTGGTCCTCACAGGTGCATATGTCTGGTAGCTAGGCTAGGCCTGGTGGGGGAGGGTATGTGGGGGTGGTGTAGGCAGAAAATGACTGTTACCAGATGATTTGAGCTAAATACCTATATTTTTATCCCTTCTTTTCTTCTTTTGGTCGCTTCTGTATGGATGGTTGAAATAAGATCCAAACCTCTGAATACCGCACATGCCAATTTTCTCCTTCCACTCTGGATTTGCTTACAATGGTATAGTTTAAGTTTCAATATCCCATCTGTAACACAGAGATGTAGTTATAAAGAGTGAAAGTATGAGACAAACAACAGATAGCTGGAAATGGAAGGCACTTTAAAGATCATCTAACACACTGGCTCTCACACCAGTATCACCTGCAAGACTTGATAAAACACAGATGACCAGCTGGGGAAGGAGCTCAGTGCTAGAGTGCCTCCTTAGCATGTATAAGACCTAAGGTTCAATCTCCAGCACCAAAACAAACCCTGCCAAAAAAAAACAAAAAACAAAAAACAAAAAACCACTGCAGAGAGCTGCACCCCACTGCTGGAGTTTCTGAGTCAGAAAGTCTGGATTGGGGCTGAAAATGTGCATCTCTAATAAGCTCCCAGGTGCTGCTGCCACTCTGGGGAGCAGACTCTCAGGAGCACTGGTCTGTTTGTACTCACTCATCCATTTGTTTTACATATGACAAAAACTGAATTTCTGAGCCACTGAGAATCTTACCAAGGCTACTTAGGTAGCGACCAGTGTGGTTCTGAGGGGTTGAGCCAACTGGAGTTTTGAATACCATGTCAATACCGAGAAAAATGAACTGATGTCAAATGTCTTGCATATGTGCCTGATGGTAGTTTACCTGATGTTGGTCTGCTACAAGTCAGTCATTTATTTTGGTCTGTTTTTCAGTGAGTCAAGGTCTCTTAAATTTCCAAGCTAAACAGGAGTACTGCCTGAAACCAGAGTGCATCGAAGCTGGTAAGTTCCATTTTCCACCCTGTGTTAAGTTATAATTATGGTACCTTGGGGAGTAGAAGAGAAAACAGGTGGTATTTTTAGTATTCTGTTTGCTTGAGGTTTACCAAATACGAAATGCAATTTTGCAGAAATTTTAAATTTATTTTCAAGTTTCAGTGTGAAGTAGTGGAGTTTGGGTTTCCTGTTTTCTTTTTCCTTGCAAAAATCAAGCAGAATGATATTCGAAGCATGGTGATAAGGAACTCAAGAAGGGGCTTGGAAGGCTGCAGGGCCTCTCTTAAGACCAGCAGGCAGAGACCATTGACCTCCTGTGGCTCAGCTGGCTAAAGATTCCTGTTTATCATAAGCAATCTCTGTGTATCTTCTGGTCAGTGGGTCTGACTTGCCTGCCTCTAAGCAGGGGTCCTTTTTAAATCCATGCTTCCACTGTTGCCTGGAGTCCCTTTGGGTTCTTCTATTCCAAGTGACAAGTCAAACTTTTCTTGAGATGATCAGACTACATATCAGTGGGTGACCCAAAGTGAAGATTGTGCTTAAAGTTACCTCAGCATTTAGATTCTGCCCTCCCACACAAATCAGTGTGAGGGCCTTGCAGGAGCTGAATTCCAGCCCCTACCTCCATTCTTTAAGTGAGCAGGACCCTTATGGTGTTTTCCAAAGGGAAAGTCCTAGCATAGAGATCACATTTAAGCATTTGGTCTTTTGCACTTGACCTTAAGAAATAAGATTAACAAATGAATTCACCAAATATTTCTTCAAGCCAGGCACTGAATTATGTTTTGGGAATATATCAATGAACCAGACAATCAAAGACACATGAGGCAATCGATGCACAAGAAAAATATCAGCTAGTAGTACATGCAGAAAATTAAAATATTTAAACAGAATAATGTGATAAAGTGACAGGATGGCTAGATGGAAGAGTCTGAGGACACGAAGGGGACACTGAATAATGAGAAAGGAAGTATTGTGTGAAGACTGAGGCAAGGGCTTTCCAGGTGGGGCAAAGGTCCCACAGAGGAATGAGCTTGTGTGGTTTGAGGGATAGGCAGAACTTGCTGGATAAGGGGCATAGTACATACAGGTAAAGGGGGTCAGTGGGCAGCCTAGATGCCATGAGTTTGAATTTTTCTTAAGCATGCTCAAGAGCCTCTGATGGGTTTTAAGAAGAGAGAGTACATCTTATGAGCATTTAAAAAGATCTTATTGTGGAGAACTAGATTCAGGGAAATCTTTCTGTGTGGAGAAGTCAAATAGAGAAGCAAGAATGGTGGAAGGTTGTGGGGTACAGTGGCACAGGCCTGTAATCCCAGGTACTTGGGAGACTGAGGCAGGAAGATTGCAAGTTTGAGACCAACCTCAGCAATTTAGCAAGACCCTGTCTCAAATTAAAAAAGGTTATAGGTGCAGCTCAATGGTGGAGTACTTATCTAACATGTGGAAGGTTCTGGGTTCAATCCTCAGTCCTGAAGCATGGTTTTGGGAAGGAACGACACTCAGAGAGGAAGTTATTTCAGTGGAGCAGGTGAGAATTCAAGAGATTGAGAATGTAGAAGACTTAGGAGCTAGAAATCTTGCTGAAGGATACTGAAGGATTTGATATGGGCTGTGAGAAAAAGAGATTCAAATGTGAGGCTTAGGTGTTGAGTGGTGGCATTTATTGAGATGGGAAATGCTTAGGTGAAAGGGCTTGTAAACTCCAAGAACTTAGACAACAATAATGAATTAGGTTATGATGTTATTGAAGTTTTTTTTTACCATTATTTTGAAAAATTTATTGATTTTTTAAATAGTTATATATGACAGTATAACCCATTCCGACATAATTATGAAAGGATGGAATACATTTTGTTCTAATTCAGTCCCCAGTACCTCTCCTTCCCCCCCTACTCCCTGTTCCCTTCCTTCTACTGAGCTTTCTGCCATTTGCCCATAGTTATTTTTTAAAAATAATTTCTTGTCCCGTTCTTAAGTGATGAATATATATATATTTTTAACTAGGCAACCTGTTGAGTGACTTATATACCCCTTCTCATAAAACCTCCATAAGAACACTATGATGTCAGTACCCTCAGCAGTCCCACAGACATGTGAGGGAGTGTAGGCTTCTAGGGGCTCAATAACTTGCCCAGGGTTACATCCTGAGCCAGTGGCAGAACTGGACTTCACCTCTATGTCTGTATCCTCTCCATCTTTTCCTTGGTGCCATGGTACCATGACAAGTAACTCTGTGTTCCTGTTCCCTCCAGTCCTTCATTCTTTTTCCCCCTACAACACTAAACTTCCTAGAGTCTAGCGACTGAACTATTTCAGCTTCTTTATATCATCCCTCAAAGGGTGATTCTTTTTCTTCTGGAATGATGTGGGAATTTCCAGGCTGAGCAGTTGACCTGGGCCTTCTCTACTGTAGAGATGATGTCATAGAGTAGGGTGAAGGACCAGGTGGCACAATCAGAGGACGGGTTTTAAATTTCATCATATGGTACTTCTGCTGTGGTTTGGTTCTTCTGGCTGGGAGAATTTGAAAATTATGAAACTCATAATCTTCAGTTTTAGTTTAGACAACTTTTGGTATGGAAGGTCACTACATGAATTTTGTTCATTACAAATCATGATAATGCCAGAGTAAAACTTAGACTGCTGGCTGATATTGTTGCTTTCTGCCATCTAGTGTGTTTTTCCTTGCTGTCCTGTTTTTAATTTTTGTTTTGGCAAATGGCTTTCCAGTGTTGTAAAACACTGATTTTGCTGTTTCTATAGTGAAAGGCTAACAAGGAATACAGTCCTCTTTGATGGTACATGAGCCTCATTATGCACAGGGGTCTGTAGAACAGCTTCTGAGTAAACATGGTAGGAGAATTGTGACCAAGCCAGGACCTTACACAAGAGCTAGTATGAAGATGAGGGTGAATGGGCACAGGTTCACATAATGAAAGTTCAGGAGATGGATTTTTTTGATCACTTTCTGTTCCACTTCCGAGCAAGTGCCAACCATTTCTGAGATGCTGCCTCTCTGTATCTTTTCTTTCCTCCTCATCTCCTTGTCCTCTTATCCTGATCCCTCTTTCAAAAGAGAGCTGTAGAAAGAATATAAAGAAACCAGGAAAGGTCATGCTAATGATAGTTGATGGGGTAGACGAGCCAACATATATTTGAAGCATGTTTTGGCTACTTACAAGCCACATGATTTTGGGCTAAGTATATGGGCTAGGTTACACTTTCACCATCTATGAAATGGGAATAACAGGTATTAGCTTATACTAGTTGTGAGAATAAAACAAAATAATAATGGTAGTAGTAATCCAGGTCCACAATGTTCAATTCCAGAAAGTATTGTAATTCTCAGGTGGCTAGAGCAAACCTGACTTCAGTTCCTTTGGTGGAAAAATCTGGATCTGAGGACATTTTAGACTTTATTGATCCTATTTAGGAGAACATGCATTTGTCCCCATAGAAATATTAAGTGCTTGCTTCAGGGGTCCACTCCAGACACTTCTGAGTTATATCATCATCATAGTGGTCATACACTATTTCTTTTTCAAAATTTGAAAAATCTATGCGCTCTGAAAGTCTAACTTCAGAGTTCCAGATAAGTGTTTACGGAATTGTAACAGCAAATGTTTACATGTATGCTTCCTAGATTCAGCGTAATATATGCATACAGGAGGATGCTCAGTTACGTTGAATTGCAGTTACATAGTGATGACTATGTTTTGGTATAAACATGCCCCATGTAATATTTTGTACATACTTATCCTAAAAGTAGTATTTATCTGAAATTCAAAATTTCCTGAGCACCTTATATTTTATCTGCTGAACGTATTTATATGGCCAATGTGCCTACTGTTATAAGTAATTTTTTACATATGTTTACTCATTTAATTTGCATGGTGATCCTATATTGTGCTATTATTATTATTATCCTTATTTTACAGATGAGGAAATTAAGACACATGAAGGTTAAGTAACCTGCCCAAGGTTGTGCAGTTATTGCATACTGTTGCTGTTCCTCTGACCCAAGTGGTCTGACTCTAGAATTTATGATGATGCTATATTGCTTGGAAGGGGCTTAGCATATAGTTCCTGGCATAGCAGAAATACTTAATGTTAGTGATTTTGTTATTTTCTATAAATAATGAGGTTTAAGGCTTAATAAGGCTCTCCCTTGAGCCCTGACTAACCCTAAAAACTCAGATTGTTATACGGCAGGATGCCTCCATCTGTACCGCATAAACTAGCATGAGACTGCCTACCAATTAACCTCATCTGCAATGACTTGAGAGAATACACAGCCTGAGCTTTAACAGGTTTCCTTCATCATCACATTTCTTTTATTAAAACAAGATTCTCTGGGTTTTCTCCACGGAGCTGAGTAGGGGGAAAGAAGTTTTGGTGTCTTGACAAGTATGGTCCCTTGTGATTTGAAGTCACAGTTCTCCTGCAGAAAGCACAGCCTTGTGCCCAGCTGTGAATCGTGAATGATGAATTGCAAGGCAGAGGGAAGAGTTTTTTCACTCAGCGGGCTCCTTTCCAAAATCATGCAAGTGATGTATTCCCCCATGTTAGTATCAGGGCCGAAGTCAGAGCTGACCTTGCAGTTTTTTAGGTACCTGCAAGCAAACTGAGGAGATAGAGAGGATGTATTTGAGGGTTGGGTGCAGGGAAGTTTGGGAAGGAAGCCAGAAAACAGTGAGCTTATGTGAATAAAAATTCGTGTGAGGGCTCCCCTGTGTGACTGTAAATATTGTGTGGGACTGAGACTTGTGTGAACCGTGTCCCTGAGGTGTCACATTGCAGATTCATTCTGTGGCTGCACAGACTATAAATACAAAATAGAAGGCAGACTTTGTAGGTCCTAACGTGGTTGCGTATTAAGTGGTAATGATAAAATAGCAGTAAGCATACATGTAATTAAAGACAACTGAGTTTATTCTGAAAAGCAAAAACATTAAGTCAATTTAAAATCTATTGAACTGCTAAACAAAGTTTTTGCTGGTTTATTTTGGGAGGGGGTTGAAAATAGGGATTTTGAAGTCTTTTGGAAATTAGGATGTTTGTTTATTATTCACTTAAATGAGGACAAAAGGCTGTTTGGAATTTTCACCGAAAGTCTAGGCTGGAGAAATGTCTAGCCTTATTTTTAAAACTGGAGGAACCACACATGTAACCAAACTATAAGATGCCTATTTAAATGTATGCAGATTGTACTTTTGGGGGCAGTTCATTCTAATTTAGCCAAAACGTCATTGGATTTTCATTACTTCAAAGAGAAATATATTCTGGCATTAATTAAGGTATGAAAATTGCCCAGAATGTCATCCTTCCAATGTCATTAAAATATTGGCTGCCTTTTTTTAATCAGTTGGAGCATATCTTTGTGCCAGAGTGGTAGCCAGCAATTGTATGGCAGTTGGAAAAGAATTGGAGTTCAATATTAGAAAATTTAGAACCTTTTCATTTTGTGAGGAAAGTTTTTTTTTTCAAAGCTTATGGATACATATTTATGTAAAAATTTCCTACCTATGAACTATCTTCCACATATAATTGTGCTTGGGCTCATAAAAGAGGGAAAACATGGTAGATTAGTGTATTGTATCTTTCCGTTAATTGATATGAATACTCACTTCTGCCCCATACCTGGGCCCCTTATTTAGAATACTTTACTTTGGTCCTTCTGTGGCCATGCCTCGCCTCCATGCTCAGTCAAGGCTCCTGTGGGCCCAAGTCTGCAGCTCTCTTCTATACCTCAGAATTGCCTGCCAAATGGCCCCATTTTAGGGCCTATGTGGGTCTCTTTCAGGGCTTCCTTCCTCTGAGAGCTACTCTGGATGTCAAGGGGCTGAAGAATTCATACCTGGCCTTCCTGGTTTTTATGAAGGCACATTGCATAAAAATATGTGTTTAAAATATGTAGGTAGATGAGATGACATGTGGGACTCTGTTTCAGTTACTCTGTTGTGGAACAAGCCACCTCAAACCTTGGAGGCCTAAGACAAGAGTGATTTAATATTTCTCATGGTTTTCTGGATTTGGTAGATGCTTCTGGTATTGCTCAGGCTCATTTTGCAGCTTCTTTCAGCTGGAGGGTCACTTGGGCTGGAAGGTTCCTGATGGCCTTTGTCACATGTATGGCAGTTGCTGTTGGCTTGGTTCTTCTGTGGCCTCTTGTTCTACAGGAGACTTCTTCAAAGGATAGTCTCAAGGCTCCATTTGAAAGGGAGTGTTTGGAAAGTGCAAGACCTTTTAAGGCCTAGCTTTGAAACTCACAAAAAGTAATTTATGCAATTGTTTTCCAAAGCAAGTGATAAAACCAGCCCAGATTCAAAGCAGGGGAAATAGACCCTACCACTTCATGGTAAGGGTAGTCAGATGATTTTGCAAATGGACATGTGGAATGGAAGAAAGTGTTGCACTTACCTTTGCAAACAATCTACCACATACACCATATGTATTCTTGCCTGACACCCCACAGATGTTAGGAACAATCCTGCAAAACCAATAACAAATAATACCATGAAACTTTTACCTACTCACTCTGAATATGGTCATTTTATTTAGTGAGGTCAATCCAGAGAGTCATATGAGGAGAAACAGAGTCAAGGCTTGAGAACTGGTTGATATGAAATTGTTGTTTAATTTGGAAAAGAACAGTACACAATGTTCAGTACTTGTCGTTAATCCTATGATTTTCTTTTTAAATAGCTGCTGCCATCTTGAGTAAAGTAAATCTGTCTGTGGATCCTTGTGATAATTTCTTCCGGTTTGCTTGCGATGGGTGGATAAACAATAATCCAATTCCTGAAGATATGCCAAGTTATGGGGTTTATCCTTGGCTGAGACATAATGTTGACCTCAAGTTGAAGGGTAAGTTTCTACTGGAGTTTGGTGATATATGTTATAGAGAGCAATATTTGACAAGAAAAACATAGTTTGGGATTTGAAGCATGACTACTCACTTTGAATTATAGAAAATTCATTTCCAAGAAATTTTAAATGGAAGATTGAAAGTTTGCAGAATTCCAGTCTCTCACATCTCAACACAAACCTAATGTAGGCTGTTATGTTCATACTTGATAATGAAATAGTAAATTCTACTGCCAAATGTTAAATAGCATTTGATGGAGGCTGTGAGTAAAGGAATAGTTAATGAAAATTATGTTATATCAATATACTTATTTGTCTGTTTTGTAAACTTCATTTCTTGCTTATTGTGTCTTGGATTTTCATGGCTTATAAAATGTACTTAACACCTTGTTGTCTTTTGACATCACTTTTGAGAACTTTGGATGACTGTGTTTGTCATATTGTTCCTGTTAACTTCTAAGTTGGCTCTAGGGAGACTCACTTTACTCCCATGGCCTTTCTAGCAATGACAGGCTCACACACACATACTCACATGTGCTTACATATATTTATACTCATATGCCTTGTAGAAATGTCTATTACTGGAGGATATTATGTTTGCTTTGGATCTGATTTTTATGCTAAGCTGTTTGGAGAAAGACACCTCATGAGGGAAGTAGGAAGATTTCAAAGCTCGATAAGGTAATTTTTGTCAGAAGGCAAAAATAGTGCTTTTTTTCTTTTTGACAACTACAAGTTTTGCCACGTAACTAGCATTTGGTAACACCTACATAGAATTTCTGAGAAGTGATAAGAATTGTAATTTTCTTTCCTTCCCATCTCCATTTTTTCAAGATTTTTAAGTACATGAAAATTAAATATCAATTTACATAAGCTTCATAACATGTGAAACTATTGGCAAAATGATGAGACACCCCTCATCAATTGTAAAGAAAATATCATGAATTTCACAACTAGATATAAATCACATGGACTTTTATTTTCTATTAGGAGGCTCAAATTTAATCTGGTAAATTTCGAATGAGAACATGCAAGAATGTCATGGTTTTCCTCTAACCTCAAAGATGAGATTCCTGTATATAGAACCATAAATAAGACCTTGAAGAGTGAGTTTATAGACTAATATTTATTTCCCTGTGAGACATTAATTCATATTGATCCTTTATCTACCATTATTGTCCATTTTCTATTTCTCTTCTCTGGCATTTCTTCCTTGATGGGCAGGTGTGTACATATGTGCAGCACATACTCATACACATATACACAATCATGCATGCAGGAATATTACTGAAGGATACAAAAAATACAAGATTTCTAGATAGATGCTCCTTTTACATTAGTTAAAACTGAAAGATTTTTATCCTTAACATGTGAAGTATTTACAATAAAAGAACTTTCTGGGGATATCTTGATGTAAAAATTAAAATCAATATGTGTTTTCAGGAGGATATTGTATATGAGCTCCTTCAAAATTCATAGAAATGATAGTGAATTGTTCAGAGTAGCAAAGGGGTTTAAACTTTTTCTGGCTCTGTTGGAAAATAAAAAGAGCAAAAAAGTAGAAAGAATGTTGCCCATAAATCTACCTCTAGAATTTACTGCTAATAAAGCAAATGGGTATATTTTACATATGTGGGTTCATATGCATGACCTCATATGCACAGACATTTATTTTAAAAATTAGCTGACATTATGTATACTACTCTGTAACCTGTTTTAAAAATGGGTGGTGTCAGTTGGGTGTGGTGGCACAAACCTATAATCCTAGCATCTCAGGAGGCTGAGACAGAAGGATCATGAGTTCAAAGCCAGCCTCAGCAAAAGTGAGGTGCTAAGCAACTCAGTGAGATCCTGTCTCTAAAAAAATACAAAAAAAATGGGCTGGGGTTGTGGCTCAGTGGTTAAGCACTCCTGGATTCACTCCCCAGTACCAAAAAAAAAAAAAAAAAAAAAAAAAGAAAGAAAAAAAGAAAAGAAAAAGATAGTGTCATACATAACTCTTCTTATTATGATACTATAATAAACATCCTGTGTTCACATCTTTATGTCCTTATTTAAGTATATCCCTAGGAATTATTGGGTTGAAAGAGTATTCATAATTTAAGTTTTGATGCATATAGTTAAATTACTCTTTAGAAGTTTATTTCCAGGTCTTTATATATTTTCTTGCTGTTTTAAATAACTTTCCCCATCAACTTTTTGTTTTGCTGGTGGTGGTATAGAGCTCAGCATACTATGAACAGTGGGCCAAACCCAGTCCAATGCCTGTTTTTACAAATAAAGTTTTATCAGAACACAACCACATGCATTCATTTATGCTTAATGAATGGCCACTTTTGTGCTATAGTTGTAAAACTGAATAGTTGGTACAGAGACCTCATGGCCCACGAAGCCAAAAATATTTACTCTCTGATCTTTATGGACAAAGTTTGACAGCCCTGATGTCTGGTGTAAAGCTTTGATGTATCTATATTGGATCTGATTAGAACTGTTTTATTAGTAGTACGTATAGTTTTTTTATGGCTTCTTTGGGATTTTTTAGATAGTTAATCATAAAATTCAGAAATAACTATAATTCATATTATCTCTCTTTCTCTTTTGCTCTCATTTTATTGATTGGAGTTTCCAGAATGGTGTTGAATGATAGCAATGATAATGTGTGTAATTTTTTTATTGCTACTGTAGGCAGGAATGACGCCAATATTTTTTACCAGTGTACACATAGTCACATACACGTATAATTTCTGATAGTTATTCTTCATTGTTCTGTTGTTCATGGTTTGCAAAAAAGTTGTGCTCAGGAAGAATGCCTCTGCCATTTACCAGGAGACTCAGATGGAAATTTCCTCATGCTGAACTAAACTTAAAATTTTAAAATAAATCTTAACTGTGAATGATTTATTTTAAGACACTGCTAAAATTAAATAAGCTATTATTTTGCTTCTTACATTTGTGTCTATGTTTATGATTCATATTGGTCCATGGCTTTATGTGTACTAGGTTTGTCAAATTCTGTGACCAACATTGTGCTGACTTTGAGAAATAAAGTGGCAGGCTTCCTATATACTTCTATGCTCTAGGGAATACAACTCAGTAAATCCCAAGTCATTCTCTGTTAAGTGCCATAAAGGACAAATTCACTGAGTGGTCATGGGGTTCTTGCTTCAAGTATTAAAAAGGAGAGCAAATGATGGAGGAGGGTCTCTTTTAAATTTGTATCATCTTGTTTCAAATATGTGTGTTTGAAATATAAACTATTAGTTCTTCAAACTTTTTATTTTGAGATAATTTAAACATGGAGAATTGGAACAAAGGGTACAAGGAATCCCATTTATACTTCACCTAGATTCCCTGATTATAACCATTTTGTTTCCTTGACTTTTTCATATTATTTCTCATTCTCCATAAATGTATAAATATTATCTCATTATATAGCTGCACAGTTATGTACATTTATAGCTATAGATATTACATGAGAAAATAATATATCTATAAATTTATAGATAGTGATATAGATACCTATATACTTTTTTTCTGAACTCTATAAGTATGTTCAGATGATTAGATACTCTTAAAGTGCATGAATAGAACTTTTCAAATATAAAATGTGCTGGCAGTCATCTTTTTTTTTAAAACGCTAGATCTTTTAATTCTTCAACTCTTTATGTCTCTGTCAGTCTACCTACCTATCCATCCAACTATCTCTCTCTCCATTCATCATTCCATCCAGGTAATATAAGCTTCTTGTAGACCAACAATAGGTAACCAAGGGAAAAAAAACTTTAAATCCCATCACCCAGTGATAACTTTTTAAAAGCAAATACACATATAAAATTCTATGTATATATATATATATATATATATATATATATATATATATATATATATACATATAAAATCTTAAAGGGGATAATATACTCTCTTTTTATAATTTTTTACTTGATATGCTGTGAACATATTTTCATGTCAATAAATTAGATCTGTGCTATCATTTGCCATGACTGCTTTGTGCCAATGGTCTTATTACCTGATATTTTTATCTAATCAATGCCTGTGTTGTCATTTAGGTTGTTTCCATTTTTTTTTCTCATTGTAAACCACTAAAGGCATGAGGTTTGAAGCCTCAAGAATTAGGCTTATAGCCTGGTTTCCTTTCATTTACCTGTTGTGTCACTTTGGGTCAATTACTGATTTCTTTTAGCTCAGATTTCTTTTCTTTTTTTAAAATAATTTATTTATTTTGATTGATTATACACAAATGGGGTAAAACATTTCTCTGGTTGTACATGAAGTAGAGTCATACCACTTGTAATCATACATGTACATAGGGTAATGATGTTTGTCTCAATCTGTTATTTTTCCTTCCCCCACCCCTCCCACCCTTCTTTCCTCTATACAATCCATCCCTCGTCCATTCTTGCCTCCCTCCCACCCCCCATTCAGATTTCTTTTGATTGATTGATTGATTGTGGTATTGAGAATTGAACCCAGGGGTGCTTTATCACTGGGCTACATCCCCAGCCCTTTATTTTTTAAAATTTTTAGACAGGGTCTCACTAAGTTGCTAAGGCTGGTCTCAAACATGGTCATCCTCTGCCCCAGCCTCCTGAGTGGCTGCGATTACATGTATGTGCCATCATACCTGGCACATTTCTCAATTTTAAAATGGAAATAAGAATCCCCATATCATAGGGATTTTGTAAGGACTAAAGGAGATGGCCTATATAAATTATCCAGTCCAGTTCCTGGCATACAGCAGGACCTCAATAAATATTTGTCCTTTGCTTCTCTGTTTTGCTACAAAGATAGTTGTAAGGTTCATGAAGTAATGTCTATGAAATGTTCTAAGTTTTATTCTGGTCTTATCCTTTGTAAATATCATATGCTTTCAAAAATATTGAATCCTGTCAAGATATTTTTCCTCACCCTTGATGAAAGGAGAAAACATCTCAAAATAAAACCCAATATGACCAACCCAGAGAATACCATTTTCTGTGGCTGATAGAGAACACACAGACATGGCTGTCCAATTTGTGAAATAAAATGATTTTGACAGACCAGGCTGATGAAAAATTGCCCTCTATTGAAGTCAGCAACCTGGCTTTGTGAATTTTGCCTTTAAGTGGCAGATAAGATTCAGATTTCTACTTGGGAAATAAAATTATTTCTTGTTCTTTCCAAGAATCAAGATTATTTTATAAAGGCTGAATGTAGTTGTGTTTTTGTCTTAGCCATCCCTCCCAAATTTGTCTTCATGTGACTACCAAGACAACAGAGTATGCATTGCTTATGAATGAGCAGATGGAAATTGAGCAAATGAGCAATTCTGAAACATGAGGCAATGAATGAGATAGAACACTGTGTCAGAAGACAGACAACTCAAGGCAGGGCCAGATCATCTCTATTATGGGATAGCATCTTTGCCAATATTTTGTGAAGAAATGTAGTATATTACTTTCAAACATAGCTCCAGTAGAACAAGATGAAGTAGGGACTGTGCTTTAATGTGCAGATAAAGATTTGTGATTCATATATCATATATATTTGTAAATTCCTACTTGCTGAAATTCAAACCCATCCCCTTCCTTTTATAATCTTATTTTTTCTATAAATGATCCTAGCTGAATTATATTTTGCACATAATAGAAACCTGAAAACTTCACTTCAGCTCCTGCAAAGTCATTTGTTATTTAGGAAGTTGTTTGTTGAATTCCCGACAAATTGTATTATTTTCCTGAGACTGTGTACATAGAATAATGATGTACCAAACTGAGCCTTGACTTCACTAGATTCTTTGAAACAAATGACGTCAGACTGGTAAAAGCAGGGATGAGATAAGGAAGTACTAAGAACCAGTTATCCCTTGTGGTGAGCTTTTTATTCCTAATGAAAATGGAGCCGATTATTTTGAATGAGTTTACTACATAAGCTGGGGGCAGCCATTCAGAGAAGGTTCCAGTTTTCTCAGACCATGTTGACTCTTTCATGTGGCTACAAAGGAAGCAACGAATTGCCAAGTTATGCATACATCACTGTACATACATCATTGTGTGTGCACAGGGTACCACATGGAGATTTGAGCTGTATTAAAGACTTTTGCAATGTGAGATCAAATAATTTTACTTGAAAATGTTTTATGTGCTCACAGTTTTCCTACTCACATACATTTGAGTGTGGTATATAGATTATGGCAAGCAGGGGAAGAAAGTGTCCAAAAATGTTGGCAGTTGGCAATTAGATATTCCCCTCAAATCCATAAATAAATAAACTTCTTTCTGATGACTTTATGTATCTCTAAAATAAATTATCTTTTCTAAATAGTTACATAAAATAAAAGGCCACAAGAATTTCCACAATGTATAAAGCTTGTGTTCTAGTAGTTCTGGCAGTTGGCTCTTTTGTTTTTCTTATGCCTACCTTTCTACCCCCAGTGCATGTCCTTGTCTTCTTGACTCTTACCTGCATTCAGTTTTAAGATCTGATCTCTTTATGACTTTAATGTAGCTCCTCTGTCATTAGTAGTTTGTACAAATAAGTTGGACAGATTTGATAACAACCAGCTCTATTCTTCACATTCACTCTAATTTATATTATATTTTATTTTGGGAAAAAATACTGATTTCTTGATTTTTAGAATTGTATTTATTTATTTTATAACTTTATTTTTATGTGATGCTGAGGATTGAACCTGGTGCCTCCCATATGCTAGGCAAGTGTTATACCACTAAGCCACATATCAGACAAAATATTATTTATTTTTATTTGTTCTTTTAATTTATGCATGACAGTGGAGTGTATTTTGACATATCATACATACATAGAGTATAATTTCCCATTCTTGTGGTTGTACATGATGTGGAGTTTCACTGGTTGTGTATTCATATATGAACATAGGAAAGTTATATCTGATTCATTCTACTGTCAAATACTGATTTTGAATAGATTAAAATGCATAGCATTTAGATTTTACTCATTTGTGAACTCAAGATTATTTACTGATCATTTCCTTTTTTCTTGACACCAATTGCTTTCAATTATAAGTAACAAGAACCCTAACTCAAACTAGCTTAAAAATAAAGGAAATATGCTGGCTCACGTAAACAAAAAGTCTAGTAATTATGTGGACTTTGCGTAAGGGTTGATCAAGCAGCTGAACTGTGTCATTAAGGATCACATTTCTTTCTCCACCTACTCTGATATATATTGTATAATTCTTCTTTATAAGTCTTTTTGATCATATGATTTTTACCAATGGCAACCAGAATTCACATTTCTTCATATCTACTCAGAGGTGTTGTTAGGCCCAGGGAATATAGAAGTATGGAGATTAATAAAGCTCCCTATAATATCCTCATGAAAACTATAATCTATATATCACAAACTCTTCCAGTAGGTACTGTAATAAAGATTCTAGGGTTGTACTGCTCAATACAGTAGCCACTAACCACATATGGGTTCTGAGTACATGAAATGTGGCTAGAAGTAAATGAAATATACTATAAATGTAAAATATACAGTAAATTTCTAAGACATTAAAAAATGTAGTCTTTCTCTTCTTTAAGTAGCTGCTTTCATTTATAATTGGTGATTACATGTTGAAATAATATTTTAAAACATATTGGGATAAAATATATTATTAAGTATTATACAACCTATTTCTTTTTACTTATTTAAATGTAGCTACAAGAAAATTAAAAATCACACATGTGGCTTGGATATTTGTACCAGACAATGCTGCTGTAAATCCCTGAAGAGGTCATTAGGAAGGTGAGCTACCTGGGAATCAACTCAAGTGAACTGCAATGCTAGAGAAGGGTCAGATAACACCTATATTAGAAATAGTCCCTTACCCCATGTCCAGTCCCTTGGTATTTGTGTCCTGTATGGCACTTATAAGCATCTGAAATTATCTTATTTGTATGTTTGTTTGCTTGTTCTTGTCACCTATGTTCACTCCAACCCTGCAGATGGTAAACTCCATCAGAACTAGACTGTGTCCATTTTGGTATCATCACTACTGTAGTACCAAGCATTGAGCCTAGCACATAGGACATACTCAGTAAATACTTGGGTGCAGTGCTGGGGTGACTGGCAGAGTGGGGATGAGTGCCTCTTTTCTTTTTCTTTTTTTCCCTCTTCCTATGCCTGGAGCCCCTTATGCTGTCCTAGAAGAGTTCTGAGATGAAACTGGAGTTGGCCACTCAGAGGAAGGGGAGAAGAATGTTCTGTCATTCCCCATTTATGTTCTTGGCTTCAGGAAGGCAGGACAGAGACATGGGCAATGAGATAGGCCTTAACCCTTCCAAAACTTCCTGGTCGTGTGATCTTGTACAAGTTTGAGAAAAATAAGAACTTAGAGGATGTAACTCAAGTTTAGACTCTGAAAAAAAAATTCATCCTCTGCCACTTATCAGCTGTGACAATGGGCAAGCCACTTCTCTTTGAATCTCAGTTTCTTATCTGACAATACTGTTAGACAAATTCAGTGAGATGAGTATAAAGTCTTTTGTACAGAATTCAATAAATGGGATCTATTATTACTGTTAATTTCATAAGAATTAAATTAACATTTTCAAAGTACTTAGCAGATAGTGGATGCTTAAGAAATGTTAACTTCCTAGCAAATAAAAATAACTGATACAGAAACTTTAAAAGCACTATTATTATCCTAGTGTTTTTTTTCCCTAGTATCAATATGCCTGTAAATGAGGAAGCTGATCCTGAAAGAGGCAAACCTGGGGGTTGGCCTTCTGCTGTTATAACAGAATAACAGAGATGGAATAATTTATAAATAATAGAGGTTTATTTGGAGACTGGGAAGTCCAAGAGTGCTAGCTTCTGGTGAGGATTTTTGTGCTGTCTCATAACACGGTGGATGGGCAGGTAAGCATGAGGGAGGGAGGGAGGGAGGGAGGGAGAGAGAGAGAGAGAGAGAGAGAAAGAAGAAGAAGAAGAAGAAGGAGGAGGAGGAGGAGGAGGAGGAGGAGGAGGAGGAGAAGGAGATATGGAGGAAGAGGAGGAGGGGAAGGAGGAGGGAGAAGAAAGAAAGAAGGAAGAAGAAAAAGAGACAAACAACCAAGATAACCCAGTACCAAGATAATACCATTAATCAATTTGTGAGGGCAAAACCTTCATAACCTAATTGCCTGTTAAAGGTCCCACCTCTTAATATCATAATGACAATTAAATTTCAACATGAGTCTTTGAGGGAAAATTCAGACCATAGCAAGGTATTTGTTCATGTTCCCAACTTTTATTGCCAGACTTTGGTCATGACCCTAAACTTTAGAAGGTTTTGATCATCTAATTGATCTGACGACACCACATTCATAGGTGAATCATGTGACTTTAAAATCACTCCTACAGAAATTGAAAGAAGAGGAAATGGGAATTGATGACATCTTGGCTGCTCTAGATCCTCTCTAGATGCTACTTAAAAACTTCCACTCATTTCCCTTTATTCTCTCTTTTTTCCCCCTCATCCATAAGGGATATATAACTTGGGTCCATAGACCCTCCCAAGAATGCTGATGATAAAATTTAGGGACTTGAATGAGGAAAAAAATGTACCTTTATTTATGTTGATCTTTGACAGAGCTTCAGCATTTTCATTAATCATGAACTTAGACAAAAAACTCTGGTACTATTAGCAGTGCTTGTGACTTTGTTACCAATAGGAGTCAAGGTTTTTTTCATCTGTTACAGATGTTGCAGGTATCTTGAAATCTTATCTGCTTGTATCACTATTTCAAAATTATAGTAGTGATTAGACCCAATGTTAGGTCTTGTCATTTAATGAGTTAATGAAGTAGTGTGTGTATTTTGAATCACACAGTACAAAATAAACTGTTTTGTTAACTGTGTTTCTGAATACCTGGTTTCCTTTGCAAAGCTATGTTTACAAAACCCCAAATCTTTGAACTACTACTGTCTAGACTCCCCTGGTAATAAGCACATTACCAGTAGTTAATATGTGTTTCTAAGGATATTAGATGAAACTGAAGATTTGTGTTCAGAGGTTTGTGCCAATACCAACTATCAAACTAGTTAAGTGTAGGCTTCATGGGGCTACCTATGCCATGGAATAAATATATTTTCAGGTTAAATTACTAACTGTTGCCACATGTTTATCATGAATGCAGGGAGTTAAAGGTCAACTCCCAAACTGATACAGCTTTTGCCATGGTATAGTTAAAAATATTTGCAAATAGTACAAATGATTGAAAATAATATACTAAGTATAGTGTTTATTTTAAAGTACATACTACATGGTGAACAAAAGTGCTAGCTTGTCTTTTAGTCTTAAAAGATGTTGACTATTGGTTGAACTTTGAGGGGTGGGATATATCTGGGTGGGGAGGACTATAAATCTGGTGCTATTGGGAATGAAGTTTCAAGGACATGGCCCAATACTTATAACTTGACTTTTTTGGAAGGAGGCCTATTGAGAAAAAATGACAGAAGTGAACTGGGTGGATGAAGAAATGTTGAAGTTATTTGCAAGGTTTTCTACTTGGGGCAGGAAATGCTGAGGTTTCTGAGAAACTGAGTAGCACTTCAGCATGGGAATCTAGATGGAAAAAAGGAGTGGGAAAGCAGATGAGGGGGTATTTTTGTAGCATAAATATTATAACACTTTATGAAAAGTTTCCTGTGAGTTAGCTTGAATGTTGTAGGAAGAAAGAAACATTTTACTTTAGAAGATTGTTGACTAAATTTAGGTTCTTTTGACTAAATATAAGTTCTTTGGCACAACTAATAACACAGGATATGTGCATCCTGAGAAAGATGTGTACTCCCACAATGGCATTTCTCCACCTGCCCACACCCAAGTCCCATATTGCATGGTTGGCATATACAAGTGTATTTTGCTTTTCAGTTGTTCAGGAAAGTTGAATATTTTTGAAAAACCACTTCCTAAAAGAGGATGACCATTGGCAAGGGAAGGACAGTCCCTTGGTGACATTGGTGGTAACAGTTCAGAGGCGTACCCACGTGAGCTTTGGTGGTTACGATTCCTGAAGGTCTTCCAAGTATCCACATGTTTCTGCTGTTACTTGCCTGAAGATGGAATAATAATGGAGCTAAGGAAATGGGATTTTTGTGAGGACTTCCAACAGCATCCAGATTTTGTTGCAAAAACACATGATTCACATTTCTTTTGCCTTAGAAAAATGGGTGAATTCTTACTTTTATCATTCCCCAAACTGGGCAAAATTAAGACACTGGAAAAAAAATTGGTTGCATGCTAAAGTGCATGGCAGGAATGAGTTGAAAAATTCATACTCATGTTTCCAAACTCCCTGATTAGATGGCTTTAGTTTTGCTCTCACCATCAATCCTGTGAGTTTTTCAACTACAACTGAAGGTATGGGTGGGTCAGGCATCTTAACAATGTAGCAAAATTCCCATTTCTCCCCTGACTTATTACTAATGAAGGATATGTCTACTCATCATTGTGAAGTGAGCCTATAATAGATTAAACAAATTCTAAGAGTGCATCCCCAGGGAAGGGCCTAACAGAGCCAGGCACTTCATAGAAGTGACCTTATTAATAATATCCCTGCTTTCCATTTATTGACCTCCTCTCTAAACTGAGCTCTTACCATGCCTGTATGCTATAAGACTCATCTGTTTTACAGATGGGGAAACAGAGGCACAAAGCAGTACAATAACTTGTCCAAAATCATGCAACTAATAGGCAGTGGAACCAGAATTAGAATTCAGGGCATTTGACCCTTAGCACTTGGTGAAAGCTCTAAAATCTAAAAAGGTGGTATTATGCCCATTTGACAGTTGTGAAAACTGAGGCAAAGTAATTCATCCAAGTTCACATGGATAATGGTAACATTGTCCAATAGAAATATAACGTGAGTCATGAATAGAAGGCATTATGTGACTGTTTTTTAGAAGCCACACTGAAAAAGCAAAAAGTATCAGTTGAAATTGCGTGTTTCATCTAACCCAATACATCCCAAATTGTCATTTCAACGTGTAATAAGTATAAGAAGTTATTCATGAGACATTTTCCATTCTTTCTTTTGTACTAAATTTTTGAAAACTGGTGCATATTTTACACATCTCCATTTGGACTGGCCACATTTCCAGGGTTCGATAGCTGCACATGACCTCTGGTTGCTGTACTGGGCAGGGCATTTCTAGCGCAGTGGTTTTTAACTCTTCTGCATGGGGGAATCACTGGGGAGCTTAAACACAGATGCCTGGGGCTGACTTCATATATTCTGATGTAATTGGTCTGGAGTCTAGCCTGGGCTCAGGGGTTTTTAACTACACTCCTCCCCCACCCCACAACCTACCAGATGATGCATAAATGAACTAAGTGGAGAACTAGCCATTATCCATTGGAGAAGGTTCTGTGAGTTTTGTGAAATGAGAACCATTCAAAATAACCAAGCTGGCAGCATGCTTTGCTAGTTGACATTAAAGAATGCCAAACAATGCCCTAGCTAATTTATTAACTTCTCTCAATCTACATTTACCAACGTTTTGGTCAAGTCCCCAGAATAATATAAAAAAAGAAAAGAGTTTTTATTTTTTCCTCCTCTGATCTTCACATGGGTCTGGATACACACCAGTGAAGGTAAATTAAGACATAAAATTCTATTCTTTTAATTGAGGTTAAAGGTGTTGGTGTTAGTCTGGAACCTCTGAGCTGTGGAGAAGAGGAACTTGGGGTTTGAAAGCTGCAGGCAGTTGCCCAAATGAAATAAGTCTTGTGGGGAATGCATGGGAGGTGCTGGGTGAGGAAAGGAGGCAATTGTGGTTCCTGCTGAGGTCTGAAGACTGAACAGCTCACTGTGTCTCAGAAAGTTCATGAAACTGCTCTTGCCAGCGACCTCACACCCAGATCCCCATGCAGCCAAACTTGTATTTCTGCCCCTGAGACCTGAATGTGAAAACCACTATTCAGGAATTAAAACATATCACCCGTAGGTTCAGTTGTCCTTAAAATGCCTCTGGAATCATTTGGAATAATTTTTATATTGATGTCTTTTATTTAAATCCAAACACAGCTTCAATATTCCTGGCATATTTATTATTTCCCAGAGTGAAAATACTGGGTCTTCTGAGGTAGTAACTCTTTAGTTAGATGTAGTAGTTTTGGTTAAAATTATTTGACATAAAATTAAGCCAGAGAATACACAAACATTGCAGTCTTCCACGGTCTTAACAAAACTAATACCATATATATATATATATATTTTTTTTTTTTTTTTTTTTTTTTTTTTTTGTGGTGCTGGGGATTGAACCCAGGGCCTTGTGCTTACGAGGCAGGCACTCTAGCAACTGAGCTATCTCCCCAGCCCCACCATATTTTATTGAATCAAAAATATTACTAACTGTAAGATGCCCTGTTATTTCACATATGCTAAGAGTAAGCTATTATACAATGCATTTTTATCACATGGAATTTCTATTTTGTGTTCATTGAAGGATTTCTTTTAGCCATACTTTAACATTAATTTTTATCATATATTATTCTTTTATATCTACTAGGAAGGAGAATGCAAATAAAGAAGTTTGGTTTAGATATACCTAATATTTCTTTCCAGTGTTTTTAAAAAATGTCGAATCATCAATGTTTTGGTTTTCCCACAAAATGTTGTCTTCTTTCTCAAGAGCAGTGATTCAACATTTCTTGAAAAATCTTCCCCTTCCCCATTTGACTCAGGACCAGCTTGAGGAACCCTGAGTTATTATGTTATAACTATGTTAATAAGTTATTATTTCATTGTCAGTGAAATCTTTCTGAAGACAAGGCAAAACAGTTGATTTTTGAAAGAAGGCCTTATTATTGGTTTTTTTTCGTTAAACATGACAGTGGATTCCATTTTGATATAATTATGTAAGCATGGAATATATATTATTCTAATTAGGAGCCCATTCTTATGGATATACTATGGTGACATTTGTGGATGTGCAGTATGGTGAGATTCACTGTGGTGTATTCATATGTGTACACAGAAAAGTTATGTCGGATTAATTCCACTGTCTTTACTTTTCTATCCCCCCTCCCTTCTTCCCTTAATTCCCCTTTGTCTAATCCACTGAACTTCTATTCCCCCTCCACCTTATTGTGGGTTAGTTTATACTATACATATCAGAGAAAGGATTCAACCTTTGTTTTTTCAAGATTGGCTTATTTCACATAGCATGATAGTCTCCAGATCCATTCATCCATTACTGGTGTATGTCAAAAAGTCACTCTTTTTTATGACTGATTAATATTCCATTGCGTATACATACTACATTTTCTTTATGCATTCATCTGTTGAAAAGCACCTAGTTTGGCGTCATAGCTTAGCTATTGTGAATTGAGCTGCTGTAAACATTGATGTGACTGTGTCATTGTAGTATGCTGATTTTAAATCCTTTGGATATAAACTAAGAAGTGGGCCACAGTTTACCTACCCTGTACCCAACTAATTTGAAGTACTGACTCTAAGAATGGCTATGATCAAGTTTGTGCCATGGGTAGGTAGTGGCAACTACATTGTCCCTGTGCCCTATGAAGGTTTTAAGATGGATTCCAATTTCAGAGATATTAAATGTTAAAAACATTCATCTTAGAATTGATGAAATATGGTATGTGCAATATATTTCATATAATCCCCAAATGCTTGTCACCTCTCCCATGCTTATGGACTTTAAAATTTCACTGAGACTTACCTGATGGCTCACCTCATATACCTTGGTTTTAGTGTAGGATGGTATAAAAGCAACACTCCCAACTTTCTTCTTCCACTCACTCCAGTTTAGAGCCATAACTGTGCTTTTGTCCACAACATGTCAATCTTGAATGTGCACATGGATCATCTAGGAATCTTGTTTACATGTAGATCCTGATGCAATAGGTCTGAGAAGAGCCCTGAGAGACTGTAGGTCTAGAAAGTTTGCAGGTGCTGCCCACACTGCTAGTCTGCATCTTGAGTAGCTGAACTTTCATACATGTAAGGACACAGCATGTTGTATAAGAAATTCATAACCTCTCTGGGATGCATAGATATTTTAGTTTTTCTTCCATCAAATCACTTGGATGAAAACCTATGTGTTGCAAATGTCTTTGTATTGGGTAAATAGAAAATTTTCTTAGGATGAAAAAGGAAAAGAATAATTTTGGTCTTATAATACAGGGACAGGAATTTCCTCCTCTTAATTTGTTTTCTGAGAGATTTGTTCATTTCATTTTTCTTTTCTTTCCTCCTCAAAAAACTTGGGAAACTTGAATTTACTAGGAAATCTGCATGTAATTGCAGATTAATAACCTACTCATTAATACCACATTAGTTCATCATGATTAATAGTATCTATGTGAATGCCTAATGAATTAGCAATGATGGACTATTTGCTTTAAAGTGTCAAGAGAACATTGTAAAAAGGCACTACCTGTAACAGAAAATTAATTATATGCTGGTTGGATAATAGCTTGTCACAAATAAGATATGTTTGTTTGGAAAGCCTCATTGGTGTTGATATTTGAACAGTGGGAGGTACTTTTAAAACATTCATGAACCTTTTAATTTATAAAATGAGAAGGGAATTTTATATCCATGAGCAGTTATGATGGGTGTGGGATCTGATATTTGTGAAATGTGCAAATGTACTCACAAATTTTCTTGCTAAACAGAGACTTCCTATAGTGGCTGTTTTGATTAAGTTCCAAATTGTACTGCTTCTGCTACCTGCTGGTCTGTTCTGAATTCATAAATTCACTTCCCTAAGAACCAAGCATTTCCCGATACTAATTTTATTTCTTTTGAGAATCATTTGTTTTCGCCATCGTTCTTCAGTCTAACTCTGTGACATGGGCAACCATCCGTGTTTATTTCTGTCTTTGTCCTACATCTGAGGAAGCGAAGGTCAAGGAAATTATGTGACGTGCCCGAACCAATCCAGCCATATAATTTGTCCCCCACAGATTATGGGTCTACCATTCAGATGTCTCCAATTTTAACCCAGGCGGAAAGAGCTGTAGGAGCTGAGGCCCTGTCCACCTGGTGCCTTTGAGGAAACCCAAGAAGCCCAGTGTGAATGGAGCTCCTAGTTGGAAGGGAAGAGGGTCAAAAGACAAAACCGAAGACCTAAGCAGTAGTCAGAGCACACAGACCTTATAGGCTGTGTGAAGATTTTAAACTCTATCCTAAGGCAAAGGAAGCCATTTGTAAATGTCATGTCAAGGGACACAATGAGTGATGCATTTTGCCACAGCATGCTGACTGCCTGTGGAGAATGGCTTGGAGGCAGTGGTTGATTTATTGCAGACCAGTTCAACAGGCCCCACCATACCCATTTGTTTTCTGCCTTGGCATCCAAACACAGGTAAAGTTTATCTTCCTTATGGCAGAAAACTCCAAAGCATTATTAGTTATCCTTTTCTCTGTTTTCTTCTTAGGTCAGCAGGAAGGGTCAGTGTCTCTTTTCTGTTGCCCCTTGTTTCTTTAAACTCAGGAAATTCATGCACATCTATTCATGGAGCAGAGTCTGCCAGGCAAGCCATGGCTATAGCTGGTGGGCATGCTAGTTCACTCTTGCCCTCCCAGCCTTTTTGCCCCTTTGGGTTCACTGTGTGCCAAAGGTTCTATTGCTTCCTCTCTTTGAGGGGAGAGGATTCTGCGTAGAAAAGCAAAGAGAGCCTCGCCCCTAATCCCCCACTGTCAGAAACCTAATTCTAGAGGGATAGTCTCCCTCTACCACACATTATGGTTTGAACAGCCAAGAATAGAAATCTTCCATCTCTCACCTCCTCATAGAAGGTGGGAGTGAAAACAGGGGTTAGTTGGGAAGTGGCTTTTTAAACCTATGTTTACAGTGTTTTGATGCTGTTTTCATAAATGAGGGAGGAATGATGAAGTCAGGAGCTCAGATTTTTTAGGATTTCATGGATGCAATGTTTATCCCACTCTTCCTCCCCTCAGGGTGTGGTATAAGCCGGAATTGAAAATAGATGCCCTGTGTTCTTTTATTTTCCTGGCGTAGTGCAGACTCCCCCTGCCTCCTTGAACCAGATAATCAACCCTTAACTTGTACCCCTATTGCATTTCCCTTTTAAAAAAGGAACTTTTTAAAGCCGGGTTGGCAGAACTGAGGAAGTCACTTAGATCTAAATGGGCCCAATACGAGGAAAGTGTCTCCAAAATAAAATGAAGTATTTAGAGCCCTTATTAAAGAATGTTGATACTGAATTAAAATGGAGTTATAGGGGAGGAAATGAATAAAGAAAGGCCAAAAGCTCCTTACATGATTTGGGGTGGGGTAGGAATAATGGAAGAGGAAATCTAGGCTAGTACTATTTCTTAAAATTCTAGTCAATCAAAAGACTGGTGAATGCTGATGGTTTCAAGTAGTGGTTCTTAAAGTGTATTCCCTGGACCTGTAGCATCAGCATTTCCTGGGAGTTTATTAGAAATGCAAAATCTAGGGCCCTATCCCAAACCTACTGAATCAGACACTGTGCAAGAAAGACCCAGCCATCTAGGTTTTGAACAAGCTTTCCTGATGATTCTGATGCCTAAAAGTTTGGAAACCATTGACATAGACTAGAACATAATGTGAAGTGAAGCCTTGAGAATCAACTAATTTTGAAGCTAAAGCTCCAACCTTACCAGGCTTCCCACCTCTGACTAGATGCCTCAGGAGAATGTGTCCCTGGTCACAGGATGACAGGGCAAAGAGGATAAGAGGATTTGGTACAAAGTCATTCCATTGTTGCAAAAACAAGACTTGATATAATCAAAGAAGGCCTTTCCTTTTTCCAGTTAGGGCTGAGTGATCTGTCAAGAAATTCCATGAGGGATTCCTTCCTCTGGTTTAGCCATTGGGGATCTTGTTCTTTCACAGGAAAGCAATTGGTGGAATTTTACTGGGTATCTGGTGGTCAAATGAGCAGGAGTTAGAGATCTGAGTACAGATCCAGGCTCTAACTTTTACCAGCTGAGTTTCCTTGGATAAGGTTTTACAGTTTTGCTTTTATCTATAGAGGGGGGTTAACAATATATACCTCTTAGGGTTGCTGGGGAGGTTAAATGAAGTCATGTTCAATGTGCTTAATATATGAATGCTACCATGACTGGATCCTTGGATGTATCGGGATTGCTCAGGAAGAAACATTGCAAGGAATATATAACCAGATGTGGCCCTTGCATTGTAGTATTAAGATGGTTGAAATAGGAGGCAGGAAGAAAAGATAGTTGGAATTTTTACTATAGGAAAAAACTGAAGATGGATTTTAATGACTTCAATTTAGGCACAGACTGTACATTGAAATATCTCTTAAAATACAGATTATCTAAATAGGAAAGCTATTTTTCTGAGTTAAAAGTTCATTGCTGCTCAATTCACCATAGCCAGATTGTGGAACCAACCTAGATGCCCTTCAGTTGATGAATGGATAAAGAAACTGTGGCATATTTATACAATGGAATATTACTCCGCAATGAAGAATGATAAAATTATGGCATTTGTAGGCAAATGGTCGAAATTGGAGAATATCATGCTAAGTGAGATAAGCCAATCTCAAAAAACTAAAGGACGAATGATCTCGCTGATAAGCGGATGAGGACATATAATGGGGGTGGGAGGGGTTAGCATTAGGTTTAGGGTTAGGTTTAGAGTTAGGCTAAGGAGAGCGGTAAGAATGAAGGAAAGAAGGACTGTATAAAGGGAAAAGGGTGGGAGGGGTGGGGAGGAAGGGAAAAAAAAGAAACATCATTACCCTATGTAAACGTAAAAAAATAAATTAAAAAAATATCATATTAGCATATTAATTGTAATGCTTTGCTATCAAAGAGCAATGCTAAAATTTAAGTGTAACCTTGATAAGTGTAATCCTTATAAATTAATTCACTTAAGTGAACATAATAAAAGAGTTACTTTCCATTAGACTTTTGTAGTATCTGGCAGTTTTATAAAATTGATTTTATTGTGGACAAGAGGCCTTTTGTGTTAAAAGGAGGGTATTTTTGTGTTATTTGGTAACCCACGATTTAGACTGATAGAGTTAGAGGTTTTTAATTCCCTGAATATCATCTCTGCCCCTCTTTCTTAAGCTGAGGCTAACCAATAATTATCATTTATAAGATGTTCATAAAAAATGAACAGAGAAAATAATTCTGACAGTTTCTCTCTCTGTATTTAGGTGGGAGTTTTCTAGAAGAATGAGAAATAATCAGTTCTTATTGTCTTTTCAGTATGTCAAACAGACTCAGTTAATCCCATGCTTGACTGACTGTGGGGCTGAGAACTGTAAAGCTGAGTGTCACACAATTTGTGAAAAAAATATGAGGGCTATGGGATTCAGAGACCATGACTTAGTTAACTTGAATTTTATATTTTAATGGGAATAACAACGGGCTTTGCAAGCTGATTTAGAGTCTCCAGATTTAACTGCATAAGGGTTTAATACCCATGCAGTGTGAGTTAGAAAAATGAAAAATTTTAGTACGGTAAATAAACCCTGCAGCCTGGAAACCAAATTGAAGTCTGCAGCCTAGAAAATCAACAAAGACTAAAAATAGTAAGATTAGAGGTGACATTCAACCATGGACCATCCAAAGGTGGTTTTTAAGTACCACCAAAGGAGAAAACAGGCCATGCTATGATAAGCTTTCAAAAATATATAGGTCTAGAGAACATTCTGTTCATTATATAGGTATGGAAGCTTAAAATACAGATTTTGTGTTCAAAAGTTTTGATTTCCCATGTTCTTTCTTTCAGTAGAATTTAGAATCCCTTTGATTTCCAAAGGAGAAGATTTGGCACAATTTATATGAAATTGAGAATTTACCTTGGTGATATTGATATGAAGGTTTTAGGATGCAGTTGCTGTTTCCATTAAGCAAAAACAGAAAACGTCTCCAGCATCCATTGGTCTCTTAGCAGACAGCCAGAGGATTCCCTTTAGAGCAGGCACAGAAATATTGCAGGATCAGGAGAAAGAACACAAAGGAGGAAACTTTGTAAGACTTTCTATGTGTTCAAACCACCTCATTCACATTGTCAGCTTAACTCCAAGTTTCTTGGTAGAATTTTGCTCATCTCCTAAAACTGCACATGTGGAATTTTTAAAAATAATAATAGGCAATTTCAACATATTGCATAAATATCAAATGACTGGCCTGAGGTGCATGCACATGATTATTATTGAACTCATGACAAATCAGGACACTGTAAAGTCCTCAGGAGTCTCAGCCTTGGAATTTTCTTTTCATCTTTTAGAGTGCTCAATAAATGCCCTGTCTCAGCAGGAAGAGTGAATTAAGGGAGTAGGACTGACAGTTTTCTCAGGACTGTTGAGTGTAAAGGAAGTAGAATGCTAAGGATCCCCCAACCTCAGTATAGAAGAGCAGGGCATTGGGAACGGATGATTCAGATGAGACAATTGGTAAAATTAAACTTGGGTGTCCTAAGAACTGGTGTTCATAAAAACAGATGAAGTCTTGGATATCATTGCATCTTGTAGATACTAGAATGTGAAAAAAGGAGATTATAATGTTAGCATGCTAAGGATAATACTGCTTGTAAAATGAAATATTAAAATAGTCAGTCTGGCTTCTCAGGTTTCTTTTCAGTTGGATGAAAAATTCTCTTTCTGACTTTCCTTGTCAGGAATTCAGCTTAGTAAACATTTACTGTGCACCAATCATTGTCGAGTACTAGGCCATGGTCTTCAAAGATGAGCATGGCCCAGCCTCTGCTCAAAAATGTACTCTGTTTAATAGAGAATAGCCATTGTTAATGCCAGTTTTTCACAACAGAACTTTTTTTTTTTTTTTTTTTTTGTGGTGCTGGGGATTGAACCCAGGGCCTTGTGCTTGCAAGGCAAGCACTCTACCAACTGAACTATATCCCCAGCTCTACCAGAATATTCTTTGGTGATATTATTTGATATGCAATGACCAAAAATACAATCTTTATTAAAATCCTCACATCCTCCATTCCCTATGAGGACAGTTGTGTATTATAAAGGCAGGGCTGTTTAAATTATGTGCGAAAAGAAATTCCAGATGGACTGTAGATCTGAAATGTAAACTATCTTCATGACTTTGGGGTAAGCAAAGATTTTTAAAATAGGACACAAAATATAGTAACCATGAGGGCAAAAGACGGACAAGTTGGACTACATTTAAAGAAAGAATTTCAGTTCATCACAAGATACCATCAAGAAAATGAGTTATAATAGAATGGGAAAAGATTTTTCAATACAAATGTCCTCCTACACAGAGTGGCAGCACCTTGAGCTAGTGTAAGGTCTTTGGTCACCAATATCCTGAGAAGGAAGGAGAAAAAGAGAAATAGTTAAGGAGGAAGTACTAGAAACAAATTTGATTACTTTCCAATTTTGTGTGTAGTTAACTTGGCCCATAAGTCTATTTAAACCACCACTTATTTTAAGATAAAGGCTTCCTATGCATTAAATTTTTAAAATCCTCACCAAAACCTAGTAGGTATGTTCTGTAATTCAAATTTACATATGAAGAAACCAAGGCTTAGGGAGATAAAATACCTTGCTCATTTTCCAGCTGCAGCTGGAACTCAAGTCTCTGTGATTTGAAAGTCCATCCTCTTGGCATGTTTTTATGCTGCCTTATATTTTTGAGACCAATTTTATTTGATAGAGCATAATGAGGAAAAGAAAAATAATATATGCAATGTTCAAATTTTATGTTCAGAAGGACTTCTCCAACCAGTTCTTTTCTATTGTAATATGGTAAGGACTCAGGGGGTATGTTGAGAGATCCTCCATGAAATGACACAGGCTAGGTTGGAAATGTCCCTGTTTGGGTGACCCATGAGCCCTTTGCAACACTTTAGGGACATTTTAATTCCTCAAGTAATTGCCTATGATAGGCAGGCTTTGTTTTCTGCTTATTAATGATTCTCCAGGCTAGATTTTATTCCTCTTACCACTAATTCATATGCAGAGATATATAAAATGAATGCTGCCAACTGATTGCCACATTACTGTCTGCATATCAATGTTCCCCTGCCTGCTTGGATACAGAGAGAAAGAAAGGAGAAGGGAAGGAAAAGGGTATGACAAGGAACCTGTGATAGCTGAATCTGTTTTAAAAGCCAAATTCTGGCATGGGATCCAGAATTTTGCCATGCATTAATTATTGGTACTTATGCATGGTTGGGATTTGGGGATTGCCCTACCTAGCATATGTGTGTCCTCTTTTTCTCTTTTTGTGATACATGGCATGCCTTGAAAGCATACTCAGGTAAATTTAATAATTTTAGTTCTTTTTGTTACCATGATTTGTTTTGGGTCCTCAGAACACTCATGTTTATAGCCTGTGGAATGTTTATAGCATCAGAAAATGATCACAACCCTAAATGAAATTTGGATTACTTACTTGCAAATGTGTCTCCTCAATAGTCTAATGATGGTAATGATCATGTAAGCAATATGGTGGAAAGGCACATGATCTGATTTAAATGGAAATATATGTGGATATGATTTTAGAGCTTTTTGTTTACTAAAAAATGATCCTTTCTTTATCCTCCGGGCTTGTTTTGCACTTTTATTGCTATGACAATATATAAGAAAGAAACACCAAACAAGCTGAAATAATTGAAAACGCCCACATCTAACCCAACTTAATTTATTTTGCTGGAATCTGTTTAGTTATATGAACTTGTTTTACATACAGGTGCTTATTAAAAAACTGGACAGGAGCTGTGGATTGCATTTTTTGAAAAGTAGTTTGAAGTTCTAGTTTAGAAATAGATTCCTCTTTGGGGAATATGTAATTATTTATTAATATGATTAGCAATGTACATTGTGTTTTGAAGCTATTCAGAGAACTGTAGGAACATCTGTTGTACTGTGATTTTGGAGGCTGTTAGGTTGTTTCCCCAAATGCCTTGACAACAGCAGTTTGACATAGTTGGAATAGGTAGTGCCACAGTGCTGCAGTCTCCATAGGGATTTTTCAGCTTGGTGTCATGTTGAGAAATTGATACTCTCAAGTAAGTCTGAGGTGCTCTTTTTTTTTTTTTTTTTTTTTTGCTGAAGTTTGTTTTCATTGAGTCCTGCCTTTCCTCTTTCCTTATTTAATGCAATAGTGGCAACTGTCATTTCCTAGCTTCATGTAACAGTATTATTAGTGATCTTATAAATAGAAAATCATTTTCCAGGTGGGTCTGGCAGCCATTTTATACACATGGCCTCATTTAAATGGCCAAGACTTCTCATGTGTAAATAGGCGAGTTTTCAGGCAATTTGGGTAGGCTTGCCAATCTTGCCTCTCTGTTTCCTGCCTAAATAACTTCTTCCATGTCTACAGCATGTTTATGCAACACTGAATAAAACTTCTAATGGGAAATTTCTTCCAGGTGACCTCCCTGAGAGGTTGAACTGTGAAGAAATCTTAAGAAACTCGACCCTGATGAAATTGCCTCCGTTGAGAATATTACTTGGTACAGAAACAAGAGACCAAATTCAGTTATTTTTGGTTCTTGAATAAATGAATTCTGTTTCCTTTTGTGTAGGTGGCAGAAGAAATTAACCCCTGCAGAAGGTCCAGTCTCAGTTGGAAATTGAACTTCTAGTTTCTTTTGAGTTAGGACAACCTGAGAGAAGAAAATGTTAAATTGTTTTCATTTGAACCTCAAGCGATTTGGAATTGGTTTTTCTGTCTGTATGTCTTTTATAGATCTGTATTTTTCAGGGTTGTCTGTCTTTACATTTAATTTTCTGCAGACTAGGACTACGTTTAATGACCTCCAACTTGGCACCTTGTGTGGGTGGATATTAATGAATCCTCTCTTAACCTTCCCAGTACTGTTGGAGAAATCAATCAGTAGAAGGCGTGACTCTGAGGCCATACAGAAAGCCAAAATCCTTTATTCATCCTGCATGAATGAGAGTGAGTAATAAAATAAATAAAATATTTACCACCCTTCTCCTTCAGAATTATACTAATGTTTAAAGATATTGTTTAAGGAAAAAAACCAAAAATTCTATTAATATTTGAAGGCATTGTTTAAGGAAAGGAGCAATTCTCAGACTGAATTTTGTAGCCTTTCTTAGTTAATCTTCTGTGTCTGTCTTGATGGAGAAAATAATCTTGTTTTGATGATTTGGATTATTTGTGCATCAGTTACCCTATGAAAAACTTAGGGCAGCAAGGCAAACTTCACTGTACCTGTTACAAAAACCAGAATCCAGTGGCCAGGCTACTTCTGGCCTGAGAAAGAGACTGGGAGAAAATATACTTGAAAGAATTGGTATATTTCATAGGGCATGCTGGAATCTAGAGAAATCCAGATTCCCAGGTGTGCCAGGCTTCTTTTTTAGCTTAAGCAGCATCTTTGTTGTGTGACTCAGACCTGTCTCTCAATGTCTTGGGTATGACTGGAGTTGGAAGTCATGTTACCCATTTTTTTTTTGACTGTGTAGCTCTTTTTTTTTATTTAGCTTTTAATTTTTTACACACTGCATTTTTATTCCTTGTACACAAATGGGGTACATCATTTCGTTTCTATGGTTGTACACGATGTAGATTCATACCATTCGTGTAATCATACATGTACATAGGGCAATGATGTCTGTCTCAGTCCACCATTTTTCATACCCCTTCCCGCTCATTTCCTCCTACATATTCTAAAGTTCCCCCATTCTTCTTTCATTCCCCACCCCCCACCTCCATTATATATCATTCTCCACTTATCAGGGAAAACACTTGACCTTTGCTTTTTTGGGCCTGGCTTATTTCACTTAGCATGATATTCTCCAATTCCATCCATTTATTTGCAAATGCCATAATATTATTCTTCTTTATGGCTGAATAGTATTCCATTGTGTATATATACCGCAGTTTCTTTATCCATTCATCTGTTGAAGGGCATCTAGGTTGGTTCCACAATCTAGCTATTGTGAACTGAGCTGCTATAAACATTGATGTTGTTGTGTTACTGTAGTTTGCTGATTTTAGGTCCTTTTTGTATAAACCAAGGAGTGGGATAACTGGGTCAAAAGGTGGGTCCATTCCAACAAGTTCCTCTATTAACTTCCTGATAGTAACACGATATTTAGACAGTCACATTGTAGTGTGAGTTAGAGTTCTGTCTCTGGGGTTATGCTCAATCTAGGCTACCACTCTCACATTCTTTGTAACAACTGAATTTTCAATTTGGGGTCTTATGGGTGTTTTCTCTTGAGAAGATACATTTGCACTCTACTTTGGTAATCCAGTTTACAATTCTAACTCTCCCTTAATATCTGATCCCTTTCAGAAGCCATCGAAAAAGCAGATGCCAAACCACTGCTCCACATTCTGCGGCATTCACCTTTCCGCTGGCCTGTACTTGAAGCTAATATTGGTCCTGAAGGAGTTTGGTCAGAGAGAAAATTCAGCCTTCTGCAGACACTTGCAACATTTCGTGGTCAATACAGCAATTCTGTGTTCATCCGTTTGTATGTGTCCCCTGATGACAAGGCATCCAATGAACACATTTTGAAGGTATAGCCAGGAAGGACATTTTGTTCACTCCAAGATTAGCCTTTTAGGCTGCCTTCCTAGGGAAAGAAATTCATGCTACCTTAGTGAAATGATGAAGTAAAATTTCCGTTGAATATTAGAATGTGGAAGATTTGCAGAATGTAGATAATTAGATCTACATTAGATCCCACAAGATTTGTAGAATGTAAATCATAAACAGACATCTTTTGTCAACTTTTCAGGAAGATTGTAAATGAGTTTAAGTGTTCAATGATCTGACCCTCAGAGATCTACTCTAGACATGAATGGGGCTCCTAAATTCCAGTGGGAAGAGGGTTGTGGGTCTCCTGCTTTCATAAAAGACTTTCTGAACTCTGCTCTTTCCCTCACCTCCTCAGCCCCCTGAAAGAGAACACATGCCATGATTTCTTGTTACCCCTTTTTCTAATGTTTCATGCCTACATGCCTACTTTCTCATCGTCTAGTTCAATTCGAACCTCTCCTCCTTCCTTTCAAAAGATCAAGTAGAACTTGTTCTAAGTACCTGGTTACATTTTTCTGTTGGAAAAGTGAGCATCTCTTCTATAAAGGAGTGGGTCAGGTGGACATGCCCTAAGGTAGATCACATTGATAAGATCAGGAGGCTGTCAGAAAAATAGCAACAACAGAAGATTCATCAGTGAAAGAGATTTATAAAAATTCAGGTAACATTTTCAAATTGTTTTATGCTTCGATCTTGTTGGGCTTTTTATTTTTACTTCCACAGTTACTTTGGCTAATAGTGATGATATTATTGAACCATTGATTTTCCCCCAAATCTATCCTTTGTCAAACCAGAAAATATTAATGGTATGTTAATATTCAAATCTTAGAAGTATAAATCCACTAGAGTGTATTACCCTCATCCAATATAGGTCAGCCTTCCAAAGTCCAAATCCTGGAGTCTCTCTTTTGAGTTAGATCAGGGCGAACTTCTTTTTTTTTCCTGTAAAGGACCAGAGAGTACATATTTTAGGCTTTGCCAGCCATTTGATCTCTGTCATAACTACTCAACTCTGCCATTAAACCTAGCTGTGTGGAGGGCTAGCTCAAAGTCTATAGTTTTCTGACCTCCAGTTTAGACACTAAAAGTTTCAATGTGAATCTTTGGTCATTGAAAGAATTCCCACCTACTAAGAAAGAAGTGCTCCGTTCCAGAGACAGCTGTGTTTCTGTGTTGAGTGATGAAATGATAGCATGGTATTGAGGTATCTTCTAATGCCATCAGGATAAGATGTACTACATAAGATACAATGATAATAATGGTGATCCAAGTGACTTCTGTCCAATGTTGATAGGTTACTCATTTTTTAAACCACGTTTTAAGAATATCATCCTTAATTACAAAACTATTATAATATTTTTCCAAATACTTTCAGTGGTATTATGAAGTAAACCAGAGACTGTCTTTGAAACTTAATTGATACACTGCTGAGTGATAGAAAATCTTGAGCAACACACAGATAAATTATTGCAAATGGTAACCATTTTCCTTCTGCTGATATCTAGATCTAATCAAATAATTGAATTAATTTCTTTAAAGATTTGATTATGGAAAATAATATGCACAGAAATAAATAGAAAAGAAAAATATACTCCCATGTACCTATCAACCCAGCTTCAATACCCTCAACTGTCTGCTCTTCTTATCTAAGTCCCTTCTTTTGGGGGGGAGAGTGAATGGAACATTTTATATAATATCATTGCACCATAAATACTTCAGTGCTGATCTAATGGAATATACTCTTATCACAACCAAAAAAGTAATCATAATTTTATAATTTGATATCTAATACACAGATAATTGTCAATCTTCCTGATTGTCTCAAGCATGTCCATTTTATTTTATTTTGTAGTGCTGGTGATCAAAACCAGGACCTCAAGGATGCTATACCAGTGGGCTACGTCCCTAGCCCTCAAGCATGTCCTTAAAAAAACCCAAACCAAAACTGTTTGGTCTTTGATTTGGGTTCCAAATAAGAATCATATGTACCTTTGATTGATATGTCTATTTTAATCTATAGCAGTTCCCCTCATTTTTAAAAACTACATGTATTTGTTGAAGAAACCAGATTATTTGACCTACAAACTGTCTCACATTTTGAATTCCACTGATTTCAGGGTAATCTAATAGCTGATAAGACTAAGTTCTAGTTTATAGGGGAATCATGGCTTAAGAATTCAGGAGAAATAATAGAATTACAAGGTTACCATATTAAAAAAAAACTGATAAAAGAATGAATAGCTGCTAAAACTATTAGATAATAGTTTGGGACATTTATGACAAAGCAATCAGACTGATATCACCTGAACCCAAATATCAATTGTTAAACATGGGACAATCAAATGTTATGTCTCTCCTGATACCAGTATGAAGTGCACCCCATTTCCATTGATGTGCCAAAAGTGAAAGAAAAGAAAAAAAAATGAACTTGAATCAAATCAAGCCTCTCATTGTAGTACTAGCTTATAGAAAATATGGGGAATTGAGGAACATGTTAACAGCTTGCCTTGCACACTTAATATTCAATTACATGGGTCCTAGAAACACTCAACTGTTAGTAATAGATACTTCCCAAATGTACGGAGGCACCCGTGTACTTATTACTGCTCTTCTTTGCCAAGATGGCTGCTTGTTCCAAACTGAAGTGTTTAGCATTGCTTGGCATTTAAACACAGCACACATTTGTTCTGTCTCTGTTTGTGCCATTTTATATGAGTGAATATTCACCCATCTGAATTAACCACCTTCCCCCAAACAAAATGGATTTACAATCTTCCTAACCATGATACAGTTATAGGAAGTACAGATTTGTGTCTAGAGATGGTAGAGGAAGCTTTATTTGGAGCTCTGAATGAAACCAAATGAATCTGACCACAAAATCAATGTATTTATGGCTGCCAAAATTGTAGAATTTGTGTGTTGCTTTTTATTAGTTTTAAAAGTAGCTAAAAGTATAAAAAAATCTAATTAAATGAACATTTGCAGCTTCTCTACCCCTTTTAGGTTTTGTGGAACATTGAAGACCATGGGTATGGTAGAAATAGTAAGCTTCGGTGGTGAGAAGATTGAGGTTCTTAGGTTAACTTTATGATTTGCTCACTGAATGTCCTTGTACAAATTTCTTCACCTCTCTGAGTTTCCCTTTCCCCAAGTGTAAGGAAAGCTAAATTAGGATTTACTTTGTACTTTTGCTGTGAGGTTTAAATGACTTGAAGTTTGCAAGTTTTCACCACTGATATTGGTCCACAGTGGCTCTCATGACAAAAGGTTCCCTTCTCTTGAAGCATGACCCAGGACCATTAAAAGATTCTTCTCAATTTATGTACTTGACATGCCTCTCAGATTTCAAATCTGGTTGTGCAATTGCAATCTAATCTGATCATGAGCTCCTACCCCATCTTTTGCTAGAAAACTGAACCTCAGTCTAGGCACTCCTTACCCCCTCATAGTTGTGCCATTTCTCAACTTTCTCCTAGGAGATGGGGAGACCCTCTAGTCATCAGTGATCTGAGGAGAAACTCACTCTGGAAATAGCCCCTTCAGAGGAGCTTCTCTGATTCTGTGATCTTGGGCCTCTTCTCCCTCTAAGATATTGCTAAGTTCTATGGGGCACCAACTGGTTTCCTCTGCTCACCAGAACCACTGACTTGTTTTTCAGCTTGGAAGAATCTCATTCTGCTCTAGGAGAAATTTCCCTCACCTCTACCTCCTCCCTCAGTGCATTTAGGTTTATTTTTTCATTAAGTTCTATTTTCCCCAGTGTTCTTATCTTCTCTATTACCACAAACCACAGGGATAAGAAAAAGGTTTCCTTCTGGGCAGGAACAGCACCACAAGCATCCTGTTGGGTGAGCATATGGTACTTCTCAGTGAAGAAAAAAACATTCTTTCCAATGGGCAGATATATCCCCATCCCAAGGATGTACAGTTTGGCCCACACAATGACCCTTGGCAAAGCTCCCCTGTGACAAGATGGCACAGGATTTGTTACAGGCTTAAATAGGAGAAAGGAAATCAAAAATACAAGAAACAACAGAATCGAGTGCCCTGAAACATTATTTTGCTACATGTGTTTGGGTTTAATTCACACCAGGAGAAAGAATAAGGATTTAAGGAACAATAGAAGACTTAAAAAATGTATGTGTGATCCAGAAACAGTGGAAGACCAGTGTTGCCCTAGTATAAAACAACAAATTAAAGTCATTCTCACTCAGTGGCTTGCATTTTATTTTTAACTCAGCAAAATTCATGATGGGAAGGAGATATTCTATTGGAAATGAGGTTTTTCTAATTTCTTTGTCTTTCCTTTTCCTGCATCATAATTTGTTAGATGTTTTTGTATTATTACTCTGTCTCCTAACAGCTTATTATTATTTGAGAAAATTCATATTTTCAGCACAATATATCAACTTTATTTCTTACTTGAAAATTCAGATTAGTCTTAAATGTAAAGATTCTAAAAACCTCCAATAACAGAGTGTCCTGATGTTGGCATCTTGAAAAAGTCTTTTGCCTCAAGAGTTTGTTTCTCATGAGATTTAGTCAACTGATCTTATTCAATCTTTTGGTGTATTTAAAATGGTCTAGAAGCCCTAACAGTCTAAGGGTTTAAAAAAGATGTGGTAGCCTCACTTAAATTATCTAAACTTTTACAATAGTGGGTTTATCTTCATTTCATGAGAGAAAACATTGGCTTTCTTTATATTATCTACAGCTTTTTTTTTTCCTGTGAGACTGAAGCTCACATGTCTCCAAGTGGTTCAAATTTAATTGAAAGCCAAAGCATCTTAATCAAAATATTTTGTTTCATGATCCTGTCTTACTTAATTTTTGGAAGAAACAGTGGTATTTTGGGAATTGCAATAGGAAGAAGTCAGACTGGCTTGTGACTTCGTTGTTTCAAGCCAATTAGAGAAGGTAAAACAAATAATTTGAGGATTTTGGCAATACACAGACAAGATGGAAGTTTTGAAAGCATCTCTCCCCCCAAGAAAAGACCCAATAGCAATATTTTTCCCTGAATTTTTCATAACATCACTAACTCTTAGTTTGGCCTTTTGTTTCTTATGAAGGAGGTTTTTATGAAAAACTATAATCTTATTCAGAGTTCATGAATTCAAAAGAAAAATATTTGATATTATAGTAAGAGAAGAAACTAGAGGAAGATGGATCAAAACAATTTAAAGTCACATAAAATAATGATATGGGCATATAGGATTCAGTTTTTATTTGGATACTACTAATTTTTGAGTTATATTATTTAGACTTTGTATCTTATTAATTTGGCTTAACTTTTTAATGTGTGAACCAGATTTAAATAGGGCCAGTTTATTGTGGTTGGGATCAATTTTATTTAGTATTTAGACAGTTGTTCATATTCAAGGAAAAAACAAGCCATAGGATTTAGAGAAGTGTGTGGAAGCTTTATTAAAAATTAAGTTTTTCATACAATTAAATCTAGTTTTTGTGATCTATATGCCTGTAAATTTTGATCAATGCATAGAATCATGTAACTACCATAACAATCAATAAAGAGAGTGGTCTCATCACCCCCCAAATTATCTTCTGTTGTCCCTTTGTAGTCAACCCCTTTCTCTATCCTGAAATCCTGGTGACCTCCATTCTGTTCTCTGTCCCTATAGTTTTGCTGATTTTTTCAGAATGTAAGTGAAATTTTCCCATGTTGTTGCATGTATTAGCAGTCCATTCCTTGTTATTGCCGGGTAGTATTTCATTGTGTATCATAGTTTATCCATTCACAGGTTGAAGGACATTTGGTTTGTTTCCAGTTTTTGATGATTAAGAATACAATTACATAAACGTTTAGGGGCACAAGTTTTTATTATCTTGGGTAAACACTGAGGAGTGGGATTGATGGGTCATATGTAAATATATGTCTAACTTTATGAGAAACTCAAACTGATTTCCTCTGAAGTTAGCTGGGCGACTTTGCATTCCCACTAGCAATGTATGAATGATCCAGTTTTTCCACATCCTCCCCAGCACTCATCAGATTTAGTTTACATTTTAACAGAGGTGTGGTGGTGTTTTATTGTGGGCTTAATATACATTTTCCTAATGACTAAGGATGTTGAGCATATTTTTATGTGCTTATTTTCCATCTACGTATCTTCCTTTGTGAAGTGTGATCAGATTTTTGCCTACTTTTAAATTGAGTTGTTTTGTTATTGTTGAGTTTTGAGAAGCCTTTATATGCTATGAATACAAGTCCTTTGACATACATATTACTTTAAAATATTTATCCATTCAGTGGCTTGTCTTTTACAGGGCAAAACTTTTTAATATTGAATTCTAATTTATTAATTTTTATTTTGTGTATTATGATTTCATTGTTATGTCTCAAGGTCACAAACATTTCCTCTCTATTTTCTTCTAGAATTTTTATAGTGTTAGGTTTTACATTTAGGTGTGTGATCCATTTTCAGGTAATTTTTGTACAAAGTATGAGGTATAGTTCCAGGTTCAGTTGTTTTACATACAGATGTCCAGTTTTTATAGCATGCACTTTGAAAAAACAGTTCTTTCTTTTGACTGGATTTATGGTGCTATAAGTTTTATTTCAAGACTTTATATTATACTCTATCATAATATTTCTACTTATTTACTTGTATGAATTTTGTATTTTTGTTATCTATCCCTAACTTTGCAGAGCGGGTCTAAAATTTGCGAATATTTTTCAAAATTATTATTTGATTCCTTTAGGAAAAAATTATTTTAGAGGTAGGGAAGTGGAAGTTCTGATTAATCAACTCCATCCACATTGGCATTTGCAAATTACTAAAGAAATGAGGATAATAGATCTGGTAACAGAAGACACTTTTACTCTGAGCTCTGCCCAATCATGTTACCTTGGGAAAGTCATATCAATTATTTGGCTTTTGTCCCCCACCCCCATCAAAGCAGATGATCTCTAAGATCTATTCTAACTCAAATAGCTTTGGTACTATTCAGTGTTGATAGAAACTCAAAAGGACTACAAACCATGACTCAGGAAAGCAGTGTCAGGTCTCTGACACTTAAGATCCACCATTACCAAAGTGCCTATTTTCATGTAGCTCTGAGTGGGAATAAATTCTTTTTAGTAATGGTGACACAGGTTCAAACTATGGCTGCAATGAGACGATCTCATGACTATTGTTAACATGGTACAGAGAATCTGCAGTGCCAGTAGAATGTTTTCTGGTTTTGTTTTAACAGCTGGACCAAGCAACACTCTCCTTAGCTGTGAGGGAAGACTACCTTGACAACAGTACAGAAGCCAAATCAGTAAGTTTTACTCATATTCAACCCTGTCAAGCTGCTGTCAGGTTAATATTTTGTTCTAAGATTCCTGCTTCTTCATCAGAAATAGGTAGTACTGCTATTCACTACCATTTTTCCCAACATAGGAGGCAAAGGCCTTTTATTCAGGCAGATAAATTCCTCCCTGTCTTCTGGAAGTCTGGGTGTCAGGGTTTACAAATTCCCCTACTCACTGCCCTCATGATTTAGGTAGGGAGACAGCACACGTAAGTGACATAACCAAGAAACAAGCTTGCAGTCTTTCCTCAGAAGTGCAGAGTGTCCCCGCGTGAAGTGTGGGGACAGACACCTGGAAGACCAATGGTTCTCATACTGTACTATTTAAGAAGCACCCAAGAAGCTTCTATTATGTGCCAAGTCCTAGAGAGTCTGATTTAATAGAGTTGAGGTGGAGTCTGGGAATCTGTAGTTTTAACAGGTGCCCCAGGTTACAGAAAGGATCAATGAGATTAGACTTCTTATCCTGTCTGGGAAACCTAATAGTTTCCTGGAGATTGGAAAGAGCTGGTCCATTTCTGACCTTTTTAATTCGTTTTGGAAACTTTATCAAACTTCCCAAAGAGCTTCAGACCTTTATCTCCTGGATCTGTACTGATACTAGCCTCTATCTGGAGAAGGCTCTGGAGGGCAGGAAACTAGCCAAGACCCTAGGCAACTTTCTGGCTGAAGATATTCATTAAAGGAAATTAGCAAATTGTCTTTTACAAAGTAGATAGAATGCACTTTTACCAACTTGGGAGTGCCTCTGTTTCTGCTGGGTTCTCAGCAACCAGGCTTGAAATCATCTCTTCCTTCTATAAAAAATGTCAAGTCCAAGTAATTCCACCTTCGAAATATCTCTTCGAGCCACTTGGTCTTTTCTTTCTATCCTTACTGCCATGGGTCCGATTCTTGTTCACCTTTGCCTTGTCTACAGCATGCAACCTTTTAGCTGGTCCTTCCTCCTTTTCTTTCCACTTATTTCTTAGCACCACTGGACAAACTCTGTTCTTACAGCACTGCTCCCACAATGCCTTTGCTTTGAAAATAGACTCTAAATTCCTTTGAAGGAGTTCAAGGCTTCTTCATGGTTAATCCTAACCCACCTTTCCTTCCTGACTCATCTACTTTTGTTTTTCCCTCAACCAAATCAACTTGTCCTCCTCACTACTCCAAACCTGTATCCCTCAAATTCTTATCCCCAATCTCCCACACAAGAATCTTTCTCCAGTTCTTGAGTTTCCAAACATGAAACTTTGTTAAGAAATTTCTTTGGTCCCACTAATGTTACTGTTAGTAATGACACCTTTACCTTCCTCACTGGATCACACATTGAGAACCAAACTTGAGCATTATTTAGTTTTTCATCTGCATCACCTTTCCCCACAGACTGTCTAGCAAGTCACCTTGCATACGTGTTGAGTAGTTTGAATTTTTTTTCTCAAATGAACTAGGAATGGCAAAACATTCTTTCTAATTAAGACTGTTTGCAAAACTTGCTTACTGATTCGATCAGTGTTTATTAATGACTCACTATGTGCCAAGCACTGTATAGGGCCTGAGGTCATACACATGGAAAGAATAGCTTACAGAGTCCAGGTGTAAATTAGGGAGGAAATTCCATATTTGCTATTTGGTAGGTTTCTCTCCATCATTTCTCCCTACTCTCCTATCTTTTCCTCCTGAGCCACAGGGAACTTTTTGGAAACTGTACAAAAGTGAAAAGACATAGGACCTTAATAACTGCAGTCATCTTTCATTTTTTAGTATGAAGGTGGATAAATTGAGCTGAAAGAGAATAAATCACACTTCCCACCAGTGTTTATGGATAAGGCCTCCTGCTTTTGGAAACAGTTGTTTCCCTTTATTTTATTAAAGCTTCACTTGCATGAAAAGAGGACAGTTGACCATTAGCTTTCTATTCTGGGCTCATTTGGAGATGTTGCATGTGTCCATAATATTGTAAGTTACTGGAAGCCCAGTTCTCTTGATGCTTGATAGATGGGTATCTCTGTCTCTCATGGAAACAGTCTCACAAACCCATCATTTTTTTTCTCCCAAAGTGGTAGGTGGGTGGCTGGTGTTACATAATGCCTGTACCACACTTTGAGCACAGAGTGAAAGTGAAGGCATTTATTTCTACCTGCTATTTCTGCTTTTCTGAAACATATTCCCTACTAAGCTGTTGTCATGGTCACTTGCTTTTTTATCTCTTACAGTATCGGGATGCCCTTTATAGGTTCATGGTGGACACTGCCGTGCTTTTAGGAGCTAACAGCTCCCGAGCAGAGCATGACATGAAGTCAGTGCTTAGATTAGAAATTAAGATAGCTGAGGTGAGTATTAATTGAAAATATTTTATTCATGTCCTTTTCCTTAAAGTCAGTATATCTTGAATGAAAATACACATTGCAATAAAGTAACAACCTTCTGTGTCATTGCTCTTTGGGTCCAAAGTAGAACTACAGCATCCCCTCTGAGAAGTAAGAAGAAGAAACATGACAAGAAGAAGAGCTCTTCATTCCTTCCACTTCCCTTGTTTAAACCCATCCAATGTCTCTGTGCTACTCAGCTGTGGCCAGAGAAAAACAGCAGAAAGACCTGACTTTTCCTAAAGAATCTTTTGTGTGGCCTGAATAGAATATAGATGTTTAATAACTCTTTATTAATTCAATTGAATGGAAGATTACTTTTACTGTGTAAAGTGGGGACTGAACCCAGGGCCTCATGCATACTATTGAGTCAAACCTCAATTCTGGAAGGTTACTTTTAATCCAGTCTGTGTTTTTTGGACTAAGATTATTCTCCTTTATTTTACCTTAGAAAAATTTGAGTGTTAGCTCTTACATTAACATCTTGATCTATTTTGAATTAAATTTAGAATATGGTATAGAGGTAAAGATTGAGTTTCATTTTTTTAAGAATTTTTAAATTTGTTCTAATTAGTTATACATGACAGTAGAATGCATTTTGACACATCATACATAAATGGAGTATAACTTCTCATTCTTCTGGTTGTACATGATGTGGAATTACACTGGTCATGTAATTATATATGTACATAGAGTAATAATGTTTGATTCATTCTACTATCATTCCTACCCCCATACCCTTCCCCTTTTTATGCAATTCCTACTGAGTAAGTCTGATACAAGATCTGGGCTTAGGGAAGTCTGTTTACCAATGAATGTTATTGTGTCATAAACTGTGTTCCAATCAAGTCTACTTAAATTCTTTTAGGCTCGGGGTAGAGACAAAATAGCATGAAAACAAACTCGTGGGAAAATAATGAGAAATCTTGAATGGTTTTCTTTGTTTGTAAAACAACTTGTTTCTAGAAGAACCAAAGTATGAAAGCCCTGTATGTTCACAGGTTCAGAGAAAACAAATATAGTGGTATCTGCTTGTGGGGAAATCTTGTAGTGAAAACAAACAAACTTGTACCAAGAAACTTTTGCATATGGGTTCATGGTCTTTTATAATGAACCTTGGTAAAAAAAACCTGAGGCAAATAGGAGTGTAAATGTTTATTGGGTTCCTGTTTGGCAAGGGTAATGGTGGTATGTTGAGGTATGGAGTAGGGGTGAAGAATGAAGGTCGGGGGGAATGAGGCCCTCTTCCTGCTGTGATGATGGTCATATTCACCTCTCTCCCAACTACTACCTGCAATACAAAAGTCATGCCTACATGTCACCTTTGAATACTGTGAATCCTGCCACAGGTATTTTGAAGTCCACAACTGTGTGTCTAAGTTGTATATGCAGGTTGTCTGAATTGCCTTCTCAGGCCCAGAGATATGCTTTGGACTGAAGCTCTGATAAAACAGGGAAGGTCAGGGAGTTGGACCAAGAAGAGAAATAAGAGCAGCTGCTCTGAGGCAAGACTGGGAATTGTTAAGAGGCTCAATTACGTGACAAATTCATTATGTGGAGGGGAGTAGCTGGCATAGAGCTGAAAACAGCTCTGAGGCCAGAAGACTCCAACCTGGGGCTCTGAGCCTGAGTTGAGGCAGGAGGGGGAGGCATGGATGGAAGAGGATATGGACATTCTTAGAGGCAATGATTCACATACAGCCAGGGAGCTGGAAGGTACATAGTCTTTCCTGTGGAGGGGAAGGAGGGAGACACTAAAAGCACTGGAGCATTTAGAACAGAGAGGGCAACTGTCTTCCACTCAGTCCTCTATTATTTTGCCTTACAAAATCCATGGTGTGTAGATTGTTTGCCCATTAGGAATGCTCCCCTCTTTGTCCATGCTTCAGGTCACCAGATGCATTCAACATTAGTGGGATACATAGTCTTAGGGAAACTTCTGAGGCTGGGGAGGCAGGACAACCCAGTCAAGCCCAAATAAGTCCTTATAAAGCAGCAATGATAGTGTGCATTTAGGGGCTGAGGATATGGCTCAGTGGTACAGTACTCATCTAGCATGCTTGAGGCTCTGGGTTTATTCCCCACTACTACAAAAACAAAACAAAAAAGAAAGTGTACATTTACCTAATCCCATATAGAGACTGTGCACAAGGAGAGGACTTGTTGATGGAGTGGCCCTTGTGATCAGAACAAGTAGAGTTTAATTGAAAATGATTGTTAGACAAAACGAATCTTGTGCAAAATCTTGAATCATAGTCCAAAATGTGGAGGGGTAACAGTGGATAGGGAATGCAAGGGTAAGAGAGTTGACTGTCCTGCAAGGGAATTAAATGATAGGAAGCCTTAAAGCATGGGGCATGAGTGGTGCCTGCCTATAATCCCAGTGACCTGGGAGGCTGAGGCAGGATGATTGTAAGTTGGAGGCCAACCTCAGCAACTGAGTGAGACCCTTTCTTAAAATAAAAAGTACTAGGGATGTAGCTTAGGACAGAGTACCCCTGAGTTTAATCTCCAGTACCCAAAACAAATAAATAAAAAATAAAAAGAATGGGGGATGTAGCTCAGTGACAAAGCACCACTTGGTTCAACCCCCAGGACCAAGAAGATGAAGAAAACTTTGTTTTTTTTAAAAAAGAAAGCCTTGAAGCAAAATCGTGATGTGATTCAGGGTTAGGTATGGTTCTGACAATAGAAGTGATTAAGATGTCCCTTGAAGAAGGTAAACATTGTTACTGTTCTTAGAATAAGTTAAACATAGCAGAGGCTAAAAGTTTAGATTTGGTGTTGGCCAAATGGCCAAGAGTATGAGTATTGGGTGTGGAAAGAGTATGGAGAGTCAGGGCCACAGATGCAGGTCTGGAAATGTGTATGGGGTGGTAATGGAATCAATACCCCAGCAAAGGGGCTAAGGGAATCTCAAGGTGAAAGAAACAAGAGGAGAAAATAAGAGAAGGAATTATTGACCAAATGATCATGGGTAGCAGTGGTATCCAGATTGCCTAGTGTTGTCAGTGAAAATTTGTCCCTATAGATAAAATGGTGATCTCTGGCTCATAAAATACTGAGATCATTATCTGGAGACCACAGGTAAAGGTGGAATGTTTGCCTCAACTGTCCAACTTCAGTTTGGCTATCAAAACCAAGCCAGTAATGGATTTGTCCTTCCAAATTGTAGAGGAGGAGGAGATTCTGAGAAGTTGTTTTTGTACTGAGGGAAATACTTTACACTGAAAAGGGCTGTAAGTTTCTTTTAATTTTCTTAATCCTGCCTAAGATGTTGTCTTTTTATTTTTTCCTCTCAGCTGGGAACCACACCAAAATCTTGAAAAACTTAATAATACTATACAGATGTTTTGGCATATATAGAAAGTAGTCAGGCAGTAAGAAAGGGTTCATTTGAAACAAAAATAACCAGTGTCTTTCTGACAGATAATGATTCCACATGAAAACCGAACCAGTGAAGCCATGTACAACAAAATGAACATTTCCGAACTGAGTGCCATGATCCCCCAGGTTGGTGAAAACTATCCAGGAAATTTTCTCTTAACCAGTCACTTTACAAGTGATTGTATTTCATCTGTGTGTAAATTTTTGCCTTTTAAATCTTACCATCAGTCTTTTTGGTTATCATCATCTTTGTCAACTATCACATAAAATATCCCTGTGTATGCATTGGGATGCTTTCTGTTTTAGGGAACAGAAAATCTTTCTTAAACCTTAAAGTCTATTTTCTTACATGACATAAGTCTAGACATTGGTAATAGTTGGTGTTGGTTCAGGTGTTTAATAGTGTTGTCAAAGACCCAAGTTCTTTCTGTCTATTTCACTCTCCATACTGTACTGGCATTTTGACTTCATGTTTGATGACTCATGGTTGCAAAATGGCTTCCATAGTTTCATATATCATTCCATCAGGCAGGAAGAAGAGGGTTAGGTCCAGTGATGGTCATATTTGACTCTTCTTTTATCAGGGAGAGCAAAAAAGCCTTCCCAGAATATCCCTGATGTCTTCCCTTTATTTCTTATTGAATAGAATTGGGTCACATGACCACCCCTTACTGAGGAGAGGAGCTTGGGGGCTGGACACCAGACAAATGAGTAACTGGTTTTCCACTTCATTACTGGAAGCAAACAAGGGAGACACGGTTGATAAATCACTTTTAGGAGAGCAGTGTAAAACATTGAGGAGTGTTTTAGTGAAACAGTGATGCTTTGAAGAATGGAGGTGTGTTATTTTCTGTTGCTGTTTGTTTCCTCCTGTGTTAAGAAATTCTGTGCTGAGGAGGCGACCAGAAAATGTACTGAAGTGTCTATATCTTTGTGTATAGGGAGTGGCAAGACTACAGAGGTAGAGAGTGAGAGAGTGTGGTGTACAGAATGAGGGAGGGAAATGAGGGAGATAAGGAGAAGACATGGAAGGAATGCAGTATAGACTAGAGGAAGAGTCCCGGGGGCTGAGAAAGCAGGATGGATAAAGGTGAAGGAGGGAGAGGTCAAGAAGTAGAGGAGGTCCAGAGAAGCTAGGGAGCATGCTTGAGTGCATGTGCATTACTGCATGAGAGTGTTGTCCATTTGTATCCAGTACAGAAGGCAGGATTCATCTGTGATTAAGACCACAGGGCAGAATTGCAATGATTAACACTTTTATCTTCTAGATAAGTAAATGATAAGCAGTTGTGTCTTTAATTATTTGGCATAAGATTTTAAGGAATGGATTATGCTCAGCCTACTCTGTTTGCCTTTCTTGTTACTTTCTGCTTGATTTACAAAGATTTCCTTGCTCATTTTTTTTTCTCTCTCCCCTCAGTTTGACTGGCTGGGTTACATCAAGAAGGTCATTGATGTCAGACTGTATCCGCACCTGAAAGACATTGGCCCCTCCGAGAATGTGGTGGTCCGCGTCCCGCAGTACTTTAAAGATTTGTTTAGGATATTAGGCTCTGAGAGAAAGAAGTAAGAACTTTTGGGTGCACTTATGGTGGTTTTTGTTTTCTCTTTAAATTAGAAGGGCCTCCGTTCTCACATCCTTTGAAAATTGTTTTTAAGGAAACTTACAGCAAAAGACTCATAGGGAAAATCATGGTGCCCTTTGTGACAAATAGGCCCAAACCATTGTATGGTGTAATTTACTTGCTGTGATGACAAGAAATGCATGATGATTTGGCCTTTTATTTCTGGTATTTCTCCATACTTTTCTTTCTGATAGCATAAATTGTTTATTAGTTTTGGGAACTTGTTATGTAATGATTTTATTTCCTGAGATTTCTGTATGAACATATGTTTTTTTTCCCCCCCAGTTCATTCCTTGGCCTTTTGCTGCTTTTTTTACCTCCCGTTCTCTTTTTAGTAAGTCATTTTCTGGCAAGAAACGAAAGTACCTATGTTGAAAAGACATAAGACCACTTTGAGAGTTATATAAAAATTGCGCTGATGAAACAACTTCAGGAACTTGAAGGTTTCTCTTATTTTAAAGAATGTTTTAGAATTTGTAACTTTGGTAGTTTAGTGCTACAAAGAAAAGAGATTCTAAAAATTCCAGGAAAGAGAATTCTACATGTTTATTAATCCATTTGACTACAGAAAATGAATCGCGGAAGGGTCAGTAAGTTTATAAAAGCAATTTACTCAACTAATTACTGGGCCATGATTAAAAATTATATTTTCTGAGCTGGGTACATTGGTATACAGCTATAATCCTAGGAACTTGGAAGCCTGAGGCAAGAGTATTGCAAATTTGAAGTCAGCATTGGCAACTTAATGAGACCCTCAACAACTTAGTAAGACCCTTTTTCAAAAAATGAGAAGGGATTGGTGGAGTGTAACTCAGTGGTAGAGTACTCCTGGGTTAACTCCCTGGTACCAAAAACAAAATGAAACAAAACATAACATATTTTCCTATTTGGACTTGGACAAGGCTATGTTGCCAGGAATTATATTTTAAAAAGGTACCCATAAAAGTCCTACAAATGAAATGCAGCATGTATTACCCCCCTACTAAAACATTTAGATCACTATGAAGAGCTCTTGTTCTTTTTAGAATATCTTCTAAAGATAAAAGTAATCCATGTTCATTGAGGAAAATATATAGAAGAGGGAGAGAAGAAACAATAAATTCACTTTGAATTCTACCATTTAGAGATAAGTAGTGATCCTTTGAAAATTTTCTAAGTGAAAATTGAATCTAGATGTGTGTAAGTTGTAGGCAGAGCCTTCATATTCCAAATGTACTCCATGGGTCAGTAATGCCAGGAGCATCACCTTGTATCCTTGCTGAAAATATAGATTTTAGGGAACTTCTCCAAAGAGTCTGAGACAGTGGAGCTGGGGGAAGGCTAAGGAATCTGGATTTTAAACAAGCAGCCGAGGAAAGTCTTATGATTAGCTCTATTTTATGGTTGTGGGGAGGATTACTGTGCTAGAAATTTTCTTTGTAAATATGCCCTAGCTCTAAATGAAGATGGAATATTCTTTATCCGAAGTGCCTATGACCAGAAGGGTTTTAGATTTAAGATATTTTTTTCTCAAATTTTGGATTGTTTGTATATATACAATGAGATATCTTAGGGATGGGGCCCAAGTATGAACATAAAATTCCTTTACATTTTATATAATATTTAGAATGTGCCTGCATTTTGACAGCAACCCTTCACATAAGGCCAGGTGTGGAATTTTCCACTTAGGGCATCAAGTTGGTACTTAGAAAGTTTTGGATTTTGGAGCATTTAAGATTTTTGATTTTCAGATTAGTGTTGCTCAACCTATTCTACAAAATATAACCTAAATGATTTTTCTACTTATATGTATTGAGTTCCTGAGTGTAATTTAAATTTCATTGGTAATTCCCAGTGGAAGGTGGGGTTTGCCAGGCTGAAGAGTCATTGTTCAGAACCTTGCAAGTCAGTTTCTTCTAGTGTCTGTTACTGTCACTTGTAAAATAATAGCTATTTTTGGACATTCTATTAATTTTTTTTCTTTTTTTATTGTAAACAAATGGGATACATGTTGTTTCTCTGTTTGTACATGGCGTAAAGGCATACCATTTGTGTAATCATAAATTTACATAAGGTAATGATGTTTGATTCATTTTTTTCCCTTCCCCCCATCCCTCCCACCCCTCTTTTCCCTCTATACAGTCCTTCCTTCCTCCATTCTTGCCCCCCTCCCTAACCCTAACTCTAACCCTAACACTAACCCCTCCCACCCCCCATTATGTGTCATCATCCACTTATTAGAGATATCATTCGTCCTTTGGTTTTTTGAGATTAGGTTATCTCACTTAGCATGATATTCTCCAATTTCATCCATTTGCCTGCAAATGCCATAATTTTATCATTCTTTATGGCTGAGTAATATTCCATTGTATATATATACCACAGTTTCTTTATCCACTCATCAATTGAAGGACATCTAGGTTGGTTCCACAATCTGGCTATTGTGAACTGAGCAGCTATGAACATTGATGTGGCTGTATCTCTGTAATATGCTGATTTTAAGTCCTTTGGGTATAGGCCAAGGAGTGGGATAGCTGGGTCAAATGGTGGTTCCATTCCAAGTTTTCTAAGGAGTCTCCACACTGCTTTCCAGAGTGGCTGCACTAATTTGCAGCCCCACCAGCAATGTATGAGTGTACCTTTCTCCCCACATCCTCGCCAACAACTGTTGTTGCTAGTATTCTTGATAATCACCATTCTAATTGGGGTGAGATGGAATCTTAGGGTGGTTTTCATTTGCATTTCTCTTATTACTAGAGATGTTGAACATTTTTCCATGTGTTTGTTGATTGCTTGTAGATTTTCTTCTGTGAAGTGTCTATTCATTTCCTTAGCCCATTTGTCAATTGGATTATTTGCATTCTTGGTGTAGAGTTTTTTGAGTTCTTTATAGATTCTGGAGATTAGTGCTCTATCTGAAGTATGATTGGCAAAGATTTTCTCCCACTCTGTAGGCTCTCTCTTCACATTGCTGATAGTTTCCTTTGCTGAGAGAAAGCTTTTTACTTTGAATCTATCCCAGTTATTGATTCTTGCTTTTATTTCTTGTGCTATGGGAGTCCTGTTGAGGAAGTCTGATCCTAAGCCGACATGTTGAAGATCTGGACCTACTTTTTCTTCTATAAGATGCAAGGTCTCTGGTCTGATTCCGAGATCCTTAATCCATTTTGAGTTTAGTTTCATGCATGGTGAGAGATATGGGTTTGGTTTCATTCTGTTGCATATGGATTTCCAATTCTCCCAGCACCATTTGTTGAAGAGGCTATCTTTTCTCCATTGCATATTTTTGGCCCCTTTGTCTAGTATGAGAAAATTGTATTTATTTGGGTTTGTGTCCGTGTCCTCTATTCTGTACCATTGATCCACCTTTCTATTTTGGTACCAATACCATGCCGTTTTTGTTACTATTGCTTTGTAGTAGAGTTGAAGATCTGGTATTGTGATACCCCCTGCTTCACTCTTTCTGCCAAGGATTGCTTTAGCTATTCTGGGTTTTTTATTCTTCCAGATGAATTTCATGATTGCTTGCTCTATTTCTGTAAGGTACATCATTGGGATTTTAATTGGGATTGCATTGAATCTGTATATCACTTTTGGTAATATGGCCATTTTGACAATATTAATTCTTCCTATCCAAGAACATGGGAGATCTTTCCATCTTCTAAGGTGTTCTTTAATTTCTTTCTTTAGTGTTCTGTAGTTCTCATTGTAGAGGTCTTTCACCTCTTTTGTGAGATTGATTCCCAAGTATTTTATTTTTTTCGATGCTATTGTGAATGGGGTAGTTTTCCTAATTTCTCTTTCTGAAGATTTATCACTTATGTATAAAAATGCATTAGATTTATGAGCATTGATCTTATATCCTGCTACTTTACTGAATTCACTTATGAGTTCTAAAAGTTTTCTGGTGGAATTTCCTGGTTCCTCTAAGTATATAATCATATCATCAGCAAATAGGGATAGTTTGAGTTCTTCTTTTCCTATTCGTATCCCTTTAATTTCTTTGGTCTGTCTAATTGCTCTGGCTAGAGTTTCAAGGACGATATTGAAAAGAAGTGGTGAAAGAGGGCATCCCTGCCTTGTTCCAGTTTTTAGGGGGAATGCTTTCAGTTTTTCACCATTTAGAATGATATTAGCCATGGGCTTAGCGTAGATGGCCTTTACAATATTAAGGAATGTTCCCACTATCCCTATTTTTTCTAGTGTTTTGAGCATGAAGGGGTGCTGTATTTTATCAATGCTTTTTCTGCATCTATTGAAATAATCATGTGATTCTTGACTTTAAGTCTATTGATATGGTGAATTACATTTATTGATTTCCTGATGTTGAACCAACCTTGCATCCCTGGGATGAAACCCACTTGATCATGGTGCACTATCTTTTTAATATGTTTTTGTATGCAATTTGCTAAAATTTTGTTGAGAATTTTTGCGTCGATGTTCATTAAGGATATTGGTCTGAAATTTTCTTTCCTCGATGTGTCTCTGTCTGGTTTAGGTATCAGGGTAATATTGGCTTCATAGAATGAATTTGGGAGGGTTCCCTCCTCTTCTATTTTATGAATACTTTGAGAAGTATTGGAATGAGCTCTTCTTTAAAGGTTTTGTAGAACTCGGCTGAGAACCCATCTGGTCCTGGACTTTTCTTTGTTGGTAGGCTTTTGATGACTTCTTCTATTTCATTACTTGAAATTGGTCTATTTAAATTGTGTATGTCCTCCTCATTCAGTTTAGGCAATTCATATGTCTCTAGAAACCTGTTGATGTCTTCGAAATTTTCTATTTTGTTGGAGTATAGGTTTTCAAAATAGCTTCTAATTATGTTTTGTATTTCAGTCGTGTCTGTTGTGATATTTCCTTGTTCATTCTGAATTTTAGTACTTTGGGTTTTCTCTCATCTTCTCTTTGTTAGTGTGGCTAAAGGTTTATCAATTTTGTTTATTTTTTTAAAGAACCAACTATTTATTTTGTCAATTTTTTGTATTGTTTCTTTTGTTTCAATTTTGTTGATTTCAGCTCTGAGTTTAACTATTTCCTGTCTTCTACCCCTTTTGGTGTTGGTCTGTTCTTCTTTTTCTAGGGCTTTGAGCTGTAGTGTTAGGTCGTTGATTTGTTGAGTTTTACTTCTTTTATTAAATGCGCTCCATGAAATAAATTTTCCTCTAAGTACTGCTTTCATAGTGTCCCAGAGATTTTGATATGATGTTTCTTTGTTCTCATTTACCTCTAAGAATTTTTTAATTTCCTTCATTCTATTAATTTTATTTCCCAAAAAAACCTAATTTATAACTGGGGGTAAATTGGGCCTTGGTCTACTGTATTAGAAAAATAATCTCCATGCTAATGATTGTATTTTACAATTGCAGGACTTTTCATAACAACAGTGAGCAGGAAAAACCATGATTGGAAGGAAATTTTATTCTACTTCCTGTCAAAATGATAACTTAGACAAATGTAAATATAGTGAGCAACAGTAGATCATAGAAAATACCTGCAGATATTATGTACTATAAAACTTCATTTAAAAATCAAAACAAAAGCTAAATCTTTGACAGTTTATCCCTCAATAGTTCATCAAGAACTACTTGAATTCTGTGTATTCTTATGAGATTTCAAGATACTCTATTGTCTTGAGAATATTGACAGCACTTTATTTGCATGGTGAGATTTTATACCATGGAGAGGGTTTTACATTGCTGATTGTGCACTCGCGCACACATACACACACACACATACACACAGAATGGAATTCAGGGCCTGTGAGGGCTGACCATGTGTTCTACCACTGAGCTACACTCCCAATGCCTGCTAATCATGTTTGGTCCTCATGCTTGGAGCCTTACAAGGATAGTTGAGAAAATGTTCTCTTTGGTTCCATAGTTACCACATAGCCAGGATATGCCAGCTGCTAAAATGAGTACTTGAACTCTCATTGACTTACACAATAAAAAATATATCTTTTCTTCATGGAATATTCCAACAGGTGTCCTGTAAGTCAACTTTCTTTAAGTTGTGACTCAGGAACCCAGGATCCTTCAATCTTATGACTCTGCACTCCTCTGGGGTTTTGGAACCCTGTCCATTCAGCTGGTGGCTGGTGAAAGAGAGAGGGTGGAGGATTGCATAGGCAATTGTAGGAAGTCCTCCAAGTGGGATATGTCACTTCTACCTATATTCCATAAGTTATACCTCAGGCATGCAACTCATCTGACTGTAGGGGAGGCTGGAAAATAGAGTCTAAGTGTGTGCCAGAAAGGAAAGGAGTTGGAGTTTCCTAGATACACCTTGATCAAAGAACTCATTTTCTTGAAATCACTGCTTTTCTTTCAATCCCTCCATGATACAGTGAACAGATGGCAGACACTCTTGTAACTGCTTTTGTGGCTTTAAGGCCTAGCACAGTGCTTATCACATAGTAGACACTTCTTAAAAATCTCTAGACATTAATCAGATGCCTCATCACCATCATCAAGGAGGTGACTATAAGCAGAACCCCAAAGGATAAGGAACAATTCCTCAGGTAGAGGAGAGTAGAAAAAGAAGTTAATGAGCAACTTGGGTGGCAGAAGTAGCATGAGGCCAGATGTTGCCTTCAAAAGGTGGGAGGCTAGAATATTGAGAGACAGCTTTGGACTCAGGATGTGTAAAGAAAAGGCTTCAGCTTATTGTTACCAGAATCCTCTCACCCCACCTCTCGAGGCACCATTGAAGAAATATCCAGCTATGTTGAGTGTTTCTGCCATACCTCTGTTCTGAGAATCTGCCTGTGAAAGCCATACACAGGTCATTGTGATGTTAACTACAATTAAGATTAATAGTTATTTTGATCTTGGAACAGTTTTATGTGTTATTCCCATTTTATGGATGAGGAAGCTGAGATTAAGCAACTTGCCCAAGGATACACCTCTAAGAAGCAGCAGAGCCGATATTCTAAATTGGGTTACCCTTATTTCTATGTCCTATATCTTTTTTTTCATGCATGTCCCTGTATGGAAAAGAGATGCTTTTCAGACACTTCACTGCTAGTATTGGAGATACAGGTTGACTATCCTGTATCTGAAATGCTTGGGGCCAGAAGTGGTTCTGATTTTGGATTTTTTCTGATTTTGGAATATTTGCATTTACATAATGAGATATCTTAGGAATGCGACCCAAGTCTTGACATGAAATTCATTTACTTTTCATATATACCTTATGCACCTAGCCTGAAGGTAATTTCACACAATATTGTTAGTGTACCTGTCTTTTAACTGTTCCTTGCCATATGAAGTCAGGTGTGGAATGTTCCATTTTTGGCCTCATGATGATGCATTTTAGATCTTGAGTTTGCAGGTTAGGAGTGCTCAACTAGTACCTCCAATTTGTTAGATCTTGCTACTATTGGCAAGTCCCCTGCCATTTTCAGGGTTCCAAAGCTATCTTAAGTTTGCATCAACTGCTCATTTCCTGGCTGCTCCTTCCTCCTTTGAATCACACCCCATTGCTAGCCTAGAGGGATGTGACCTTTTTTTCCAACTGAGTGGCTATGGGGACAGTGGCACTGACACTTTGTTAGGTGGCACATGACACAAAACTAGAGCAATGAGATCTACCTGAGGTGGTGATGTCAGAGACTGCATTAGGCCCTTGTGATTCAAGGAAGTAGGTGGCCAGAGCGGGCCAATAGAGGCATGAGGTGGAGGCTTACATGGGAAAAAGGATTTGGTAGTCAAAGTGGAAAAATGGGTGAGGAGGGAGGGAGTTATTTGCATCTCTTCCTAACTCCATGTTCAGTGATCTCACCTGGATGATTTATAATCAACTAGGGTAGAAGTTTTACACCAGGGAAACTGGCAAATTCTGCAAATTGTTATTTTGTTTCTTGGCAAGGCAGTTGGTAAATGTTTACTGGCACATTATTGAGCTAGTAACATTTGCTAGCATGGACTTCTCTCTCTTTATGTCCCCTTCATTTCTCCTACCCACTCCAACTTGAGACTGCCTTGGATTCTTCCCATCCAATTTGATCTAATGAGCAAGAGTTGGGGGTTGGGGACTAAGGAAGGATGGTGTCAGAAAAAATCAGTTTGGGCTCTTCTTGGCAAGGCCTGGCCTCATGGCCATCATCTGCCTGAGAACTTTTTCAGCAGGCTTGTCTCAAGCAAGTCCTTGGGAGTTTGCCAAGCCCCTGTGAGCTTTCCTGTCTTTAGTTTTATTTTATAGAGAAGCACAGTGTACATTAAAGTCAAATGATTCTTGTCAGACAGATGCTTCTAACGGCTCACCTGGAAAATGTGTAGTAATGTGGACCTCTCATGAGGTCATCTCTTCTGAGGTGGTCTAGGCCCTTGCTTTTCAAAGTGTGGTCCACAGATGAGCAGTCTGGGCATTACCTGAAAGCTTGTCAGAAATGCAGGATCTCAGTCTATGCTCTTGACATACTGAAATAAGAATTTGCAATTCACTAAGGTCCCCAGGTGATTTATTTACACACTAATGTTTACGAAGCACTGGCCTTGGATTTAGGAAGACCTCATTGAACCATGTATGCAGAAAGATGAAAAGATGGGGTTTTCCACACCAGCAGTTGTCAACATTGACATGTGTCAGAATCCCCTGGAGGATTTGCTAAAACACAGAGTGCTAGGCCCCCTCCCTGCTGTTTCTCATTTAGTATGTTTGGAACAGGACAAGGCCAAATAATTTTCTACCAAGTTCTCAGGTGATGCTGAAACTGCTAGTCCTGGGACATGCTTTGAGAAGTACAGCTTTAGGCATGCATCTGGGAAAATGTAGGATTTAGGAAGATCTCTTTGAGTTTTGAGAATCTTCAAGAAGAGCCTCTGATTCACTTCAGGTAGCATGACAGGGAGAAGCAAATGCAAACTGTAATCTGAAGACCTAAATGCTAGTCCTAGATTGGACATGTCCTTGGAAGTTCCTTGACCTCTGGCCTTTATTTCCTTCATATGAAAATGAAGCTAATTATAATAACCACCCCATGGCACTGTCATCAGTATCAAAGAAGGTATTTTATGAGCTCTTAAATGTAATGTAAATGTAAGCTGCTGCTAATTCAGAACATGGAGCAGCAAAAGCTTCTTAAAGAACAAATCTTCCAAGTCAGAGGCTTTGGGGAAGGATTTCATATTGTTCTCTTGGTGGTGGGTTCTCTTCTGGGATGCTTTGCTTTCCTTTCGTTTATTTATTGCCATTTGGGGAAATTACTGTACTGCTGAAATGCTTTTTGGAAAAAGATATGTGTTATTTTCAAGGACTGTTGCTGATCTGATTTTGTTTTGTTTTGTTTTGTTTTTGATGTATCCGAGCATTAGGTGGCAGTGATTTGGTCATTATGGTTATATCTATTCTTGATGTGGTGATATTAGCACTCCTAAACTGTGCTCCACAGCATTCTGTCAGCATATTTATACCACACCGGAGCTACTTGGCAGTGCCATTAGTTGGCTGTGTGAGCTTCCCAGCATTCCATCTTCCACTCTCAGAGGTCTCATTGTTATGCTATCCTCTTAGTAATGCCTTGGCCTTTGTGCCCACGGATTTCTGCAAAGCATCTTTGCTGGAGTGTTTTGGGGTCTCTGACTGGCCAGGAAATCTTAGCCAAATTCCAGGGCTTTCATTCATCACTGTGTGGTGTAGGGAAAAGCACACAGGCTTCATAGTTAGAAACACCTGGCTCTCGTCTAGCCTCCATTGCTTATTACACTGCTTCTCTGACTTGGCTGCAAATTGATTTGAAGGAGGAATTTGAAAACAATATTCATGCTGGGCCTCCCCTTAGAGATTGTGATTGAATTGACCTGGAGTGACCTGGACATCTGGACTTTTAAAAACTCCCCAGGTGATTCTACTAGTTTGAGATACACCAACTGTGATGAGTTTACTTAATGCTTCTAAACCTCATGTTTCTTATGTGTAAAATGGGTATAATAACTTCTCTCCTATATTGGTGCTGTGAGAATCATCAATAATGTGAAATGCCTATGTGGAATGATTTTAGGTGATCTGGAATGGCCCCTATTCTAAAACCCTAGTCTACTTCTAACATACTGACTCTTTTAATACTACTGTCACACTCCATCCTCACAACTTCCCCATTTGATCTGATGCATCACCACCCCATCCATGGAATATCTTTTGACTTTCTGGAAAGACATCTGCCAGCCATTGACCATCTAATCTGCCCCTGTTAATCCAGCACAGTTCACACACTCAGCAAGCAGTATTTTAAAGACAAAGAAAATATAGATGTTGTACTGGTGTCAGGAACTATCCCATTGATTCCAGACCCCAGTTGCTATCCTACATCCTCCCAGTGTGGTTTGTCTTTTTGCTCACTTCCATGACTGATGACCCTGCTTGTCATTCCCTCCATCATGTGGCCTAGTCATCCATTATTTAGCCAGTGTGTGCTACACACACTGAAGCTTCCAACCTTCAGGCATAACTTAAGCCCTGTCCCTCTCATGAAGTCTACACTTATCCCTAGGGAATGTCTGGCACCCACTTTGGGGTGCTAGGACCTGCCAAATGTTTATTCATTCCCCTCAACTCTTCTGCTCAACTAAAAGCTTCAGGAGATCAGGGCCTATATCTTTCTCATCTCTACATTTCCCCAGCACCTAGAACTATTAGTAGTATCTGGGTCCTTAGGGTGTATTGAGTCAGTGAAAGAAGGTCCCTTATGTACTTGAAGTGTGTCCCTTCAATTAAAAGGGACAAACTGAAATCTTGAGTTCTTTGAGTTAGGTGCTGGGTTCCTGTTTTTCAAATTCCTCATGGTACCTGGCACAACACTTGGTCAACAGTAAGTGCTCAGTGAGCATTTCTTTCTTATCTTGATCAGGCGTAGAGATAATTAAGTCCTACTACATATGTGGCCATGGACCCTTCATTTGATCTTCATGACATGCTTGGTGGGGGCACTGTTACAGTCACTGGTTTGTTTGCGTTCAGCATATTGAAAATAATCATGAGCTGTTTGCATATACCTACAGATTTGTGAATTTTTAAATGTAGTTTAGTTTAATCCTCACAACAAGGACAAATAGCTTTAAAATTCTTGCAGAGAAACATGAACTGAAGCTACTACTACTAACAAAAGCATGAAATGGCAAGAAAATGACAGAAGTGACCCTTCTCCCACACTAGTATGCCATCTTGGTTAGTCAGATGACAAGGGAAAACAATGGTGATCTAACCAGATATGACAAGGATATCTCAAAAATTTTTGAAAAAGTCAAGGAAACTGTATGAAATATGGATTTACATGCACTGTCACTGTATTAGTCCAATCCTATAAGGATAATGTGTTTTAAATAATGAGCATAATATTTGAAGGGTTAATGACTTTTGAAAATATTTTTATCTCTTAAAATTTCTATATTTAAATATTTCTAATATTTTAGCCTGTACCTCTATAGAAATTAAAGCAAGCATCCATATATTGTTGAATATGCTGAAAAATATTTTGCTGTCAGGAGTGCACATGCAGTACATTGGAGTGCCACGCAAGTAATGAGAGAGAGGGTTGTCTTGATAAGCCAATTAGCATCATCATGTCACACCAATGTCACGTTTCTGGTTGACCCAAGGGCCATCTGAGGAATGTGTGTTATTAGTCACCATGGTAATGGCACAGCAGGGAGGAAGGTGGGTCATTAAAAATCCATCATCACCATTGAATTAGAAATTAACTCAGATCATGCGTCCTTCTGAGGTCAGGGCATATTTTGCTTATAGAAAAAGGCAACACTTAAAATGTAGCAGATTTTTGAAAGTAGGTATCATGGGAATTACAGAAGCATATGGGAATGTTCAGGTTTGGAAGTGAACAACAAAACCTTAGGGATTTACTCTTTGTGAAACATTTTGTTACTTATTTTAACCTCACAATAACCCTGTGAGGTAGGGAATATCCTCCATGTATTATAAGGAAAGATAAATCAGAAAACTTCAGTGACTCCCCTGAGTTCACATATTTAATAAGTGTAAATCCAAGGTGCAAATTTAGACAATAGGTATTGGTCAGTATTTTGCTGTTAATTACCGAAGGCAAATAATATGCATTGCATCAAGTCACCTATAATTTGAAGGTAGTCATAATTTTCAGGCATGGGAGATTAGGCAATAGTGGAATCTGCCAGTGTTCACTTTTCAGGCCTGGGGCTGGAATCTTCATTTTATCTCTAGTAGGTGGTGAAAGGCAAGCCAATTTCGTTTGTGCTTATTAACATTGTATCATTTTATGTCATTTCTCAAGTGAAAGTGTTGCATTTTTATATGAACAGGAGTTCTCTCCATGGAACTTTGCCAACAGTTTTTCCGAAGGTGTTCTGCAGAGCATCAGATATCCACCTAAAATACAATAAATGTGCATTTCTCTCTGTTAACAGGACCATTGCCAACTATTTGGTGTGGAGAATGGTTTATTCCAGAATTCCAAACCTTAGCAGGCGCTTTCAATATAGATGGCTGGAATTCTCACGGGTAAGTTTAAGAAGATTGTAATGTTACAGCACTGGATAACTTTACATGCTAGAACAGTGTGCTTATTAACTGATCCAGTAAAAATAGCCTTTAGGGATGGGACAGGGGAAATTTTGCAGCCCAAGGGCTTTTCTTGCTTGATTTCTTTTTGTTCAGATACAATTCAAATACAGTAAGAGTACACTCAAGCTGTAATTTAATGGGTCTATATAAAGATTTTTAAGGTAATACTTAGGGCCATCACATTGTTTTTGAACTCTCCTCTTATTAACTTATTTCCATTTTTCCCCCAGGGTTTTTAACTGGGTCATTATAATTATGATTTTAACATTTTTTAGTGATATGTTTGACACTATCTTTTGAAAGTAGTTTTTATTTCTTTTTATTTAATTTTCACTGACATATAATGTTTATGGGCGTAAAATGTGATATTTTAATCCATGTACATAGTATGGAAAGATTTAGTCAAGCTACTTAAAATAACCATTACCTTACCAATTTGTTATTTCTTGTATTAAGAATATTAGAATCTACTTAAGCAAATTTGAAATATACAATTATTATTACCTGTGGTCATTATGCACAGAAACACAAATACTATGATTTCACTTATACCTGGAACCTAAAAAAGTTCATCCCATAGAAACAGAGAGTAGAAAAGTGGTTAACAGAGGCTTGGGGAAGGAGGGCTGGTAAAAGGGGAAATACTGATTAGAAGGTACGGAGTTTCATTGTGATCTGTTGCACTGTAACTGTCATTTATTTTCAGTATCCTGAATATTCAAATATGTATGACATAGGCATTACGTGGTAAAGTTTCAGTTTTAATTTGGGGATAGAGTTTTGTCTTTAACTTGACTTAGATCTTCAATCTTGAATCTATTCTAATTCTGCTAGGTGCATGAGCCACCCTGCCCACATCCTTTGAGACCTTCCTCAAGTTGCTGAATTGATCTCCCTCTCCCCACTCACCTGACTTTTGAGTCTTTGCTTCTTGTCCATCCCTGATGCCACATGTTTTTCTGATCTGTTTCTGAGGCTTATTTCTGAATAATTCTGCCACCATTAGAGGATTAAGGATTTTGTGATTTCTAAAACTATTTTATTTTTCTATCAATTTAAAGCTAAGTGAATGGAAAATCTTATAAGCTCTGATTTCACTTAACAGACATTTTATTAGAGAAACTAGTGAGCATAGAAATTCTTAGTGGGCCATTTTGGTTACAAAGTAATGCAGGTATTTTGGGTACATTTTGGCCCTTCAAAGTGACTAGAATAGAAAGTCATTTTGTAGAGTACAGCATAAAACAACTATATATATGTAAGTCATATCAAATGGTTAAGATTCAGGGCTGGGGTTGTGGCTCAGTGGTAGAGTGCTTGCCTAGTATGTGTGAGGGTTCAATTCTCAGCACCACATATACATAAATGAATAAAATAAAGATCCATCAATATCTAAAAAGTAATTTTTAAAAAAATGGTTAAGATTAAAAAAAAGTAGATTTTTTGATGTGAGTGTATTTTTAACTCCTATGGATCACATAAAAGATGGTACCTAGCTGCTTTCCACCCTCGCTGTGAAGAGAATGAAATAGGTAGGTAGGTAGGTGAGGGGGGGGAGGGAGAGAGAGAGAGAGAGAGAGAGAGAGAGAGAGAGAGAGAGAGAGAGAGAGAGAGAGAAAGAGAAAGAGAAAGAAGAAGAAGGAGGAGGAAAAGTAGTGTGTAAAAATTTGAGATTAGGTATGAGGGGATGTTTCTTGAGTGTGAAGTGCTAAATATAATTTTGAATTGCCAAAGAAGGTTGTAGGAACTCTTTCTTTAGAGGTTTTAAAAATAGATTCATACCTTACCTCTGAGAGGGGTCATGTTACCAGAAAGCAGAGGAAGAATAGATGAACTGAAGCATTAATCTCTTTCACCATGCTCCAACAACCTGGGTCTCACTTTGTGCAAGGGGCAATTCTGGCCACCATTCACCATTCTCAGAGCCTCCCTTCCCTCCTCCACTGCCTCCCTGCATGTCCAACCTCCAGGGACAACTTAAACTATATCTATTTCTCTGCATTCATCCCCAAGAGTAAACCTTTGAGACCTCCAAGTCCTGCTTTCAAAGTTCCTTACTTGTTTGTAAATGTTTTCTTATGATGGTATAATTGGGACTGAGAGGAGAAGTGTTTACATCTGTATTTTATTCGTTTACCAGTATCTTCTCTGCTATGATACGATGTAAATATACTCCCTGGGTTGTTCATGGTGGGCCATTTTATCCTGGTCTGCCTTTTTAAGTGTATTCCCCAGAGCAAGGAAACCCTCACTGGCAGGAACTTTGATTTAGATCTTTCCTGTTGGAACTTCAATTCTTAGTAGATATTAAGTACTATCTGAACACTTGAACAACATCCCTTCATATCCCTACTGACTACAGAAAAGCTGTACCATTGTCTAGATCCTTTGCTTAATGGAGAAAAGTGGAAGAAAAGATAAGGTACATTATTTTTCACTATCAAAACATTTTTATTTAGTTTTAAATCAAACTAGGGACAAGCAGAATTATTTTTCTTCATCTGAGTTTGCCTTTGCCTCTGCGATCTAACATATATATGGGCTTGGGTGTGTAATGTTTACAAACTGTTTTCTTCTGCTGGTTGAATCTTTTTAAACATAGGTGGTTTTATCCAGTGAAAATTAAACTGGATTGATTATCTCCCACAGGTGATCCAGGGGACCACAACTTTGCTGCCTCAATGGGACAAATGTGTAAACTTTATTGAAAGTGCCCTCCCTTACGTTGTTGGAAAAATGTTTGTGGATGTGCACTTCCAGGAAGATAAGAAGGAGATGGTAAGTGGAGCTCCCTACCTGGTAAAAAAACAGTGGCAGTCTAGCCAGATGTAATAAGGATATAATCAGTAGGCCACTGCCAGCCTTCCAGGTGGTAGAGATCTGTAGGTATTCTCTTTGGGTTCTTTCCATTTCTCAGCAAAACATGAAGAAAGATCAAATGAGAGTGAGATGGGTAAGCAGATATTGAAGGTTGGAGGAGAGAGGAGAAGGTGCTAATTAGTTGTCCAGAGGAGTGGGAGGGAAACTTAACTGAAGAAATGTATTATGGCTACTTGGAGATAGGCAAGGTCTAGGTCTAGGTGAAATTCAAGGTCACAAATTTAAAGAGAGGTTTGTCACCATGGTAATGTAGTTTTCTCCATCTGTTTCAGCTGCATTGGAAGAGAGGATTTTTTTTCTTCCAGTTTTATTGAGGTACATTTGACATATCAAAATTGTATATATTCAAGGTATATAGTAAGATGATTTGATATACTGACATTGTGAAATGGGTCAATCAAATCAACACATCTATCACCACACCATTTTGTGTTTGTGTGTGGTGAGGACACTTAAGGTCTACTCTCTTAGCAAATTTTAATTATACAATACATTATTGTTAACTCTAGATATCATGGTGTACATTAGATCTCCAGGACTTATTCATCTTATAACTAAAAGTTTGTATTCTTTGACCAGCATCTCCCCATTATTCCACTCAGCCCCTAACCACTATGGGTCTGTTCTCTGCTTCTATGAATTCAACTTTTTTAAAGATTCCACATGTAAATGAGATTACACTGTACTTGTGTTTCTGTGTCTGGCTTGTTTCACCTAGTGTAATGTCCTCCAGGTTTATCTATGTTGTTGCAGAAGGCAGAATTTCCTTGTATTTTGTGACCAATTAATATTCCACTTTCTCTGTGTGTGTGAGTGTGTGTACATATGTTTTAGTCAGCTTTTTTGCTGTTGTGACTAAAAGACCTGACCAGCACAACTGTAGAGGAAGAAAAGTTTTTTGTTTTGTTTTTTTGGTGCTGGGGATTTGAACCCAGGGCCTTGTGCTTGTGAAGCAAGCACTCTACCAACTGAGCTATATCCCCAACCCCAGAAAAGTTTATTTTAGGGTTCACTGTTTCAGTGGTCTTAGTCCATAGAAAGCGAACTTCATTCCTCAGTGCTCCAGGTGAGGTTGAACATCATGGCAGAAGAGTGTGGCAGAGGGAAACAGCTCACATGGTGATCAGGAAGCAGAGAGATACACCACTTGCCAGATACAGATATATTCCCCAAAACCACATCCCCAATGACCCACCTCCTCTAGCCACATCCTACCACTTCAGTTACCACTCAGTTAATCCCTATCAGGGGATTAATTCACTGATTAAAGTTTAACCCAATCATTTCTCCTCCAAACCTTCTTGCATTGTCTCACACGAAGCACATTTTCTTTATCCATTCATCCATTGATGGACATTTAGGTCGATTCCATATCTTGGTTATTAGGAATAGTGCTGCAGTGAACATGGCAGTGCAGATGTCTCTTCAAGATACTAATTTCTTTTCCCTTGGATATATACCCTGTAGTGGAATGACTGGATTGTATGGGAATCCTATTTTTTTTTTTTTTTAGGATTTCTCATACTGTTTTTTTGTGATGGTTGTACCAATTTATATTCCTGCTGCACACAAGGGTTCCCTTTTTTCCACATTCTTGCCAGCACTTGTATCTCTTGACAATAGCCATCCTAACAGATGTGAGGTGATCTCATAGTGGTTTTTATTTGCATTTCCCTGGTGATTAATGATGTTGAATGCATTTTCATACACTTTCTGGCTAACTGTGTGTCTTTGGAAAAATGTCTATTCAGGTATTTTAACCATTTAAAAATTAGGTTATTATTGTTTTGCTATTAAGAGGGCATATTTTGAATTTTCAGTTTGGATTGAGCCAGGGTTTTGTGTGTATTTTGATGAATTATGTTTTACAAATGTCAGGAGGCAAAACATCTAGGTATGATTAACTAATAGGAATCCATGTAATTGCTGGGTATGGTGGCACACACTGATAATCCCAGCTACTAGGGATGCTGAGGCAGGAAGATGGCAAGTTTGGGGCTAGCCTCAGCAACTTAGCAAGTTGCTATCTCAAAAAAGTGGGGTGGAGAGTCTGGGGATATAGTTGTAGAGTGCTTGCCTAGTGTGTTCAAGAACCTGGGTTCAATTTCTAGTACTGAAAAAGTCCATGTAATCTGTCAGATACAAATATATAAGCATCTTGAATTTAAGGGTAAAGATATAAGGTCTATTTAGTCATGACTATTCAAATAGTTAATATTATGAAGTGATAAATAATAATACCAAAATGTTGGAATATGTATTGATACATAATGCATAGCTATGTATTCTGTGTTGAAGTTTTGGAATACCATAAATCTAAATACATTTTCCTATGTTAACTTATTTTTACTGTCTTTGGACACTTTGGAGAATTTTTGTGAAGTTTGAGTCTTTTATATTTGAAACAGAAAGTTCTCTTGCAAACAATTCCACTGAGGAATTAATACCTTATTTTAAAATACTCAATATTCTCCTTGTGTGCTTTCTTTTGCTCCTTGGTTTGAGTAAATGAATGGAAAACTTATCAAATAATCACAGTGGTAACTTTATAAGTTCTGGGAAGGATATAAAAACAATTAAGGAATAATGGATATAAATATATATATTAAGAATTTTTGGCAGTGGAAGAATTTTAAGTAATATGAAAAGTATGTGGATTAAATTTGTTTTCTCAGTTTGGGTGAGAAAGATCCATTTTCATATGTCAGAATGTGGCATTCTAAAATAAAGTTGATTTTGGCAATTACTCCTCTTATTTTGATGTACATGGGGGTAGTGTGTTATGTACACAGATACTCATCTCTTTTACATAAAAGTATCTGCCTCCCTTATGCCAAAGCTATTTGCCTTGGGGAATACTTAAGTTGGAAACTTATAAGAGAAAAATCTGGCTTTTTATAGTCTTGTTACAGGGCTCCCATCCAAGAACCACCTGGAACCATTGATTTACTTCAAAAGCATTCTGTATTTTTAGTTATAGTCCAAAGAAAAAGACAAATGGAAAGAGTCCCCAATAGGGAAAATTCCAGAGACCTTAACTCAGAGGAAAGGCCACCATTATTTATTCATCAAAAAAGTTTGTTAAGCAAATGAATATGGTGAGATTAAACTTTAGGCACTTTTCAAACTTTAATGTGTACATGGATCACATGTGGATCTTTTTGTTAAAATGCAGAATCTCATAGCATTTTAACAAGGGTATTTTAAAGTTGCGTTTAGGGTAAGGCCCAAGAATTTGGCTAATAAGCTCCCAGATGCTGCTGCTGCCATTCCAGGGACCACACTTTTTGAGTAACAAGGCCTTCTCCTCTTTCATGTGTTTGTAAAGAGTTACTACCAAAAGCACAAACATGGTGATTCATGGGAGCAGGCCAGATCAATGGACATTGACAGCAATACTTTGTTTATCAAAATCTATTGCATTAATGTAAATAACTGCTTCATTTTTCAGATCATTGAAAATTTTTGTGATTCAGATTGGTTTAAATGGATTGTGCCAAACCCTTCTTCAGGGCCTCCATGCTTGTGCCCCCTACACTGGACTATTTAGTTTTGCCTTGAAAACAGATACGTAGATTTTTCTAAGGAATTATTGCTCCTCTTCAGTGTCTCTGATTCTTGAGCCTCTTGACTGCAAGGTTTGCCCAACTGACTCTGGTTGGCACTCTTTGCTATTGATAATGAATGGGAAAGAGGAATTCATTTCTAGACTTTCTTGGTAAAGGGAGAGCACACACCTCCCCATCATAGATATCTATCTGGATCTTACTGATCTACCTACCTACCAGGGTTCCTTTCTTTTTCACTGTGAAAAACACACTTCCACATTACTCTTTCCTTATGACTTTCTGTATGCAAGCATGCATTCACACATACAGTTATGCCAACACATCCTTCTACTTATTCACTCACATGATGATGGGAATTTTTCAAATTTAATTAGAAATGAGAAGAAAAGCATGAATTAAAGGAGAGTCATTCAACAGAAAGTAACCTAAAGAGGTCAGATGGAACAGTCTTCTACTTTTCAGATAGTGGAATAGCTGTTGGCTATAAGCCTTGCTTGTCCTTGAGAGACAGGCCAGTGGAGTGAGTATAGGGAGATGTAGAACTCTTTAGAGTGATTGTGTTAGTTTGATGTCACTGTAACAGAATACCTGAGATAAATAATTTAGAAGAAAGATTTATTTTATTTCATAGTTTCAGAGGTTTCAGTCCATAGTTTGTTGACCCATTGCTTTTGGACCTGTGGTGAGGCAGATAATCATGGTGGAGGCACAATGTACAACAAAGATACTTATCTCATGGCATCAGGGAAGCAGAAAGAGAGGGGAAAGGTTCGGGTCCCAGTGTATTCTTCAAGGATACATCCCCAATGACCTACTTGCTCCAAGTTTCCATCATTTCCCTGTAGCACTATTCGTTGGGGGACAAGCCTTCAAAATATGAGCTTTTGGGAAGCATTTAAGAACCAAGACATAGTAGTGGATGTCTTTGTGGTCTAAAGTAATACTGCCCTTCAATATGAGCCATGTATGTAACTTTAAATTTTCTAGTAGCCACATTAAAAAGTAAAAGGGAACAGGTGAAATTGATTTTAATAATGTTTTGTTTAACCCAGCCTATCAAAAACAATCATCATTTCAGTATATAATTAATATAAAATTATCAACACAATAATTTATATACTTTATTTCAGTCTAAGTCTGAAATCCCATGTGTTGAAACATCCCAGACTGTTTTCCTGAAGGGGCTGAACAATGTTGCTAGTTTCTATTTTATACTTATAGCACATCTCAGTTTGGACTAGTGACCTTTCAACTGTTCAGTTGCCACATATTGCTAAGTGGCTATCATAATGGACATTGTTGGTCTAAAGAATCCAAGAAGGATCCCTTGATCTCAGCATGAGGGTTTGGTCTCTATGTGAGAGTTTGTTAGTAGCCAGGAGTAGAAAGGTGGCATTTGTGGTAACTAGTCAAGTGGATTTCTAGGAGAGCTATAACATCAGAGGGGAAGGACTCAATACCAGGATTCATGACCTGGGAACAAGGGTGGGAATTCAAGTCAAAGTGCTGCTTCATCAGGATATTTCAGGTCTTCTGGGATACCAGCTTAGAGGAGAAAACAAATTCCAGACTCTACTCTGAGGCAAATGCCTTGGGGCCTTAGTTCTCATTGATTTAGAGACTATGTGGGGTGGAAAGTATAAGTTAAAGACATTCAGTGCTCTGGAGGTGCAAAGGACTTGGTCAAGCCAAAGCCAGGGGTCCAAGCTCAACGTCACTCATGGTTAGTGAGTAGCATTAAATAACATTCAGGAGTAAATTTATGCTGACTGAGTATAGGAAAAAGCCAGGGCAAGTGCAATGATAAATGGAATTTCCCTTGACCTTGGTGACTGGGATATAATAGTGGGGACCAGGTGTACATGTACTATCCAGGTTTTGCCAAGACTAGTCTCTGATCAATTATTTTCATTCAGGAATCAAGACTGGAGTACTAGATAGATTTCTTGGTTTCAATTTTTATTTTTAATTTTTTGAGAGAAATCAGAAATCTGAATTTTGATGTGAAATTTCCCACATTGTGAATCTTGGTCAATACTCTGGAGATCAAAATAATTATGTCCTGTGGATATCATTTGTGACTTTTTTTTTTACATGTAGGCATATCATATTCAAACTTCAAAAAAATAAAAATTAAAAATTAATTATCATCTTGAAAGAAGACAGAGGAAAAAATATCAAACATATACAAGAACAATAACACTCTATTCAGCTTCTCAGAAACAATGCAAGCAAGTGTGAGGAGGGAAATATTTAAATTGTTGAAACATCCCGGACTGTTTTCCTGAAGGGGGTGAACAATGTTGCTAGTTTCTATTCCCATTCATCATAGATTTCCAGTTACTTCATGTACAGTCAGTATTGTGTGTCCATGTTTTCCATTTTAGTAGGGGTATATAAAATTTGTGTTATTTTTTTCTTTAAACATTTGGAATACTGTTTACAATTTGTGACTTTTATATTGATATTTTCCCCATCTCCCACTCTATCCCCTTCTCTCCAATCTTTAGAACTAAATATCTTACCCTTGTCTGTCAGAGAACTTCTTTAATTTTTAAATTTTATTTAGATAATGATTATATATCATATTAGGTAAGCAGTTAACAAATTACTTTTATGGAAAGTTATATACAGGATGGAAAGTGGGACTTCCCTGGAGAATTAATAATATACTGTCACCATAAATAGAGATGATGCTCTCATCCTGCTGTGACAAGTTCTAATCTATATGCTCATAAGTTAAATGATGGGAGATAGGATTAGGTGTGTCTAGGGAAGGGTATCTAAAGTTATCACTTGCTATTTTTCTCTTCCATTTAATTTTTATTATCAACCATAATTTATATCTATAATGTACAAGTAAATGTCCCAGACAGATATCCATGTCCATGAAGGGCAGGTAAAGATCCCATGAAAGCTAGAGAGAGAAGGGTTTTTCACCATGGGTATAGTGGCTCTGTGATGATCTGGATATAGTGATTTTAATATCTAGTGATGAAGCTTTTTAACAAGGATGAGGGAGGAGGGGAGGAACTGGGGAATAAAGTTGACCAAATTATGCCATGTGTGTATGAATATATCATAGTGCATTCCAAATTTATATATAACTATAATATACAAATTAAAAATAAGTAATTAAATAGAAGGAAGACCAATACAGTACAGCATGGGGATCAGAGGGAGAGAGGGAAGAGGGAGGGGATAGTACTGGGGATTGAAATGGAGAAAACTATGTTATATGCATTTATGAATATATCAAAATAAATCCCACTATTTTGTATAATTACAATGCACTAAAATTAAAAGAAATCTAATGATGATAATAGTATTGGGTACTTTAATTGAGGTGTAACTAGACTTCCAGCAAGTTTTTAATGTGTTTTCAATATAAAAACTCATTTAACTTCACATTGACCTCATAGTTACTATTAGTGTATTCATTTTCCAGATGACGTAACTGAGGCTCAGAGAGTTCACCTAAATTCCTGAGGTCATGTAGCTTGCAGATGGCTTAGGAGGGATTCAAGTACAGATATTCTAGCTCCAAATATGTGCTTCATTCTGTGTTAATCAGTTTTCTATTATAGTAAGATACCTGAGCTTATAAAGAGAAAAGGTTTATTTTGATTCATGGTTTTAGAGAGTCCAGTCCTGTTCATATGGCCCTATTGCTTTTAAGCATGTGACCAAGCCACATGTATGGCAGGAGTGTGTGGCACAGCAAAACTGCATACCTAATGACCAGGGAGCAAAAGAGAGGAAGAAGGGTTGGGGGTGCCCTGGCCCCTTCCAGGCATGCCCCCAGTGACCTAAAGATCTCCCGCTAAGACCCACATCCTAAAGACTCTACCACCTCCCAAGAGCACCACCCTGAGGAACAAATCTTTACCACAAGGACCTCTGGGCAACACTGAAGATCCAAACTACAGCACATTCCCTGGCTTCTCTCTGAAACAAACTTGGATCATTATCAGTTTTATGACTGGAATGAGGAGACTAGAGACTTCTCAGTGGCGCTTCCTGTTATTAATCATCCTTGTTAGGGTATTATTCTAATAGTAACATCTTATAAAAATAAAAGGCTCACATTTCCTATTTCTTAGAATTTTGGAGATAAGATACAGCTGGAATAGCTTCAGTTTCTAGCATTTCCATATTTTAAAGAAAAATACAGTGAAAACTTAATTCAAATTCAACCAGTTGTCATTGCATTCTTGTGTTTATATACCTGTCAAGAAAGGGATATAAGAAACAAGCTGATTATCAGAGGTTTGATCTAAGAACAACTTTTTAGGTATATCTTTGGTTCAGTCTATACACTGAGCTCAATTTCTGTTACTTTCTACTTACATTATTCTAAGGAGTGATCATCAATATTTCAAATGGTGACCTATGTCTATGGAATATTTCTTCAAACAGTTTTTTTTTGTTGCGTACCATTCTCTAGTTACTAAGGCAGAAATGTGAGCATATACATCAAAGACCAATTTTTCTTTTGTGTTGATACTAAAAAAGGTCTTTTTGCTATAGCTATAGCTTCTAGAAAATTCAATGAGTTTGGAACTACCGTCTGAACATTTCAGCTGAGCTAAGTTATTCTGCATTAAAAAAATCTTGTTTTATTTCATTGTAGACACTATGTACTTAAACTACCTATCTTTTTTCATATATATTCATATATCTCAATTCTGCCTGTAGGCTTTTTACCCTGCTCCCTCAAGATTTCTGTGTTTTTGTTATAAAGGGATAAAGAAAGAAAAAAATATTTTGATGCTTGTTAAAGTCACCAACACTATTTAGGTTATTGCAAAGGGTGTGAATTCTGTTGCAATAGGGGAGAGAGATTGGGCACAACTCCAAATATTGCAAAGATAGCTGTGAATTTCAAGCAAACAGGCAGAATGAGGGGGGGTCATGGGATAGAAAATTATTAAGAAGAAACATCAAGAGTAGGAAAATTATTACTAAATCAACTTAACAGGATTCTTGCTGCAGGCAGTTCAAGGTATTAAGGGTGGAAAACAAAGCATTGAATCTGATAGAGTGATATAATATTGAGGGTTGGGAATTCTCTCTAAAGTAACTTAGCAGGATTCTTGCTAGAACCTGGCTAGCATGGACAGGATGGGGGTGACGGGGTAGAAAGGAGGGCAGGGTCAAGGTCCAGTTGAGAAACTAAGCTCTGGTCAAGGAGATAGTCTTTGTCACTCCTCAGACGAATCTAAAGTCACTGGTCTCTTATTATATATTAAAACATTCTATATGCAGAAGGTTAATCTAGGTAAAGCATAATAAATCTTTTATTATGCTTTAATAAATATATTTTTAAAAATTTTTATGTGGTGCTGAGGATTGAATCCAGTGCCTCACATGTACTAGGCAAGCGCTCTACCAGCGATCTACCACCCCAGCTCATTATTACACTTTAGGTTTAGACTTTGGACAAAGAATTAAAACTTTTCTTACTGTATAAAACAATTCAGGAATTACTCCTGCACTCTATTAGCTTATTCTCCCCATGGTAAAGACATTGTTCATGTCCCCAAATAATGCCATAGATGACCTACAGTATCTTCCGTTTTTTCTGAGCTGCTGTTTGTATGAGCGATTCTACTATAATTCTTATCCTAACAATGGAATTCTCCTCCTACCCCATACTGCTACAGCTGGTGTTGGAGACTTAAATACCCACATGGGTCCAATTGCAGTGGTGGAGTTTGAACTTGCAACCTCTATATGCTAGGAGTTCAACTCATTAGTGAGTCAAGATAATTGATTTGATGTACTGCCATTAATATTCTTTAAGTTCTCCAATTCCCTGTTCACTGTTTCTCTCAGTGGTTGAGTAAATGAGATATAACTATAACAGTGATGGCAGAAGTCACATGAAAGTCAGTGCCATGCATTATAGCATCACCCTTATACTGAGGGTTTCTTCATTCCCTAAAGATGCAGGTACTCTTGAGAGTTGCTCTGAAGACCAGCATATAGATAAATTTCTCTTTGACACAGTCATGTAAATAAAGGATATTTTTTTTCTGGCTATCAAGTGTTCTTGTTTGTTTGTCTAGTAAATGGTATCAGGTATTGTCCAAATCAGTTTCCAGAGAAACTTGTTGAAGAACTGAGTTAAGGAAAACAAAAATAATTTGGGTCTTAAAGGACTTTTTAATATAGTTATATAATATTGACCTTATATATAGAAATTACATCCAATTTTCTGCAAAGTTGCAATGGCATCTCATAGCCCAAATCTAACCAATTTGGGCAAATTAGAACCTCTTTGAGCCCGTATTCCTGTTTATAAATTGTGCACAAGTTTCTTTTGCTATAGTAATGCTGTGTAACAATCAGTCACAAAACCTGACTGGCATTCAACAATAAGAAGTTATTGCTGATGCATCTGGAGTCAGTATTGGTCCCCTTTGCAGCTCTGCTGATTTTGGCTGGGCTTGCTAAAATGTCTGGGGGTTGGCTGATCTAGGTTGGCTTTGGCAGAAGTGGCTGGGATGATTGGGCTCTACTCCATGTGTCTTACTTCCTTCAGCTAGCCTGGGCATGTTCTCATGGTGATGGCAGAGGTGCAAGTGAACAAGCAGAAACATGTGGGGCCTCCTGAGGTTCCTGCTCAGAACTGGCATAATGTTATGTCTGCATTGTGTTGGCCAGAGCAAGTCACAAGGCCAGTCCTGATATTTATAGCGGAGAAATGGACTTTGCACTTTTAGTGAGAGGATCTACACTCACATTGCAAAGGGTGTGGGTACAACAAGGGGTGTAGAACTAAAGCCATCATTGCAACATATCACAAATAGGGATAAAGATTGTACCTACCCTTTTGGTTTGTAGTGAGGATTAGATGAGATAATCCTTACAAAAGGCTTAGCACAATACCTGGTGCATGATAAGTACCCAGTAAATGTTAGCTATTGTTACTATGTATGTCATGCCTAATATTAGCAATAAAGGTAGAATTCATAACATTAAAGTTTTGGCACAGCTATGGAAACTCCTTCATGGAATCACCTCTTTCTAATTTATTTTAAAAATAGTGAGAGTGAGGGAGGTTCTTGGGGATGACTGTTGCTAGTCCTCCATGCATACCCAATGTAGTAGTTTTCAGTTGGGATAAAGATCCTTTTAATGCCAGTGCCTTGGCCACATTCCAGAACCTGCCCAATCATTTAATGCTAAGTCTGGCTCACAGGAGTCTCATGAAACTACTCATGGAGCCAAATATAATTTCTATAACAGATCTGGGTTTCACAACTCTCTACGGGCTAAATCTTGTTACGACAAATATCAGACCTCAATCCTGACAACTCATTTATGTAATCTTTGGTAAAATGACAACCAGCAAAACAAGTAATTTAGATAGCTCATTGGGACTTCTTTTGAAATAAGTGTAGACACTACTCTTGCTCTTGTCCTTGGGTGTGCTTCCACAATGATGACACATTTGGCCCACCTTTCTTGTTTGTTGTCTACATCTCTGAATTGTATTGGACACTGTTGGCCTTTGTCATGTATTATCAGCCACAGTCTTGTGGAGCAGATTTGATCAGACCTGTACTATGCAAAGACCATATACTGAAAATTCACTTACTGAAAAAAAACCTTTATCCCTTCAATGAGACCTGAGTGTTGAAAGTGATCAGGCATAGTGACTTTCTGGGCATAGTTTATCCACAGCCAAAACCAGACTATTATGAGACTGGATGACATGTAAATATTCAGGTTTCTGATCCATTTCCTCTCAGTGTGGGTGAGTGGAAAACAGGACAGGATGAGTTATAAAATTGGAACACAGTCTATATGTTCATATTTAATGAATATATTTCATTCCTCTTTCTTACCCCAGTATTATGGATACATGGATACATGTGTTTCCTAAAAGGACATACTAAACTCCTGTACCAGACTAACACATTTTATAGCATGACTTGGTCCCAATTAATTTTATATTCCTTTTTTCTTTTGCCAACATGTTTAATAGCTATGTGAGTTTGCTAAACTGGTTTGACAAACTGGTATGATTTATTAGCACACGTGGCTTCTAGAAACCTCAGCATTTTCTTTTCTTTTTTTCAGTTTCTTTTTTTCCTTTTAAAATTTGTTCTAATTGGTTATACATGACAGTAGAATACATTTTGACATATTGTACACAAATAGAGTACAACTTCTCCTTCCTCCAGCTGTACATGGTGCTGAGTCACACAGGTCGTGTAATCATACACGTATATAGGGTGATAATATCCATCTCATTCCACTTTCCTTCCCATCCCCACCCACCCCACCCCTCACCTCACTCCCTTCTGCACAATCCAAAGTTCCTTCATTCTTCCCTACCCTCCCCACTATGGAACAGCATCTGCTTATCAGAGAAAACTTTCGGTCTTTGGTTTTTGGGGATTGGCTTATTTCACTTAGCATGATATATCTCTCAGCATTTTCTAGCCTTAGTTTTCTGGGATAATAATTTCTTCTACTTCCACGTAGGTCTCTTTGATACTGCTTATTTTAATGTAATTATTATATTTTTATCATGAGCCAATTCAAACTCATTCTTATAAATAGTTTAGTATAAAAGTGAATCAATGAATATTTAATATTTATTAATGCAATGATTTCATGTCCATAGTTCTAGTAAAATGACAATTGTCAGAAATAAAAGATTTAGGATACTCTCCCTGAGATTGCAGCCTATTTTTTCAGGGTTAATCACAAATATTATTAATAATGAGTTCCATTTGTCACTTTCATTAACCAAGTGGTTACAAGTCAAGGAAACTGGCCATGCTCTAAAACTCTGGGAAGACTGAACACATTTTAAGCTCATGGTTTATTAAGATATGATAACTTCTAATTGTGTTGAAGAGGAAAGTCTACTCAAGATTATGCCTTTTAGTTAAGAATTTTATTAGTATGATACTAATTTAAGATTGATGTACACAATCAACCTTGATTGAAATTTTTATTTTTCTTTATTGTCTTTTTCAGAATTATATCATCTTATAATATTTCTACAAGATGTATAATATGTATTTATTTGTTTTAACCATTCTTAGCCATTTGTCCTGTGCTACATTGACATCACCAATGTCAGAATGGACTAGACAAACTTATTGAGTCATTTGATTTCCACTAAAGTTTATATTTGATTGTAGACTGGAGCCCTCTGGAGATACTTGCTGGGAACCTTGCCCCCTAATATGAAGATGGGTTTGCTACTCACTGATAAGTTCCAGATTCAGACTTTGATTTTCTATATCAGAATAGGTCTCTCTTTTCAAAAATGACTTCACTTAAAAAGGGTATTATGCATTTTTTTTTCTCTTTTCAGCTTCCATTTTAGTAAACCTCTTGGTCCTACTTGAACAATCACGTACTTTCTGTGGAGTTTGATATTTTCTCTTAGCACTGCTGAAGTAACTGTTACACATGAACATAATATGAAAGAAGTTTGATTCAATTTCACTTCTTTGCCAGGTGTCTATTGCAAGGTTTTGTTTCATTTTTAAAACTTATTTCTTGATTAGCATGTCTTAATTATACAGATCAGTGGGGTTCAGTATGCTATTTCAATACATGTATACAGAGTATACTGATCAAATCAAGCTTCCTTTATCTGCCTACCTTCCTAATCTTTAATAAATCATTATTCTATTTTCAGGCCAATTTTTAAAAACTTTTACATATGAGACAGAACATGCAGTATTACACATCCACACTTTTTTTTAATAACAGCCATTCTAACTGGGGTGAGTTAATATCATAATTTTGATTTGCATTTCCCTGATAGCTAATGACAGGTATCTTTTTTCATATAACTATTGACTGTTTCTTCTTTCAAGAATTATCTGTTCAGATCATTTCCCAATTTTTTATTTGATATACATGATAGAGAGTGTATTTTGACATTATACAAACATGGAGTATAACACTTCAATTAGGATCAAATTCTCATGGTTATACATAATGTGGTGTTTCACTGGTTCATTTGCCAATTCTTTTTTTAATATGAATTAGAAACCTTAATCAATTACATTATTGAATTTTTTAAAATTTATTTTTATTGTAAACAAATGGGATACATGTTGTTTCTGTTTGTACATGGAGTAACGACATACCATTTGTGTAATCATACATTTACATAGGGTAATGGTGTTTGATTCATTCTGTTATTTTTCCCTTCCCCTCACCCCTCCCACCTCTCTTTTCCCTCTATACAGTTCCTCCTTCCTCCATTCTTGCCCCCCTCCCACCCCCCATTATGTGTCATCATCCGCTTATCAGCAAGATCATTCATCCTTTGTTTTTTTGAGATTGGCTTATCCCATGTAGTATGATATTCTCCAATTTCATCTATTTGCCTGCAAATGCCATAATTTTATTATTCTTTATAGCTGAGTAATATTACATTGTATATATATACCACAGTTTCTTTATCCATTCATCAATTGAGGGGCATCTAAGTTGGTTCCACAATCTGGCTATTGTGAATTGAGCAGCTATAAACACTGATGTGGCTGTATCTCTGTAGTATGCTGATTTTAAGTCCTTTGGGTATAGGCCGAGGAGTGGGCTAGCTGGGTCAAATGGTGGGTCCATTCCAAGTTTTCTAAAGAATCTCCACAATGCTTTCCAGAGTGGCTGCACTAATTTGCAGCCCCACCAGCAATGTATGAGTGTACCTTTTTCCCCACATCCTCTCCAACACCTCTTGTTGCTTGTATTCTTGATAATGGCCATTCTAATTGGGGTGAGATGGAATTTTAGGGTAGTTTTGATTTGTATTTCTCTGCTAATTCTTTATTTTAGTTGTAGATAGACACAATACCTTTATTTTATTTATTTATTTTTTTGTGGTGCTGAGGATGGAACCCAGTGCCTCACACGTGCTAGGCAAGCACTCTACCACTGAGCCACAACCCCAGCCCCCATTTGCCAAATTTTAATTGGATTACTTTTTGTTGTTGTTAGTGTTTTGAGTTTTTTTTTATATATTATGGATATCAACTCTCTTTTGGATGAATAGCTTGCAAAATTTTTCTCCCATTTTTAAGTTGTCTCTTCACCTTGTTGATTATTTCCTTTGTTGTGTAAAAGTTTTTAATTTTGATAAAATTCCTTTTGTCTATTTTTGCTTTCGTTTCTGTACATTTGGGGTCATATTTTTTTAAAAAAATCATTGCCTATACCAATGTCTTGAAATGTTTCCGTTATGTTTACCTCTAGTACTTTTAGAGTTTCAGGTCTTATATTTAGATCTTTGATCCATTTTGAGTTGATTTTGTACAGGGTGAGAGAGAGAGGGACCAAGATTCAATCTTCTGCATATAGCTAATCCAGTTTTCCCAGAGTTATTTATTGAAGAGCTGTCCTTTCTACAATGTGTATTGTTTCTTTGTTTTTGTTATATAATTTAGCAAGAAAGTCTTGCTAAATTACCCAGGCTGGCCTCCAGCTTGGGATCCTCCTGCCTCAGTCTCCTGAGTAGCCTGGATTGTAGGCATGTGCCACTACTCTCAGTGTAGATTTTTGACATCTTTGTCAAGAATTAGTTGGATGTAGATGTGTGAATTTATTTCCTGGGTTTCTTTATTCTGTTCCATGGTCTGTATGTCTGTTTTTATGTCAGTACTCTGCTGTATTGGTTACTATGAATTAAGGATGTCTTAAAATTAGATATTTCGATGCTTCCAGCTTTGTTCTTTTTGTTCAAGATTACTTTGGCTATCTGGGGTCTTAAGTGCTTCCTTATGAATTTTAGAATTTTTTTTTCTGGTTCTGTGAATAGTTTCATTGGCATTTTCATGGGAACTGCTTTCAAACTGTATGGTATTTTAAAATAATTTTTATTAGTTCTTTTAGTTATGTATAACATTAGGATTCATTTTGACATGAGTATAAAATCATGGAATATAATTTTCTCTAACTCAGTCCCCAGGACTTACCATTTCCCTTCCCTCCTCCCTCACACTGTTTCCCTTCTCTCTACTCTACTGATCTTTCTGTTATTAATTTATAGATTTTTTGGAAAAAAATAGTACATTATGGATATAAATAAAGGTGTGATTTGCTGTGGCATATTCATGTATGTACATAGGAAAATTAAGTCAGATTCATTTTACTACTTTTCCCTTTTCCTGTTCCTCCTCCATCCCCTTCAATCCCCTTCCTTCTGTGTGATCCCTTTAACAAAATTATTTCAGTTATTTCAATGGAAGGTCTTTACATTTTATTTGTTTGTTTTTTGTTTTTTGGTTTTTGTGTGTGTGTGTTCTTCAATTTCCTTCATCAGTGTTTTGTAATTTTCATTGTAGAGGTCTTCCATTTCTTTGGGTACATTTATTCCTAGGTATTTTATTTTTTGCAGCTATTGTGTATTAAATTGCTTTCATGATTTCTTTTTTTTTTTTTTTTTTTTTTTGCGGTGTTGAGGATCGAACCCAGGGACTTGTGCTTGCAATGCAAGCACTCTACTGACTGAGTTATCTCCCCAGCCCTCATGATTTCTTTTTCAGTAATTTTATTGGTATTTAAAAATGTTACTGATTTTTGGGTGTTCATTTTGCATACCACAACATTGTTGAATGTGTTTATCAGTTCCAATAGTCGTTTGGTAGAGTCTTTACATTTTTCTATATATAGTATCATATCATCTGCAGTCAGGGGTACTTGTTCTTCTTCCCTTTCTGTTTATATGCCTTTTATTTCTTTCTCTTGCCTAATTGCTCTGGCTACAAATTGCACTGGAGGTTTTGATAAGCATAAAGTGATCAACTTGTATTTACTAAGCATTTACTATATGTCAGTGGTAGGTATGATCAGGATATGAAATCATGTGAAAAATCATGTGAGATATGAAATCATAAAAATAAGAATGTGAAATATGAAATCATAAAACTAACAAAATTTTAAATTTGCAAAATACTTTTTGATTTTCTTACATATCCATGACTTCATTTAATCTAAATAATGGTTTCTGTTCTAAAAGCTTATAGATCTTCTTGTTATAGATCTTTCCAAGTAAATGTAAAGGGAAAGGCAATTAAACACATCTGTAATTATGTGCCTGAGAGTCACTCTGAGATGGAACTTAAAGTATGGGTTTCAGTATTTGGGGTTCATGGGTATGAGGTAGAACTTGAGTTGGCTTTGTAAGATTTCTTTATTGACAGAGACAAAACTTTGAAGGAAACTACAAATGACCATGGCAGGTCAACTGACTTCCCTCAGAGTATTGTTGCTTTGTCTGGAGGGCCCTTACCCTAAATGTGGCAAATTTTACCACGTAACACTTTAATTTTTATATGTTACATTTTGATCTTTGATTCTAAGTAAACATTTTCAATGGATAACTTAACCTTATGACTTCCACTTTAAGTGATTTCTATTAATACCGTATGATGGCTAGTTGGGGTGTTAGGTCAAGGTTTGGTGAGGAAATCCTATTTCTCTCATTTTTCTTATTTTAAAATTATGTCAGATTCTTCGTGCCTCAAGGAACATGACTTGACTGAGGGCAATTTTATTATGTGATGCTGTAGTGTAGTCTAAAGATAAAAATCAGAAGTGTTCAGTGATTTATCTTCCTAGTTCCAGTATGCTAAAATAATTATTTCTCTTATTTGCATCGACATTCCAACAATGACATTAATCACTTTCAAAGATTTCCCTTGTTCTTGAAGTCTGATGGGGTAGTTCAGCACCGTTTCACAGAAAATTTTATACAATAAATCTGTAAATTCTGCCAAAAAAATAGAACTTGAGATGGGGACTGGAGCAGGGAGTTGCTCTCAAGGGCAAAGACCAACTAAAGCTCATGGGAAAACAAAAATGAAGTGATTTACTTGTGTTTGACATATATGAGAGAACCACAAAGACAATGAGTTATCACAAGATGAATTTAGGGGACAAAGATGTGGGGACAGGGGAGGGAAAGAAAGGTGGAGAAGGAGGGAGGCTGCATATGAATAAATTATTTGTTATTCTTCATGCAGAAATGAGATTAAATCTTTTTGCCTCTATTTCTAATTGGAATGACAATCAGCAAGTTATAGGCAAAGGACTTTGAAAACCCATGCAAAAAATGCTTAAAACTAATTTTTTTTTTTTTTTTGTAGTGTTGGGAATTGAACCCAGCGCCTCACACATGCTAAGCAAGAGCTCTACCACTAAATTGTATCCTCAGAGTCCCCCTCCATTTTGAAACAGGGACTTGCTAAGTTGCCCACAGTAGCCTTGAACTTTTCATCCTCCTGCTTCAATCTCCTGAGTCACTGGGATTATAGATGGGCACCACCTTGCCCCACAAAGCTTCAATGAATTTAATAGTCATCATAATGTCTAAGAATGGCCTGAGAAGGTCCTATGGTCTTCATGAGGGTCTATGCTGCTTAGGAAAAAAATCTGGAAGCACTCATCTCCATTTTAATAATAAGTGTATACTTCATTATAAATGCCCCAAAGAAAATAGGAGTAAAATGGCCTTAAGATTAAACACAGGAATCCCAACGTTCAAAATTTGCCAAAGATCTCTCTGGCTTGGATAGTGATTATTTTATTTCATTTTATTAATTAATTTATTTTAAACCATAATGTAAGGTTAGTTTTCATATACCTTATTCCAAATAAATATTTTCTTATATGTTCAACTTTTTAAACCTTTTCTTTTACTCATTTTTTTTCTATTATTGGTGCTGGTCAGGGCATTGAGAGGAAACCTTTTGTTGTCCTCTTTTCTTTCATCTGTAAATACCCCTCTTCTTAGCAGTTTGTTCATGCTGCCAAGATGCACATAGCCATATTTGAAGAATTTTTTTTTAGAGAAAACCTTTTAGCAGAACTCAAACCTATTTCATGGAGAAAAGCCACATGATTATATGAGGACTCTCCCAACCTTCTACCATCTAAGCTATAGATTCTTCTGCAGAATGTATACCATTTTATCCTTTTCTCCTCTCATAATCCTGTCCCCTGCCTAAGGTGAATCCCTGCATATAGTCTCTAGGTCCCATCTTCCCCTTTGCCCTTTCAGAGACCATTTACAACTTTCTCTCTCCCTATCCCTTCTCTTTTGGATCCTTTCCATTGGTATTTAAACACAGTCAAATATTTCACATGTTCAGTAGCAGCAACAACAATAAAAACAGGAGCAGCAGCAAACATGCCCAAACCTAAACTCAAACCCAAACCCTCATACCCATCCCTTAACTCTAAGTCCACAGTGTACTCCACATTCCTCTTTTTATTTTTTATTTTTAGTTGCAGATGGACACAATACCTTTATTTTATTCATTTATTTTTACGTGATGCTGAGAATTGAACCCAGTGTCTCACACGTGCTAGGCTAGTGCTCTCCCCCTGAGCCATCCCAGGCCCCTCTGATCTGGCTTCTGTCCTTAGCCATCTTTCTCTCATAGTGCTTCTTGTCTTAGAGAATGGCAGCAACAACCACTGAAGCCTAGCCTAGGAATTAATCTTACTCGCCCAGCTTTTTTCACCTCCCACATACAATTAATCACCTGGTTTCATTCATTTGGTCCCTAAAACTCTCAAATCAATCTCCCAGCTTCTTTCCATCCTCATTGTTCCTCCCTAATGTGAAAGATGTATTTCTCTTTCCACATGTAGGCCATGTGCTGGCTGAGGTCCATTGGTGCATGATGAGGTCATAAAGACTTAGGGGTGCTGATGATTGCATATACAAAAGATCTAGTCCCTAGAGATTTCTTGGTCATTTCACACCCTCCTTATGTGTGTTTTCTGTTTGAAATGGTGACTTCTGCATTTTTTCAGTTGGTTCCCTTCCACTTGCCTGGCATTTTTCTCTGATTTATGCAGGACACTGCTATTTCTCCTAGAATCTCTGAGCTCACAATTGTCATTTTAGCTCTTTGGTCAGGGCCTGGCTTTGACCCTCACCAGCTATATGATCTTGAACAGATCATCAGATCTTAATTTCCTTATTTGTAAAATAAATGGCTTCCTCTAGACCAGTGGGTCTCAACCCTGACTGCACATTAGAATTACCTGGGGAACTTTCAAAAACTCCCAGAGCCCAGGCTAGACGTTAGGCTAATAACATCAACATCCTGATGCCTGGGCCTCAGGATTTTTTATTTAATTAAAAACATTTCATTATTTTCTTGGTCAGGTTTTTAAAAAATTTCCCCCAAAGAGCCCAATGTATAGATAAAGTTGAGAACCACTGACAATGCTTTTAATAGGACCTTTGCTCTACCATTATTTCATGTTTTCTCATGCTCCAATCCCAAGTTGAAGTTTCTCTTCTTTTTACATGTCTTTACTAAGTCGGGAAGAAATAGCTGTGAAGCTCCCCCCACCCCCTTCCATCTGCTGTTTGTTCTTATTTACATACGATGGAACCCAGCCCACTGATTTACAGCTCTGGTTCCCTTACAACTGTTATTGAACTGAAAACATAGCTGAAAACTTATTAAACAGAAAAAAAATTATTTTGAGCTTCCTGCCTACAATTTCTTATAGAACAAAGGAAATATTTAGATTGTTTTCCTTCTAGAAGTAATGTTAAAATAGATATATAATCCCATAATTTCAAATTTAATTTAATTCTGGGGCCAGATCTCAATATGTATTCTTTCTTGTGCATCCCATTAAGGAAGCTAGAACATCTCTGCAGGAGAATGGAATTTCTTTTTAAAAATTTTTTGTAGTTGTAGATGGACAGAATACCTTTATTTTATTTGTTTATTTTTATATGGTGCTAAGGATTAAACTCAGCGCCTCATACATGCTAGGTAAGTGCTCTGCCATTGAGCTACAGCACCAGCCCAAGAATGGGATTTTGAGGGGTATGCACCCACAGATAGGCACAGCCTCCTTGTACTGCTGTGTGGCTTCTGAAATTAAGTGTCAGGGTCTCTTGTCTCCAGTCCTTTCTATTGGCCTGCAGATGCTGGCAGCAAAGCCAGGGCAAACTTGTCCTCTTTGTGTATGTTGCTTCACTTTTTGAACTTTTGGAAAAAGGCCTTTTAGAAGATGTTCTATAAAAGCTCCCTTTGCATCTGCCATTTTAGATCTGAAATAATGGAACTTTGCTGAGCTGAAAGAGAATAGTAAGGAGTGTAGAAAGATGATAGAGAACAGTCAAGTATGGGATTTAACCAATGGCACTATATTTGGGAAGATATGGGGTCCTGACATAAGTCTGATTCACGTTGGCAAAGCCTTCTTTGGAGTAATGGCTCTTCCTGCTTATTTCCCTGTCAACAGTACCATTTCCAAGTGTTTGTTCACTTTCTTCTGCAGTATCTATCTGAAATACAGTCTGTGCGTTTACTGGTCTCTCTCAGGTCCCTATTAAGTTACTGAAATTGACTTAAGCAGATCACCAGCTATTCATAACCTATTAGAAATAACTCTCCCCCCACATAATCCTTTCACAGCTGGGCTATTCAGTTATTCTCATGGAAAGAAAAGGCTATCATCTACTGATGGAGAATAAATGCTGCCAGAACATGGGGTTGAGCTGGAAGAACCTCTTTCTCATCATATTGAACATTGAACTATTTCTCACAAAAGCTGATTTTGGTCCATTAAACCTTGTCTGAAGTTTTTGGCTTTGACACTTCTTTGGGTATTTTCTTGTAGATGGAGGAATTGATTGAGGGTGTTCGCTGGGCCTTCATTGACATGCTGGAGAAAGAAAATGACTGGATGGATGCAGGGACAAAAAGGAAAGCCAAAGAAAAGGTAAGAATTCCTTTTGATGAACAAAATACGATTTCTGGTTCAATGGATTTTCATGATGACATTGTGTAGTTGATTTATATATTGACTGAGCTGTTGGCTCTGAATGACCCCAGATTTAGGTGTGTTGTTTTGGATGAATAAATAGATTTCATCACTGGGAGGTAAGAGAAAATAACATTTGACTTTTCATTTCTCTAACTGCATTTTGAAATTCTGTGTAATTCAGGTTTCCCCTTTCTCCTAATTGCTGTCTCTAAGAGCCTCATAGTCTGCTGCCTAGTGAATTTTACCACAAACCACCATTGGATATGGCAGAATGTAGAGCAGTGGGGAGCTATGGAGAGCAGCTGGCAGAAGAGCCTCTAAGATGCAAAGAAGAAAACCTGTATTGGCTATGTGTCCTTCTGCTCTGTGCATGATATGTGCAAACGTCCTGAGGCAAATCCTTTCCAGGAACAAAGTAGATCTACTTCTTGACCCATCATTTTACACAAATGATCCAAAGAGCATGCTTATTAACTGTGGACCAATGGTAGACCATTGTGTATGAGTACAAAAGTTAGCAGTACACACTTGCTGGGCCTTGTAAATTTTTCTGATACCAAACAACAAGATAAGGGAATAAATCAGGAATGTATCAACAGTTATGCTATTTAAAAATAAAAATGGGGCCTATCTTAAATTTGAAGCATTTTGATAGAACTGGAGCTTTAGTGGGTACAGCATGCCTGCTACACTCTTCATGAATGCCACTCTGCAGCTGAGAGACTCTGAAATTAGCAGCATTTTTTTAGAGAGGTGTTTTGAAACCTTTCTGATAATAGCTATCACCTGGGATACCTAGATATTCTACAGCTTTCTGGACCCCCTTGCCAGCCATGTCTGGTTCATGGTTCTGGGGTACGGTCTGAATGTTTGTGATTTTAGCCAGTGTGATTGTTATTAGGCAGGCCTAGGGAATCATACTGACTCATCCTGACCACTAAATTATTTTTCGTTTTGGTTCTGGAGATCGAAATGGCTTTGCGCATACTAGGCAAGCACTCTACCATTGAGCTATATCCCCAACCCCAAGCAGAAATATTTTTGCCTTATGATCAGGAAATAAAGAGGGCAACATTCTGGGAATGTTTAGACTTGTTGAAATGGGAATGTGCAGATTAGCAAGGATATTTTCTAGAGCTTTAATACAGCCTTGGCATAGATATTTTATGTCAATAGATGTGAAAAGGCTGTTCAATGTTTCTAGTGAAGAAAGAACTTGGGTGGTCAGTTGGGGGAGTGTTGAAGACAAAAGGTGAGTTTGATTTTGTTGTCCCCTCCAAGGTCTGTCAAACTTTCTTAAGTCATGAAAGGACAGGTGTGCACAGATTATTATGGAAAACTCTCCAGAGGGTAGATGAAACTTTTTTTGAAGACTTCATTTATTTGCTGAGCTATCTTGTGATATCTGGAACAGAATGATATGGCTTGTATTGGGCATATAATAATAAGGCCTAATAATAATAAGGCCTTAGCATATTAGGTGCTCTTTAGCCCAACTCCTCAGGGACTGAGGGAGTGCATGTATGAATTAGTACAGGGCCATGAGGGTGAGGTAGATTGTGAGTGTGTATGTGTGTTATAAGTGGATGGATACTTGGGGAATATTCTGGAAAATTCAGTCAGTTCTTTGAGAAGTATGAATCAAGATCGCCTCTGGGTGATCTTCCTAGTTCCATAAGGGAGTGGGTACCTTACACTTGAGCTTTCCAGGCATGCAACTCATACCTCCTTAAAGAAGAACTCTTCCCAGTGTTTCTAATATTAGACGTGTTCCTGCTTGCCCTCTGAGTTGCTCTCCAGTCTTCTATTTTATTTCAATGAGAGCTGTCAGTTTTTCTTCTAAAAGTAGTCTTTGAACTCCCAGCTTTCTTTGAGCTGAGTTCAATCTCCCAGGAACTCTGCTAGTTCCTCGACAGGTACAAATATCAAAGACAATTGTCCTTCTGTATCTCACTAGGTTCCTCAAGTATATTTTATCTTTCAGAGTTCAGAGTAGTGCCTTTAATGAAAGGCAAGAATGAAGGATGTTCCAAGAATTTCCAGCAGTTCTCCAAGGCATGTCCTGCCCTGGACCCCGAAAGATGTAGGTTTTCTTTCTCCAAATTAAATGAACTTGCAGTTCTAGAAATGACCTCTGAGTGGAGCTCATACTACTCATAAAGAACACAATGAGCTGACAGCTTTTATGCAGTTTTCTACTCTGGGCCTGTTTTTGAAAAAAATATTTTTTTCTTGCCCTTTTTCTCTGCTGTCCTCAATTTGATTGCCTTTTAATAGTCAACAAAAAAGGAGAGGCTTTGCCTAATAATTCCTTGAATCTTAGATGGAAATCTCTGACTATCTCGGGGCTTTGTCTTTCTGATATGGAGTAGACCCTGCATTAAGAAAGGATTTGCCTGCATTTGAAGTGGAGGTGAATAATTCGCCTTCCCTTCCTGGTATGACTTGGCACTGTTCTTTGGGCATGTGTTGTATGCAGTATATCACCCAGGCGGAAGATTTCTCATCAATAATAGTGCCCACACTGGGCCAATGCTGAGTCACTTGGCAACCCATTGGGAAAGCTGAAAAAATGTTCTGATTTGTGAGGGGCTGAAGCTTTTCTTTCCCTGCCATGAAGCTCCGGACTGCAGCTAATTAAAGCACCTCTTAAGAGGTGTCAATCTCAGCATTCCATAGTGACCAACTTCCTGAACTGGGTGGTCCAGATATTCAGTGTTTTGAGGCCCAGTCCCATGGCTTTTATGACAATAACCCCATCTCAAAATGGAAGTGGGTCCATGTGGCTTTGTTGCACTCTTTGCTAGGGATGATCATTGTGAAAGATAAATGAGGGTGTCTCTGCTTCTGTGAAGAATAAATTTGTTATCTCTGTCTCCCTGCTTTTTCCTGCTCATCTCTTAAAAGGTCACGGTGCTTTTGTGTGTTGAAACCCATGGTGTAGGTTTCAAGTGCAAATTTAGTATTGTGAAATAAGTACCAGTTTTTGTTCAGGGTTCTGTGTTTCCTGCAAGTATGTGCTCTTATTGTAAACCAGCAGCACAAGATGGGAGCCCTGCTATTTTTCTGGTTATCAAAGTCAGTGAATGAGCGCAAGATGGCAAAAGAATGATTTGGGGGGTGTCTTCTGGAAGATTTACCCTTCCCAGAGCAGAGGAAGAGGCTTTCAAGGTCATTACATAATGATTCCCAGGCTGGGAAGAAAAGGACTCAGTGCAACCTTCTGTCACCCTGGTCAGTTCAGGGTCAGATCAAGAGGAGCAGTTTCCTGAACAAGGTTCATCTCCAGCTGAATTCAATTATGTAGCCAAATGCTGGATCCCTTCTGAAATGCTTGTGTGTGCTCTTTATCTCCAGGACCTAAGCTTGTTAGGCTACATCCAGAGAAAAATACCAGGATGGAAATCACTGGGAGATAGCATCCTGAGGGTGCTGTGAGGGAGTGGCCTTAGCCACAACAGATGCAGAGAAGTCAGCAGTACATTCCCAACTTCACAGGCTTGTGACTCCTACGCACAGACTTTGAATGAAGAGGGAAGAGTTCTCTTGCAGAGTACAAAACAGGAGTGTAGCTCACCTCTTTGCCTTTGTCTCTAAGCTCTGTGCATCCTAGGCATTATGGTTCCCTCTGGCATGCGTTCTGGATGTGGTAGTGCCCTGCCCACATCTGCAGCAGAGCTTGACAGGCAGCTCTAGGGAACTTGTTAGAGATGCAAATCCCTTCAACACACTGCCCTCCCCCCAAACTCTAGGGGTGGGGTTAAACCCTCTAGGTAATAAAGTTTGAGAACCAATGACCTTGTTCTTACCACTTCACTGCTCACCTCTCTGAATTCCAGCTGCAGTCTCCTGCATTTTGCCCAAGAGCTTTCTCTTCCCAGTGGAGCCTGCTGTGTCACTCACATGGAGGGCCTGGAGTATGGGGTGGGGAGGGGGACACATCACAACCTCTTCAATGGCCCTCAACCAACAATTAATGGGCAATGGTGTATACCTGTCCCAGCTCCCTCATCCCTTTCCTGTGTTCTACACAGGCTCCCAGGGCTTCCCCAGTGGGCTTGAGCTGTTTGGCAAGATGCCCTGTATCAACTGCCTTCCATTCTGTTCTCACTTCTTCATGTTCCTCTGGTGTTTCTTTCACCTCCCAAATGAACTGCATGTGCCTGAATCCTTGTCTCAGGGTTTGCTTCTATGGGGATCCCCACTGAGGACACAGCCCCAGGATTGTGTGTTCCATGCTTTCTTGCCTTTAAGGTGACAATGCATTTCACTGCATCTCAACAAACTAAATTCTGCAAATATTTCCAGCATAATGTAATGTGCCAGGTGCTGGGCCAAAAGCTGTGAATTCTGAATGGTGGACAGTCATCTGCAGTCACTCCTCTGCAGGGCCCTTCATACTCCTACTGTGGTACAAAAGTGTCATGGATGCAGGGTAGATGGGAGATGGTTTAATGTCAGGAGATGCAAAGGAGTCCTGAGAATAGGGGAGGAGGCTTCTAATGAGCCCAAACATGTGTGGGGGCTTGTTACTCAGGGAGTGCCCAGCCAGCTCCTTCCTCTCTCCCTCTGTTGTGTAATCAGATCCTGTCACTGCCCATGTCCTTGCAGCCTGTGGGCAAGACTTCCTCTGGGCTCTTCCTACTTGCTAATTCCAGCAACTCTGCATTCAGCAGTCCTTGTCCTTTGCTACAGCACTTACTCCATTACTCCTGCTGCATCACACATGCTCATTATAAATTGATTTGTAGAAGAAAAGGAAAGGAAGGGCTTTGGTCAAAGTCTCATTCTCATCACTATTACACCTGACAGCATATTTGCATAACTGCTCAAGAATGCAGTTACCCAGCTAGGTGGTGGTGTATGCCTATAATCCCAGCTGCTTGGGAGACTGAGGTGGGAGGATCATAAGTTCAAGGCCAGCTAGTCTAGGCACTAGTGAGACCCTGTCTCAAAAAATAAAAAGGGCTGGGGATATAGCTCAGTCATAGAGGGTCCCAGGTTCAATACCCAGTATTGCAAAAACAAAATGATACCTTATAGGTATGAAATGGTATTTCATTATTTTTAAAGTGAATTTCCCTAGAAAACTTGAAAGTTGATCTGGTAGAGTACTTGCTTAGCATGTGTGAGACCCTGAGTTCAGTCCCCAGCATGGCACACAAAAAGTGTGTGTGTGTGTGAGAGAGAAAGAGAGAGAGAGAGAGAGAGTGACACCCCTGCTTCCTGTACCTGTTCCAGTGCTTACCAGGGACACTGAGGGACAATGCAGTCTGTAAGCCCCTTGCTTGCTCTTCTGACTCCTATGTGCCTTCCATACTGAACTTGTTCCCACAACCTCACTCCATTTCTCTGGTTCCCTGTCTGTCTCACACACAAACAAGTCAAGATAGCCTTCCTCCTTGTATCTCCTTTCCTTCATTGGCCTTAACAGGAAGTGCAGTATACAGGTTAATAACACAGACTGCAAAAATGTTGCCTAGGTTCCAAGTCAGCTTACTACCCCTTCTTAGCTCTGTGACCCTGGAAATTATTTCATCTCTCTTGTCCTCAGTTTTTACATTTGTAAAATTGGGAGATCAGTACCTACCATAGAAGTTTGTTATGAGTATTAAAGGAGTCCGTATTCTAAAGCACTTAGATGAATGAGTGGAGCATGAGAAAAGCTCTTAACACTGCCAGAGCTTCTATCAAACTTCTGTCTTGTGGGAGTAGAGAGGCTTTGGTTGCATTGGTGGGTGGGAGAAAGGAAATGAGTGAAGTTAGTTCATTAGTTTGGGTCATTGGACTTTCCTTTTGGTTAGAGAAGTGGGTAACCTAAGTCCATGGTCCCTGAGTCCCTCTTGCCTGTCAGATGCTCCATTTCCCACTCCTGCTACCTCCTCCCCTTATAAATTAGGGAGCAGCCCCTACTGAGAGAATCATAGGAGGTGATAGCTTTTCTCTGTGAATTTTAGATTTTTCTGAGTCTGAACAAATTCAGTATTAGCTTTGTGTCATATGTTTTAAACACAAAAGCAAATATATAGTATAAGTAGGAGTTTGATGTATATATTTATCAATAGTATATCTACCTGGTATTTTTTTTCATGCTGGAGATGGAACCCAGGGCCTTGCACATGCTAGGCAAGTACTCTCCCCTGAGCTACATCCCTCTGATATGTTTCTGGAGTGAGTTTAATCAAATTTCCATGTTCTAGTGCCTCATACCAATTGTTTTGGGTGATACTTTAGGTTATTCCTTCTCGCACTTGAGTGTGGGATCAGCACCATCAGGAAGGTCCCCTTAGAATACAAATTGCCAGCTCCAGTCCCAGAGTTTTTAATTCAATAGGTCTGAGGTGGGTCTGGGGAATTTGCATTTCTGACAAGTCTTGAGGTAATACTGTTGGTGTGGGACCCATACTCTGAGAACTCCAGGTGATTACAGGGGAAATTTTCCTGACATCAAGTCTGTGTTAATAAGTGGTTACTTTATCTTACACCTTACAGAAGTCCTTTCTTTCACCATCTCACAGGTGAGTACCCTGGGCAGGTATTGGAACACTCAGAGCCAACCAGGCAAACTTACTAGGCTGTTGCTCCATATGTGATACTACTGTAATGGTATAAGATCCATGTGAGGGAGGTTATTTCTTTTTACAGATGAAGAAACCAAAGCAGAGAGGGCAAGCAAGCTTGCCCAAGGTCATACAGATAGGAGGGGCAAGAGCTGGGACTCCATTCCTGGCAGTCTGGTTTCACAGTCTGTGTTTTTGTTTTCCAGACCAGGTGATTCCAGCTTATTGGTATCACCTATAAGCTAGCTAGAAATGCAGATTCTTGCAGATCCATAGAACCAAAAACTCCGGAAGGGGAACCAGGAATGTGCATTTTAGTCCACTCTCCAGCTGATTCTAATGCAGCCAAAGTGTGAGATTCAGTCTCTCTGCTGTGGTTATGATGCCTCATCCTGCTGGCTTCTCTACAGTTTTCAACATCTTTTTTTTCTAAAGCTCAAGTTCAAGGCTGAACACAATATTCTAGATATAGTCCAACTCACCCAGCACAATGGGAATATTATTGCTGCCTTTGTTTTGCATACAAATTATATTAAGGAATCTGAAGCTGATATTATGGCTATCTTTCCCCCTCAGCCATGCATGTCACTGTTGGCTCATAACAAATTTACAGTCAGTTAATTTCTAGGTCTTTTTTTTTTTAATCTCACAGGAGCAGTCGTTAAGCTCTGTTGCTGCAGTCCTAAACTTAGCATTTTTAGAAAACCTCATCTAAGAACTTCACATTTATTCTCATTAAAATCCATTTAGTTGTTTTCGTTCATGGCTCTGGCTTTTGAAAAATATTTCTGGATCTTCTTCATGTTTATTGTTTTTGCTATGAAAATCTATGTTCATTAAAGAAAGTCTGGAAAGTAAAATACAGAAATAGGAAGAAAAATTCATCAATAGTTCCATCACCCAAACATAACCACTGCTAAAATTTTGATATATTACTATGATTTCCCCTATACATAAAAGACATTCTTGAACAGTGCTGTGTATGTAAATTTGTTTCCTTTCTTAGTCTCCTAACATTTATATTTTTGAGACTTTCACCTAATACTACATATTCTTTATAAAAGAATATTCACCATTATTACATATTCTTTTAGTAGTCATGCAGAAGATCACTTAAACATCTCTTCCTAGTTGAGTATGGTTGGGTATTATAGATATTGCCGTGATAAACATGTTTTGCATAATGCTCTCCCCCAAAATTTAGAATTAATTCCTTAGAATGGTATCTCAGATGACCTTTAAAAACTCCAGTCTGTCATTCAGTGTATTAATTACTGTTTCCACATCTATATAATTCATAATTTGATAAATTCACTTTTTGGTTTATTTTTTTCTGAGTTATTAATGAGCATGCTCACAAAGTAGAAGTAGAATCAGCCCATTTGCTCATACTTTGAAGATTTCCTTTCAAATTTATCTGTTGAACAAAAATGTTCTTGAAGAAACTTCTCCATGGAAGGTCTTTTGTTAAATACTAATCAGTGCATTAACCAGTAGATTTTCAGTCCATTGTTCTGCTTTGGACAAAATCCTTGAAAGTTACTACAAGGAGAACCTGAGATATTTAACAGTGCTTTGATATCATTCAATTACATTATTTAGGACATTCCTTGATTTCCCAAATTTTCAGTGCATTAACAAAGTGGAAACCTGAGGAAAGGACAAACTTGCATGGGGTTCTCATTCTAAGGCCTTATGTTATTCTAAGAGCAGATTGCCTCATTTGTAGTGTATAGTTGTTCAAATAACCAACCCAGAAATCTCAATCTTTCCTCCCAGCCAAATTGGAAGCATTAGTTCTGTTAATTATTTCTTACAGTTTCAGATTTATACCATTTCTCTTTCAGTACTTCTCCATCTTAACCTCTCATTCTTCTTTATTTTTAAATTGAGATGAAATCCACTAACCTTTTCTTAATTTTTTTATTGTAAACAAATGGGGTACAACTTGTTTCTCTGTTTGTACATGAAGTAGAGGCATACCATTTGTGTAATCATACATTTACATAGGGTAATGTTGTTTGATTCATTCTGTTATTTTTTCCTCCCCTCTACCCCTCCCACTCCTCTTTTCCCTCTATACAGTTCCTCCTTCCTCCATTCTTGCCTCGCTCCCATCCCCCTTTATGTGTCATCATCCGCTTATCAGCAAGATCATTTTTCCTTTGGTTTTTTGAGATTGGCTTATCTCACTTAGGATGATATTCTCCAATTTCATCTATTTGCCTGCAAATGCCATAATTTTATTATTCTTTATGGCTGAGTAATATTCCATTGTGTGTGTGTATATATATATATATATATATATATATATATATATATATATATCACAGTTTCGTTATCCATTCATTAATTGAGGGGCATCTAGGTTGGTTCCACAATCTGGCTATTGTGAATTGAGCAGCTATGAACATTGATGTGGCTGTATCTCTGTAGTGTGCTGATTTTAAGTCCTTTGGGTATAGACCAAGGAGTGGGATAGCTGGGTCAAATGGTGGTTCCATTCCAAGCTTTCTGAGGAATCTCCACACTGCTTTCCAGAGTGACTGCACTAATTTGCAACTCCACCAGCAATGTATGAGTGTACCTTTTTCCCCACATCCTCTCCAACACCTATTGTTGCTTGTATTCTTGATAATGGCCATTTTAATTGGGGTGAGATGGAATCTTAGGGTAGTTTTGATTTGCATTTCTCTTATTACTAGAGATGTTGAACATTTTTCATATATCTGTTGATTGCTTGTAGATCTTCTTCTGTGAAGTGTCTGTTCATTTCCTTAGCCCAGTTGTTGATTGGGTTATTTGTATTCTTGGTGTAGAGTTTTTTGAGTTCTTTATATATTCTGGAAATTAGTGCTCTATCTGAAGTATGATTGGCAAAGATTTTCTCCCACTCTGTAAGCTCTCTCTTCACATTACTGATAGTTTCCTTTGCTGAGAGAAAGCTTCCACTAACCTTTTTAAGGTGAACAATTCAGTGGCATTTACTGCCTTTGCAATGATGCATAACCATCACCTCTATCTAGTTCCAAAACATTTTCTTCACCCCCAAAAGCAGTCATTCCTTGTTCCTTTCTTCTCTAGCTCCTGGCTACTTTCAATTGGTTGTCCATCTTTATGGATTCATATATTCTGCATATATCATAAAAATGGAGTCATCTGACCTTTTTCAACTGGCTTCTATCACTTAACCTGATGTTTTAGAGATTTATACATGTTGTAACATTTTTTCCTCCTTTTCTTTCTTTCCTCTTTTTATTTCTTCCTTTTATGGTGATGGATATTGGACTCAGGGCCTCACCCCTTCTAAACCTTTTAAGTTTATGTCCCCATTTTTAGTTTTAGGAAAAGAATAACAAAATAAAACCTTCTATTATTTCTAATAATGAGGTCTTTCCTGTTTTCTCTGAACCTTTTGAAAGTGTCATATTCATAACTGAAAAACTATCCCCCATGTATAGATTACTTAGATGACCCCTCAAAAGGAAGAACTATGTTTGGCAGGTTTATTTTTTGAATTCTCAGAATCTAACATGGATCTGGCATTCCATTCTTTGGCCACTGGGCAGACCTTGGTATGAACCAGGGCTCCACCAAACACTAGCTGTGGGACTCCAAACATGTCCCTCAATTTCCTCATTCATGTATGTACAGTGACTAGCAGAGTATAAATGCTAATATTAGTAAGATGGCATGGTATTTTTTTCCCTACTAAATAATATAATGCTCAGTTGCAGTTTCCTAAAACTGGGAATGAAAGGATGATCCCAATTACAATATTCCTTGAAGAGGAAGTTCAAAATAGAATTTTATGAACTTTGATTCTGTTCAATATTTTTAAACATGTTCTATGGAAACTTAAAAAAAATATACACAAAAGTGTTCATGACACATCCATATATTCTCTTCACCTAGACTCAACAGGCTTTAATTTTTTTTCCATTCTGATTTCATGAACTCCCCACTGTCACCTGTTTTTGTACTTGAGAATTTTAAAATTAATTCCATTCATGATGATATAGATATCATTTTACTATAAATATTTCATTATGTAAACCAACAGATAAGGAACATAAAAACTAACCACAATTCCATTAGCATACTCATCAATATTAACAATAATTTCTCATTAAATACAATTATCAGTAGTTATTTTAAAATGTTTGATTCCTTTATTTAAATAGTTCAAAAAGTATCCTGAATCTACATATTATAGTTAATAGATACATCTTTTAAGATTCAAAACATTTTATGAGGATCCCCACCCCCTAACCTTATAAATAAAATGCATTTGTTGAAGAAATTGAGGTATTTGGTGGAATTTTCAACAATCTTATTGACTGATTATCCTAATATTGTTTTTTCAAAACATGTTCTCCTGTCCTTTACATTTTCTGTAAATTGGTAGTTAAATCTAGAACTTTGATTATATTTACATTCAATTTTCTTGGCAGAAGACTTCATAGACAGTGTTGTATGCTTCTTATGGCCTCCCATCAAGAGGCACATGATTCCAGGTTGTCCCACTTCCAATTTCAAGGATAGTCCATGGGTTCATGTCACACCAATCCTTTAAACTTCCCTACCAACTGTTCAACTTGTATTGTAGTCCTCTTTCTTGACTATGAATTAGAAGCACTTGGGGAACTTTTTAAAATATCCTGATGCTCGTGCCACACCCCAGACCAATTACATTAAGCTCTCTGGGAGTGGGACCCAGGAATCACCCTTTTCTAAAGTTACCTGGGAAAATCACATGTATAGCAGGGTTGAAAACCACTGACTTGCATAGATAATTGATTTTGTTAGGGGTTGCAATGGTTGTTTTTCGAATTCTTTCATTCTTTATGCAATTATTACCTGGAATCATTCTTAAGAAGACTTTTCCCTCATTACTCCCCTGATTATACTGACATATCATTTATATTGGAAAGGCAACATTGATGTCTATCTTTCTCTTTATTCGTTTTCACAAGATGGTGCCCTGGAACCTCCAGAGGTACCAAAGCTATTTTTTGCAGGGTAATTATAAACTCAGGGATTTTTATGTATTTGATATGTTTAAATTCATTACAATCATTATTCTTTTTGAAGCTCAAATTATTTTATCTTGTCCAACTTGTGACTCTTCTCTTAGGGGATTTTGACATGAACCCAGTTGTTTTTGACAGTGTCTTTGCTTCCTGGCATGACAAGATATCCTCTTTAATGTTCGACTTCTATTTAACCCCAAATTGTTTTTGAGCAATTTATAAATCAGTGCCTTAACCAAATATTTCATCAAAGAACAATATATTGATTTTTTTCTCATGGGGAAGAAGAGGCTCCTTCTCAACTTGGAATACAGAGTTTCTATAAAAGCAACTTTGTAAAAAATATTTGTCAGAGGTTGATGCAGATTATCTTTTATAAGAGGCACTATCTCATGTTAGTGGACAAACATGTAAAATATACTCAATTGTTTTTGAAAACTCCTGTAATGTTGCATTTTTTCTTTTTGCAATGTTCCATTCTCAAAGTTGATCATCAAGAGTATAAATAAATATTAACTAGTATATGACCATGTAATACATTTAAAATAATAACGCTAGTGTTGAGGAGTAGAACTAATTTGAAATATGCAGAACAATGAGACTATATTTAAAGATGAAACTTGGAATAGTAAATACTTAAAAAATTTTAACAATATCAGATATGCAAGCAGTACTAGTTTAAACATGTACTGTGGGAAGTCTTTAGTTCTTTTTTTTTTAAATGATTTTTTAGTTGTTAATGGACCTTTATTTTATTTGTTTATTTATATGTGGTGCAGAGAATCAAACCCACTGTCTCACACATGTGAGGTAAGCGCTCTACCCCTGAGCCACGACCTCAACCCCAGTCTTTAGTTCTTAAATGTACATTTTGGGTTGCAGAAATGGTTGATTGTAGGACTTTGAAATGTCACAGTAGCCTCAGAATACGATTTCAGAGACTCAAAGCAGAGAGGTGCTCTTTAATAATTATGGAGAATATTACTTTAATTGTGGAGTGAATGAGAGAAGTTTAATGCCCATATCTTTTGTTTTTGATCCAAATCCAAATTGAATATGTTAGGAATTCACTTAAAATATGTTTATTTTGGTTGACTAAAATGAGTTTTAATGTTTTGGTTTTTAATTTCATGGAAAAAGAGTCCATTAAGGATGCTTGAGTTCTCTGTGTAGATTTTGTGAGGCACCTCCCTTCAGCCCAAGATGAAACTAATAGCCATAGTGCATATGCTTATCTGTTATCTCTGGGGCTGAGTTTGCTGTTGTCAGTTGCTCCCTTGTTATCTGGCTGCTAGTCCTGCTCAGTCAGTTGTACAGAAATGTCAGTTCCATTAATAACCCAAGGGCTGGACAGGTAGATAGTGGAAAATGGGTGAAGAGAGAGAAATTGTATTTAACTTGGTGTTCTGAGTTGTCATTTTCTAGACTCTAGCATAGCTGGGTGAAGGCAGGCTGAGGGCATGAGAGCAAATGCATTTCTGACAGATCCTCGCATATGAACCAGAGAAACAGTCTGATACTAGGAGAAGAAAGAGTGAAAGAATTTTAGAAAAAGGTCAAGATTTACAGTGGGAAAGGTCAGAGAAAGCAACGCTAGGAAGAAATGGCATGGTCTAAGTATTTTGATAGAGCCACTGACAATTTTGCAAAATGATCTCATTTTGACTTGAAATATTATCATTATTGGTATTTCAACTGAACAATAGTCCTTTTTTATTTAAAAAGGGTGTTATAGGAAGGAGTGATTTCTCATAAAGGATTTTGGAGTTTGGGGCTGTTTGTGCTGATTCTGGATCAGCCAGTGGCCAGAGGTAAGGGAGTAGGTCTTAATTTTCTTCACACAGGTATAATGATTCAGTTACTGCAGTGGTCTATATTTGGGTTATCTATTGCTATATAACAAACCACCTCAAAACTTGCTGGGTTGAAAGGAGTATTGTTTCTTAAGCATCTTGTGGTTTGACTGGGCTCAGCTGGGTGGCTCTTCTGCTGGTTTTCACCTGGAGTCTCTTAAGTAACTGCATTCAGATGGCAACTATGACTGAATGTCCATGGTGGCTGCTTCACACATGTGTCTGGCATTTCAGTATTCCCTGTGTGGCTTTTTTTAGAGAGTAGCTAAGGGAGCCAAGAGAGGATGGCAAAGCTGCTAGTTCTCTTAAGATCTGAGTGCAGGAGTCCCAGAATATTTCTTGTGTACATTCTGTTGATCAAAGCCATGGACAAGGCCAGCCTTTATTCATAAGAAGGAGAAATAGGTTCTCTCTTGGTGTGAGGAGCAGCAGGAGCACAAAAGAGAGGGGAGGAATTGTTGGCATCATCTTTGGGAACTGCTGGGCCGCAATTGGCATTCTTTGCCTCTCTTATCTGCAGTTTTTTCTTTGATTACATTATTGTCTGTACCTCCTCTCTTTAGCACCTTGCCATTGAATTTCACTAAAATTAATAAAAATTTAATCAGCAAATAATAATTGTGTATATGTGGTACAATGTACAGTTTTGATTTATGTGTACATTACAGAAAGATTTACTCAAGCTAATTAATGCATTTATTGCCTTACCAATTCATTTTTTTGTGGTGAGAACATCAAAAATCCATTCTTTTGGCAGTTTTGAGATATACAACACATTATTTTTATTAGGTCACTATAAATAATATTGGGGTTCATTTTGACATGATTTTAAAAGCATGGATATAATTTGCTTCAATTAAGTCCCCAGTACTTCTTTCCCTCCTTTCCTCCCTCCCCCTGTTCCCTTTCCTCTACTGATCTTTCTTCTATTGATTTATAGTTTTTTTTTTTAATTAGTGCATTATGGGTATACATAAAGATGAAATTCACTTGGTATATTCATATATGTACATAGGAAAGTTTGATCAGATTCATTCCACTGTTTTCTTTCCCTCTCCCCCTCATTCCTTTCCTCTATTCCATTGATCTCTCTTCTGTTTTCATGATATCCACCTTTTTTATTTTTCTTTTTTTATGTTGCTCTAGTTTTCACATATGAGAGAAAACATTTGACCCTTGACTTTCTGTTTTTGGCTTATTTCACTTAGCATGATGTTCTGTAGTTCCAGCCATTTTCTAGCAAATGACTTATTTTCATTCCTCTTTATGGCTGAGTAAATCCCATTGTCCACACATTATTATTAATCGTTGTCACTATGCAGTGTACCAGATCACTAGTTTACTCCTCCAGTCTAAGGGAAACTTTGTATTCTTTGATCAACACCTCTCTTCTCCCCAGTCTTCTCCCTTCCTTTCCCAGTCTCTGATAACCACTTTTCTACTTTCTGCTTCTATGAGATTAACTTTTTAAGATTCTACCTATAACTGAAGTAAGATATTTGTCTTTTTGTGTCTGTCTTATTTCATCTAGCATAATTTTTTCTCTATTTCCTTGGTTGATTAGTTATGTTTAATTATTGACTGAATTTTTTGTTTTGCTCAAGACCAGTATTTACCTTGTCTCACAGAACTATTTGAGTAAACCTAATTGTTGTTGAATTGAGATAAGGAAAGGACTTGGCCTGAGGTCATGTGACCTTCATGTACAGGTGTAAGAAATTTCTATTAGATTTTAGGGCCTGGAACTGGACTAGGCCATAAAGGACCCAACTACATCCTAGGAGGCAAATCATTTTTTCCACTTTTATTTTTGAGTTTCCTAGTTAAGAAACTTAATTTCCAGTATAGACACCCCCTCCACTGACCTACAGCATTCTATACTCAGCCTTGGAAAGGCCTGGGCTTCACTCTGTTCCCTGCTGAGCTGAGGTGAGTGGGGCAGGTTGCTGCCTTTCATATATTCTGGTCTTCCCAGCAAAGTGCAGGCTAATGAAAGCATCCTTGCATGGATGTATAAGGATTAGAACTTATGAGTAAAATGAACCTGTCCCAGAGCAGAGTGGAACCAAGTATGGCAGTGAGGTTGTATGCTTTAGGGCCACAGAACAGAACCTTTACTTAATCATGATGTTAGGTTATAAAGCTAATTTACAAGTTCATGGAATAATTTGACTTGTTCTTTCAGGCTTTTGAAAATGAAAGTTAAGGTTTGGCAAAGTGATTTGTATAGATCTGTAATAAGTCATGTTTTAATGAGGTCCTATGAGTTGTTCTAAAAACACTAAAAATTTCCACTAAAAATTATTCACAAAAATAAGCTCATCAGAGACAGTACTTTTGAAAGGAGAAAACTTGACAGGGCAGAAAGAAACCTGGCAAAGAAGTCTGTTCTCCCATACTTTCCTACTGTTCCTAACCACTAGTTGATAATTCGAGTGTCTTCTCTCAGAATTAGTAAGAATGAGAGCAATGGGGGCTGCCCATGCCCTGATGAGTAAGAGTTGAAAAAGTTTGTCAACTTTCCAGCCTGTTATCACCTTCAACCCAGACCAGCAGTATTTAAAACATTAAAACAAAATACTCCTCAGGTGATTCCAGTGAGCAGTCAATTTTGAGAAGCAGATCCTGCTGGAACAGAGCTTCTCTAGCATGAATGCTCATACCAGTCACCCAGGGACCTGGGTAAAATGGAGCCTAAGAGTCTGCATTTCTAATGAGCTCTCAAGTGAGACTGATGATGTAGGACCATACTTTGAGTAGCAAGAGTTGAAAACTTATCATGTACAGGGACAGATAATAAGTTATTTGAGCCTTCCATATCATGTGGTTTCAGTAGCAGGTACTTAGATCTTCTATGTAGCATGAAAACGGTCATAGATAGTATGTAAACAAATAGATGTGGATGTGTGCCAATAAAAAACTTTATTTATACAACCAGGCAGCAGTTTGAATTTGACCTGCAGGTCATGGCTTGCCAATTTGGTCTAGAACCTTTCTTCTGTCAGGTGTTTGACCAAAAACTTGCTTCTTCCTTTTTTTTATTGAACTGAATATCAGGTAAGAATTAAGGTTTTTAAGTTTTTTAAAGAGGTTACTCAGTGGCTTTATTAAATGATGAATAATTGATGATGACATTTAGGCTGCTGTTTACAAACAGCCCACATGTCCCTTGACTGTGGCTCATTGTTTTGCCTTGAGTATAGGTGGCCTTTTTTTATTTCCCTCCATAGACTACCTTTTCAGAGGTGGATCAAAACAAAACTAGGATTTGTTTCAAAATGTGGCCCATGGGCATCTCAAAATAAATAACAAGGTTTGAATTGTGGAGACAGAGGATGGCTTTGGGGTACATTTTCTTGGTCTGTGTCCTGTAACTCACCTTGGGGGCTTAGTCTGACGGGATGGAAGTCTGGCTATTAGAGTGGTGGAGAGCAGAAAGGCACCTGGACACAAGTAATTCACCTTAAACTATCTTATAACCCAGATATGGCTATTATGGCAGTAGAGGATTAAATGTTGCTGATAATATAGTTTTATAAGCAGATAATACATGGGAAAGTTGTTAGAGTTTTGAGGATTCATATGTGGAACCAAGGACTCAAAGGTCAGAAGTATCACCTTCCAACTCATGAGCTACCAAGGTAAGGTACAAGCTTTCTGATTTGCATGTTCCTGTATTTCAAACCCCAAAGTCAGTCAGGCCTGTGATTCAGGAAAGTTTCAGTTTTAGTGGTTCAATACAAAAACTCTCATTCATCTTTGTGACAGTGCTAGAGGATTTTTAAGGAAGTTGTTATTCCTCTTTGGAAATGGGAGGATGAGGGCCAGGGATCTTTGGCCAGGGGTGCTCATGTAAGACTTTATTTTTCAGGGTGATGTTTGCTATTGGATCTCATTCTTGAGATTGACAGCTTTCTCTCCATGGGGCCCCATTGCCTCAAATACCACCTTTCCTTTGCTGCTGAAATCAAATTTACCTCACTCACTGACTAACATGCAAAATAGATGTTCTGATATATCTAGACTGGAAATAGCCTGCCCTGGCTATTTCCTTTATTATTCTAGTATTTCCTTGCCTTGCCTTTCCCCTCTTGGCAGAATCTTGATCTGCCAGGGGCTCTCAAAGGTTAGTCTCATTGGTGTCTAAAACTAAAAGCTCAGTAGCATAACTTTTAGGGAGGAGGGATGGAGAACTTCTTAAAAGTATAATTAACACTCTGTTTGCGTGTGTCTTACCATTTTTAGAGCTGAAAATATTTGTTTTAGCATGTTCAATATGATTATGGATGCAGAGGTGGTCTGTACCATACACATGATTCAGTTCATTTTGATTTATAAAAATGAATAATGTTATTTAATAGAATATTAATTTTCATCTCTCAAAACATAGTAGATGTTGGGAAAATATGAACTTTGAAATTAGTCAAGAAAAAATCAATCTGGGAGAGAAGCTGTTTTTTGGGCCCTATTGCCTATGTGACTTGGGGTAAATTATTTCTCCTTTTCGTGTCTCAGTCTATCAACTGTAGAATGAGAATGATCTATTCCCAAGGTGCAAAGTTGAGGTAAGATTTAGATGGGATGATGAAGTGAGGCTCTTACTACAGTATCTAGTACATGGTAGGGTATCAACAAAAGAGTGTTCCTTTTGTTATTATTAAAAATGTTAATTCTGTTACTGTTTAGATTTAGTTTTGAGATCTCCTTTTTGAAGATGACCTTCTTGTAATGTCCTTCCCTTCCTATTGCATTCCATCCCATCCTCAACATTCTTCTATTAGAGGTTGTTTTTCCAAGTTTAAGTTTTCTTTTTATTCTTTTCTCCTTCTTTCTAAAAATTTCAATGCATTTTTTTAAGTTGTTGTTGTCCTGGGGATCGAACCCAAGGCATTGTGCATGTGAGGCAAGCACTCTACCAACTGAGTTATATCCCCAGCCCAATTTTAGTGTACTGTAGTTATTTAGGATAGTGTGGTTCATATTAATAAATGACAAGTTTTTCTTTTGCATTCCATTCTTCATATGTGACTAATCATGAACTTCTTCAGGACAGAAATGCAGTTTATTAAACTATACTTCCATTCCTACTGCACACAACCTGGATGAATTTCACAGAGGTACTGAGGGTAAGAAGCCAAATAAAAAGGAATATACACTGTTTTTTGAAGTTTGAGAACAGGCAAAACTGCTGGATGTGGTGGTGCACACCTATCATCCCAGCAACTTGGGAGACTGAGGCAGAAGGATTGCAAGTTCAAAGCCAGCCTTAGCAACTTAGTGTGGTCTTGTCTCAAAATAAAAAACAAGAAAGGACTGGGATGTAGCTCAGTGGTAAAGCACCTCTAGGTTAAATTCTCAGTATCAAAAAAACAAAAAAAGAAAAAGAAAGGAATAGGTAAAACTAATCTGCAGAGATGTGGAGATAGAGGTCAGAATAGTGGTTATCTTGGGGGTTCTGGGTCTGTTGCCTGGGAAGGGGCCCAAGGGAGACTTCTAGGTGCTATTACTGCTTTAAATCTTGTCTCAGTTCTATTAATAAAGGTGTCCATATGTATGTTTATGACATCTTTGGTTTATATACTTACTATTTGTGTACCTTGTCTATGTTATAATTCAATAAAAACTTAAAAAGTGATTCCCAGTGTGCAGGACTTGTTTGGCCTTAAGTAGTATCAGTAAAAGATGGAATATTGAATGATGTGAGGAAGAAAGTAGTCAGTCTTGATCACCATATGACTAGGGGCAAAATTTTAAGGAGGATGTAACATACATTTGAAACAGTGATGGTGGAATGAGACAGACATCATGTATGATTACATGAATGGTGTGAATCTACACTGTGTACAACCATAGAAATGAAAAGTTGTACCCCATTTGTACAATGAATCAAAATGCAATCTGTAAAAAATTAAAAAATAAATAAGTAATTTAAAAAAAGAAAATAAATCAAGTTCTACCTTAAAAAAACAGTGGACATAATTCATAATTTGTAGTTTGAGTTCACATTGTAATTTACAACACTGCTTGAATTGAATTTCACCTGTTTTAGACAATATGGTAAATGGGGATAGGAGGACTTGTTATTTGGGATGATTTGTGTCAGTGGCATGGCAAGGGGTACAGGAGAGAGAGATATATAGTCCTATAAGATTGGTGGGAAACCTCATTTTTAAAATTGAGTTGTTGACTCCACCCATCTTTTCCCTCCCCCCTTTGTCCTTTTATGCATTATACTTCAAAATGAAATTTACAACTCTAATGGATGCTACTGATGCTTGTGTAGCAATTCTACCAGATGGTATTTGAATCTTGGGTGTTTGGTGAAAAATGAAAAGACCAAACACATGCACAAATAAATGAGTGTTGCATTAATCTTTGTAATTAAATGGAATATTACTCTGTTATGACTGATTTTAGCTTTCAAACTAGATTGCATGCTAATTTTTCAGTGAACTGTAATTGTATTAACGTGGTTTTAAATGCGTGAAAGTACTTTAAAATTGATTTTGCCAAGTCACTGAGTGAAAAGTTATTAGAACTTTTCTTCTAAAACATCTAAGATGTTGGTATGTTTGTATCATGACTTTCTAATTATTGATTACTTATTTGCCCCTTATTATCCTGGGTTTTAGGTGGCATTGGTCAGAAATTGGATTGAATTGCAAGTGTGTGAGATACATTCAAAAATTGGTGGGAGGGAAGATGGTGGCATTTTCTCCATGCAGTACTTCTAATAGCACAATAGTAGTGACTATTAGTGAAGTCTCCATGGACTACTGAAGGAGTATACAAGTATCCTCATAAGAAGATAATACAGTATTGGGGGTTCTCAACAGTGAGAACAGAAGCCTGGCAGAGACCTCAAATTTGACTATGCATGAGAATTCTCTTCAGCTGTGGTTCTCTAACCACATTACACCCCTAGGGGACATTTAGCAAAATATTTCCAATGTATTTTTGTTTACAACTGGAATAGGGGCATTAATGGTATTTAGTGGGTAGAGGTTAGGGATACTCCTCAACATCCTACAATGCAAAGACAGCCCTTCACAAATAATGAATCAGAGCTGGGCAGGTGGTGCACACCACCGGAACTACAGGGGATATGTTTATTTCAGTTAATCTCCCACTTGCCTCTTGTTTAAGGAAGTAATTTAACATTGGAGGAGGATTAAGTAGCTGATAAAATTACTTTGAGAAATGTTAGGTATTAGAGTCGAGATACTGCAGATGCATTTCTAAGCCCTTTGAACCTTGACATTTGAAGATGATTTTTTTTTTGGCAGTACTGGGGATTGAACCCAGAGCCTTGTGCATGCTGGGCAAGAGTTCTACCAGTAAACTACACCTGAGTCCTGAAAATGATTTTTAAGTTTTTTCCTTCTTCCCTAAAAGTATATTGATTTTTTTCATGGTATTCATTCTGATGTTTGGTTAATATTTGTATATTATGTCCGTTCAAAGCCCAGATACTTACCTTGATAAAACATGACTTCTTATTATAGTGAATTATATAATTATTTAAATCATTATTATTTATTCACATGTTTATATCCTGAAAAAAAAGATCATTCCTTGTACCTTATTTTTCCTACTATCTTTACTACTAGGTTTGAAAAATTTGGTTACCTTTTATGTGGAGAGGGCTTGGCAAGCTCCTTCTGTAAAGAGTCAGACAGTAAATGTTTTAAGTCTCTGTGTAGGCCATATGGTCTCTGTTGCCACTGCTCAATTCCAAGTGGTGTAGACAACATGTTAATGAGCCATGGCTGTTGTCAGGAAGAAAAAAGCCTTTTCCTCTAACCCCTTAGGTTTCTAATTTGGGGGCCTTGAAATTGTACTGACAAAAGATTAATTAGCCAAAGAAAGAGAGCTTCCAGGAAATGTAATCCAAAGAAGTGGTGACTATTTGGGGCTTATATACTATTTTTAAGAATGAAGATTCAGTGCAGTAGTGCACACCTGTAATCCCAGCAGCTTGGGAGGTTGAGGCAGGAGGATTGCAAATTCAAAGCCAGTCTCAGCAACTTAGCAAGGCCCTAAGTAACTTAGCATGTCCCTGTCTCAAAAAAAAATGGGTATGTAGCTCAGTGGCTAAGCATCCCTAGGTTCAATCTCTAGTACAAAAAAAATGAAGATGGGGAGAGGGAAGCCTATAGAGCTCAGTGGTAGAGCACTTGCCTAGCACATGCAAGGCCTTGAGTTTGTGCCCCAGCACTTCCCCCCACCAAAAATTGGTAAATGGTGGGAGATAGTTGAGAAATATGTGGGGGAACCTAGTGAGAGGCAAGGCTTCTTTTAGTACGTTCTGTTTATGCAAGTTCTCATCCTGGCACCAACTTCTCATCTTGGGTGATAGGAGTCACTCTTCTCCCTGATACAGGAGGCCTGCCTTAAAGGAGGGATTTACAACAGTTGAATTCTTTTGGAAAACTCTGTTTTTAGGTAGATAAGGCAAATGCAGAAAGCCTCTTCCTGCTTCCTGATTCTTATATGCCTTCAGCTGAAAATAATCTTTTGCCACAGTAGCATAATCTGGACCAGAAAAACCCCCTTTACTAACAAAAACAGGTGGTAGGATGGTTTAGACCTTCAGACTGTAGTCAGCAAACTGACCCCTATATAAAGCCATGTTTGTGAGACAGAAGAAAATATAATTCACTTTGGCTTATATAAAAGCTTAGCCATGATATAGGATTTTTCTGGACCTTTGATTTTTATCATTTTGGTTACGTCTGGACAAATGGATTTAGCTCACTGAGGCTTAGGATATTCATTTGAGCAAGTCTAACAGCTGTTCTATTTGCAAAAATTATTTGGGAGTAGTTTGCTACATCAAATTAAAACTAATAAAAATGATTATTTTAAAAATTATATGATGTAGCCACTCTGTTCAATTTTAAAGGAAATAAGCGAGAGTTGTCTCTATTTTTAAGGTAATATTGCCCCAACTATCAGGAGGATGAATGTGTTGTTTTGTCATGGAAGAAGAGGTGTCTCCAAAGAAGGAGCTGAGGAGTTCCCAGGGAGAAGGGGGAAACCAACTCAGGTTCACTAGGGCTTTTGGCCTATATGATGGAAAAGTTTCAGCATGTGCCTGTCAGAGGCATAAGCAGGGGTTTATTTAGGAAACTAGTTACGCATTTAAGGGAGAATGGGGGTGATCTTAAGAGAGAGACGCTTTTCAGGGTAAAGCAAGGGATATGTATTCAAGGGAGAATGTGGGCCATCTCAAGACTAAGAGATGTATTTTAGGAGTTGATGGCTCTTCATTTAAAGGAAACTTGGTGAGGGGTGGGCGTGGGAAAGTACAATGGACTTATATCTGTCTGGAGATCTCAAGATGATCCCTGGTTATCTATTCAATGTCAGGATCCTCAGGCTAATGTTGTTTTTATTATCTGTTCAATAGATAGTGCTGGAAATTTCCCTAAATTTTAGGTTCCTCAAGATATCTTTCTTTGCTTAATCTTTTTATTTGGGGGTTAATTAACAGTGCATAGGCAGATTAACAGATTTCCCAGGAATTTAGAAGTAACAGGCATGGGAGGAAGACTGGCAGGAGGAGTGTCAGGCCTGGAAAAGTATGTGGAACTTCTGAATTAAAATTCTATTTTCTTGTCTTTCCTTTATGTCTCATTTCTACCTCTTTCTTATTTCATCTACCTCAGTTTTATGGACTAATGTTAGGGTGGTTTGGGGTTCTGAATTCTATTACTACTATCTACTCCATCTATTTATGAAGAAATCTAAAATGTTAACTTTTTCTTTAACTCTGTTGGGAGTTCAGGGCTCATAAGCAGTGAGGGAAACATCAAAAAGACACCAGGGAAATGTTGAGTGTTGTCCATATCAGAGAGGAATGGGGACTGTCTGCCACACTGTGTTGCTCACACAGGATTAAGGATGGGTGACGTGAAGTCTGAGCATTCCTGTCTTCTAATTTTAATAGAGTCAGAACTGTGACCTGCACTGTTGAAGCCCTCTGATTCATGGGGATGCTTATCTATCCTTACCCCCGCATGATGCATCAGCTTGTGAACCACACCCGAAAGCAATTTGCAGAATTAAAGTTTTGGAAGACTCATAATAAATCAGTGCCATTCTTATCAAGAGGATAAAATTTGATTTGTTAGATAACTGCATTGTTATTATTTGTGGGATCCTGATAGCCCCAAAGGATATTAAAGCCTGTTCCCTGGGCTAATTTTCATCAATACCATTAGCTCTGCTGAGGGTAAGATCTCCAGCCAAGACATCTATATACCAGTCAATCATTTGTTTGGCATTATGGAAACTGCCATTGTTTTGAAGGATAGTGTGATTCATGTGCAGTCTCTTGAACTTCCGGGTGCTTAAAGCTCAGAATTTTGATTGATGTTTAATAGTTATTACAGAACTCATCAGAGAAAATGAGGCCTTGGCATGGTTAAGCCTGACTGAAGCTTTTCAAAACCATCACAAGCTTAAGAAAGTTGCTGTATAAATTGTGAAAGGGCAGTGATCAGTTGTTTCTTTTTTTTCCCCCTTATGTTGGTTAAATTAATAAAAAAGAAAAAAAATATGCTGAGAGACTTAACCATATAGACTAAACACGAAGTTGTTTAATTAAGTGATTAAAGTGATCCCTTTGATGTAATACATGCGAGACATTTGAGAATTTACCTGACTTTCCTAAATAGCCAAGTCAGTGGGGATTAAAACAAATGAGCTTTCCGTCTTGCTTTCTGTGGACCAGCTTAATACTAAGTGGCTTTGAAAATTCAGAAGTAAGGCAGTCAACCTAACCTATCTTTAAATCAGTTTGGTCATCTGTGTAAAAATTACATGCTGTTTCAGAGCTCACAGCCAAATAAAGCAGAATTATATTTGGTATTGTTCTTCCTCCCAGCATTATCAAGTTGTAGTGTACCTGGTGGAAAATTCTGGGAAGGCGGGGGTGACTTGAGACTGTAAATCATGTTGTGTATTAAGTTTTCAATGTTCATTGGTTTTCTGAGTTCATTTGTAGTAGCCATAGTCTCTCTCTTAAAGTAATAATCTTCACATTATGAACTCTCTGCTGTCTTTACAGAAATTACCTGTAATTTTTAAAGCTCTAGCCCTAAGACTATAGGGCAAGGAATAAACTCCCAAACAACCAAGATTTGTTGCATGTACATGGTAGTAATAGCAAAGAGCAAGTCAAACCAAATGAAAAAAAAAACTTAGTAGCTAAGCCAAGCCTGCATATACAGCATGGCACATGAACCACACTATTGAGCATGGGTCAGTTTGGCAAGCATTGTTGAGCACTTGCTGTTTGCCAGGCTCTGTGCCAAGAATGGAGGCAACTCAATAAATAATCTATCCTCAGTGAATTGCCTATGTTGGCCTAGTAAATTCTGGCCCTCGAGCCATATTTGGCATGCTGCCTATTTTGTATAGTCCACAAGCTACTAATGGATCTTAATTTTCAAATGACTTTAACAAATCAGAAAAAAATATAACATTACCTGGATGTTATATGAGATTCACATTTCAGTGTCTATAAATAAAGCTGTATTGGAACAGTACCGTAACCATTCATTTATGTGTTATCCTATGTTGTCCCTGCTCCCCAGGTATGGCAGCAGAGTTGAGTAGTTGTGTCAAACACCATATAGCCTGCAAAGCCTGAACTATTTACTGTCTGACTTTTTATAGAAAAAGCTTGCTGACCCCTTAAGTGGGTCTATCTTCTTAATTCCTTTATAATTCAAATACTTCTTTTAGCTCTAATTCACTTTATTGGTATTTGAAGTAAATGTATTCACATCCTACAGATGAGCAAATTGAGAAACTGAAAGCTTCAGAAAATTAGGATACTGCTAATACTTTATGTTAATGATAAAGACAAGTTGTCATAGGATTTTCTACCATCTTTAAAAATAAAAATGCAGTGAGGTATGGACCATATTATATGTTATTATGTTCCTTTAGCATTAAGGAGAATCCTGTGCCTAGAGTACATGCTTAATTAGTACTTATTGATTGACTGAAATATTTTATAGCAGCTCCCACACTGTATCTATGGGAGATATGTTCCAGGAACCATAGTGGAAACCTGAGACTGAATAGTTCTGAACCCTATATATATACTGTTGTATTTTCCCACATATGCATATCTACTATAAAGCTTAACTTATAAATTAGGCATTAACAAGAGATGAAGAACAACAGTAATAAAATAGAGTAATTATAACAATATGTTGTAACAAAAGTTATGTGAATTTGTTATGTGAAATGTCATCTCTCTCAAAATTTTATTGTAACATACTCTTCTTATAGATGTGAGATGTTGCAGTGCCTTCCTGATGAACTAAAATGAGATCAGTGATCATGTAACCATTTTGATATAGTTTTAGGCTACTACATAAAGATTACTTGAATATAAGTGCTGTCATATCATGACAGTTGATCTGATAACAGCTGACCACTAGGTGACTAATGAATAAATAGTATATATAGCATGGGTATGATGGACAAAGGGATAATTCACATCCCTGGTGGGACAAACTATATCTGCCCAAGATTTTCTCATGATACTCTGAATGGCACACAATTTAAATTGTTTATTTCTGGAATTTTACACTTATTATTTCAGACTGTGGTTGACCATGGGTAGCTGAAAGCAAAATGAAACCATGACTAAGGGGGGATTACTATATATTAAAACTCTAACTAAAAAATAGAATTAACTGTAATGAATTTTTTAGATTGCTTCATTTTCCAGAAGTTTCTCTAGGTTCTTACAAAGTTTGTCTCTTTTTTCTCCAATGGTAAGATTAGTTAATATGGAAATGTGAACAGTACTGAATGATATTCTTGATTATGTATTAGATCTTCTATATTTAAAGGTTAAATATAAATTATTATTTTTTACAGTTAGATGCAGTGGTTACATGCCTGAAATCCATGAATAACATAGGAGGCTGAGGGAGGAGAATTGCAAGTTCGAGTCTAGCCCTGACAAATTAATCAGATCCTTTCTCAAAATAAAAAACAGAAAGGGCTGGGGATGTAGCTTAGTGATAGAGTACTTGCCTAGCATGGGCAAGTCCCTGGGTTCAATCCCTGGTACCAAAAATTTAATAACCCAACAATAGCAAAAATCCTTTTGTATTTTATAATACTATTTGATAACATTGGTCAAAGTCAATTAAATTACTCAGTATACAAACAAGTATTTATTGAACATGATCACTTGCTCTGTGCTTGGTAGTTTTTCTACAAGGGGGGCACAATGGGGATTAATGGGATAGGCTATTTGTTCAATTTGATTGGTATCAGAAATAAGATTCTCATAGCTACAAAAATCTCCCTTATAATTAGATTTATCCCTTTGTCTGATAAAGCTATTAAATGCAGCTATTTCTCAGGGTTAATGCATTAGATTGCTATTAGTCACTCACATTTTATTATAAATTAGTTTGAAGCCCCAGTAACAGCTGATGGATTAGCTGCCTTGAAGGAATAGTAGTTTTGATGGATGAAGAGGGAAGGGGGAGATTACTCCAGAGCACAGTGTATTGCCAAAGAAAGGCAAATTTGGGTATGACAGGAGAGCAAGTGGTATGAACACATAAGTGTTAGGAAAAACAAACAGATTCTGGAAAGAGAAAGGAGAAGACAGAAACCAAGAGGGTGAATGCTAAAGACAACTTTAGTTTTGATCTTTCCTAGAGTTAGATTCTGTAGTGTTTCTTATATCTATTTTCAGAGATGTGCATATACTAGCCCTTGAAAGAGTCCTCTGACTTTTTGGGGAGTATGAATAGCCTGGATTCATATGGCTTATGTGCAGAGTGTGGTTTTGCTAGAAAAATCTTCCACCATGCTCCAAGAAGCTCGTAGCACCATCTGTTCCCTCACTGACCACAGACTTGCCTAACAGCTTTTCTATCTCACGATTTTCTCTCTTACTGCAAGAGTAGGCCCTTGAAACTGGACCTGTGACTAAAGAGAGTGACATAATTTCACAGGGGACTTTGGGTAATTGGTTCAGGGTGTAATCTGGCTTGGACTTCCCTGAAAGACCATCCAAATCCTTGGGAAAAGTCATATTTCTGTTTTCTCTGTATAATGTACAACTAATATTTATTCATCATGTGCTCTGGACCAAGATAAAAAAGTGTCTTATGTGCAATGTCACCCAGAACTCTTAAGGCAACACTATGAAATGGGTCCTAATTGTTTTCTTCAAACTATATCTGATGAAAAGGAGAGTATATAAGGATTACATTTGACTATAGCTCATGGAAAACATGGTACCTAATACCTCAAACAAATAAATGTTTTATTTTCCTCACATCATGGAGAGGAAGGGGAGACAGTCGAGGCCTGATATGCCATCAACTTCCAGACATTTTAAATACAAACATTTAATACAAGGGCTGGGGATATAGCTCAGTTGGTAGAGTGCTTGCCTCACAAGCACAAGGCCCTGGGTTCAATCCCCAGCACTGCAAAAAAAAAAAAAAATTTAATACAATTACTCTATTAGATTGCTATTAGTTACTCACATTTTTAAAATTAATTTTTATTGCTGCATTAGAATTATATATAATAGTGGGATTCATTGGTATATTCATACATGCACATAGCATAATTTGGTCTGTTTCATTCTTTCCCTCCTTTCTCCTCCCCATGATCCCTTTTCTCTACTCTAATGGTCTCTCTTCTGTTTTCATGAGGTCCCTTTTCTTTCCTTTTTCCTTTTTAGTTTCTACATTTGAGAGAAAATGTATGACCCTTGACTTTCTGCATCTGACTTGCCTAACCATGGTGATCTCCAAGTTTCATTTCTTTTCTTGCAAATGACATAATTTTGTTCTTTATGGCTGAGTAAAACTCCATTGTATATATATGACACATTTTCTTTTTTTTTAACTATGTTCTTAGTTTCATTTTCTGGAATTTTTTTTGTGTCATTGAAGTTGTGTAATTAAAAGTTTTGATGACTTACTTTGAAATCTTTGCCTCCCCATTCTTTTAAAAGGGGAATCACTAATCAAAACCTAAAGAATATTTTTAAAATTTAGAACATAGCTATAAAAATGCCATTGGCAAGAGTAGGATGGGTATGTTGTAAAATTTCTAATAATTGAATATAAGCTGTTATTTTATTTGATTTTAAACAGGTTGTAAGTTAAGTGTGGCCCTTTTAGATGCTATGGGTCATATATTCACTCCATATTAAAGTTGAGATGCTTACCTACCAGAAGATGAGGCAGAAGTATTACTATAAACCTCTCTTGCCTTACATCTGTCCAGTGGAGGGAAGCATATGCTATATGCCAAAGATGTATCACAGGCTAAGTGCCCTTGGAGTTTAAAGAAAGTGGTCAGAGAAGCTTTGCAGAGTAGGTGAGGTTTGTACTCATTCTTGAAGAATAGAATGAAAATGGAGAGTGTGGCAGAGTATTTCAGGCAGGGGAATGACATAAGCAAATGTGAAGGAGCCATGGTTTGTATAATGCATTGCAGAAGAAGGTACTGCCAGATTTGCTGGAATGGAAGTTGGTATAAGAAAGGGCTAAAAAGGGTTAGAAAAATTGGGACAAGATCATAGAGTGCAGTGAATGCTGGACTAAGTGCCATTCAAGGAAACGAAAGGCGAATCATCTAATGATGGTGTGGTCAATATAATGTATTAAGGAGAGATCGAAGACCATTGAGGATTGTAAAAATCCATTACATGAATAGTATGAGTCTACATTGTGTACAACCATAGAAACGAAATGATGTACCCAATTTGTGTACAATGAATCAAAATGCAGCCCATAAAAAATTTAAAAATAAATAAATAATTAAAGAAAATATTATCTGAATAAAAAAATTATCATGTATCTGGAAAAAAAATCCATGACAGAGAGAAGGGGCTTTGAGCTAGGATGATGCAAGAGGGAACACTCTGAGGGAAAAGATGAGAAAGATGTGTTTACAACTTCTTTTTTGAGAATTGCCTTTATAGTTTGTAGTGCATATCTTCAGTATTGGCAGATATTGTGGGTGTAGAATTTAAAGAAAATACCTTAAGATCCATCTTATTTCACTCTTCTATTTTAGTGCTGAGGAAATTTACATGATTTATATAATTCTGTGTCAGAGCTGATACTGTAATTCCACTCTTTTGATGTTTTTATAACACATTTTCTTTTTTTTTTATTGTAAACAAATGGGATACATGTTGTTTATAACACATTTTCTTAATCCATTCTTCCACTGACAGTCACCTAGGTTGATTCCATAACTTGGCTATTGTGAATTGTGCTGCCATAAATATGGGTATGCATGTATCACTACAGTATGTCTGACTTTAGTTCTTGTGGATAAATACAAAGGAGTGCTACCGTGGGTCATTCGGTAGTTCCATTCCTAGTCTTTTGAGTCACTCACATTTTATTACTAATTTATTTGACGCCCTAGTAATTAGCTGCCAGATGTCATCAGCTGTTCATCCTGTCATGTTTATCATGTATGTTTCTTCATGTTTATTGCCTTGTGGTTATAAGATAGATATTCTACCTTTGGCATCACATTCCAGAAAAGAAGAAGAAAAACTAAAGCAGTGGTTTTCAGCTGGGGATGATTTCACTCCTAGAGGATATTTTAAAATATCTAGACATATTTGTGGTTGTCACAACCTTTTATACTGGGGAATGGGGAGATATTTGATAGTGGGATTTAGTGTATAGAAACCAAAAGTGCTGCCAAACATCTTACAGTCTATATGCCAGTCCTCCACAAGAATTATATAGCCCAAAATGTCACTCATGTTGAGGTTGAGAAACACTGGACTAAAAACAGGAAGCACATGCCACCTGACTGTCCTCTTTTAAGATGGATGTTTGGAAGTGCAGCAAGGATTTTTAATTATATGTCATTTACCAAGTGTCATGCCATAGCCAAATCCAGCAGTGAAGGAAGCAGGTAATACAACCATTTTTTGATGGGTCCATTGTTACACTGAGCAGAATTTGGGTCTTGATAGTAAGAGAAGAAAGGGTAGACACTAGAAAGTATTTATCTCAGAGAAGTTAAGTATGTTCTTTAAGGTTGCAGAGGTGGTAAAGAGTTTCTTGAGCCTCCTCTAATGAGGAAAGATGGCCAATCAAGTGTGCCTCCTCTCCAGATATCTGTAGGGATGGAAATAAGGGTTAGAAATGCATATACTGGATGAAAAACCTTCGAGTTTTTGACCATCCTGAAACAGCTAAGAAAATTTATCTTGTAGGATAGAACATGCAATGTGTTAAATATTCATACTAATGTTCCCTCAGTATTTGTACCAGGACTTGCCATGCCTTCTTGTCCATGTAACCAGTGGGATAATTGATTTCAGACCTGCCTCCTAATATTTTGCCCTTCAATAAACCATCAAATTATTGGTGCTTTACATCGCCCTTTCTGGAAATTTTACTGTAAAAAAGTGATGTAATCACTTTCTACCTTAGGGGTTCATGCAGGAAAACAAACACCTTTCTAAGTATTTCAAGCAGGAAGATGCTTAGCACAGGAAATTGGAAGGTTATGCAACCATTGCAGGACTGGGCAGTGAAAAGTAGTGGCTGCCCATGATTTCTGCTGCCTGTACACCAATGGGTCTTCACTAGGAGAATGCCTGGCAGTTGCTTGCAAAGTGTTGTATCTGCTCTCTGCAGATGCCCATGCACTTGCTTTTGACTACCAACAATGAATAAGTGTTATTTCCTTTTTGCCTTTCCAGTGGTCTATGAGTGCTTCTCATTGTCAGTCTAATCTGGACCCATGCTTCATGGAATTTTGAAAGATGCAGTTCTGAGACTTCTCAGGGAAAAATGTAGAGTGGGGTGGCCTAGGAGAATGTGGAATTTACAGTAGTAAGCTCTGGTAGAAGAAGCATTTGAATCTGAATAGAGGCATTTGTTCACATTTGAGATGAAGAGCATTCCATTCATTTGTTAGCAATGTTGCTACTGGTATTATTACCTTATTTTAGCTGTGTATCATTGGGAGGTAAATAGGGATACTTTGTATCTCTGGTCTTATTCTCTTCAATTCATGGTGGTGCTAAATAAATAATAAGAAAGGGTTCAATGATTTGCTTATCGCACAGAAGGTAATATGTTCTGTGAGACTCCATAGTACAGTGGGGGTCACAGAGTATGGGGTTTGAAAAACAATGCATAATTCACCAATTCACCAGCATGCTCTAGAAAGGCCAGTGTTCAGACAGCAATTGTGGATGACTCAGCTTGTTTACTTCTATTGGAGGGGAAGCACGATGGGGAGAACTATCCATAGCTCTTTATTTGCTAGAGTTATGCACATGACTTGTGGTGAACTGCAAAGATACAATGAGGAATTAAGTACGACGAGGGAAATAACAGAACAGTTCAGAACGAGGTAACCTATAGACGTATGGCATATTGTTTTGTGTTTGGTGGGGAGTTGTAACCTCTAGTTATCTGCTATTTGGGTCACATCAGGCTTTTAGTGTGTGTAACTGACAGGGTAGAATTTGATCTGTGCTATATTTGAGTCTGTGGAATAGCAAGACACATCATGACTGTGTCCTTTGCAGGTTTCTGCTGATAGTTAATATTTGAATTATCTTAAGGAAGATAAGAAAAATGTACTATCTTATTCTATTTATTTCTTGAGTGAAGAAAATTGAAAAGGACTAGGGGAAAATTCATTACCAAGAGCAGTATGCAAAGGTCACCCATTCACATTGCTACTTTGCTGGATTAAAACCTATGGTTTTGTCTTGCTGGGGTCTTATGCTGGTCTGGCAGATCTGGAGATGAGGATGTGTGCACATGTAATTTATTAAAGGGATCTCAGGGGATCTGGCCGGGGTCCTGATGATGTTCTTACATCACTCTGGTGAACTGTTTGTTTTTGTGAAACCCAGAATCAGAGGACTGGGGGAGAAAAATTTTCACATGGAACTGTAATGTTTCTTTGGAGCAAGGACTGGTAAACTTTCTCCGAAAGGCCCAGATAAAATATTTGAGACTTTGTGTGCCACAGGGTTTTCATCCTAACTACTCAACTTCAAATTTGTAGCACAAAAGCAGACATAGAAATGGGTGTGGCCATGTTCCAATAAAACTTTATATAAAGAGACAGGGGAGGAGGACTGGGATTTGGCCCAGGGGCTATAGTATACCAATTTCTGCTCTACGGGCCCTTAACATGTGCCTAAGGTGATTTTTTCCCCCTTTATCTATTCCCTGTATGCTGTAAAACAGAGAGGATAGTTAGTTCTTTTGTCTATCAAAAGGATGGTTTTGATATTATGGTATATCTCAAATTATTCTGTAGCCCCTTCCTCCAATCTTTCTGGCATCCTGGCCATCATTCATAGTGTTGCACAGATAATATTTCCAAAGCACAACTCATCTCTTTCTATTCCCTTGCTAAAAATATTTAGCTATCCTTTAGGTGTAAAATAAAATACAGCCTTATTAGCATGGCATTCAAGAATCCCAGTGATCCCTGTGAGCCATTTGTTTCCTGTATTCCTGTTTGTTTTTCATATTTATTTAAATTGTCAGATGTAGAGAACAGGCTGTGTCCTGTTCTAAACTTACTGTATTTTTTCCCTAAGTTACACCATTTTATATAGAGTGGCAGTTTATCCTGAGCTACTCCATTGTGAGTACAAGTCCTAAGGCAGAATGACTTGGCATCTTGTCTGTGCAAGTGAATAACCACCAAATGTTGGATACACAGAGTAACAATTACCACTCAAAGAGTGATCCCCTACCTGTCTAATTACTATCCAGACCATCAGATTTCCTTACTTTCTCATTGGACCTTCCAATTCCATACCTCATGACCTATAGGCAGCTTAGTAAAAGAGACCATCATTTTATACATCATGCTGTTTTCAGGTAGTCTGGAGCCTGGGGAACAAGTATCAGGATATGTTTAATTTTTTCCTTTCTGAGCCCTGATGTTGAGGGGAGGGTGGTAAGTGACTCTCAGGGTCAGCAAACCCAGACCTCTGAACTTGGAAGCAGCTTTAACTACCCACTAACTCCCTGGGTGACATAGCAGTTGATAGGCAGGTGGGTTTTTTTTCAGTGACACCGTCAACAGGTCACCTGGGATGACCTGAAAGCTGCTCTTATACAAAATGGAATAACTTAGGGCAGATAAAATTCTTTATATATCTATGGTATATACCAGGATGTTGTGATATATGTATACATTGTAGAATGACAAAAACAAGCTAATTAGCATATACATTAGCTCACATATTTATCATTATTTTGATGATAAGGTCTTTTAAAAATCTACTTTTAGCAATTTTCAAGTATACTATGTATTTTTAACTAATTGTAGTCACCATATTGAGCAATAGATCTCCTGAATTTATTCCTCTTATCTAACTGAAATTTTGTATTCTTGACCAACATCTCCCCAAGTCCAATCTCTAACCCCTGGTAACTATCATTCTTTCTGCTTCTATGAATTTGGGCTTTTAAAAATTTCACAGATGAGTAAGATCCTGTGGTACCTGTGGTATCTTTCTGTACCTGATTTATTTCACTTAACATAATGTCCTCCATTTCCATCCATGCTGTCACAAATTATAGTATTTCATCCTGTTTTATGGGTGAATAGTATTGCATTCTTTATATGTACAAATTTATCCATCCAACAACTGATGAACACTATTATTTCCATTCCTTGGCTCTTGTGAATAGTGCAGCAGTGAATATGAGAGTGCTTATGTCTCTTTATTATTATGATTATTTTATTTGTTCTAATTTGTTATATATGACAGTAGAATGCATTTATGTATTTTGATAAATCATATATAAATGGAGTATAATTTCTCATTTTTCTGATTGTACATATTGTAGGATCACATCCATCATGTAGTCATATATGTATATGAGGTAATAATGTCTGTTTCACTCTATTATCATTCCTACCCCCATACCCCTTCCCCTCCATTCACTCCCCTCTACCTAATATAAAGTAACTCTATTCTTCCCTAGCATACCCTCCCCTTATTGTGAATTAGCATCTGCATATCAGAGAAAACATTTGGCCTTTGGTTTTTTGGGTTTGGATTATTTTGCTTAGCATGATGTTCTTCAACTCCATCCATTTACCAATATGGCATTTGCCGTATTGATTTCAATTCCATTGGATACATACCCAGGAGTGGGATTGCTGGATCTTATTGCTGGATCTATTCTTGCTGTTTTGTAGTTCTATTTCTAATTTTTTTTGAGCAGCCTTCATAATGCACCATAGTGACTGTACCAATTTACATTTCTGCCACATCATGCAAGGATTCTTTTCTTCACATCCTCACCAACACTTTAAGCTCTTGTTTTTTTGATAATAGCAACCTAGTAGATATAAGGTAATATCTCATTGTGATTTAATTTGCATTTCCCTGATGATTGTGATATTGAAACATTTTCTTCATATACCTGTTAGATGCATACATCTACATTTAAAAAAATAGTGTTAGTTGTAGATGAACACAATACCTTTATTTTGTTTTATGTGGTGCTGAGGATCAAACCCAGTACCTCACATGTCCTAGGCAAGTGCTCTACCACTGAGCCACAACACCATCCTTGCATACATCTACTTTTGAGAAATGTCTTTTCAGATTCTTTACCCACTTTTAAATCCAGTTACTTTTTTGAGTTATTTTAGTTTCTTATGTATTTTGGATATTAACCTCTTATCAGATGTATGGTTCACAGATATCATCCCTCTCTGCCTTCGCTTGTGTGTTGTTTCTTCTTCTGGAATATTCCTCCTCTCAGTATATTGAGGGCAGGGAACTAACTTTTGTTTTTTTCTTTTGTCCTTTACAGTGGTTTGCATATAGTAGATATTCAGTAAATGGAGTTTTCAGATGAAGATTGCATTCCTATATCCTGTGATTATTAATGATTTAAGTGCTAAAATTCTGACATCATTTTTCTTTTTCTTTTTTATAGGCAAGAGCTGTTTTGGCAAAAGTTGGCTACCCTGAGTTTATAATGAATGATACTCATGTTAATGAAGACCTCAAGGCAGTAAGTGCTAAATTTACTGTATTTTTTTTCCTGGCAAATTTTACTGGCCTTATGCCTTTCAACTAACCCAAGTCCAAGCAATTAAACCTGATGGTGCCAGAAAGTACCAACTTTTGATTAATTCCTTGGCTAGATATGAACCTGAATATGCCAGGCGTATCACAAGATTTAGAGCAGATTCCAAATAAAGGACATGTCAGAAAGAATGCATAGCTGAGTGAATACCATAAAGAAAATGGACTTGAATTTGGCCTAATTTGATCATAAAGGAAAGAATTAAACAAATTGAGTATTTTACAATTAGTGGGCATGTTCTAATGGTAAATGCATTATTGTTTATATTAAATACTTTTTATTTGCTTCATTCATATTAAGTGAATAGTAATAAATCTGCCTAATGGCCATTAACTTCATTAAACTTTATGACTGTTTTGGCAAATTAAGTGCATATACATATGACTCTATAATTTATTGTGAGTTGGATTGTATGTTTGCAGTAAGTTACTGATGAGGAGTAGTAATAATTCTTTTTCCAATATTTTTGAGCATGTATTTTATAGTAGAAATATTTATTATATGCCTTTCTAATCACAACAACTGTTATTTTATTTCATATAAATAGTTATGATAAAGAATTTTTCTTCCTCACAGGGAAAAAAACCTATTTTTACCATCCACTAGGCTTTCTTGAAAAAGTAGTCTTTAAATAACTATGGTTTTGAGGTACAGCTCTTTCCTGAAATTGTGGTTCAACAAGTGGCATATCTGTAATTAGTCTGAGTTTATGGACAAGCATCAGAATTTTATAAGGGCATTTAAAGTGAGAGAAAACTTTCATTTAAAAATTTCTCCATTGGGTTCCAAGATATGGCCTTGCAAAGTGTCAATCCAGTTGCTCTGGATGGAAATGATTCTGTTTTCCAGTATCTTAAAGCTCAGACAGCCTAACTTATGCACCATTTTGATGATGCTGAAAATTCCATTATTTATATGGTAATTAAAAATATTGAAGCACTTTACACATTCCTGTACATTATCTTTTATCCATACAGTGATGATGAGAAGATGTCTATGCGCATTTTGCAGAGGACATAGAGACTCAGAGAGTTTAGTGATCTTCTTGGTGCCGCACAGAATATCAGAGCCGGGACTGAAATATGGGTTCAGGAAACTCTGGTTGCAATCAGCTTTACCAGAGCAGATGAGAAGGAGAATGGCAGAAGAGATGCCAAACTGTCAAGTGGTTAGGAGCCTGGAGACAAGGGCCTGGGTTTGAATTTTGCCTCTTTACTTCCTAATTGTTTGATCTTGTGCAGGTTATCTGGATACAGGAGATAATAATCAAGTCTTAATATTAGTGGGCAGATGAGACTATATGACTGTGAAAGCACCTTGTACAATATCTGGTACATAATAGGCTCCTCATATATATTAGCTTTGTGGATCAATATGAGAAATCTGCTACTAAGAAGAGTATCAACAGAGCATGAAGTACCTTAGAAGGAGAACCTGGATAATCATGTGCAAGTGGCAAATATACCAAGTCAGGGTATGGAATAGGAAGTTGAATAGGCAGTTTGGTATATTGGTTATAAACATGGACCCTGGAGACAGGCTACATGCAGTGAAATCCCTGGTCTGCCACTTACTATCTCTGGGACCCTGGGTAGATTGTGGATCATCTCTGTTTCTCAGTTTCCTCATCTGCAAAATGAAGATGATAACAATCCCTGCCATATAGGAGTATTGTGAGGATCAAATAGCATATTTAAAGTGTTTAGAGTTGACTCTGGCACATAAGCACAAATAAAAGTATTAGCTATGACATCTTCAATTTGCACTTATGATAGGTGATTATTTTGGTTCGGAAAAATCATCATGAATTAACTCATGCAATATCCAGGTCCCTCAAATTGATTTAAAAGGCTTTACAGATGGAACAGTCCCAAGCTTTAATCAAATCATGTAGCATTTAGGGCTCGCTCACAATTTTCGGTTGATCAAGTTTTGTTGGCAGTCTGTGACTGTCTAAGTTGAGAGACTTGATTTAAGAACTCATTGAATGCAGTATCTTTTGTGAAAAGAAACCAGATACCAAACAGGATATGATATGCTTCTTCATTTCTCCAGGGCCTGAGCTGAAGCCATTAGATACCAAGATTTTTAAGTACTTTTGTGAAGAAATGGCTTTCATCTGACTCATTGCCAAAGCAGACAAGATTACACCCAAGAGTTTCTAATAGTGAACAAAATCCAAATACTTGGAGTAAAAAGACATTTGTGATCAGAAACTGATAGAGGAGATGAATAAAACCCAACCTGAAAATAGGATAAACAATGATGTGATAGATTGTAATAGTGTCACTAAGGTTAATAGCAAAAGGACTGGAGTATTGCTAGTATATGATAGGATTGTGTTTTCAGTTTTAAGAGACATGTAGATAAGGACTACTTCAGGGCCTATGAGAAATTTCTGGTAATATAAGCTGTGAGCATGAAAGGCTGTTACAAATGAAAATCTGCGTACTACATTTGACACTGGTGAAGATATGATTCATCATGTACAAATATAAAAGGAAAGAAGAGTGAGATTAGGTGATGGATCAGATGAAGGTCAAGGAGAAAGGTTGAAAACTGAAGTTGGGCTCATATGGAGATGAAGAGCAAATAAAAAAGAATTGAGAGGCAAATGTACAAAAGAATCAGAGAATTTTATTTTTCTCTGAGGATGACAAGGTAAACTGAGATACCCCACAAAGCATTTCTGCACAATACTCTTATAGTTTTTGTAAAGAACAAGAAAGGAAATGCCCTTTATCTGAACTCATATGAGCATGCAGAAAAGCCTATTAGTCTACAAAGGTAGGTGCCAATCTGTTTTCAAATTTGCCTTATAAATATGTATTCTATTTCATTGATCCTTAATGTAAATAGACTCAAGAGTGAGTTTTATACCAATTTTGGAAAGATTGCCATATCAACCAGGAGAACAAAAAGCACACTAGGTATTTTGAACAGGGATTTAATATACAAGATACATTGAAAGACAAAAATAGGTAAGGGGAGGTAAACTAGAGACTCATAACTTTAGGAAGCAGATGCCAACCCTGGGCCTTGGGGCACAGAAGAGAGGATGTGGAAAGCAGAGGAAGAATTGCCACTCTAGAGCTACTGGCTTATGGAGGAGGGACCAAACATTCTTCCAAAGTCATTGTTGTAAGGAAGGAGGAGATGGGAAAGAGAGAGAGGACTGGAGAGCAGCAACACACTGATTTACCTCCAGTGCCTTCAATGGGCAGGGAACCAATTGACAAAGGAGTTTGAGAAGTAGAATGTTCAGATTCCCAGGCTCCCCAGCATTATCGAACAGAGTGAAAGGGTAGCTGAGTCATTATAGGCAAATAACTACCACAATTAGGCCCTTCATTCATTTTTGTGAAAACGACTGGAGAATTGCAATAGGGCTTCTAGTCAGAAATCATAACTGGCCTCCACTTACTTAGCGGACTTGGAAATGAGTAAATTTTCAGAGATCAATGTTATGAGCAATACACACATATATACATATATGTATACATATCATATATATGTATATAGATATTATGTGAACCCACATTATATTCTCTGGGGTGGGCCTTGGTCTGTTCTAGCCACAGAAACATTGTGTTTGTGTGTGTGTGTGTGTGTGTGCATGTGCATGCAAATGATGGAGATTGTTACTATGTAAGAGTGTGGTGATATTTGGATGGAAGTATCCAGAAAAAGAAGTTGTCAGAATATGAAAATAACTCTTTACAATTTGGCAGAAAACAAAACAAACAGAACAATATTGCCCTCATGTTTCTCAAGTGACTCCTGGTTCCATGGCATTGGAGAGCCAAGAATAGGTACTAGAGGTCTATAATTGTCTGTGTGTATTTCTATGTGCACACAAGTCATTTATGAGCAAAGCCATTTAAACACACCAGTTTTGCATATTACTCTGCTGTTTAAATAAGGAAAATACAGGATCTGGATTCCATTAAGCAGTCAGAAAATTATCTGAGTGTCTAACATATAACATTTTTATAGATATTTAGATATGTTTAAATGATTTAAGTTAAAGGAGAGGTGTATTAGAATGTGTACTTCCATTGGCATGTGTGATTTCTTACAAAGAAGCCAAACATATTTCCTTGTTCTGTGTTTCTTACCTTTTTGCAGGGAGGCAGTAGTAACTTCCTTCTTACATTTATTATGAGACATTTGGTACTTGGCATCCAGGACAGAATTTCCAAGAAGAGAAATCCAAGTTCCCATGAATTTTATAATCTGGAAAGCTGTTCCTAAGAAATGACATGAGAACCTAATTAGTTCCTCAAAGGTCACTCTGTTGAAAGGTCAAGAGATGGAATTGACTGAAAGTCATCAACTTGACCTAGATTTTTTTCCAGTAACTGAAAGGATAAGAGGCTTTTGAGCTAATAATTGTCCCTTACAGAGGTTAAACTTTTTTTTGGAGATAAGAAGTGATTTAAATATTTATGCACATTTTTATTGCTATACCTATAATAACAAGCATAACCTTCCCTATAGTTGCTGGGTTTTGAGTGTTTCTCTCATACAAGAACCTACTGAAATATTTGAACTTATCAAAATATTATCACATGGGAGAATATTTGGGAAATAGTGAAAGGAAATGAAAAGTACCCATAACATTGGTACATGACCATAATAATGCATATTTCCCTAAGAGTGTATTGTTTTATCTTTTACTGTATAGCTATAATTGTTGTTTATATGGCATTTTATACTGATATTTACAGTTAACATTATTTTGGCATTGTCTTTCATAGCCTTTTACCATTATTTTACTAGTTACATAATATTTCATTAAGTAAACCATATGATGATTTATTTAATCACTACTTCTATTCCAATTTCTAGTTCTTATCTTCTCCTTCTTCCCTGTACTCATTCTGTTGAATCACTGAGTTTCTTATGAGAACCAATGAAAATAACATTGCCTTGGGGACCCAAATGATTTAGGCTGTGTGGCTTTGCCTGTTTCCATAGTCTCCTTATTCCTATTTCCTATCATTGTGAATAATGACTGACTCCTCTTACCTCCAAACACTTTTGTCTCAGAAGATTTGATCCCCATTACTTGTGGTTTCCATGACATAAGTGGAATAGATCTAAGAAATAACAAATATTCACAATTTAATAATTAAAACAACATAACAATTGTTTTTCTAAATATACACAAGCTATGGCAAATTGTTATTGTGTTATTGTTGAGTTTTACTCCACATCATTATTTTTGTGGGTATGGTAGAACATTTTTTTATAGTGTTCTTAGACTTGGAATTCTTTTCATTGGAAATTCTAAGATGGTTTTATCTTTAATGTCTATGGACCAAACTTAGTGTCAAGTTAGTGTTGTTTTTTAGATGAAACAGGAAAGTATCATAATTAGCAAACTCTTTGAAAAGTAAAACTTAACTTCACTGATATTACAAAAAAATAATTTCTATTTTTGAAAGAAATTCTTTTGGGAGAATGTCCCAATCTTCTGAACCCCAAAAACATATCTGAATTTTCTATGAGTTACAATCACATTCTGAAGGTCTTGGAAGAGCTATCTTGGAAAAAACTGAAAAAAGTTCAGGTTTGAACAATGGACTCTTTTTCTTTTTATGGTACTAGGGATTGAACTCAGGGACACTCAACCACTGAGCCACATCCCCAACCCTATTTTGTATTTTATTTAGACACAGGGTCTCACTTGTAGGGGTACAAGGCTAGCTCAGTTGCAGGTAAGGGCCATGGAGTCAAGACCCAGACCCCAAGATTTGGGTGGAAGCAGGCTTGTGGTGAGCAGCCTGCAAACTCATTTATTGCAGGAACAGGTATACATTTTATAAGTTTCTTGCCCAATCACAATGTGCCATGGGGAATCAGACCACTAGGCTCCTATACAGGTTCCCTTCCTTAGTGTTACCAAGGGAACATTGTTTACATTCCTATGTGGTCAGAATAGAATGCTCCGCTCTGCAAGTTTACACACTTGAGACATTAACCGCTGTGAGCCAAGAACTAGGATTTCTCCCAACATTCACTGAGTTGCTTAGGGCCTTGCTTTTGCTGAGACTGGCTTTGAACTTGCAATCCTCTTGCCTCAGCCTCCTGAGTCACTGGGATTACAGGTGTGCACCACCACACCCAACTTGACATATCTTTCAATTATATGATCCAGAAATGTCTTAGGATTGCTAGTTAAGGTTATTTCCTAAAGCTAGATGCTTTCTATGTTTCTTCTGAGGCTAAGAGAAAACCTCTATCTTAAAATAACAATTTGAAGATTTCTGCTTATTATTAATATTTCTAACATTGGGACAGTAAGTAAAATAATGTTTTGAATACATCTGTCTTCACCAAATATTATTGAATAGCCTTTATACCTGCACACACATTTAATTTTATTATTATTATTATTATTATTATTATTTTGAGAGGGGGATCTCACTGTCTAGAACTGATCCTCTTGCCTCAGCCTCCTAAGTAGCTGGAATCACATGCATGTGTCACTGTGCCCAGAATACACATACATTTTAAATGAATAAAATTGATAGATTTTAAATTCAGTGTCTAATCCTTGATCCAATTTCCTTCCTCTTTACCTGTCTCCTTCCCTGGATATAAGCAATATTGTGAAATCAATCTTAATCATTCCTATGTGTTTCTTTATGCTTTTGCTATATAGGTTTGTGTCCATGAGTAATATATAGTATTGCTTCACATGTTTTAAAACTTTAAATCCTATCATACATCTTGCCTTATTCACCTTATTTTTCAGATTATTTCATGTTCATGTATACAGAACATTGATTTAAATTACTATATTGTTTTCCATGAATATACCATGATTTATTTGTCAGCCCTCCCCCTTCCTTGCTCAAGCACTTTAAGAAAAGGACAATTTAAAGTTACATCTTTATAATTTATTGGCCAAGTAGAACAATTAAGGGTGCTAGGAATTGATGCTTTTTCACTCCTGCTTTTCTCTGTGTGCCTTCAATTGTTTTACATCTTCTTTTATACCTGATCCCCTTGAAAGATTTTTAAGGTTGTTGAGATAGAAAGCTTGTTGAGACACAGATGTTGTCTGTGGACAAAGTAAGTATGCACAGCCACCATGAATACCCTTTCTATGTTAGGAAGGAGCTAAATGTGAGCCAGATATTGATCAATAAATAGGTGACATATTAAATCAGTAACTATTAAGTTGTATATATATATATATATATATTTACATCTATAATGCAACATCTGTGGGTTTCATGTATATGCATTTATTTTATTTTTTTTTAATTTAAAAAGACCATGGTTTGAACTGGGGATATAACTCAGTTGTTGAGCACTTACCTAGCATGTGCAAGGCCCTATGTTTAATCCCTAGCACCAGGAAAAGAAAAAATGGAAGACAAATTATGGCTTACGGTTACCAAAAAAATTATAGGTAATAATTTGATTACTCTTAGTTTTCCCTTATTCAAAAATGTGCTTTCCTTATTTGCCACAGTTATATATTTTACCCTAATTTTTGACATGGTAATATATTTTAAAATGGAAGCATAGTTATCAATACCAGTTATTGCTTTTATTGCTGTACAGATATTATTTACAATATATAGATTAAATATTGCTGGTTTTGTAGATGAAATGTATTAGGATTGAAAGTATTTGCCATTTCCTTCCAAAAAACAAAAAAAAGAAAGAAAGAAAGAAAAAAGGAACACAATAATTATGTCCATCTTCCTATCTTAATAAGTGACATTATTGTGAGCTGTCAACTTCCTGTATTCCCATGCAAACTATAATCTATGATTTTCCTCTGTAATTTCACTATTTTTTAGTGACCAGAGCCTTTTTTGTGTTAATGGAAAAATTCTTTTAATAATTAAATTATTCTGGTGAATTCTTTGTGCTTAGGGTGGTAAATAGGTCTCTGAATTACTTTCATTCTTTTCCTTTATGAACAAATGCCGATTATTAGGAAATTGGATTTTAACATTTGACTAAATCATCATCTATAAACTAAATGAGGTTTCAGCTGACTAAACTGAATGTTATTAGAAGAATCCTAGGTAATAAATAAATAAGAACACATTTTAGAAAAGATCAAGAACTTGTGAGCCAACAAATTTCAAACCTAAGATAATATGTTCTGTAAAAGTTAAAGTAGATTTTTCAATTATAAAGTAAATGGAACACATTGTCAATGACTGCAGCTTCTCTTCTTTTTTTTTTAACTGTGATCCAGAAATGACCATATTGATTTTTGAGCTTTTTATGTTAAAAGAAAATCACTGAGATTAAATTTCACGGCTTTGTGAATCCTGGGTTAACCAGTAACGGCTGAGAGATGCTGCAAGGGCCATAGCTTCTCTGCTGGTTGCTGCTTCGTGTGCTCACATCTATTTTTAGAGTCATCTCTTATCTTCACTTACAACAATGTGTCATGGTTTGTTTTTTTTTTCAGATCAAATTTTCAGAATCGGACTACTTTGGCAACGTTCTGCAAACCCGAAAGTATTTAGCACAGTCTGATTTCGTCTGGCTAAGAAAAGCTGTTCCAAAAACAGAGTGAGTATTTAAAGAAAAAAAAAGTGAAATAGATAAATACTTTGGGAGGTGGAATCTCTTTAGATTAAACTTTGTAATTCCCCTCAAGTCAGAGTAGCTGGCTTGCTAGTTATTTTGTTTCAGCAAAATCTGTCATGTTTTGCAAACTCTTGTTTCTGATATTATATGATTCAGATCTTCAGTCTAATTATGTGTCCCCCATTCCTAGCATTAACACATATTGGAAGAAGGCTTATTAGAGTGAAAATATTAAAGTTATTTCTAGGTCTAGTTATAAATACATATATATATATATATATATATAGCAAAAATATTTCTCTAGATTTTCACACTCAGGTGGAAATTTAAATTTTAAAAAAGAATGAATACTTTAGAAATGAGCATGATTAGACATGTAAAAATTAATATTTTTGAAGCACCTAGAAGATATTCGTTGAGGTGAGATGGATATCAAAGAACTCAGAGCTATTATTTCTATTGAATAGCAGTTTTGTCTTCTTCCCATCCTGTCTATAAGAACATTCCCTATTGGTAGGGTAGTTTCCTGAAACACTTATGGGCCCAGGGCCAACCAGCTCTGATTTCTGCCCTGAGCAGATGCTGCTGGTGCTGGTGCTGGTGCTGCTGGTGCTGCTGCTGCTGGTCATAGCAGCTACCAATTATTGTATGTTTACAATGTGCCAGGAAGTGCTTTACAATCTTTAATTCATTTAATCCTCATGTCACTTCTGGGAGGTATAAGTACTGTTACCCCTATTTTACAACTGAATAAAAGGCTTACAATGGAGAAATTCTTCAGCCCAGTTTTAGATTACTTTTTGTTCTGCCTTCTGGTGCTTTTGGCTCCTGGGACTAGATTCTATTCTAATGTCACCCATTTCTCCTGTGTTTTTTTTTTTCTCTTGATTCTCTAGGTTGGATAATTTCTATTGATCCGTTTTTTAACTCCAGAATTTCCATTTCTTTTTTTGTAGTTTCTGCTTCCTTGTGATGATTATATATTGAGTCACTGTCATCATATTTATCATTTTTTGAATATAGTTTAACTCTTTTGAACTAATTTATAATGGCCACTTTCACATCTTTGCCAAATCTAGTATCTGGGCTCACTTAGAGTCAGTTTCTATTGATTGATTCTTTTATACATTTTTCTTTGCACAACATATTTTTTTTGTTGTTGTTGTTGGAAATGACATTTTAGATGATGTAGCAACTCTGGATTCTGATTTGTTTTTCTAAGGTTTTCGTAGAGTGACTTTGCTGGAATTATACTGCAGAATTTATATCCTCTGTACTAAGTGGGTGTGGATGTTTTGCTCAGTTTTTTAGTTCTTATTTTTTATTCCTGGTGATTATCCCTGTGTTTCCACAGCTTATTGCTTAGCCAGTGATTAGAGCACAGCTATGCTCATACACCTCCAGCCCGTTGGGCTTCTACCCTTTGCCAGTTGCTCTGTGTGTAGGCTGGGAGTGCCTTCAAAGTCACAGCCAGCACTCCATCTGCCTTGGATTTTACCTTATACTGGGCTCTCTCTGGTCTCCCTTGTACATGTACCTAATTTCCTACTCAGCCAGGGATGTGTGGAGTGCTTATTAGCCTTTGTATGACTTTCAGTTTCAGGATCTCCTTTTTAAATTTTAGATTGTGTTTTCACCATTTGTTTTCTACCAAGTTGGCCATTTTTAGGTGATAAAGCTTACAGATTTAACCCTAATAGTTCACTTTTTAACCTTGACTGATACTTAGTTTCCAGATCTTTGGTTGGTTCTTTTGATGCTTTCTTTGTCTCTTCTTACTATCCCTTTCAACTCCCTACTCTGTCTTGGATTCTAGAGGCTCTAGTCCACTGTACCCTGGCTAGGCTTAAGCCCTCTTATGCTCCCATCTGGCCACCCCTGCCCTCTGCCTTTCAAATTTTTCTACAACGTACACCTATGAAGTTACTTGTAAGTTATTCACTTGAAGAATAGGCCTAAAGCTAAATCAGTCCCCTACCTATCCCTGACTCCAAACAAAAGCACAAAAGAAGAAAGCAGATAGCTTTAAAATTTCTTTGGTAATGATAGATATTGGCCTAAAGATATGTGTTCTACTGCCCTTGGTTCTCTACTCTTCTCATATTATATCTTAGTCGACCTATCCTGTTTCATCCTCAAACTAAACTACACAATAGAAATTTTAGATTTAGGGCTCTGAAATCTGATGACCAAAATCCAAAGACTTCAGTGATTTTTATTTTTGTGATGTTGGGCATTGAACCCAGGGCCTTGTACATGCTAGGCAAATGCCCTACCTCTGAGCTATATCCCATTCCTCAGCAAATGATTTCTAATATCTCTATCACCATATACATATAGTAGGATTGTTACAGATCTACACAAATCATTCTGCCTATTAAAAAACCTAATTCAGACAAGTTAAAACTTTTTTTTTGAATTTGTGGAAAATTCAAGACTTTCCCAAGCAGTGTTTTTGTAACTTTTTATGGTTTTTGCAGGAACTCCTCTATATTGGATATGATGCCAATTTATTTTTTCAATTTCAAAATGTCGGTATTCATTTGGATATGTAGCATGGCCTGTGTTCCTAATTGAAAAACTCCTAAATGTGTCATCTTTAACAGTATCCTAAAATATTGATTGGCTGTCAGATTCTAATGCTCTTGACTATTACTAATATTTTATTCATGCCTTGGAAAAATGCTGGTGAATTTGTGGACTTAGGCAAATTGTTTGATTTGCATAGTTCTTTTTTCTTCCATCAGTGGAAAACAAATACAGTTTTTCCTTGGAATCTATGCAGAATTGGTTTCAGGACATCCTACAGATACTAAAATCTGAGGATGGTCAAGTTTTTTATAGAAAATGGAGTAGATTTTGCTTATAACCTATGTGTATCTTCCCATATCTTTTAAAGCATTTCTAGATTATTTATAATATTTAATACAATGTAAATTCTATGTAAATAGATGCTGTACTATATTGTTTAGAGAATAAGGAGAAGAAGAAAGTCTGAGCATATTGAGTACAGGTGATTTTTTTTTCTGACTTGTAGATGTGGAAAGTTGACTTTACCTTTTTCACAAGGATATTTAAATTGGTTAATGTTTGGGGGGAAATCCTCCAAGAATGAATATAGGTATAATACTTGTGATTCTTATTTCCTCAGACTGTATCTATTTCAGGGAAAACATTAAGAAAGTTAACCTGTTTTCATGGCAAAGTGCTATGAGAGTCATTCCCTCCCTCTATTCCTTGCTCCCCTTCCCTCCCTCCTTCTCTTCTTTCCTTCCTAAATATCTGGCTGGTCTTTGTGAGGAATTGTAGGGAATTTTAGTTTCATGACACCCATTAGTTTTAATTGACATTTTTAAAGTCTGAAATTCATAAGTTAATCAAGTGGGGATGATTCTGGAGTAGCTCCTCTACACTTTGAAGAGCACATCATGATTATATTTCCACAAAGCCCTGAAATAACATTTTACTTCTTTGTGGGGATAGGAGATAAATATCCTCTATCTTTCATTCTCATGGAATTCATTTTAGCTGCACTAATGTGCATTAAGAATTTTCTAAGGCAATAGGAAATGTCAGCAAGAATGAAATTAATTGGGTGGTCATCCCTGAAGGTACATATTTAGGGGTTGGTTCTTAGAATTGTCACTTCATCAGTTTGCTTAAAAATAGAGGATTTATTTTACTGCTTGGCTTGAGTCAAGAGTAATTTCTTTCCCTCAGGATCCTCTTCTTTGACAGAAATGATTTTAAGCCAGTTTCCCTATTAACTCATTCTCATTCTACTGTGACCAAACATGCCTAGATTCTCTTTCTATATATTTTGGAAAATACATTTAAAAATGCACTGAATGTCTCCATAAATTATGGTTCTGCCAAGAATTTTTGTTTGCAAAATCATCTGTAGCACAGAATATGAGTTACAAAATATTAGTAAGAAATTTAAGATACTCAGCGGTTTTCCCATTACATATTCTGTAGGTTATCTTCAAGAGTTGACAAGTAAGCAGGGTGTGGTGGTGCATGCCTGTAATCCCAGTGACTCGGGAGACTGAGGAAGGAGGATTGAGAGTTCAAAGTCAGCCTTGGCAAAAGTGAGGTGCTAAGCAACTCAGTGAGACCCTATCTCTAATTAAAATACAAAATAGGACTGGGGATGTGACTCAGTGGTCAAGGGCCCCTGAGTTCAATCCCCAGTACCTGTCTTCCAAAAAAAAAAAAAAAAAAAAAAGAGTTGGCAAGTAAAATGTGAAACTTGAGTCTAATGTATATCTATTGTATATGGCTCAAAGAAGTTGGAGTACTAATGTTACTTCTTCAGATAATCGTTTTTGGCATTACATTTTTTTCATCAGTCCTATTGTCTAGTATAATTTCATCTCCATGTATTTTGGGATTGGAAATTTATATAAGACTTCTCCCTACCTGATCCATTAAATTCTTCACCAAACACAGAGTGCAGGAGTATCACAAAGACATAGTAGGAATAATTTAAAGTACTTGAATAATGTTCTTTGTTTTTTAAGGTAGATGTATACAATATAATAAACTCATCTTAATAGATTAAGTGATTATCTGCTCAAAATGTACCATATGGACAATTATTTTAACCCATAAGGAGCTTAAAATCATATTGGGAGATAAGTTCTGCAAACTAAAATGCTTCAGGGTCCAGTCACTGAACAAATGACTGACCTAGATAAGTATAAACAACAACAAGGAATGGTGAGGACCATAGGGAACTAGTAACTGTACATTTCACTTAAAAAATTTCAATTCAGTATTTTTTATTTGTTTTTTGGTACCAGAGATTGAACCCAGGCACTTAACCATTGAGTCTCATCTCCAACCCTTTTTATATTTTATTTAGAGACAGGGTCTCCCTAAGTTGCTGAGGCTGACCTCAAGCTTGTCATCCTCCTGCCTCAGCCTCCTGAGCTGCTGCAATTATAGGCATGTGCCACCGCACCTGGCCCAATTCAATAATTTTTAAACTATTATTTTGGGCAAACAATCATTTTTTTGGGGGAGATTCAACCTATTGGATAGGACTTAATCTGGAGACAGTCAACTTTTCAGTGTTCCAGTTATCCATTGCTGCATGACAAACTGCTTCCAAATTCAAAGGGTTAAAACAGCAATAATTATTTTTATCACTCAAACTTCTGGGGGTCAGTAGGCTCAGTTGTGTGGTTCTTACACATTGTTTTTCATGTAGTTTCAGTTAGATAGTGACTGGGGCTGGGGTCATGGGGAAGGGCTGCCATTCTTCTGTCCAGTGGTTGATGCTGGCTGAAACACCTACATATGGCCTCTCCATGTACATTGAGCTTCTTAACAACATGTTGGCTGATAAAAAAACAAACAAACAAACTTGAGTGAACAAGTTTCCTGAGAGAGAGAGAGAGAGAGAGAGAGAGAGAGAGAGAGAGAGAGAGAGAGAGAATGCTTGCCTCTACCAGGGTGGGGTTGGGGTAGTATCAGCCTTACTTGCCTAGCCTTGGAAGTCACACAGTATCATTCCCAATGCATTTTATTCTTCAGAAGTGAATAATTAAGGCCGGCCTATAAACAAGAGGAGAGGAATTTAGACTCCATATATTAATGGGAGGAAAGTAAAAAAAATTGGAAACACATAATCAAACTAGCACAGGTCAACTTGCATTAGAAAATGGGAAAACTAACTATATAACGAACTTGAATATAATAAAGGAATTGTATGGAATGTTGAAGAGTTGGTTTGGCATAGGCACTAAACAGAAGAAAGAATAGTATCAACAACTGGTAGGCTCTACTGGCGCAGCTGCTTAATATTAGCTCTGGGGATAATCAAGGCTCCAAATATGCCCTAGAGTCAATATGAGCTCTGCTGGATCAGGAATGGTAAGATCATATATATGAGGTAAGATGTTTTACTCATTCTTGCTAAAGCTTCAGAAGTCCTCAGCAGGGTCTACTTTCAGGAATTGGTTGTTTGGTTTCTTTGTTTTGTCTACCTTTGTCTATCAAAAGTTCATTTGCTGTTTCAAATGCATTTATCCTTTGCTAACTGGAAAGAAAGGGGAAGGCTATGAAGAGAAGGGACACAGTGTAGGACTACATGTAATCTTTTGTGTATATTATGATTGAATTGAATGATATTTAGAAACCATGCTAAGAGGTGTCTGGATTCTCTTAACCTACAAAGCTGGATTCCTTGGGCAAAGTATTAGTTTCCTATTGCTGTTGTAACAAATTACTTCAACTGTAGAAACTTAAAATAACACAGATTTATCTCATAGTTCTATAGATCAGAAATCTGGTTTGGCTTAGCTGGTTTTTCTGGTTTGGGTTTCAAGGTGGAAATCAAGGTGTCAGCTTGGCTGGACTCTTATCAAGAGTCTCTGTGAAAAGTCTCCTTCCAAGCTCATTGAGAATGTTGACAGAATCCAGTTCTTTGTGTTGTAGAACTGAAGTCCTTACTTTCTTGTTGGCTATTACCTGGGAGCTACTCTTAGTTCCCAGTGGCCTTTTCTATGGTCCTTGTGTATGGCCTGTAAATCTTAGAGCCAGCAGCAAAAGTACATCTGATCCTTCTCACTGTCTGAATCTCCTGACTTCTCATATGCAATATCTCTTCTTCTGACCTCCTCTGTTGCATCTCTCTCATTCCAGCCAAAGAAGATTGTTTTTAAGGACTCAAGTGATTAGATTGAGTCTACCTGGATAGTCTGGAATAAACTCTTTTAAAGTCCTTAACCTTAATTACACCTGTAAATTTCTTTTTGCTATATTAAGTAACATATTCATGGGATTCTGGGGATCACTACAGGAGGCAAGTCTATTTCAGTAAAGATGGTCCCCCTCTACTTGTTTCCTCAGGAAAGTGGGCCAGCCAGCAACTTTGTATTAAACACTAGGGCTTAATTGATTTACTGGCCCTAAATTTGAGGGAAAAGAATATGCATTTGATGGAAATAAGTCTAGGTTTTTATTTTGATATGAGAGGAGGCACCCTCTTTTTTGATTTCCAGAAATGTCTCCAGTATAATATAATGCTTAAGAGAACTTCTTTTGGTTAAGGGTCATATGTTTTCTTGAATATGCAGAAGCTAGAGAGGAAAAAAGAAAACAAAGGTAGGGGTAGCTCTCCTAAAAATCACAAAGAGATTAGCACAGGAAAGGGACCAAGGGGTGGGAAGCAGGGAGGAAGGGGGAAGTGCTGGGGAGTGATATTGGCCAAATTTTATTGTTATATTGTGTGTACGTATGAATATGTAACAACAAATCCCATCATTATGTACAACTATAATCCACCAATAAAAACCATGTGAAAAAAAGAGAAGTGCTATGAAGTTAGACTAGATATTGTGCAAGTATATAATGCTTCTAAGTCTCAGTGTTCTCATTTGTGAAACAGACTAATATTTTCTATAGTCACTCACTATAGGGTAAAACTTAAGTGCTTAGTGAATGTCACTAATAATAATGATAATAATAGGATGACATAGTCATAGACTTCTTTATAGGTGGCAGAAGGTATGAGTGGATCAATAGTTGGGTTTCCTACCAGTTTCATATTAGCCTCATAGAAGTAAATTTATTAGACTGACATAATTATTTTATTAGACATAAATGAGTAAATTGATTGCTTTGAAGGAAATTTATGCAAGTTTTATTTGGTGGTACTAAGGATGGAACCCAGGGCCCCATGTATGTTACACAGTCACTGTACCACTGAGATATACCCCCAGTCCCATAAAAGTTTAATTGTGAACAATTTAGCTTAAGGTGAATTGTTTGGTCTTAATTATAAAGGGCAGTGACTGAAACCTGCAAGCATCTGAGTTGGGGATTGGCAAACTACAGTCCGTGGGCTAAATCTTGCCTGCTGCCTGTTTTCATATAGCTCATGAGTCAAGAATGATTTTATAGATAAATGTTTGAGATTGGTTTGATGATGTGAATCAATAACTTTGAAGCCCAATTAAGCAAAATGTTATCCTATCACAAAAGAATTCAATTCTTCTCACTAATAGTCCTGTATTAAAAAAAAAAACTACTAAATTACTATTATATTTTGAATTTCTTCAATAAAAATTTGCAGAAGGTTTGCTATCAAATATCTATATAATACCATTGGTTTTGCCTCTTTGCCCACAAAGGTTAAAATGTGTACAATCTGACATTTTATAGAGAAAAAATTTGCAGTTCCTGAGATAAGTAACCTGTAAATTTAAGATGAAGTTGTAAACCGTTTATAACTGCAAAGAACCTCCAAGATATCCTACCTTAACTTTATAGCTAACACTGAACCCCCATCACAGCTAGTTAGTGATAGAGACAGGCCCAGTTGTTAATTCATTTGCCACTAAAATCAGTAAGCTTTCCACTGGAGCAGGCAGACCCTCTGGGTAACATGGTGGCACCTTAATCATCTCTATGTCATCGCCAATCCAAAACTTTTGAATGGACAGATCAGAGATGATGCAGCATAGAAATGTAGCTATCCCATTGATCTATTGAACAGGGCCTGGCAAGCATCAGCTTCTTGCAGTGTTTCCATCTGAAGGGAAAGCCCTTCAGATTCTAGAATTTCTCATTACAGCTTCTTCAGAAGCACTGGTGCTGACTTTTTTGTTAAGTTAGTGACAGTGAATAACCAGGTATACTAATATATTCTCATTGAGACATGTTCAACTTTGGGTAAGATTATTCACTGAACAGGCAGTAGCCCTACTGAGGCAATAATTTTTCCCAGGCCAAGATCCCCTTGTTCTATGGTTATCGGCTAATAAATCCAGCCATATCATGTTTGTCTTCACCACCCTCCTGCCTGGATATTGATGATCACCCTGTGGCATTTGTTTATCTTCTTACAGGTGGTTTACAAATCCAACAACTGTCAATGCCTTCTATAGTGCGTCTACCAACCAGATCCGTGAGTACCAACCTTTTGACATCTTTTTAATCTGGCACAAAATGAAAAGAACTTTTCCATGCCTATGATGAAGTGTAGGGCATTCTTTATTTCCCCCCAAAAGTGACCAGGTATGTGGATGAAGTAAGTTTGTTTCTCTTTCTATATACCTATTTTTCCTTACTTCCTTTGTCTTATTAAATTTTTAAGCTTCACATCATCATTGACTTTAAAAAAACCTACAGTAAATAAAACTATAATGAAGTTTGTAATGAAAAAGAAAGCATGCCTTCACTTTCCTCTCATAATCATCTTACTGATTTTGTCTGTACTATCCTAGGATTGAGGAGGAAAATGACAGGTAACTGGGCAGACTGTACAACATGAGGGGACTAACTGTATGTAAGAAAAAAAGCATGAAAAATGTTCTGGTTAACCCTAAAATGTTATGTCTTGATACCTTTTACTTATATGCATTGAATACATGTAATCAAAAATGCCATGATAAACTTCAAAAGTATTACATATCAGGATTGGCATGAATTAAAAGTCTGACAGTGCCCAGTATTGGCAATAAAATCATATACTGAAGGATAATTTGACATTATCTAGAGGATCCAAAAGGGTGCCTGCATAGCTGTGAACATCACTGCATGTGGTCCAGTGCTGTGGTCCTCAGAGTTTGGGTTTTGGACCAGCAGCAGCAACATCATGGGGGAACTTGTTAGAAATCCAAGTTTCCAGGTCCTACCTCAGACCTGTGAGTCACAAACTTTGGATGTGGGGCTCAGAAATCTGCTTTTAAAAAACCTCCAGGTGATTCTAATGTATGCTTAAGTTTGAGAAGTTCTCTGCCTCAGAAAACTCTCATACAAGGCAAGGTAAGACAAAAGTAGGTCCATGTAAGAATCCTCATAGAAGCGTTATTGATAGTAGCAGAAGAAGGGAAATCGCCTATGTGTCCCTTTGCGGGGACGCTTTGAATCAAATATAGCACATTCACATAAAGGAATACCACACAGCAGTGGAAACTTGATGACCTTAAGAGACATGTATTAACATGGATGAATTTAACAAATCTAGGTTGTATGAGAAAATAGAACTTGGAAAATTATATGAAGTGTGATATCATTAAATGAGTTTGGAAATCATGCAGAACAATTCTGTATATTGTTCAAAGAGGTACATCCATTTGTAGTAAAAGAGTGAAGACATCTATGAACATGACAAACATCTCATTTAAGTTGGGTGTGGCCTGTTGCAGGGAAGGTGGGTTACTCCTGCTCAAACTTTTGCTGAAGTCTCCTCATCTTTCCTTCCTCTTTATGGCAGCATGCCCCGAGGCTCAGCCCGCATGTCTATTCTGTTCACCTTTGTTCTCCATTTTCACTCACTGCATTGGTGATAACATCTAATCTTATGAATTCAATCACATTTCTACTCTGTTGAACACAGGGACAGAATTTAAAGGACTTATCATCCTTGTTCACACCCTGGTAATAGCCTTCTTGCTGGCCTCCTTGCTTCTGTCCTCATTCTGATTTAGTCTATTCTAAGTACGACATTGCATCCATTTTAAGAAGTTTTACAATCAAATGTCACTCCTTTGTTCAAAGTTTTTTGTTTTTTAATCAGTATCTTATCTTAGCTTAAGAGGTAAATGCTTACTCTAGCCTAGAGGTGGTTATCTCTCTGCCCTTACCTCGTACTACTCTTTGATCCCTCCCTCAGTTCCAGCCACAGTGGCCTCTTTCACAGTCCTTGAGCATGTCTGATACACTCTTCCCTTGAGGTATTTATACTGGCTCTCTTTGCCTTGGACAAATCCCCACTGATCTGCATAGTTCACATCCCCAAGTTAGCAAGTGTTTAAACAACACCAACACCTTCTCTGTATGGTATCTTATTATGTCTGTTCTCTAACTGATACCGCCGTTTACCGGTGACGAGTTCTGCTTCTTCTAATGTTGAAGATTGAACACTAGAGAAGCACACCAAGGCAAGCATATTAAGCAGGTTTATTTAAAGGGAATAATACAGACTTCTCCTGGCAGGGAGAAGGGGGCCATGGCTGATGTTCTAAAAGTCCCCCAGAAGTGAGCGCACCCTACATCTTTTATAGGTTAAAGTCTCTTTTGTTCTCCAGTTTTCTCCGCCTTATCTCTCCCTTCCTGTCTACATGACTAGGCCCGGTTTTGCATTAAGTGAGAAACCATGGGCAGGGGGAGGGCCAAGGTGATTCAGGCAGATAAGGGCCCAGGGGGCATTAATTAGCAGCTCCTTGCTTGCAGTCCTTGATAAAGGCAGGTAAATTTGGTAATCAATGGGCTCCGGAGATCTTTGACATTCTATTCTTCCAGGGGCAGTCTCCAACTTCCAGAGGCAGATGGCTTCATGGCTTCATTTCCTCGAATTGACCCGATTCCCTATTTCTGTCCTTAATTCTGGCTTCATAACCAGAACCAGCCTGCTGTTACGTCATTCAAGCTGCTCCTTGTCCCTACAGTACTTCCTGGTCAGAGACCACAGCCCAAGGGCTGTGCCTGCTCACAACCAGAGTCGCCCTCCTGTGGCTACATTTGGAAATAGAAGTCTGTTGACTTTGGTCTGTGAGAATAATGAACAGAAGGAAAACAAGCAGATGGTGCTAATTTTTTATTTCTACATTAATTTATTTAACCAAATAAGTTGTTAAATATTTTGAATGTCACTCCTTACTATATAAATATTCATTATCACGAAAACACTGTTGCTTTCTTAAGGTCCTAAGCTCTAAGCTGCATATGTTACTTGGGAACTTATGATATTTGAGATGTTAATTTTAACTAAAATTATAATACTATTTATTTAAATGTAGTAATTATAATAATATTTAGAATAATATATTAAGTGATGGGGTATTGCTTAGGTGATTTATTTCAAAAGAAAGTCAATATTGGAGCTGGGTGTGCAGCTCTGAAAGAGCACTTACATAGCATGCATGAGGCCCTGGGTTTGATCCCCAGTACCACACAAAACAACAGAAAAATAAGAAGAAAAGGAGGTTTTTTATTATGTAATATTTGGTACATGCAAAAGAATTTGTATAATACACTGGCCCATGTCAATTATAAATTATATAAGAAACCTATGATCATAGCCATCACTCAGCAAAGAACCAGAACTCTATAATCAGAGTACCACTGCAATTACTGTTTCCATCCCCATTTCATTCTCTTCTTCACCATAGAGGTAACCACCAGTCTGATTTTTGTATTTATCTTTCCCTTATTTTTTAAAATAAAATTTTAATAATTCATATAGATATCCCTAAATAATTCATAAATTTTTGAGCATAATAAAATTGGTATCACACTATATAAAATCTTGAGCAATGGTTTATTTTCAATCAATATGTTATTCTAAGATGCAAGCTTGTAGGGTGTGGCTGTAGGGTATTCATTTTTCACTGCAGTATAGTATTCCATTGGTTGACTGTGTCTTCAGTTTATTTCTCTGTTCTGATATTGGCAGAACTATATATCCCCTACCCTTCTAGGGTTTTGTTCTTATGAACAATGCTCTGAATATTCTTATGAACTGCTCTGAATAGTCTTTGCTCATCTCCTGAAATAAGATAGTGTATGGACATAGGAGTGGAATTACTGACTGCTAGGGTGTGCAAATCTCATCTTTACCAGATAACTCCAAATGTTTTTCAAAGTGGGTGCTCCAAAGTACACAACTATTTCTATTGTTCCTCATTTTCATTAATTCTTAGCAGTTTCGCCAGTCTAGTGAGTGTAAAAGATCAGCTGTTTTTTAAAATTGGTTCTTTTTAGTTATCCATGACAGTAGAATCCATTTTGACATAATTATAAGAGCATGGAATATATCTTGTTCTAATTCATAACCCAGTACCTCTCCTTCCCCTTCCCTCTCCCACGCCCTGCTCCCTTTCCTCTACCATTTACCCATAGTTGTTTTTTAATTAATTTCTTGTACATGTACATGATGGTGAGATTCATTTGGTATATTCATATATGTATATAGGAAAGTTATGTCAGAACCAGATCTGCTCTTATGCAAGAAAAAGCAATGAGATAATTCCTTTACCCTTGTTTCTCCACTTAACTTTCGAATGTCACTGAAGGCTTACTGCTTCTTTGAGGACTAGTGTGTCTAATAATAGTTTCAGCTTCAGGGGTTCCCCCTGCTCTGCCTTTTTTTTTCTTGCCTGGAAAGAGCTGATCCTATCAGAGGTTTACCAGGAAGAAGCCATCTCAGGGTGAACCAATGGCTTCTAGAAAGCTCATGGGCAGAGGGGTTTTAAAATGAACAATTTGAAGCTGTATTTTAATTAAGAGATTCAAGCTGTTTCTATTTTCCTAATGACCACTGACTGCTCTCATTGTAAATTCGATTTCCAGGCAACATGACAAGGAATCCTTTGGGTGGTTTCCTCCCCCCTTCCCTTCCTGATTTTCTGGACTACAAATTAAGACAGGTGGAGCTTCTTACACATTTCTCCACTGGGTTTCCTGAGACTCTCCCCGCCTAAACTGCCTTCTTTTTGCTTCACTGAAGAAGTGAAAAATTGAGGTGATTTTCTAAAATGAACATCTTTATTGATTAGGGGATGATTCTGACAGCATGTGGCCATCTGTTTAATTGGGTTCCACATCTATGATGTAACTATACTTAGTAACGTGATTTATGAGAATTTCATTCAGTTCCCATTATCATTTTCTGATTTATGCCACTTAAATCTGCTTCTACATGTAGTGGAGACTTGAGTAGAAGATAGAAAAACCTATAGGGTTGCTATTCCCCGCCACCTTGCAAATCCATGCCTTTGTGTGAAACCCTCTGGTTTGTGGCCATATTTCAATGTGAGATTTTTTTGCAGGGTGGTTCTTACTTTTCTACCCTTATCAATCTGGGTAGCCATGTCTTGAGGCATGAAGAGTAGTATGAAATCATAGTGACTTAAATCTACAGTATGACGAATTATATTGAGGTGCTATAATAATTATCACAAGTTATTCAAATATTTATTAAATATTTAAATAAATTAAAATTAAAATAAATAAAAGAAATCTTTAAATAAATAATGAAAATAAATTTATTATATTTAAACTAATAAGATGGTTAAAGAGAAAAATAAGGACTTAAGATTTATTGGTGCCTAGGCCTGTGCTTCCCTAACTTTGTAATTACTGCAAAACTTCTTTTCAAAGGGAAAAAGTAAGAACCTCAATAGGAGACCTTGAGTGCCATGGATCTAATTGTTGGGCCATGGTTGATATATTTAGCTGTCCAGGTCCTTATTGTCCTACCTGCCATGTATTGAGGTTACCTAGCCTGTAGAGTTTTGTGAGAGAATTTACTGAGATGAATTATTAAAATACCAGCACATGGCCAAGGGTAGGGCTTGCATTTCTAAAACTAGCATGTCATACATGCTGGGATAACCAGTGTATTGCAGAGGAAACAGCAGAAGTTTATTAAGGGTATTTTGAACTTTTGCTCTCAAAAGATTTTAGAAATGAAAACTATGATTTTCTATATTTAAAAAGTACAACCATTTTGGAAAAGTATTGGTATCTCCTGTTAACAAGAAATTCTGCTTCTGATAAATGGCTCTTTATGCCCACCAAAAGACATGTGTAAGAACACTCATGTTGGCCTTGTTCACACTAGCAAAAACTTAGAAAGAACCTAATATTCACTAACAGAAGAATAGGGAAAGAAATTGAGGTCTAGTCATGCAATTGAATATTACACAGCAATGAAGAGGACAAAACTGCTTCACACTAAAATAGGTATGAATGCTACTGACTGACAATGCTGAGTGAAAGAAGCCAGCCAGGCACAACAGTAAATACTGTTGTGTTATATGCATACAAAATTTAGGAATCTATGTGATAGAAGTGAAAATAATAGCTACCTTTATTGAGAGTATTGACTGGGAGTGCCACAGAAAATGTTCTCTATCCAGGAGGTGGTTGCACATGTGATACATAATGAAATTTTGTCTGGGGTTGAGGATGTAGCTCAACTGAGGTAGAGCACATGCATAGCATGCACAAGGCCCTGGGTTTCATCCCCACCACTGGAAAAAAAAAATTTGTTCCTTTACTCTATGTAAGTAATACCTCAACATAATAGCAATACTTCCTCTCCTTTGTCCCATAAAAATGCTTGGAACAGCATATAGTATGCATAGACATTTTGAGCTTATAATTGGTTGCCTTAGGCCAAGTCTTCAGAGGTGTAGATCAGGAATTGGCAAACTTTTTCTGTGAATTGCCAGACAGTAAATATTTTCAGCTTTGTCAGCCATACGGTCTCCGTTGTAACTTCTCAACTCTGCCATTGCCGTCATAGATAATTTATAAATGAATAAGCATGGCTGTGCTCCAGTAAAACTTTCTTTACAAAACAAGCAACAGGCTGGTTTACCCTATGGGCTATAGTTTGCTGATTCCCTGGAGTAGAACCCTATGAGAAGATGGGCTCCTAGAACTGTTGAGGAGTCCTCTGCTGGTTTCCTTAATCCTTTGAGTTGAATCAGGTAGTGGTAGCAGTGGGAAGAGTGAAGACTCATTTGATTTTCATTTCTCCTAACATGGATTGGTCTTCAGAATAAAATTGTTTCATGTATTCAACATCACTGTGCATTTGCAAAATGCCTCATTTTGGTATTTAGTTTTTATCTTCATATATCTCAAATCATATTAAAGAATTATTTTCAGCAAATAAAGTCCTGGCTTGAAAACAAGCTTAAAGGCTAAACCCATTGATTTTATTATCTTTGCTGTTATATACAAGGAATTTGGCTGCCCCAGTTTAATCACAGATATTGCGCTAAAGAAGATAAGCCTTTGTCCAGAGGCTGGGCTTATGTTGGCATCAAACTATAGAATTAATCCTGAAATCAAACATAGATTTGTTGTTAAGGAAGTAACTATTTCAAACTGGGAGAATTTCACATATTTTGTTGGTTCTGCCTGAAATTGTAAAGTGGGAGCCATGTTAATAAATACTCACCTGTGGCTTCTACTGGAATTTAATGAAATTAAATCTTTGAATCTACTTGATGCTCCATTTTGGGGACATGGGGAAACAAGGCTAACATCTAGCATTTGGGAATAATCTTTCACAATTTTGGGGCTAGATGACAATTTAAGTGGTCATCTAATCCAAATTTTTCATTATTTATAAGATGTTCTGTTACTCAAAGCAATCGTTAGTATTTTTTCTACTTATTTGCTTAATATTTAAAGAGATCCCAAGATTCTCTTTTCCTGGTATCCCCACCCTTGTGTACTTCCCTCCCATACTGAATAAGACTTACCTGTAATTAATAGGATACTGGGGGAAATGACAGAGTATGAATTCTGAGGCTATAAAAGACATGTCTTTTGCTTTGTTCTCTTGAATTGATCACTATGCAAGAAACCAACCACAACATCGTGAGGGCACTCAAGCAATTTATGTAAAGGCCCATGTGTGAGGAAACGTAGGTCTCCTGCCCATTTCCAGTACCAAGCTAGTGCATCAACTCAGAAGCATATCTTCCAGTTCAGCCAATCTTCAGAGGACTATGACCCAGGTCAACTTTTTTTTTTTTTTTGTGCTGGGTATTGGCCTTTTAGTTTTAGACCGACTTTTGCTAAGTTGCTGAGACTAACCTTGAACTTGTAATACTTCTGCCTCAATTTACTGAGTAGCTGGGATTACAGGTGTGCAACATCACACCTGGCCCAGGCTAATATCTTTACTGCAACATCCTGATATGCCTTAAGATAAAATCACCCAAATAAGTTATTTCCAAATTACTGCCTCAAAGAAACTGTAAGATTGTACATGTTTATTTTTTAAGCAACTGTATTTTAGGATGATTTGTTACATAGCAAGAGATAACTAATACATCTTTTAATTCCTTAAAAGATGTCAGGTACTGAGATTGGTGCAAGCATATTTAATATGGTATGGTATAGTGGTTAGTGGTGTGGGTTTTGAAGTGTGGCAGCTTTATTTTGTGACGGACCGGGGAGGGACTCGAACCGTGGTCTTTGCGTATGCTAGGCGAGTGCTCTCCAAGAGGAGCCACCGCTTCAGCTTGGCAGCTTTATTTTGAATCCTAGCTTGGTTGCTAATAATATGCAACCTTGGACATGTTTCTTAACATAATTAAGTCTGTTATTATCTGGTAAATGAAGATAATAGTAGTAACTACCCTATAGGATTATTGTGAAGATTAAATAAGGTAATATATAAGATGCTAGAAATAGAGTCTGTTTCATACTCAGTACTCAATGAATTTTAGCCATTACTTGTTTTAGAGGAGTTGGGAGAGAGACTTGTTACAGGGTCTTTTAGAGGACCCAGTGTGCATCCAAAGAACGAGCAATGTATTCTGAGGGACTCAAGATTGGCTTGTCAGTGAAAGTGATGTTTGAGGGGGAATTTCAAGGAGAAAGAAGTTCTCTATGTAAAGGAGGGAGGTTGAGACATGTGGGAAGGAGTGGCTGATGCAAAGACTACAGATAAGACAGTGTTTGGTGTAGGACTGGACCATGAAATGGTCATGAAAGCTGGGGCACAGACTGCATGGGTGGTTTAGAAAGCAGATGGGATGATGGGAGACGTTTATGTGGAAGAAGTATTTGAAGATCTTGTAGATTATGTTGAGGAACAGACCATAGGGGACCATCCCCACTGCCCCTAGTCTCTTAGGCCTGACCGAAGGAAGCAGCTAAGAACAGTGTTCTGGGTGGTATCATGGGAAAACAAAGTTGCCCTCAATTGGGAATACTTGCCACCTTATGGAATTCCCATTACCATGGGGAGTCCCAGGGTCAATGCCTATAGAGACATACTTTGCCACCTGCAGGGCATTTATGAATGCTATTTCAGACATAGTGGAAAGGGCAGGTTTCATCATAGGGCTGGCAGTAGAAGGCACAGAATCATTATCAGGGTCAATCTGATTAAAGAGACAAGGTGTGAGTAGGGTGCTCACTGGGAACTACCTGGATGTGAGCCAAAGTGAAGTGAACATCAGGAGCCTGGAAAACAGCCACAGCAATGGGAGACAGGAAGTCATGGAGCAATCTCACTAATTTATCTTGATGCTCCCAATCTCACTTGTCCTCCCTTTAAAAAATCAATTGTCATTTACCTTTTTAACAAAAGGAGTCCATATTAGTTGTAGAAAAATCACTATTGTAAGAAAGAAAACAAAACCACCTTTGTGGTGATAAGTATTGTGGCTAAGTCTTTGTCCAAATCTGAGACTACTTCTTTTGAGTAAATTACTGGAAGTGGAAGAGTTGCTGCATCAAACAGTAAACCCCATTTAAGAATTTAAAAATGCATTGTACCCAACTTTTCTTGGAAAAAGTGGTACCAAGTTATATTTCCACCAACAGTATATGCATATATCAATGAGTTGCATCTTAAAGATGCTGCTGAAGATTAATAAAGAGACTTGGGAATTTTTTTTTATCTAATTGACATGGGGGAAATGATAGTTATATTTATTGAGCCCCTAGTATGTCTCCAGGGCTGAACTTAACATCACTGTCACTAGTGTCAATTTTGAATACCTAGGATAGCGATTGAATACAAGAAAGAACCTGTTAGTGTAATAAAATTAGTGGTTTTTTTTTTCTGCCAGACGTTGAACTATAGTAGTGGTTCTCAAAATATGGTCCTTGGACCAGTAGTATCTGTACCACTTGTAATAAATAATAAATGGGCATTATCTGGCCCCATCTACTGAATCAGAAACTCTGGGGGTTGGGTCCAGCAATTTATGTTTTAATACTGTTTTAATCATCAAACCTCTCTGTGCACAATGCCAAAGTTTGAAAACCACTAAGCTATAAAAATGCAGCAAATGCAAAAGAGATGAAACTTAGTTGGGTTAAGGTGGGGTTGCACATTTCTTTTGTTTTTCTGGTGACCATCCCAGTTTTAACACTGAATATCCTACATCCCAGGAATCTGTTTCTTCAGTCCTGGCCTAACAGGTAAAGGTAAAAGGGGAGGATTCTCTTTGTTGTTGCCTAAGGTAATTATGGCAGAAAAAGAATAGAAGAGCCAGCAAAGATGGAGGGCAGATTTCAGAAGCTGCTTTCTGCTTGTCAGTTCTAGGCTGATAGATGTGGTGGCAGGAGGTTACCTGCAGGAAGCCAGCAGATGGCTAAGGCATCTTGCTGAATCCCTTGACAGGAGTCACAGCTGTTAGAACTCAATACTTTCTGGAAAGGAGAAGGTTGGCATTCACCAAACTATTGCAAGATGCCAATTTGAAAAAAAAATGCCACTATTAATCTTAGCAGTGGTGACAATGAAATCCTTTTACAACAAAAAACATAACCAAAAGTGCTTTGTAATTGCAGCAATTTTCATGTCCTGACTGATGGGCCCTTAAATTCTAGAATAACAGTGTCTAGCTTGTCTGGTTACAAGAACTAATCCTGAATAAGATATAACACTCATTCTCCCTGAGAGTGAGCACTCACCCTGGGTGTTTCAAGGCAGTTGCAATTAAAACTATTTTTGTCCTTTAGTACAGTCATAACATAGGCCATATGAAGTTTAATTTTTGAAAGTATAGTTGGAAAATATTAGATAATGGATTGTATGTTAAATGCATGGTGTTGGAGAGAGGTGAAGAGAGCAGAATGAGACAGGAGTGCTGATTTATGAATCAGTTAACTTAAACATAAGTAGTTTCTTATTTTTGCATATTTGAATTACTTGAGAAGCTTTTAAAAAATATTCATGTTCAGGGATCTGTCCCAGAGATTGTGCTTTAATAGATTTAGTTTGAGGCAGGTACTGGGACCTGGGTATCTTTTTAGAAAAAATTAGGGATTCTAAAATGCAGTTGGGAATGAGAATAGCTATCCTGATATAAACAAGTAGGTCTCAATTTTAGTGAGCACCAGAATAACCTGGGGGACTGGTTGAGAACTCTGGAGCTTACTCCCAGTGTTCCTGATTTAGTAGGTCTGGGGAGGGGCCCAATAATTTGCACCTCTAACAAATACCGAGATGATGCTGATGCTGCTATTCCACAGACCACACTCTGAGAACCAGTGTCCTAAATCATTTCTACCCCCAAATCCAACTAATCTTATAAACCATATCTACTGCCCATTAAAGTAGATGTGAATAAATAATTCCTCTCCTCTGTACATCTACTTGCATGGACCCAGTATTTCTTTTCTCTACTGAATTAAAAATACATTTCAATTAAAAAGTATATTTTAGCCAGGTGTGGTGTCACATGCCTGTAATCCCAGTGTCTCAGGAGGCTGAGGCAGGAGAACCACAAGTTTGAGGCCAGTCTCACCAATTGTAATGAGGCCCTAAGCAATTTAGTGAGACCCTGTCTCAAAATTAAAAACAAAATTAGTAAAAAGAGTTGGGGACTTAGCTCAGTGGTAAAGCATCCCTTTGTTCAATCCCCAGTACCAAAAAGAAAAAAAAAAAGTAAACCTCAGAAATCTTGGTATAGGCTCCCCTTCTTTAGGTTTTGCAAAACAGAACTGACTATCTGGTAGTATCCTTTCTTACTCACTAGGTGGTAGGTGCTTTGAGGATGTTTGTGTATTCAAAATTCACCCATGTGGCTTATCACATGGACTCAGTAAATGGTAGTAGTCAGTGGTAATGTATAGAATATTGCATTGTCAGGACCAAAATTAACTCTTTCCAATAATTTTTATGATGGGATTTAAATATGTGAACATCTCTAAGTTTAGGACTATAAAATATATTCACTTAGTGAACTAGAGAATTAGAATCTATAGTGCAGGACAAATAAGATAATAAAATATGTAAGTAGAAGGTAACTACAAGTGAAACTTACTAAGAAATATGATAATGTTGCTAGAATGGTACATCAGTAATAACCTTGAAATGTGGATTTATACATGGATTGGTCCAGTAATATAAGCATAGTACCTAAGGCTTTTAAAAATAACAGTCATAACAGGTACTAGAATAAAGCCACAATAATACATCAGTAAGTCCATGCAAAAGAACAAATACCCTATTATTTGACAAAACTAATAATGCAAAAAGTATATTGATGAAGCCAGGTCCTTAGCAAAAAATATCACACACACTCATATTGAAAGAAAACAAATACACACACTCAATACTTGGGAAAACCCAGGTGTATCTCTGTAGAAAGTAGCTATATGAAATATGGAAACAGATTTAATTCAACAAACAGATGAGTGTGCACATCAATTCACACATTCTTAAACCCATTGGATTTCTCCTTTATAATTACCCTTTATTGAGATGGAATTTATTTTGTCATTTCTTCCTGACTGTGCCATTTCTGTCCCAGAGGTTGCTGGAGGTTCTTAAGTGAATTCAACAATGCTAATTCCTTCAAGAGTGTCAAAAGAGATATTGAATTTAAGAATGAAATGTTTCTTATGGGGAAATATTTGGGAATGAAATCTACTAAACTATGCAATTCCATGTGTGAATTTACCACAATTAATCATACACATATACATACACACATATGACAGATATATGATATATATGCTACATGTTATAATGCACTAATTAAAGTAACAATAATGGAGGAACTATCAGAAGAGTAGAGTAAGCAGATCTGGGGATGGAAGAGGGGAGGGTACTGAAGAATTAGATTGATAAAATTATGCTATGTGTGTGGATGAATATGGCATAACAAATTCCACTATGATGTATAATTACAATGCAACAGTTTAAATAAAGAATGAAACATTCCTAAATTTAGTTGAGTATGAGTTGCCTTGCATTGCTTTAGCAAATTTACCAAAATTTAATATAGAGAAAGGGAAACTGTAAATGTTCTGAACTTTGAAGATTAGCAATGAAAATTGGAGACCTCTTATTTTGTTAAATCTGGAAGAAATAATAGGAAAAGATCTATGAATCTGACCCACAGTTGCCTTAAAAGCCTCACTCAGCATTTTAAGTGTCAATATAAAAAATTAATTCCAAATAAAATTTTGGAAGGTGATTCTTTCAAAAATATTTGCTCTATGAAAATGTTCCTGAAATTTACTAATACTTCTTTGGAACTTAATGTTAATTCTGCAGTTAAGGGAAAGTAAAAAAGAATGTAGGGAAAGGGGGTTATATTAGTTCAATACTCTCAGGGCCAAAGGCCTTTGATCTAAGTCAGCATTTTTTTTTTTTTTTTTTTGGTACTGGGGATTGAACTCAGGGTCACTTACCCACTGAGCCTCATCCCCAGCCTTATTTTGTATTTTATTTAGAGACAGGGTCTCATTGAATTGCTTAGTGTCTCACCATTGCTGAGGCTGGCTTTGAACTTGCAATCCTCCTGCTTCAGCCTCCCAGGCTGTTGGGATTACAGGCGCACACCACTGCACCAGACTTAAGTCAGCCTTTTGTCTAAATTTTTTCTCTTCAGCATATGCCATAACCATAAAAGGGAGCATATACTACATTTTATTCTATGTCTAGGAGGGTAGGGGCACTAAGAAGAGATAGAGTGGTAGAATTTACATAAAGCTGGACAGGGCTTTTTAGTTTGTTCATATGTGCATTATGATTAGCAGTTTATTAGGGGAAAAGTACTGATCTCAAAATTACACCAGCACTGCCATGAGAGAAAGAATAAGGAACTGACCAAATTCCTTATTTAGAAGGAGAAGGAAAACCAGAATTTGAATAATGGAACATATCCCAGATCTGGCACTGAACATGGAAACTTCAAGAAGTAATGCATTAGTATACTAATGGCACATCACATTATGTTTTAGACTTTGGCTAACAAAGCATTCTCATAATTCTAGGTAATGCTTCAACCTCAATCACCACTTTGAGTTTTACAAGGTACAGATTCCTTTCGTTCAACAAATATTTATTTAGAGCTTACCGTGTACCAGATATTCCAGCTCTGAAGATACCACAGAGAAGAGTAAAAATAAATAAAAATCCCTTTTGTTCTGCATTTTGTGATTCTAGTTGTGGAAAGATATACCATTTATGCAAAATAAGTAAAATGCAGAGTATCATTGATGATGTTAAGTGTATGGTGAGTTATAAAGTAAGAAAGTGAGTAGGATGACATCCCACCACTCTACAAAGTACTAGGGAAAGCCCTAATAAAAGGTGGCATTTCAGGGGCTGGGGAGATAGCTCAGTCAGTAGAGTGCTTGCCTTGCAAAATCCTCAGCACCAAAAAAAAAAAAAAAAAAAAAAAAAAAAAAAAGAAAATAAAGAAAAAAAAAGGTGGGAAAGAAAACTCTGGGAAAGAAGGGTGGGGACAGAGGGGAAATTAGTACTTTTTCCCCCTTATCTCTGTAGAGTATAAGTTTTTTGGTCGTGAGTATATTTGTTTGTTTTCTTAAGATCTGAGTTGTGGGATAGTGTACTAATTTTCTTTTCTATACTTATCTGTACTAAAAAATCTAACGAGTGTGATTTTAGAAGAATAAAATGGATACTGAAACCAAGACACACTGAGGCATTTAACTTCTGGAAAGCTGTAGCTATAGTCAGGATATGATTTAATGACTATAAAAGTCAAATAGTTGAACTTGGAGTAATCACCCACTAAATGTGATCAGTTCTTTGGCAATTATGCTAGAAACAAAAGCACTCCGTGGTCAGCATTTTACTAAGCTCCAATTAAGTTAGTCAATATTCACTCATATGAGAATTATAATGAAAAACTTCACTAAAAATGAAAGGTTGACCCGAATAGAAAACCAAAAGCAGGTCCCACTGACTTTTCCAGGTGCAAATTTGAAAAAGATAAATTATTATTAATAAATAATGAGGTTGTTACAACACTGTTTTCTTTTATTAGAACTTTAGTCATTGAAATCATGTAACTACAATCTATATTTTTGTTTGAAATAGGAATGGAATTTGCTAATGTTAATAAAGAACAAAATAATACCATGTTAGCTTAGCTGTTTTAGGATAGCCTTTGCAAGAATTTTCTGCATTACATACACTTATTTCTTTAAGAGTTCATTTTAATTGCATAAGTTGATTACCTTTAAGTAGTTAAATTTAAAATATTAAATTTATGTTCAAGGCCCTTTTAATCATCCACACCCAAAATTCCCAATGTTCTCCAAAAGGTAACCACTACAATCACTTTAATATGTATTTTTTCCTTCCTTTGCTCCTTCCCTCTCTCCCCTTCTTCCTTCCTTCTTTCCTTCATTTCTTTTTCTGTGTGGTAGTAGGGATTGAACCCAGGGCCTTGTGCATGCTAGTCAAGTGCTCTACCTCTACATGCTGGGCACATGCTAGGCAAGTGCTCTTCATCCCAGTCCTGATATGTATTTGACAGACATTTTCTGCAAAAATGTGTGTGTGTGTGTGTATGAGGTGTGCATGTGTGTGTATGTATGTACTCACACTGATAGGGTAACTTCAAAAAATAAATGGTATCTAGATATCTATATCTATTCCTTGCTTTGTTCCAACAACATATCTTGGAGATTTTTTTTCCATGATAGACTTTTGAGACTGACCTGTTACTGGGCACAGTGGAGCATGCCTATAATCCCAGCAGCTCAGGAGGCTGAAGCAGGAGGACTGCAAGTTCAAAGCCAGCCTCGGCAACTTAGCAAGACCCTGTCTCTAAATAAAATATAAAAAAACTGGCTGGGGATCTGTCTCAGTTGTTAAGCACCCTAGGGTTCAATACCCCCACAAAAACACTGACCTCTTTTTCTTCATTTTCTGCATATCGGTTCCTGATATGGTTCTATGATAATTAAGTCATTCCCCTCCTATTGGAAATTTGGTTTATTGCACACTTTCTTTCAATTACAAGCAATGTAGCATTAAACTCCAGAATACAGTTGTACAAAGCACTTGGGCAGTGATTCACACAGTGTGGTACCTGGACCCGCAGCACCAATGTTACCTGGGAACTTGTTAGAGATGCAAATTCTCAGCCCTATTCTAGACCTACTGACTCAGGAACTCTGTGTGTAAGGCTTAGTAATCTGTAGTTTAACAAATCCTCTATTGATTCTTATGCATTATAACATTTGAGAACCACTGGCAGGTTCCATCTTTGCTAATGCGACTTATCCATTTCATGAGATAAGATATTGAGTTGACCCTGTTGGGATTCCATCTATCACTCTAGCTAGTTGACATCTCCAAAACTGCAGTGTGTATATCTACATACATACCCATATATGTATGTGCACAGTCAATTTTGCTGTACAGGGATGTATGTGTTCCTAAACATCACTGCATTATGCAAGATTTTGTAATAAAAGCCATGGGCGTATGGAAAAAATGGAGTTGGGACACAATCAAAAACTTCATTAGTGATATCAAAATCTGGAAAGTCTAATAAAAAAGATAGTTTTATATTTGTTAAATGGGTCAATATGCAAATGTTATAGTAAATATGGCACTTTCCCTTGAAAAGACATGAAGCTAGCTTGTGGATATTGACATTGGAGGGTTGTCCATGTGAGTTATTGTGTAGTGGTGGGAAGAGGGCTATCTGCAATTGGAAGGAAAGTTTTAACACCGCATGTGGTGGGTGCAGCTTGTAACCCACACTGTGAACTGAGGCAGTTGGTCATGTTGAAGTATGTGTATGTGAACATTTTGTGAACTTTCTTATGTAATTGGGTTCAGTTGGGTTCAGTTTTCTGCTTTTAGCTAGCATTCCTTATGGATGGAATTGTGTGTGAGCAAATGTGAAATTGGAGTTAGGCCCCCAAATTTCTCTAGTTATCTATCATGTTGGAGGATATTTGTATTTTGTTTTATATAACAGATTCTGTTATTGCAGAACTTGATATATGCATGTATAAATATGTTTATGCATACATTGCACAAAAGGACTTCCATACACCATATTGAATGCTGTTTTTCTGGTTTATTTTTCTCACTTAATATCTGTTAGAGCCTTTCCCATATCATCACACAGGGAATTACTCATTTTTTATTTAAAATTTTTTTTTTGCAGTGCTGGGGAAGGAACTCAGGGCTTCACACATTCTTAGCAAGCATTCTACCACTGAGCCACATTCCTAGTTTAGTTACTCATTTTTTTAAGTGGCATTTAAAGCATGAAGAGATGAGTAAATTGATCTCCAAAATGCTTGTAACAGTTTGCACTCCACCAACATATTTCTTACATCCTGGCCAATGTTACCTATTAGCAAATTAATTAATTTTTGCCATCCCAATAGTTTTAAATTTTTCATTCCTCTCCCTCCTTACTTTCACATACAACTACCCACACCCACACACTGTGAGGAATGCCTCCCATAAATATACTGATAAAAAGAAACTTTAAAAGTGTGAAACAGGTGATGAGGCAGTACTGCAATGGGAAAAAGTGAAATCAAATGAATATGTGAGAAACATAAGAAAAGTCTATTAAAAAAAAAGGAAAGAAAAAGAATTCCCTTTTCACATATTTATTTTTTACTTCCATCTTTGCTAATGCGACTTATCCATTTCATGAGATAAGATATTGAGTTGACCCTGTTGGGATTCCATCTATCACTCTAGCTAGTTGACATCTCCAAAACTGCAGCTTACACCGTTAATCCATTCACTCCAGCAAAACATGCCTGAGGGCATCAGATTCTTCTGTTTATCAGTATTGGGTTCCATGGCCCCGACAAACTGAGAAGATACTGCTGATCAAGGTAATGTGATGACTGTGGCACTTGAGAGGCCCCTGAAAGCAAAAGCTGCAGAAATCAAGTCTCATGCAGGTGTCAGATGTTTTCCTATAAAGAGGTTGGCAATGGACATAACTGCTTCTAGTTGAGCACATTAGCAGGTGGGGGAAGCCATAATGATTTAATAATTAAATCACATTGATTTATGATCACTGTTTTTATTAGGAAATATCATTGCTTTTGGTTGATTTATTGTTTCCAACTGAAATTTTATATAACCACTGTGCTTTGCATTTATATGTAGTATATACTTGCATACATATGTATATAGATCCAAATGAGAATGGCTTACTAAAAGTAATCACCACACCCCCAATAAAGAAAATGGAATATTGATGTAAATATGCCAAAGATATTTAAGGAAATGTAGAAATCATGAAGATTAATATTGCCCCTTCAAATTCAGTTGTATTTGATGCATTTTCCTCTATTTGAAGGAAGAGAAAACCTAACTGGATTCATCTCTGTTTTGCAATTGGGTATTGTACCTTGAAATCTCAAACTATGATACTATTAATACAACATAAATAATATATATGTAAGAGTCTTATGAAATCAACATTACTTCTAAGTTAAGGACTGGATTTCTTGCTCTCATTTCCCCTAGTGTCCTGCCATGGAGGGGAGGGAGAAATAAATTTGCAGGGCAGGGGGGAAAAGGAGGAACATTTTAACTTCGAAAAGAGTTTTCAGTCTCATGGGGCCTAGAGCAGCTGCTCTGAAGCAGGCAAGGACACTGCAGAAGGCTTTCTCTCTCTCTCTTTCTCTCTCTCTCTTTCTCTCTCTCTCTCTCTTTATCTCAGTTACTATTCTTTGAATTCCCAGCTATAATGACTAGTGACTGTAGCTCTCAGAATCATCCCAGGATGCAAACTTTTTAGTGGTGAGTTGGAAGGACAAAGCCAAGCATTTCTCCCCCTCATCTATGCATAGGACCAGTTACATAATTTGTAGTGCCCAATGCAAAATGAAAATGCAGAACTCCTTGTGCAGAGAGCAGAAAAAATACCACTGAAGTGGCTAAAATATAAACCTTTGTGTTCCATGGTCTCCCTCTATTGACTTGTCACAGTATTTTTTGATGCTTATTTACTGCTATCATAAGAGCAACTAATATTTTATATCATTAGCATAAATTTTACTGTTCATCTTTATATTGTGTAATGCCAGTTTTAAATACAAATATAAGAAGATTTAATTTGTATATGGACTCACCAAAATCTTTGTTTGAATGTAGCTTGTGTGTGTGTGTGTGTGTGTGTGTGTGTGTGTGTGTGTTTGGTGATACTGGAAATTGAACTCAGGGCCTTATACATGCTAGGCATGCACTCTACTACTGAGCTACATCCCCAGCCTGAATGCTGCACAAAACTGTTTTTACTTCCTAATATACGTACAGTCTACCAACACTCTACCTTCAGCTTACTTATGAGTAAGGAAGAATTGAAAGGGAAAGAAATTATGTGCTGCCCTATCTTTCCCTTTCCTTCTATGTCATCATTTTCAGTGTAAAAGGTTGGCCAATACAGAGAAATAACAGGAGAAAGAAAGGACATGACAGGGTTCCTTAATCATTTTGTTTCATAGAACACCATTACCTTCTTTCATTGATCTAAGCAAATTCTGGTTCTCATGGAAACCATGGCTTATTGGGGCTGTCCTAGCACCCAGTTCCAGAGTAACAGGCTTGTCATATAGTCACTTTGCATCTGACTGAACTCCCACATGTTGTGGGCCTGCCAGAATCCTGTGCTTCTGGGGTGTAAAGAGTGCTGTGTGCAAATGAGTTACATAGAAACCACAGACAGAATACCATGTGTGTCTCCTCTGCTCACACACATGCTCTGTTGCTCCTCGGACTCCACTAACAAAATACAGGTTAGAAGATTAAATTACCAAGAATTTCAAGACAGTGACAGTAGAGTACTAAACCAAGTAAGTGGTCCTTCCACATGTGGGGCTTATGTGACTGTAGAGTTTGCACATTCATGAAGCTAGATTCTTTTTGTATCAGGGGAAGCTGCTGGACAACCTGAAGTCTCTGCGTGCTGTATATGAAGGGACCCAGTTCACAGCAAGCCAGATACTGCCAATAGTGTGTCTGTGCAAAAAAGTGTCTTTAGAATGGTTCAATGCACTTATTTCAAACTCAGATGAATTAATACCACCATTAGACAGATTAGAGGGCCCCCAGTTCCAGATGAGTCTTTGGAAACTTCAAGCTCTAACTGTAAGGAGCGACTCACTGAATCAATTTCTATATCCCTTAACATTTTTTGTTTGTTTGGTTTTCTTTCTTCCAGGATTTCCAGCAGGAGAACTGCAAAAGCCTTTCTTTTGGGGAACAGAATATCCTCGGTGAGTAAATTAGTAAAGAAACCAACTATTGGCAAGTTAGGAGGGAAGAACATGATGCTTTGGCAAAGGACAAAATATAAAGTCAAAAAATTTAAGTCGTTGATTGTTCAGAAATGATGAGTACTCAGGGGACATGGGCAGCTACCAATAAAGCCTATAGCACTATTGTTAGAATAAATGTAAATTTTAACCTTGTATTTAATCAAACCCATTAATACCATCTCAGGTCTCAGCTGCATAGTTTTCTTTAGTGTCCGGATATTTGGAATCAGTTTTCCCTACACTTAAGATTTTATATATAGGCATAGATATATATCCATAAACTAAAGGTTTAGTCCAAATATTCTCCAAGGTTCATTAAAACTAAAAGTCCTAGAATTCTTTAATTTTTTTTATTATTAAAAATTTAACTGAGCTTCTATTATTGTAGTTATGTAGCTGGAGACTTAGAAATAGTCTGGTTAGGTTCAGTAGTAACTAGTTCAATGATTTGTTGCTGAATTCATGAATATGATTTTCTGATATAAAGTTCAAAGCCATAGAAACTTAGGAATTAATATTTGTGTCTATTAGTCCCATCTTAGGCTGAGCCATAGTTGATACTTCATTGAGAGAGATTTATACTTTTTTCCTACAGAGTTCTATAACCCATCTATCATCTATTAATATATCCACTCAACAAATAGCTATTAAGTATTGTTTGGGTATTTGGCATTGGGAACATGGAGATGCTGGAGACATGGAGATAGATGCCTTCCCATGCATCTATCAATGCTGTATGAATTAATGGAGAACCACAAAGGAGTGGGTATCCTTTTTGCTCACATTGGTCAGCTTAGCCTTCACCTGAGTGTTGGGTCTAATTATGAGAACATGAACAAGACAAATTGTTTCCAGAATAGAGAATCTGAATTGTAAATGACCAAGACAGCATTACAACATTTACCAAAGTGTGTGTTCAATGTAATAGAAGTTAGTAATCACCTACCCTTCTTTTTGGGAGAATCACAATACTCAATGGCATGAAAGCGCCCAAGGTCTATAAGAAAGAAACCTAGTTAACCCAGAGATTCTGAAACTCTTTTCCCTGTGTTTTGGGAAATGCTGGTCTAGAATTTATGATTAAAAAATAAGAACTGTAGGAACTTGAGAACATTTGAAGGCACAATCATGTAACTGTTTTCATATTTTTTAAGGAAAATGAAGGTGGCTCAATGATTTCTTATATTCAGGGCAGTCAGCAGATGTTCAACCAGACTTCACTGGATCAATACATTAAAGACAGGGGAAAGAAATTTCAGATCAATAGTAGGGAGAACTGCTTTATTTATAACCACCCCAAAAGGGAATGGGCTACCTCAGAAGGGACTGAGCTCCTGATCATTGGGAAATATTCAAGCAGACACCTTATGACCATTTGAACAGGTTACTGTACAGGGGATCATGCCTCTTTTTTTTAAATTTTTTTTTATTGTATACAAATGGGATACATGTTGTTTCTCTATTTGTACATAGAGTCAAGGCATACCATTTGTGTAATCATATGTTTACATAGGGCAATGATGTTTATTTTATTTTTTCCTTCCCCCCCACCCCTCCCACCCCTCTTTTCCCTCTATACAGTCCTTCTTTACTTCATTCTTACCGCTCTCCTTATCCCTAACCCTAAACCTAACCCTAAACCTAATGCTAACCCCTCCCACCCCCCATTATATGTCCTCATCCGCTTATCAGCAAGATCATTCGTCCTTTAGTTTTTTGAGATTGGCTTATCTCACTTAGCATGATGTTCTCCAATTTCGTCCATTTGCCTACAAATGCCATAATTTTATCATTCTTCATTGCGGAGTAATATTCCATTGTATATATATGCCACAGTTTCTTTATCCATTCATCAACTGAAGGGCATCTAGGTTGGTTCCACAATCTGGCTATGGTGAATTGAGCAGCAATGAACACTGATGTGGCTGTATCTCTGTAGTATGCTGATTTTAAGTCCTTTGGGTATAGGCCAAGGAGTGGGATAGCTGGGTCAAATGGTGTTTCCATTCCAAGCTTTCTGAGGAATCTCCACACTGCTTTCCAGAGTGGCTGCACTAATTTGCAACCCCACCAGCAATGTATGAGTGTTCCTTTTTCACCACATCCTCGCCAACACCTATTGTTGCTTGTATTCTTGATAATCGCCATTCTAATTGGGGTGAGATGAAATCTTAGGGTAGTTTTGATTTGCATTTCCCTTATTACTAGAGAAGTCAAACATTTTTTCATATATCTGTTGATTACTTGTACATCTTCTTCTGTGAAGTGTCTGTTCATTTCCTTAGCCCATTTGTTGATTGGATTATTTGTATTCTTTGTGTAGAGTTTTTTGAGTTCTTTATAGATTCTGGAAATTAGCGCTCTATCTGAGGTATGGTTGGCAAAGATATTCTCCCACTCTGTAGGCTCTCTCTTCACATTTCTGATAGTTTCCTTTGCTGAGAGAAAGCTTTTTAGTTTGAATCTATCCCAGTTGTTGATTCTTGCTTTTATTTCTTGTGCTATGGGAGTCCTGTTAAGGAAGTCTGATCCTAAGCCAACAAGTTGAAGATTTGGACCTACTTTTTCTTCTATAAGATGCAGGGTCTCTGGTCTGATTCCGAGGTCCTTGATCCATTTTGAGTTGAGTTTTGTGTAGGGTGAGAGATAGGGGTTTAGTTTCATTCTGCTGCATATGGATTTCCAGTTTTCCCAGCACCATTTGTTGAAGAGGCTATCTTTTCTCCATTGCATATTTTTGGCCCCTTTGTCTAGTATGAGAAAATTGTATTTATTTGAGTTTGTGTCCATGTCCTCTATTCTGTACCATTGATCTACCTGTCTATTTTGGTACCAATACCATGCCGTTTTTGTTACTATTGCTTTGTAGTAGAGTTGAAGATCTGGTATTGCAATACCCCCTGCTTCGCTCTTGCTACTGAGGATTGCTTTAGCTATTCTGGGTTTTTTATTCTTCCAGATGAATTTCATAATTGCTTGCTCTATTTCTGCAAGGTACATCATTGGGATTTTATTTGGAATTGCATTGAATCTGTATAGCACTTTAGGTAGTATAGCCATTTTGACAATATTAATTCTGCCTATCCAGGAACATGGGAGATCTTTCCATCTTCTAAGGTTTTCTTTAATTTCTTTCTTTAGTGTTCTGTAGTTCTCATTGTAGAGGTCTTTCACCTCTTTTGTGAGATTGATTCCCAAGTATTTTATTTTTTTCGATGCTATTGTGAATGGGGTAGTTTTCCTAATTTCTCTTTCTGAAGATTCATCACTTATGTATAAAAATGCATTGGATTTATGAGCATTGATCTTGTAACCTGCTACTTTACTGAATTCACTTATGAGTTCTAAAAGTTTTCTGGTGGAATTTCCAGGTTCCTCTAAATATATAATCATGTCATCAGCGAACAGGGATAGTTTGAGTTCTTCTTTTCCTATTCGTATCCCTTTAATTTCTTTGGTTTGTCTGATTGCTCTGGCTAGAGTCTCAAGGACGATGTTGAATAGAAGTGGTGAAAGAGGGCATCCCTGCCTTGTTCCAGTTTTTAGGGGGAACGCTTTCAGTTTTTCACCATTTAGAATGATATTAGCCATGGGCTTAGCGTAGATGGCCTTTATAATGTTAAGGAATGTTCCCACTACCCCAATTTTTTCTAGTGTTTTGAGCATGAAGGGATGCTGTATTTTATCGAATGCTTTTTCTGCATCTATTGAAATAATCATGTGATTCTTAACTTTAAGTCTGTTGATATGGTGAATGACATTTATTGATTTCCGAATGTTGAACCAAACTTGCATCCCTGGGATAAAACCCACTTGATCGTGGTGCACTATCTTTTTAATATATATTTGTATGCGATTTGCTAAAATTTTGTTGAGAATTTTTGCGTCGATGTTCATTAAGGATATTGGTCTGAAATTTTCTTTCCTCGATGTGTCTCTGTCTGGTTTAGGTATCAGGGTGATATTGGCTTCATAGAACGAGTTTGGGAGGGTTGCCTCCTCTTCTATTTCATGGAATAGTTTGAGGAGTATTGGAATGAGCTCTTCTTTAAAGGTTTTGTAGAACTCGGCTGAGAACCCATCTGGTCCTGGACTTTTCTTTGTTGGTAGGCTTTTGATGACCTCTTCTATTTCATTGCTTGAAATTGGTTTATTTAAGTTGTGTATGTCCTCCTTGTTCAGTTTAGGTAATTCATATGTCTCTAGAAATTTGTTGATGTCTTCGAGGTTTTCTGTTTTGTTGGAGTATAGATTTTCGAAATAGCTTCTAATTATGTTTTGTATTTCACTCGTGTCTGTTGTGATGTTTCCTAGTTCATTCCGAATTTTAGTAATTTGAGTTTTCTCCCTCTTTCTCTTTGTTAGTGTGGCTAAGGGTTTATCAATTTTATTTATTTTTTCAAAGAACCAACTATTTATTTTGTTAATTTTTCCAATTGTTTCTTTTGTTTCAATTTCGTTGATTTCGGCTCTGATTTTAACTATTTCCTCTCTTCTACTACTTTTGGTATTGGTCTGCTCTTCTTTTTCTAGCGCTTTGAGCTGTAGTGTTAAGTCGTTTATTTGTTGATTTCTACTTCTTTTTTTTGAATGCGCCCCATGAAATAAATCTTCCTCTAAGTACTGCTTTCATAGTGTCCCAGATATTTTGATATGATATGTCTTTGTTCTCATTTACTTCTAAGAATTTTTTTATTTCCCTCCTGATGTCTTGTGTTATCCATTCATCATATAATAGTGTATTATTTAATCTCCAGGTATTGGAGAAGTTTCTGTTTTTTATTCTGTCATTTATTTCTAATTTCAATCCATTATGATCTGATAGAGTACAAGGTAGTATCTCTATCTTCTTGTATTTGCTAACAGTAGCTTTGTGGCATAAAATATGGTCTATTTTAGAGAAGGATCCATGTGCTGCTGAGAAGAAAGTGTATTCATTCTTTGTTGGATGGTATATTCTATATATGTCCGTTAAGTCTAAATTGTTGATTGTGTTGTTGAGATCTATGGTTTCTTTATTCAATTTTTGTTTGGACGATCTATCCAGTGGTGAGAGAGGTGTGTTAAAATCGCCTAGTATTATTGTGTTGTGGTCTATTTGATTTCTGGAATTGAGAAGGATTTGTTTGATGTACGTGGATGAGCCAATGTTCGGGGCATAGATATTTATGATTGCTATGTCTTGCTGATTTATGCTTCCCTTAAGCAGCATGTAATGTCCTTCTTTATCCCTTCTGACTAGTTTTGGTTTGAAGTCCACATTATCTGAAATGAGGATGGATACTCCAGCTTTTTTGCTGTGTCCGTGTGCATGGTATGTTTTTCCCCATCCTTTCACCTTTAGTCTATGGGTGTCTCTTTCTATGAGATGAGTCTCTTGCAGGCAGCATATTGTTGGATTTTTCTTTTTTATCCAATCTGCCAGTCTATGTCTTTTGATTGATGAATTCAGGCCATTAACATTCAGGGTTATTATTGAGATATGATTTATATTCCCAGTCATTTGGTTCATATTTAAAATTTTTGACACATCTTGGTTCCTCCTTTATTTGACAGTTCCTTTAGGATAATTCCTCCCTTTGCTGATTTGCTTCTTTGTTTTTTATCTCTTCCTCATGAAATATTTTGCTGAGAATGTTCTGTAATGCTGGCTTTCTTTTTGTAAATTCTTTTAGCTTTTGTTTATCATGGAATGATTTTATTTCATCGTCAAATTTGAAGGTAAGTTTTGCTGGGTATAAGATTCTTGGTTGGCATCCATTTTCTTTCAGAGCTTGAAAAACGTTGTTCTTCCAGGCCCTTCTAGCTTTTAGGGTCTGGATTGAAAAATCTGCTGATATCCGTATTGGTTTCCCCCTGAATGTAATTTTGTTCTTTGCTCTCACAGCCTTTAAAATTCTGTCTTTATTTTGTATGTTAGGTATTTTCATAATAATGTGCCTTGGTGTGGGTCTGTTGTAATTTTGTATATTAGGAGTCTTATAAGCCTCTTGTACTTGGTTTTCCGTTTCATTCTTCAGATTTGGGAAATTTTCTGATATTATTTCATTGAATAGATTGTTCATTCCTTTGGTTTGTTTCTCTAAGCCTTCCTCAATCCCAATAATTCTTAAATTTGGCCTTTTCATGATATCCCATAATTCTTGTAGATTCTGTTCATGATTTCTTACCATCTTCTCTGTTTGGTCAACTTTGTTTTTAAGATTAAATATTTTTTCTTCAATGTCTGAGGTTCTGTCTTCCAGGTGTTCTATCCTATTGGTTATGCTTTCTATGGAGTTTTTAACTTGGTTTATTGTTTCCTTCATTTCAAGTATTTCAGTTTGTTTTTTTTTCAGTATCTCTAACTCTTTATTGAAATGATCTCTTGCTTCCCGTATTTGCTCTTTTAACTGTTGATTGGTGCGATCATTTAATGCCTGCATTTGCTCTTTCATCTCCTCCTTCAATGCCTGCATTTGCTCTTTCATCTCCTCATTAGCTTCCCTGATCGTTTTAATTACGTACATTCTGAACTCCCTTTCTGACATTTCTTCTGCTGTGCTGTCATTGGGTTTTATTGATGTAGTATCTAGGTTTGTTTGGGACATTTTCTTCCCTTGTTTTCTCATATTGGTCAGCTGTCAGTGGGACCCTGAGATATTGCAGTTTTCCGCTATTGGCTTATACTGTCCCAGTAGATTTCCAGTGTATCACCTCCCAGCCTTCAGTAGCCTGATGTCTTGGAGGAATCTGATAATGCAGTGCATCCGAAGAAAACTGCCCCTAGCCCCCTACTGGTTCCACGGTTTGGAGCTGGCTCTGTGCGGAAAGGCTCTCACTGTGGGCCTGCACCGTGCAGCTGGCCGTGTGGGAGGAGCCCACTGCCGGAGTGTGGAAGGCTACCTTGGGAAGACTCTAACTGCCCTGCCCGGCTCCGATAAGCCACCTCTATCTGGGCCTGCCACCCGGGCCGAGCTTTACCCAGTGGGCAGACTCACCCGTGGCTCTATTTCAGTCCGAGTCTCTCAATGCCTCCCCTTCTTAACTCCTGGGTTCTGGAGCGACTGGGGGTGCAGTCTCCCTCTAGGCCGCCATCTTGAATCGCCTCTAGGGATCATACCTCTTAGTAGAAAGTTTGAACTAGATGACCTCAAAACCACCTTCAACCTGGAGATTTTTATGATTCAAATACAGGTTATCCCTTACTCTATAATAGCATGAGATCGTGGTGAGTCTAGACAGTAATATAGTTGTTTTGTTATTGACAGTGAATCTTCTGTGTATGTTAAACCCATTGGATGGTAAGTACAAAAGAGAAGCTGAGTAGGTAGTAAAATTATCACCTTCCCTGCTTTAGTTTTGGAAGAGTAGCTGTTCAATGTAGGAACTCTTCAAATTTCTGGCCAACCAGTTGAATTTTGGATGGCTTAGGATATTTTTATGATATGCTAATTTAAATAATGTCCATTGATAAAATGGAGGATGTGAATTTAATGTTATGAAACATTATCATTATAAGGTTTAATCATATAAAATTACCTTTTATTTGTCTCTCATTCAAAGGATTGTGACTTTGTAACTGAGAATTGAAACTTATTAACTGAAACTTATTCAATCATTTTCTGAATTCTCTATTATCCTTTGCAAACAGAAGTTTGTTGGTGTAGTACCTCTTAAGGGGAATTTATTGCAGGGCAGTTTCTATAAGCTTCCATTGTTCATACCTTAAATTCATCCAGTCAACAGCATTGACTGAGGATTGTAGATGACTGAGTACTCATTCTCAGGGCTGAACAATCTGGAAAAGTAAATGTTGCAGGCTGCATAGTGATAGCTACTGCTACAAAAATTAGCACTATATAAAATTACAAGTTTGTCCCATACTGCTATGATAGCTCTGTGATTGAAATGCATAATTTTACTCTTACTTATTTAATGAAGGTTTGCAATGATGGAAAAACAGTAGGAAGCTTTTTTTTTCTCCGAATGCAAATTACCTTGAAGGAAAGAAATAACAAAGGAAAGAATTGCCACCCCGGGGAAAAATTAAATCTTACAGCACTTCCTTGGGTATAGTTGAGACAAACAATTAGCATGTTAAGGATCATTATATCCTGTAATAACATGTTGCTTCAGAAATTTCTGTTCTTTCCAGTTATGGGTCCTATCTATTTGCTGGGTGACTTTGATGTTGCACATCAGGAACCAACTGTGAAATATTTTTAGCATCATTGTAAATCTCACAAAGAATTCTAACAGTAATGACTGTAAATAGTTAAATGACTTCAATAAGATATATGTAGATATGTCATTTGCTTGACATGGTAAAGTTAATTAAGCATTAGTTAAATCATCATTAACTTTATGTGTACTAGGTACAGAGCATTTAGCAGTGACTAAGTAGATAATGGTTTGGTTTTCATGGAAGTTATAATTGAGAGAGAAAATTCTAGACATACTCATATGGAAACCCCATTATTTATTTCTTCATCTATTAATCATATGTTTTGTCTCAGTTATCTATTGCTACATAATGAAGTACCACCAAATAATTATTTATTGACTGATGATTCTACCATTTGGCCAGGATCAAACTGAGACAATTTGTCCCTGCTCCTTGTAGTGTTGGCTGGGGTAGCTGTATAGGGCTGAAGAAGTTCTGATGACTTCACTGGACTGGCTGTAATGAGCAGGGCCTCTCTTCCTTCAGAATTTCTCAACTTTTGGGTACCTTTCCTTCCAACTAGGTAGTAGAAATTATTTATGCTGTAGCTAACTTTTTAAAGGACAAAAAAGGGAAACTACAAGGTCTCTTAAGGCTTTGGCCCAAAGATCACAGCTGGCCCCTTTCACTGTATTCTCTTGGTCTTGAGAAGTCCCAGGGTCAGTTCAGAACTAAGAACAGGGAAATAGACTCCCTCTTGATTGGAGGAGGGGGCATGTGTATTCAGGGGTGGGTGGAATTGTTGGTGGCTGCCTTTGTAGGGAGTTTAATGCATGTTTCTTCAGAGGTGAAGAGAAATAATATAACACCTTTTCCAAATTTGATGAAGGCTTCACAGTCTTTGCTATTCAGTTGTCAGCTTGTCTGCCACAGAAATAGGAACGTGACTACCTTTGAAAACAGAGTGATCTCTTTTAATCTCTGCTCTATTTCTTTTTTATGACTATATTTGGAAAACAATTTAACTTCTAAGATTATAGTGACTTTTCAACAAGTATTCAGAAAAAAAATAGTGTATTTACTGACAGGATCTTTTCAAGCCTTGTTTAAGTGTTCATAAGTATAAAATATCACTAGAGCAGATATAGAATCATAGAAGGGATTTTAGAAATCATCTTTTTCATATCCCTAATTTTTCAGGGTAGGATACTAAGGTCTATACAAGGTCATGAAGACAATGTTAGAATTTGTATTTTCTTTGTTCATTTTGATTAGAAGGGTATGTTTAGATAGTTTGTTTTACAGTTTCATGGGTATGGTTATTAGATTTTTATTATTATTATGGCTACTAGAAAACCAATTGTTTTTGCTTTTTATTGAAAAATTAAAGGATTATGCTCTCAGATTCATGCTTATAATTTTCTCCAAATTATATATTTCTGACAGATCTCTGAGTTATGGTGCTATAGGAGTAATTGTTGGACATGAGTTTACACATGGATTCGATAATAATGGTAAGTATGAATTTATTTTATAAGCTGCCACTTTTATAATAATGTTCTCTATGGGTGTTAATTGTTATTATCTTTGCATAGCAGCATCATTGTATATTAAAAATTATCCAAAGTAATACAATTGCTGATTGAAAACTTTTTCCCATGTCTTGCTGTGATAGCTTGCAATACATAAACAATTATTCTCATTGGTGATCGGGGTAGAATAAAAAAGAAGACCTTGTAGTTTCAATGAGATTACCTCTGCACTTATATCAGGATTGCAGTAGCTGTGACAATAGTTACAGGAATTGTAATATAGCTTCTTCCCTTTGTCATTTTCTTTAATTCACCATTTTGAGTTGTTCTCCCTGGAGGTGTAAGCTCTGCCCCAAAGATGACTGTACATGCTGCACTGCCAAGTTAGGCCTTTGAGCTTGGCTGGCTGGTTCCTTTATGTAATGTCAAGGCTTATGCAATGCTTAATCTTTGTTTTTCTTTATATTGGCATATATTCTGAGTTTGTTTTTTATCAAGGCTATGCTTTCTTAATAATGCACGATCTAGAATATGCTGTGCATCCTAATGACATTTAAGCAGAAGGGAGCAGAATATAATCTAAGCTAAAGAAATGATTGCCTCTGAGAGTCCTTATTTTAGATCAGCACTCCTTTTTTTGGAGTATTATTAGAAAGTCACAAGAAATCTTTAAAGCTTATGAATTAGCAAACTATTATCACATCCACACAATGATTTACAGGCTTTTAAGAACTTGACTGGCCCAAGGGAATGCTGTTTATAGTGAACCTCTTTCCCCTGTGCCTGTAGTGTCTTTAACATCCTTTCCTGGATGCCGACCCTAGGGCCAGAGACATTTCAGGTTCTTTTTCTTCTGGACATTTCTTTCTGCCCCCACCAGCCTGCTCTTAATCATCTAGTTTTCTGCCCATTTGGTCTCCTTCTCCCTGTTAAAATGTAACTGCCTTGTAGTCATCTGACTTCTCAGATCTGATTTTTCTACCATTGGACATTTGATTTATCTGAAAGTATAGTCTTAACTATGAAACAAAAGCAAGTAGTGCTCAATTGATTTTGGATATTTCTTCCTAGGAAGTTTAATTCTCCACTAGATCCTTTTGGAGTCTCTCCCAAGGACAGAATCCAATGATGGCAATTTTGCTTTGTGACCAATACTTAGAACAGTGTATTCACATATAAGTATATGTGCAGTAACTAATGATTGGTTGGTGGGTAGATGACAGTGATTGGATACTATTCCAGGTGGTGGTATTAGTAGCCTGCAGTCTTGCTAAAGAGTTTTGGATTGTTCCTATTAACACCTTTGTGTAGAGGGCTTTCATGTAAGCTCTTTCTTGGGGGACCCTTATTTTAGATACCTTTTAAAAAACTCTGTATAATTAAATTTATATCATGCTTCTGACTTCTATAGTAACCTTGAATATAGACAGTAGTCTAGATGTACCCAAACTGCTGTTTTGAAGGGTGTAGGGAAAATGGTGAGTGAGCATATACCAAGATATCATGTGAAACTAATCTTTTTTTCCCCCCACTATGTTTTACGGATTCTGTTCTTGTTCCAAGTTCTCTTTTTAAGGCAATCTTCCTTGTCTAAGCAGGAAAGATGGGTCCTTCCATCTATACTGATGACTGTGGAATGATTCATAACAGCTTTTATGTGTCTCTGGTTTTCCTGGCAACTTGGAAGAAACATGTTTCTATGAGACTGAGTCAGGATGTGTGGTCCTGTGGTGTGGATGACTCGCTGGGTCTGTTCTTATGGATTGTTTGAAATTTCACTGATAGTGGTGCTCTGGTTCCCTCTATGGAATTTCTGAATGAAACCATTTCATTTCACAATCCAGAGGACATTTCAGGTCAGATCAGGTGAAAAACACAGAATCCAAATTTGTATAAGACTGGTGCATACATTAAAGCAATGAATCTCATTTTTAAAAATGCCCTTTGTTCCTTAGAAGGAAAGAATTTCCTCAATCCTGGTCCTTCCTTCCCCTCTCTTTACATTTAACCTGTGATATTGGAGAGAATGCAGGAGCTGCTCTCAGGAAGGGTGCTCCCTGCTGTTGTGACTGCATTTTGAAAGCTTGTCAAAGTGAGAAAAAGGAAAGATGCTGAATTTAGTTTCCATAAATAACATAAATGTCTTTTAACTTTCCTTTTTGCTAGGTAGAAAATATGATAAAAATGGAAACCTGGATCCTTGGTGGTCTATGGATTCAGAAGAAAAGTTTAAAGAAAAAACAAAGTGCATGATTAACCAGTACAGCAACTATTATTGGAAGAAAGCTGGCTTAAATGTGAGTACAACTGTGGTTAAGGAAGCATCTCATGGACCATTTTTCCTCATTTGGATATTAGCTTGCTTTAGACCATTGGTTCTCAAAGTGTGCTTCTGAGAGATCAACAACATCTGCCTTCCCTGGGAACTTGTTAGAAATGCAAATTCTTGATTCCTGCTCCAGACCTGCTGAATAAGAATCTCTAGGGGTGGAGCCTGATAGCCTGGCAGTCTGTCACTTTACAATTCCCCTGGTGATTGATACAAGCTGCAGTTTGAGGAAGATGGACCTATGAATTATTATTTGCCTAGATTCAGATTAATGTCAAAAAATCCTGTAGCACAAACAATAACATCTTTATAAATCTCCTATATCCCATGTCATTTAAAAAAGTTCCATCCAAACTACTGCTAAGGTTTAATTTACTGAAATCAACTCTCCTTAATTTGAACTAATAGGTGTGAGAAGTGGTTAAGAGTTCTTAGTATTAGAAGTTTAAACAAAGGAAATGTACTTTTTAGATATTTATTTTCCATTATTTATAATATATATTTTTCTTTAAAGGCACAAATGCAATTTTATGCAAGTTTTGTGTGAATGAAATGTTGTTCCTTTCCTTTCTTGCCTTCACCTCCATCTCCTTTTCTTCTTATCAGTCTTAGTGTCCCTACCTATAACATTGATTACAATGTTATACTTTTCCCCCTGCTTAGGAAAAGATAGGCATACATGCAACTTTAGTACATTGTATCCAATGACTGCCTCAGAGTTCCTGTTGTGGGTGTTCTAATTTAAGTCAACTAAACTCTTATTGAGGTGTTACAAATGCTGATGCAAAAAACTCCTTTATTATGTGTGTACTCTTTTTTCTCTATAGGATAGATTCTGTCACCAAAAAGTTGCAAAATTTCATATTTCCACAAGTGATATATGAAAGAACATTTATCTGAGTTGTCATTTTCTTGTCAAAATATGACAACCTTTTAAAATAATGTAGATGTTAAAATTTTGCCTATTGTTTACATTATATGTATTTTCCCCCAGATTTGTTACTTATCCTTTGGACTTTGTATATGGTATGTTTCAACATAAAAAAATAATTTAATTTAAAATAGTTTCTACATTTCCATTCTTGGTTATAAAGTGGTCATATAGCTTTCCTGGGTTGTTTTTTATTGTTCTTAAATTTTATATAATTCTTCATGCATGTGAAACTGATTATTCTATGGAGTTTGATATAAGAGTTCACTTAAATATTTTCTTCCTAAAGGATATCCGGTTGATCCAGCATCATTTATTAAAACAAATCTTTTTCAGCTAGTTGTGTTGGCACATGACTATGATTCCATAACTCAGGAGACTGAGGCAGGATGATCACAAGTTTGAGGCTAGCCTCAGTAACTCATACTTTATCTCAAAAATAAAATAAAAAGGGCTGGGGTTGTAGCTCAATGGGAGAGCACTTGCCTAGCCTGCATGAGGCTCTGGGTTCAATCCCAGGACAGCTGGGAAAGAGAGGGGGGTAGAGAGAGAGAGAGAAAGGGAGAGAATAAGAAAGAGTAGAACATTTGTCCAAAATTAGAATCTCATAGAATTTGAGGGGACAATGGAAATCACCAGAGCCTGGAGAGAGTAGGGGGTTAGGAGGTGGGGAAAAGTTGGTCAATGGGCAATGGGGACAGTATAATAGATGGCAGGAATAAGTTATTGTGTTCTGCTGCACAGTAGGGTAAATATAGTTAACCATACTGTATGGATTTTTAATATACTCACCATGAAGAAATGATAAAAATTTAAGGTGACAGACATGCTAATTACTAATTAATTTGATCATTATACAATGTATATATGTTTATATCACATTGTACTATATATATGTGTACAAGAATTATATGACAATAAAAAAAGAATATCATATACACCAAGATAAATTTCTAGGTTGATGAATTTAGGCAAGTTAATGTTTCTAAGTATCAGTTTCTTCATCTATGAAATGGGTAAATACTTCTGAACTAATTAATTTGTTGTAAGAATTAAATTAGTGAAGTAATGTGAAGCACTAGCATAGTGCTGACAGGCAAGAAGTGTTAAGTAAGAGATATTTAATATTTCTGATTCTTTGTCTCATAGGTAGCCTACTCCAGAGAAAATAAACTAAAGACTTGGAGGGCCAAAAAGACAATAGTAGTTTTCTTGCAGTAAAAAGATTTATATTTCTTTGTGTTTATTATCTGTAGGCATGAGAGTTAGACTTTTCATTTAACTGAAATAAATGTGACCCTCATATTGGTTCTGAAAGGCATACATATTACTAGGTATATATGTTTTACATATGAGAAATCTGACAAAGAGATTTATGCCCACCATAGAGTCTGGATTAGTTTAGATCTGTATAATTCCAGAGTTGGCATTCTTCCCCCCATATTATACTCTGGTTCTCTTAGTTTAAGTTCATTTTTTACCTGGGTGATGTATAGATAGACTATTCTTCAGCATCCATTTTGACCAAGGTGTCAGATATTGAAACAGTTGTGACAAATGTGTACCTTCATTACAAGGATGATAGAAAGGGCATGACTATCATAGCATAAACCTATTCAACCATTAGAAAACAGTTTCTGTCTTATTCCCACAGCAGAGTGGGTGGCGTGTTTTGTGGCCATAAGGGGCCATGCTTTATTTTTTCTAGTTTCTTTTGTAAGAGTTAGTCTTGTGTCTCTGAATCTTTCTATGCAGTGACTTGGGAAGAGCATAGATGGGGTACCACAGATGCAGACTATTGGCAGCTGTTAAATCCTGAGAGGCCAAACCTAGGGCCGTGTTATCCACTGAGATTGTCCATAGTGCCAGGAGCCAGAGGGTGAGGATATTACAAAAGCCTCTACTTTGGTTAGAAAACTAGAGTAAAAAGGAAGAAGAAATATTCACGCTTGAGTGGATATAAACATAAATATCAAGAGCAAAGAAGAGTTGACTTGAGAAGTTATGCATTATGGGACAAAGGCTCTGGAGACAAAAGACTGCTTGGATTTGAATCTCTGAGAAATGTGAGCAGTTTACTTAACCACTCTGTCTTAGATCAGGTTCATTAGAAGCAAAGACCAAGGAAGAGTTTCTTAGGTCAGTAATTTATCAAAGTAGTTTCACAAGAAACCTATAAGGGAGTGAGGAAAACATACTACTTTCAGGAGAAGTTTAGCTTTACCCTGATCCCACAGAGGGTTCTAGAGCATGAAGCATACCATGGAAATTGTTCAGCCCAGGGGCAAGGGATGGACCTCTTTCATCTGAATATCAGTCAGGTACTAGAGGGTGGGGTATAACTTCCCAGCAACCTCCAGGTAAGGTAGCTCCCGTAAACTATGGTTCATCTTCCTGAGCTGTTATCAGTTACAGGAATGGTTTTCACAATCCTGGTAGAAAAAGAGATACAATGGGATACTAACAACAACTGCCACATACTCTTGAGTTTCAGATCCTCATTTATTAAATAAGAATGATGATAATACAACTTACCTCATAGGATTGTAGTTAAAGAAAGAATGTATGTAAAGCAGGGGACTAAAGTTAGCAGGGTTCTGGGTGATTACAACAAATATTTTCAAAGATTTTTTTAAAATTATTCTTTTTATTTATACATAATAGTAGAGTATATGTGAGTGTATTTTGACACATTATACATACATGGAGTATAACTTCCCATTCTTGTGGTTGTACATGGTGTGGCAATTCACTGGTGCTGTATTCATATATGAACATAGGAAAGTTATGTCCAATTCATTCTACTATCTTTCTTGTTACCATTCTCTTCCTCTCCCTTCATTCCCTGTCTAATCCAAAGTACTTATATAAATATTTGTTTTTATTTGTTAGTATTACTTGATATCTGGGAAACTGGGCTAGATTGAAAGTAAAGAGTTGATAGGATCCTGTCTTGTATTAGTTTCCTGTTGCTGCTGTAACAAATTATTGCAAACTTAGTAGCTTAAAAAAACACAAATTTATTGTCATATAGTTCTATATGCCAAAAGTCTGATCCAAGTCTCAGTGGCCTAAAATCAAGGTGTCAGAGGGTCTGTGTTATTTTCTAGAGGAACTAAGGGAGAATCTGTTTCCTTTTCTTTTCTAAGTTTTAGAGGCTGGCCACTTTCCATAACTCACAGCCCCTTCCTTCAGAGTTGGCAATGACCAGTGTAGTCTTCCCACATTGCATCACTCTGAAACTTACTCTCTTGACCTGTTATAAGGATCTTTGTAATTACACTGGGTCCACCTGAACAATCCAGCAATGTTCCCATCTAAATATCCTTGACTTAGTCACATTTTACAAGTCCCCTTTGCCAGTGTAAGATCATATACTTACAAGTTTTAGGGATTAGGATATAGACATCTTTGGGAGGCTAGTGTCCTACCTATGGCACTGCATCTGACAATTTTTTTGTAGGAGTCCAAATAGTAAATAATTTAGGCAATGTACGTTATGTGGTCTCTGTCGTAAATATTAAACTCTGCCATTGTAGAAAGAGCAACCACAGACAGTATGTTTATGAATGGGCATAACTGTGTTCCAATAAAATTCATGACCACTGAATTTGAATTTCACATAAGTTTTGTGTGCCATAAAATATTCTTCTCATTTTGATTGTTCTTCCTCAATCATTGAAAAATGTAATATCCAGTCATACCTGGTAGCCTGTACAAAAACAAGTGGCAGGATGGCTTTGGTTTGTGAGCTATATTGATTTAAAATATTTAAAATATTTAGGTTCTAGCTCATTTTTTCATAAAGTTTTCAAACACTGGGAAGAATGATCTTCACCATGATTTGTTGGGTGTCAAACATATCACAATCCTTGACCTTGTGGTCTACACTACTTCTGTATGGTTTTTGTTCCCCAGGAGAGCTACCCTCCTATTAATTTTTCATGGAAATTACTAGAGGTAAAATGATAATTTTTGTTCCTGAAATCTTGTTCCTGCATGAGTGGCAAATTTTTGGAAACACAGGTACAATGAGAATACTCAAATTATGTGAGTTAATCAGAGAAAGTAATCTGTGTATTGACATTTCTATTTTTTCCCATTAAACCAGAGCCACTCAGAATATTGTTAACATTTTATTGGAGCTGGAAAAATTGGTGAGACTAAAGAGGGTGAGAAAGTAATGTGTAACACAATAAAATAGAAATTATTATATTCAGGAGCACCTTGCTGGAGTTAGTTTGCCATCTCACAATATATTATGACTCCCTCTGATTTATTGAATGTAATTTTCTCTTTAAAATATGACACTTTTGCTTGCTATAATATTTATGCCTCTTGCTGAATGATAGTTGACCGTGAAACACTCTTTTTTTTTCTTTTTGTTAGGTGAAGGGGAAGAGGACCCTGGGAGAAAATATTGCCGATAATGGAGGTCTGCGGGAAGCTTTTAGGGTATGCATGGCTACATTTGTTGTGGTTTTAAAAATCAAGCTATAAAACACTGTATGGGTGCACCTCAATTTATACTGCAGACATGTTCTTAGGAGTTGGGTATTCTGGAATTTCCATAAATAGAATTGACTCCATTATACTCCATTATATAAATAGATCTGCATTTCTTTCTTTTTTGTTTTTGGGGCATAAAGTCACCCTAAAAAATAATATTTGTTCTTAAGAATCATGTATTTAAAGGACAGCTTTCAGAAAATATACTAACAATCATATCAAAGTATGCAACAGAAATCTCCTTGGGGCTAGGTATGTATGAGTTTTCCCTGAGTAGAGCTATTTCTGTATCCCTACTTATAATTTTATCTTAAAATATTAAAAGTCTAAATTTTGGGCTCAGGATAGTGATTCTTTTGTATTAATCCAGGTAATAGTCCATAATAGTGTTTTTTGTCATTCATTGGTCTTTGGTTAAATAAGAAACAAGAATAATATGGAAAATTTTTCATAAAGTTAAATATTTTCACTCTAAAGATCAGTTTGTTGCTGTAATGTATATCCTTTTCTTAAGGCTCTTTCCTGACAATATATATATAAAAAGACCAGTTGTTATTACAAGGTTATATCCTTCCTATATGCTAGTTAAAATAAATTTTGTTTTATAAGATGATGGTGATCGAAGATGATAGTTTTTCCTGCTAATTGGAAAAAATAAAGAATGATAATATGTGTGCCCATAGATTTATTGCCCTAGGGGCCTTGTAATGGTGTTATATTTGTTTGTCCCATGTTGAAATAGAAAAGCAGCTTTTTAAAAGGAATTATTTAATGTCTCAGCACTGTTGCTCAGTTCCATTGACAGTTATTGAGTGTAAGGTCTTTTCCTGGTGCACCTACTTCACTGTTAAGTGGGAAGACATTAACTTCCAGGTGTTTGTTTTCTTAAAGGAAAACTTGATACATTGCATTTTGCATATGGCAGGAATATAAATTTAATATCTCTGTACTGGAGGAATAAAGGGAAAATCATCATTGCACAGCTCATCTATCCTGCTTCTCTCACTAGGCTTATAGGAAATGGGTAAATGACAGAAGGCAGGGAGTTGAGGAGCCTCTCTTACCAGGCATCACATTCAACAACAACCAGCTCTTCTTCCTGAGTTATGCTCATGTGAGTACACTGAAGAAGGGGCATCAAGGATGAAATGAAGGACTTGAGCTTGTGACTTTCATCAAAGTTTAATGCCATGACTTTAATTTTATCCAAAATATTATCTCACTGATTACTTTCAGGATAAAGTTCATCATCTTAATGTTCTGTGGGACATATAATAATTAATTTATTGAACCAAAGTTCACTGGTATTTTTTAACCAGCAAACTAATTTTTTAACTAATTAGCCCTATAGTTCCTCAATATATCTGGACTTCTTAATGCATTTTGTACTACTTGTAACCACTTCCAGTAATGTGTTCCTTGACTTTTGTGGCCCTACCCTTTCTTACATTTCTCCTTCTCCTTCACCTCACTTGCTGACTTTATCCTATCTCTCTCAAGCTATGGGAGACACTCAGGTCTAGGTTCCCAACTGTCAAATGAATACACAAGGACTATTGGAGCTTAAAAAGATCAACAAAGGCAAGGAGAATCATGTCACTTTTTCATGAGTTTAATATGTTCTTGGAGCAGAAATTAGAAGAAAAAACACTAAATAAAGCATAATTCTTAGTTTGAGTCTCTGATTAATGAAGCAAGCACCAATTCTTTGCTATTGGTTATTGAACTGGTTTATGTCACAAATGTATAGGCAACATTTTCAAGGAAGTCAGGTATGGGTCTAGAAAGGTTCTGATATATGGCCTCACAGTGAACCAACATATAAGTACATTGTCAAAACTAGACTAAAGTTTTCATTAGTACAAACTCTTGTTCCTAAGACTTTGCATTCATTCATCAGTAAGCACATCCATCTCTTAAGTCTTTTACAGTCAACTCTGATTAAGGGATTTTTACCTGTCTGGGACTTTTATCTCTTGAAACTGGCATGACAACACCAAACCAATTATCATTAATCAATTCAGTGTCAACAAAATCACTTTCTTCTTTAGTTTTCTTATTTATATCAACATGCCCTCAGTTGTTTGGTCTCTTTGGTTAGAAAGTCTGTTCTTGGGTCTTTTTTGATTTAAGTATCCATATTTATATTACAAATGTCCCCAAGTCTAGATGTTTTATCCTTTTAAATACTATTTAGATTCAACCTCTTGTTCTCTCTTGTTTTAGGCAGTTCAGGCTTATAAACAACAAAAATTGATTTCTCATAGTTCTGGAGGCTGAAAGTCTCAGATCAGGATGCCAGTAGCATAAGATTCTGATGAATTTAGGGGAGACAAACATTCAGCCCATACAATCCCCATTACCCTATCTCATCATCTATAGCCAAAACCTTTATATCTTCCACTCTGGATTATCCCAACAGCCTTTTGGCATGTATTCCTTACTTCAGCATCTTTCACCACTCTTTAACATTCCACTGAAACCACTGTATTTCAGTAATAATCTACTGAAAGAACTACAGTGATTCTCAAATGCCTACAACATTGAGGCCAAACACCTTCATCTGGCTTTCAAAGTTCTTAGTCTGATCCATCTCCATCTGATCTGCTTTAATTTCCCAAAGCTTCATTGGATCAGATAAACTCTCAACCTTATCAAGGCAGTATCCTTACTTCCACCCCACGATGTCATCTCATTACTATCTCTCTGTGGCCTTCCTTCTAATTCTCCTTTTATAATGTGCCTCTCTTCATATTCTTCTTCCCCAAATTATTATTCAATCCCACCTTTATCCTTCAGGAACCATGTTGAGTTTCACCTGCTCCACATCTTCCACAACCTTCCCAAAGGACTCCAGTCTAGTTCTCATTATTTTTTTTATCTCTAACTCCTTTTATACTTACTTTCATTACCATGCAGTTGAGTACTTAATTGCTCTCAAAATGTTCAAGACTTTCAGGTTTATCTCCATAGCTAATGTTCTGGATCCTTGTACTTCTTGTGTACCTCCAGAACACCCAGCAAAGATGCTGGATACATTGAAGACATTTGATATTTTTAGATCAATTTCTTCCAAAGGAAAAGACTAACACAATTCACCTTGGCAGACTTACTTTTGGGTGATTACAAGGTCAGATGTTAAAATAAGCACACAAAAAATAGTAAGAATTTTCTCAAGTTGAGGTTGGCAGACCAACCAGGCCAAATACTGCCAGTTTCCTGTTTTTGTAAATATTGTTTTATTATAAAATAACTATACCCTAGCTAGTTTTGTGTTACAGTAGCAGAGTTGATTAGTTGAAACAGGAACCTTATATGTTCTATCTGTCCCTTTAAAGAAAGTCTGCTAATCCCAAATCTAGAGGACAAAGTACAAGGATCCATCATTATCCAAAGTACAAGGATCCCTATTACCTCTTCATAGATGAAATAAACTACTTAATATTGATATTATAGTTATAATTTAAAATGTTTCCAAATATAATATGAAACCATTTCTGATTTATTTTAAACTGAAGAGATTTAGGGAAAAAGTGAAAAGCTGTTTTTATCACTAATGAGAAATTTATCTTAGAGCTTTTCCTACTGACAGAATGAGGATATTTTTCAATCTTTTGCACATTGGAGTTAAGCCTGCTTATATGGAGCAAAGTTATTTTCCTTCTTGGGAAGGTACTAGGAAAATAGTAACAACCATAATGTGTTTTCAGAAATCTCTTAAGTGACATAGGAGATATAGACAAGTCTATATAATAATGTAAGAATATAATAAGAAATAACCTAAAAGAAATAAGGTAAAATCAATTGTTAAAACAAGTTCACATTAGCTAACTTCTGAAGAAATTAAGGAATCACTTTACAAAAACATCTTCAAAATAAAATTCATAAACACAATGATGGCTTATCTTCATCGAAATTAAAAGTATTCTATCACCTTTCCTGTTTCCTATATCCCTGTAGCTGCTGTGACCTGTCAATTTCTTTTCTTAGATATTCTTCTCATCCTTCTACTTCTTTCCATTCCCATTGCTGCTTATTTAGTGTACATTCATTGCCTATAAGTAATCTTATAACTAGTCTCTTTATTTCCTCCTCCTACATCCAGATAAATCTTTGAAAAATATGAATTTTATTTTCCTGCTCAAGTACAATGTTTAAATATAGTTCAAAAACTTTGGCTTATTGCTTAGGACTTCAAAAATCTGTCATCATTCCCTGTCTCACTTGGTCCCCCATTGCTGCCAATTATACACAACATATTACAGTCAATTTTAATGTCTTGCCTTCCCCCCTCCCAATCATTTTCTCATTTCCCCTTTCATTAGAATGTGTCCCCACCCCTATTTCCATGTATCCTAGTCCTGTTCATACTTGAAGACTATATCATATTTCAAGATATACTTTGAGTCAGGATTAAGTAGATTATACTGCAGAAAAGAGTAGCACAATGAAAGTATATTTCTTGTTCATGCTCCATGTCTAACATGTGTTAGTAGTGGGGCCCTGTGTACTTTTTACATATGGGCCCAGGTTTTAGAATCTTTATCTTGACATGTGCTTTCATGGTTACTACAGGTATAGGGAAGAAATATAAGGAAATGTGCATTGCCTTTTAATGTATTCTCAGGGCTCTTAAAACTTCTGTCAGTTTTTTAAGCTACTGCCAGGAAGTGATATCTATCATTCTGCTCATGTTTCATTGGTCAGAACAAGTCAGATTTCTGTGCCTAACTTCAAAGGAGATAGAGAAATGTACTCCTGTTCCAGGCCAAGACTAGGGTGAGGCAAGCAAGATACTTGGGGCAAAATAGCAACTTCTCATGACCATACTCAATTTTGAATGACTGATTCATTTTAATGATTCAAATGAGCGTGGTTACATTTGATAAGGGTTATTTAAAACATTACATTAATTGAAGGAATGCATGGATTGATTTGGGGGCACACATATGATTCTTTTGATTTAAAGCACTTATCTGGAAACTTTCCTAATTTACAAAATTGTAGAATTACTCATATTGATAAAACATTCTACTCTGGGTATAGAATAATAGATGTTACTACTGAAGAAGGTTTTATCTGGTCTGCTAAAACTGTTTTTCATCTATTCATTCTAAAATTATTCTTCAGTATAATTTGGAGCAATTAAAGTAGAAAATGTTTAATTGGAATAGAAGCTTATTATTGGGATGCCTTTCTTTTCTAGGTGAGGTGCAATTCCTATAGACCAGAAGCTGCCCGAGAACAAGTCCAAATTGGTGCTCACAGCCCCCCTCAATTTAGGTAAATAGTCAAATGAGTGATACCAGTTTTTAATTGTATATCTTCTGCCCCACAACACACCCACCAATCCATCCCAGTGTACTACCAGATGGGTGATGCAAACAAAAGCCCGTATTGTGAACTGTGTTCTGTCCATTTTGCAGACAACCAAATCTGACCAAACAGAAACTAAGCATCTTTTCCTTCATTAGTAGTAAGCTGGCATATTCAGTGCCTTTTCAACTAAATTTCTTTTGGTGGGTACTTGTACACAACTCTAGTCTCAAGAGATTCGTGAGACTCCAAAAGTAATTTGGAATACAAATCACAGTTTTAGTATTAAATTCTATTTATTATCTTCCAGTTTTTGAAAGGCAGCAATCCATGGGTGCTATTACCACCATGGGCAATCAGTAAATTGAAATATTCAATTTATCCAAGTACCTATTTTTTTAGAGGGAGTTTGAACCAAAACCCAGATTTTATTATCTCTGAAGAAGATGTAATCTGAGGCACTATGCCTTTACACACCTAGAACTCTGGTTTATTTCATGTTAAATGATATTCTATTTAGTACCTCTTTTTTCACACAACCAACCAACAGACATGAATGTATACCCACTTTCTCAATAGCTCTGAACACAAAGGAAGATTTATGGTGATACTAAGCAATTATAATTCAAATCTAGAGTCAGGGACACTACATTTTGACTTTCAGCTTATATCATATTTTGAAACAATTGCTTACATATGAAGGGAAGAGGATTATGAATTACAATCTTAATTGTCAGAATGTATAAAGTATTAAGTAAAAATAAAATTATGTTTGATATTACTTACCCTGTCTTAGATTCTATAGCTTGAGAGAAATTTTCTAAGTAGAGGACACATCATTATGATAAGAAATCATAATAATTTATAGTTATTCATTCTTTGCTTAGAACATATTAACCTGGATATCTTTACATTTAATATTTAAATAAACCATTTTCATATTACAGGAAAGTCATCTCAAATTTCTTCTATATTTTAAAATCTTATTCCTAAAACCTTATCTTAGAAATGCTTCAAAAATTGACTATAAATTACCCAGTAGCATAAAAATCTAATCACTGTGTTGGAAATTCTCCCCCACTGGGCTAAACTGTCATGAAACCTCACAGTTTCTAATGAACTAAAATGTGCTCCCACTGACAAATGGTACAGATGAAACCACACAGTAGATTAATTACTCAACAGATAAGATTTTAGAACTAATTTCCTTTTACTAACTAGTTGCCTGTAATGTTGGATTTTAGCTGATAATTTACAGAGTATGCCTACTAATTATCAGCTATATTCTATCTTTAACACTAGCCTAGGGTGAAGCACACTATGAAATATGCATCCCTACCCATACATCCCAGTTAAAACACAAGCGGTTATAAGAATTTGTTGGATACAGACCATTACATTCATTCAAATGCCTGTAGGTAGCAAAGTCATTAGGGAGGAAATAGTCAGTGTCTGAGAATGCTGAGTTTCTAGTCAACCCTTTGAATGTGAGGTTGAGTAAGAAATAGATGAGGGGGGAAGTTTTTTTTTTTAAACTGATGTCTGCAGTAACTATAGATTTTGAGTGCAGTGAAAATCACACAAAAGAAATACCACTTCCAAAAAGCACTTACAATCAAAGTGCTGAGTAGGAATCTGCAGTCTTTACTGCAGTTGGCAACTTGCAAGAACACCAGATTTTGGAGCTGAAATCTAGTAAAGAATTATTTATCTGTAACAATTAGATATTGTCCCTTAGTTGTTGTTATAGTAACCAAATTCTAGGTAAATATGAGCCTCCAAACCTAACAGAAATTTAGAGAAGAGAAAGCGTTTTTGTAGATTGAAAAAATTCTTTAAAATAGTTGGAAATTAATGACATTTACAGACACTGAGTGAAAGAAGTCAAAGACACAACACTGAATACTGTGGATTCCATTTATGTGAAGTTCAAAAGTAGGAAAGCTGTGGTGATGGAGGTCAGGATAGTAGTTGTCCTTGGAAGTACTATTGGTAGGGGACACAAGGGGGCTTTCAGGGTACTGGAAATATTCTATGTCTTGAGCTGAGTAGTAGTAAGATTTGGTACCCATGAATAAATTAGTAATTTTTACATTTAAGAATTGTGTACTTTATGTCAATAATAACTTTTTCCATAAAATGTTAAATTTTAAAAAAACAGTTGGAAAAACTTAAGTATTGGAGATGGTACCATATTAAAGGAATTTGAAGACTGTTGGAAGAGTAGTAGGAGCATTTGCCTGCCATTCAGGAGATGCTGGTTCTAATCTCAGTGCTGTTAATTTCTTTGGAAATTTATTTAATGATTTTGGGGTTCAGTTGTCTCTCCTGGAAACAGATTAAATAAACATCATGATCTTTTCTAGCAATATACTTATAGTTTCATCCAGAACCTGTTGATGAATTAAATGACATGTGCTTTGCCATATCTTTTTTCAGAGTCAATGGTGCCATTAGCAACTTTGAAGAATTCCAGAAGGCTTTTAACTGCCCACCTAATTCCACGATGAACAGAGGCATGGATTCCTGTCGACTCTGGTAGCTGGAGTGCTGGATTCTGCCATCCTGAGAGAACTACTCACTTATTTAGACCTATATTCCCCTGAGGACTTTTATTTTTGATGCATTTTCATTATTTGGGTAGATGACCTGCTTGGATCTAAATAGTATCTGTTCAGAGTCATAGATCTTAAAAAAGGGAATATAAGAAATGCACCATGTGTTTTTCTTTAGAAAATCAAACCAACAAAAGTAAATCCCTGGGCTACTTGTGTTAAAATGCTTTCTGCTGAATTCTTCCTATTTTCCATTTTAGTCTTTTAGCCACAGCTCAGTGGTACATACCATTTCAATGTATAGCTTTCCAGGGGTCCTAGGTAGAATGTGTTCATCAAAAAGTTCAGTCCAGTAAACTTGTAACCCTCAGTGATGAAGACATGTGTATGCATACATGGAAGGCCTTGCTGCTCTGTGGACTGCATTGCTAGATTTCATGGGCAGTCATTACTACAGCATTTCTTAATGCTAAGGTAGTTAAACAAAAACTATGTTGGATCTCCATTACATTTTTAAATGAAGTTCTTGCTTTCAGCTTTGGAGTCTCTCTGAATGAAAATGTGCCTCATAATTTGCATCTGATTGCCCTGTTCAGGTAAAGGTTGAGTTTATCAAATAGGAAGAAAAGGAAATATTAAGTTCCAAAAGAAGTAAAAACTCCTAGTCATGCAACAACAGGGAAATTAGGAGATGAAATCTTCAAAATTTTATCTAGTCTGTATGATCCTGTTTCTGTAACGAGCAGGTATTGAGAGGAGGATTTTCCAATTCCCCATTAGAAACACATGGCTTTCATTTTCCTTTAGTGCAAAGGGACAAATGCTACATTTAGAGAAAGCAAAATGCTCTTCTATTTCATTTCAGTTAATGTTCCCTCTCTTTAAAAAGAAAACCTTTAAAAATTTTCTTGATTGAAGCCATTTTAGGATATATTGATTCAATTTAAAATCCTCTGAATAGAACGAAGGAATATAATTTTTACTTTTCAAGTCTCTGAAGAAAGAGCAGTACTATGTTTTTGATCCTTGGAGCATTATCCTTTTAAGTGAACTCCTCTATCTCTTAGTGTGTGTGTATGTAGGATAAAATTGTAATAGCATTAAAGTGGTTACCTGGCGTTTCGTTTCTTAACATAGGCTCCCCTACCCCATCACATTATTCATTGTACATGAGGTACTGGGTTAAGTGGGTCAATAAGAAAATCTCGAAAGCAAAATGACAAATTCAGACTAACCACAGGAGGTCATTTTGCATCCCTGTGACTTGTCATCCTTTTAAAAGACATATGAGTGTGTGCCACGTCCTTTTGTAACCATGGGAACTTCTGAAGGGAGAAAAATGGAGGGGCACAATCATGAGGAAAACAATTACACTGCATTAGTCAGAGGAGAGTGATTTTCCCCTTGACTTCCTCCTCTCTGAATGGATAAACTTCTGAAGGGCAGCTACCTTTTCCTCCTCTTAACCACAGCTTAATGTGACCTTAATATGTATGTCTAAAAACAAGTAGTATTAGGTCACGGGTGCTGGAAATGCATGTGCCTTTTCTTTGGAGTAAGGATTTCAATTTGATTTAGACGTGTAAAATATTGTTTTATTTCTGTACTTGAGTGCTTAAAATTAGCTAGGTTTGTCATGCTTATATGAATAGTACTTTCCTTTTAGACTTCTTTTTAAAATTCCAAATAAACACATTCCTGCAGGTCAGAGAAAGTGTTTGATAAAAGCATAGAATTATGATTTTGGATGTAGAAATTAAGTCACTTGTTGGTCCAGGAAAACTGGTTGGTGATCAGTTGGGGCTCTCACAGCTTCTAGATGACAGGGTTCCCTTGTCCTGTTTAACTTTGCTTGATGTAACTCAGTTCTACTGAAAATTGTATATAGTATGGCCATTATTAAAACATACCAAAGTAGCAATACCAAATCATCAGTATTAACTAAGACAATTTCATAGGATCAGATTTCCAAGTGCTTGTGTTTAACTCTTCAAATTATACTATCCTTGTCCTTCTCTTTGATACAGACTGCTAAAAGAAACAGACATTGATTTAGTTGTAAAGGGAGGAAGATAAGATACAACTAGAAAGGAAAGGGGAAAGGTAGACAGAAACTGGCCTAAGAATGTGGCTCTGAAGAAGAAGACAGGATTTTGGAGATCCTTGCTGAGCAAATGTATTGGAGGAGAGCCATAAAGTTTTACAAAAATCATTATGGTAAATTAAAAGTAAATTACATATTGGATCCCAGACTGGGGTTGCAATTACACATTTCTCTGATCCATGTACCAGGTGTTCTCTTGTGAACTTTTATCTGGGCATTGGAAGGGGTTAGGTTTGTTAGTTAAGTCCTCCTGGAGTAATTAAGAATTCTGTGTATATAAAATGGTATTGTTTGGACTTACTACCATTGCCCAAAGTTTGCTGAGCTTTTCACCAACTGCTCAGCATTGGCTTCCTATTTCCATTTTTTTCCTTTTATGAGATGAACTGGGATATGACTAATGCAAGCTCAGGATTCATAAATTATCCTCAAGTTTATTTAGTGCCTTGCCTCAATGGAGCTTAAAGCACAGCACATAAATTTTATCACTAAGAAGCAACTATGAACTATGGCTTGCCAGACAGGTTATGCTCATGCTAGAGAAATGGACAGGCTTGAAATTTCTTGTCAGGTATCTCAGAGTGAGAAAAGACAAAGTCTTTATACTTTGGATTACTGAACTCTGTATTAATCTTCATCCCTTAGAACACACATTTCCAAATATATTTGGAATATATCCATCAATATTTCTATAATCAAAGCATTTAATAGGCTTCTTCCTTGATATTTTTAACATAATGACTCAGTTACATCTGAATTATGGAAGAATATTTGACTGTTTCAAACAACATTCTCATCACCAGTAGAAGTGTCCCACTGGTTCAAAGAAAGGTGTTTTTTGATTATGCATTTTTTATCTAAACAGTCTGTGAGACTAGTTTGGTTGTTTTCTTACCCTACTTGTGAAACAATGAGAACAGTCATTTTAAGGATAATAAAAAGTTGATTGAAGATTTTCCATTTCTCTCCTTTTTTAAAAAAATATAGTTTTAGACAGTTTTTACCCACAAAAGTATACAATGCACTGTAGTATACTAACTCTTTTGGTTTAGGAAAGTAGGATTTAATGATGAAACTTTTTCTGTTGACAATGAAAGATTTGCAAAGTGGTCTTTATGTTTTATTTCAAATGTAAGTCAGCAGATGTGGTTTACTGAGTTTATTATAATGTTCCCTCCAGATGCCTTTGAGGAAATTGTCAACCATGATGAGTATGGTTTCACAAAAGTGACATTATTGTTACTATCAAACCAAGAACCCCAATATGCTGCCACCATTCTTTAACAATTCAATTAATTTATAGTTATTCATTCAGCACTCAGCAACTGAGCCCCCATTATATTTACATCCCCAAACCAGCTATATTTATGTTGATATTATATAGTTGCTGACTTCAACAAACAATCTGGTCAGCATGGGAGATAGATATGTAAGTGGTTAGAATTAGACCACTTGAGTTGTGGTTTGGGACACAGAGAAGGAATTATTCAACACCTCTGGAGGACACTGTTGGTGCTCCCTCTACCCAGATTCCAGCAAAGCCCTTTGATGGTGCATCCTAACTCACCTTCTGTGTGCTTTTGTTTCTAATTAGCTATAGCTCTCTAAGATAGTTACCTTCATGCTACTGGAACCTCTATGTCCAATGCACTTTCAGAGAACTAGAAGTACCTGGTGACCCTTAGACAACAACCAAGTAATGGAAGATTCTGAAAGCCTCACCACCTTGCCTGATTCCAGATAACTCCATAGGTAGACCATAGATTAGGTCCATAGGTTAGGTTGGCAGTGCAAGTAGAGTCCTTTGTTGGTTATTTTAAATACCTTTCTGGCACTGATATGCTGTAAGATATGGAAAAGTATTGGTTTCTAGGGTCCTAGGTCAACCCATTGTGTCATAGGTCATGGCATCATGTATAGGAAATACATATCAGATGATAGTTAGTGGGTAATAAATGCCTGAGTATGACTTGGTGGTGCCCCTGTTGTAGTTTACTCTAGTTTCTGAGTTTCTAGCTTCTAAGCTGATTCATAGAAGGAGAATTTTTGTGTGTAGGGTAGTGGCAGAAGGAAACATGCATATGAATGACCAAATTTATGAATGATCTCTAGGATATGGACAGGAAAGGAGGGCTTTGGGGAATGGAGGCAAGAAGTCTAGACTCTCCCTTGCTGTGACCTATTTAATTTAGATTTTAGGAGATCCAAGAACTATTGAGTTTGCTTCAATTTTCAAGTATATATGTAAGTGGACTTGACCAAAATTTGGAGGATAATTCTTCTAATTAGAATTAAGATATTTACATTAATATTTCTAATTAGACTCAAGTTCACTTGCTTCTTTTAGTAACTGAATCATACTAGCTGTATAAACAGATCACCTCAATGGCTTAACACAGTTTATGTTTACTTTTTTGTTTTCATTATTATGTACATAATGGGTATTGATGATCAGTGAGTTTCTTTCCTCCTACTGTTGATTTGGGGAACAAGACTTCTTCCATATTGTGATTCTGCCATTTTAAACAAATGACTGAATACGTGCTCATCAGCAGGAAAATGACAGAAGGGGAATGCCATGGAAGTGCTGAGTGGAAGATTTGGGCTAATCTTGGAAATAACCTACATTACTTCTGTTCTGATTCCATTGGCTAGTACTGTCATGGGGTCAAACCTAACTGCAGGGGAGTCTGGGTTATGTAGTCCAGTCAGGAACCCAAAAAGAAGAGGAAATTGGTTGGATTCTCAGGTGGCATTGCTAGTTATATCTTCTAAAGTGAAATCCAGGGCAGTAACTTTGAGCTCTTTTGAATTTAGTAAATTACTTTTGAGCAGAGTACTATGAAAATTGAAAATTCCATTGGTAGCCTGCAGTTTATTCTGTAGGAGTCTTTTTAATTAACAGCTTAATTAGATAATTTAATCCCCTTTAGAATTGGAGATATGAAAATGAAAATGAGATACTCCCCGTGATCTGACAATACCGTGCTTTAATAAAACCAAAGTGAACCCGGAAATGAGCAGCACAAAAGCTTTACAATAATTTGTGATCAGTGAAAGAAAACCTGATCCATAATTCTAATTATTCCTAAATGGTTTAGATACATGTTTCATTTGAATGTGTATTTTGTTTTGTTAATTGGCTCAATTAAGAAGGTAACTGAATATAAGAATCTGTGGCTAAGCCATGGATTTACAATATTTTATAAGCTTTTAAAATATATCCCATTGGGAAAGTAAATAAAATACCCTATGAAACATATTATTGGAATAAGTGCAATATTGCCAGTATTTTTAGAGAATTTATATAAAAATTGTTTTCATTTGCCCACTGATTATGAGATAAAAATGCTACTAACTCTACTTGTATTTTGCTTTTTCCCCTTGAATGAGAAATTGAGGCTCAGAATTCAAGAAATGAAGATGAGTATTCATGTGCAAGCCACAAAAGTACTGTTATAATTAATTCTGGCTTGAGACTCCATTTTACAGAGAAAGAAGAACTAAACGATTAGGTTAAATTTTCTAAATTAAAGCTACCTAAAATATTGAGTATTATGTCTATTTCCAGTTTGACTGAAATACCTGCAATGTCCTAGATAAAAAGAGAAGTGTAGCTTACCATTTAGAAGTATCTTTTGAGGTGCGGTGGTGCATGCCTATTTTCCCAGTGGCTCGAGAGATTGAGGCAGGAGGATCACCAATTCAAAGCCAGCCTCGGCAATGGTAAGGTGCTAAGCAATTCAGTGAGACCCTGTCTTTAAATAAAATGCAAAATAGGACTGGGGATATGGCTCAGTGGTCGAGTGCCCCTGAATTCAATTCCAAGTACCCAACCCTCCCCCAAAAATGATTCACTGGAAGTACATTTTGTTAATCTCCAAAGTGATTTGAAGTTAGTGAAATTAGTACTGGATAATAGACAAACTTCCCACCCCAGTGACATTTGATGCATGGCAAAAATAACCCAGAATATATTTATTCCAAAATTAATCAGATTTTCAGTTGGCATTTATAATTTTTTCACCTAATAATAATCATAATTAAAATAGCTCCTATTTGTTGATACTAAGCACTCTGCTAGGACCTTGCCTGAATTATAGACAATCTTCACAACAATTATGCAAACAGTTATGTGACTTACTGAAGATTTCAGGTTATGCTTCTGTAGTAATCTATTGGAAAATAATGTCCATGTCAAAAGGAGTCAGCTTACAGGAATTTGTACTTGATGGTAGTTTCATCCTGAGTCTTTTAGAAAGGACTCCAGAATCTGCTCTTCACTGACGATGCTTGATACCATTTATTGAACATGTGACCATGTGTCAGTCATGCACAAAATGCCTTACTTATATTATCTAATTTAATTTACAACAACTCAGATTACCTATTACTATACCCATTTTACAGGTAAGGGAACCAAGTTTTGGATAGACTAATGACTTGCCCATGAGCATTGAACTAGCAAGTAGCAAAGCTGGGTTTGATTTCCCTTTTGTCAAGTACTCCCTTAGTCAATGTAACTATGGTGACCTTAAGTCCTGGATTTCCTGACTGGGGCTTCCTCAGTACAGTTGGCAGACTTTTCTGAAGTTTACCTGTGTTCAGCTCTGTGTTTTCCCTGTCCTCTCTGTTCAGTCTCCTGAAACCAGACTGTCTCTAGGTTACTTTTCCAGAGAAGAAAACCTTTACAACACTGCTTATGAGTAGTTGAGGGATTTTCAAGCAATCACCTTGTCTTTAACCCTAACAAGCATTCTTACATTCTCTGTTACCTAGAATTTCCAAGTCTTGAGGCCTTCTGATATTTTACAGGATATTTTAGCTTGCTTCTAGTAGGGAGTCCATTATTTTCATCATGTGGGCTTATATCATTTTAAAAAATATATTTTAGTATCATTTTAGTGGGAGGGAGAGATCTACATCTGAGTCTACTACATTTAAGGAGTCATCTACATTTTGTTTTTTTTAATGGGAATATCTGATAAATTTTTTTGTTGAAAGAATTGCTTCTATACATAAAGTTCTGTGCTGAATTATTGCCTTTACCCAGCAATGTCTGTAACTAAGTCTAAATATTCCTTTAAACTGCTGAGTATTAGGAGATTGTATTTTCTACAGGAGCCAATCCTATTTTTCCTAGTTATTCTAATAAAACAAGTGCGCATGAACATTTGGTATTTTCCATTACTCCTAAAGACATATAACTTAGCTGTTGGAAAATTCACTTGAGATAAAAGGAATGTATCTCTGTCCACCTTCCAAAGTTGCCATTAAAAATATATCTAGGACAATGCTAGAGTGGATTCATCCCAATATTCCAGAGAAAATTTTTACTTATCAACAAAGGCCAAAATTAGTCCTTGGAGATTCACATTGCAACTCTCATTTACACACCTGCCCCCCAACTCTGGTGCAAATTGAGTTTGAGTTAATGCACATACATTATTGAGAAGAAATCAATCAAAAGCTTTTCAAAGCATAAATGGTTCTTTAGGAGATGAAAGCTCAGTGCCTCAATTTTATTGTAAGCATTGAATAAAAACCATTTTAAAGCATTCAACATATTAAAATTAGTCTACAAACTGTAGTAATAATAAGGCATTCCCTCACCCAGGATCTTAAGTGTTATGTACTAAGTGATGTTTACCACAGAATAAAGAAAAATCAACTGTCATTAAATGTATGCCTACAACACATGAGGCAGGTGTTAGTTGCTAATATTGCATGTTCATTAGTCCAGGACTTTGGTGACTTTAAACCCAAACTTCGTGAACAATATTATAATAATAGTATTGTCATTATTCTGCCAAAAATTCTTCAGTGATCTTTACATTGCATTTACAATAAAACCCAAACAACTTCCCCTGACCCAAAAGCCCTACATGTCCTGGCTCTCAGCAACTGCTGTCACTTTCCATTGACTTTTTTTTCCTAGCTCCATCAGTCATCTTTCTGTTTCTCTAACTTTACTAAGCTCTCTCCTATCTTCTCAGTCTCAGGACCTTTGCTTTTTTGCCTGAAATGCTCTTCACGTGTCTGCCACATAACTTTATTGAAATCAGGCCCCTTAACTATAAATACAGTCCATCTCCTCAACTGGCTCATACCATCTTAGATCTAACCAGAGTTGTTTGTTTTTCCTTCCTTTCCCCTTCCCTCCCTTTTTCCTTTTCCCTTCCCCTTTTTCTCCTTTCTTATCTTCCTCCAATATCTTCTAAGTGCCATGATGTTAGAACTTTGTCTTGTTCACTACTATATTTCCAGCACTTGGAACAGTGCCAGACACATAATAGGTCCTTGAATATATGTTAAGCATATTCATTCTTTCTTTACAAAAATAAATATTGGTCACCTACTATGTGCTCCACACTGTTTTGTGGCTGCTGAGGATAATGTAGCACACAGAACATAAGTTTTCCTGCCTTCCCAGAGCTTGCACTTTAGGAGACAGACAAGAATAAGTGAAATATGTGATATAGTAGGGGAGGAAATGATTGAATGAATGAATGAATGAATGAATGGACAATTATAACATTGAAGAAAAAATCTTCTCCAATATCCTGCCACCTTAAAATTTCCAATAATTTCTTTCTTGTTTATCTTTTTCCATGCTGCTCTTGGGATCCATGCATGATTGTTTGGTATAATTTTTATCAAGGTTTAATATGATTTTGCATGATTTTTTTCATGTGGTAGCATTGGTCTGAATCCATAGGTACTTCATAATCGTTCATTTATAGTGGCAGCATAATATTCTTTATAGTTTCTATGAAAATTTATTTAATTATTTGTTGTTTGAAATTCTTGATTTTCTCACTATTGTAAATAATAGAGAGATAAGTATCTTAATGTGTAGAGTTTTTTTCTTTCCTCTTGATCATTTCCTTAGAATAAATACTTAAAAGAATTTGCTCCATCAAAGGAGGCACATGCATATGCTGTTGTGGCTTGCAAAATGTACTGGAAATATCATTCTGACAAGATTGTATGGGGCTGGGGATGTAGCTCAGTGTAGAACATTTGCCTAACATGCTCAAGTCCCTGCGTTCAGTCCTCAATACCACACACACACACACACACACACAAAGATTACATGTATTAGGGAGCCTGTATAACAAAACAAAAAATCAGAAATGTCCCTTGCCCATAAGAAAGTGATAGTACATTGGAGGAAGCAGACATTTAAACTAACAACTATAATATAAAGCACAATGAAGAACAACATAAAAATGCTATCCGATTTATAAAACCTGATCAAATTAATTTTATTAATTTCATTTTTAGTAATATTTTTATCTATTAAATGTATAGGAGTGTAACTGGTTTATTTTGCTGATTAGCTTTTTGGTTTTTACCTTGCTTGGTAAAAACTACACATCAGTTTTCACCCATTAACCTACTAATATCTTATTTTTTTCTCATCAGTTATGACATCGTTATTGCTTGTATTTGTAGTCACTCATTTACATAGAAAAATTCTCTCTGATTCTCATCTTTGTTCATTTACAACTAGTGTTATTCTTTTGTAAGTCAGTGGAGACAGGGGCAGAATGGTTGCCTCATGCAAGTTATCTTGCTGGAATAAACAATGTATAAAGGAGTATAAAAGACTTAACACAAATTTAGGGAAAATATGCTATATGTATTTCAGTTAACTAAACAAATATTTATTGAGTCATTTATTAAATATTATTATAGGGTTGGGAGTAAAATGATGAGTTCTATTTCCCAATTACTTAATGACTTAAAATTACTTAGCAATTCATAAGAAAAAGTAGATATGCAAATAAAAATTTCAACAGTATAATATATAATTGAATAGAGGTAAAAACAGAGTTCTTTGGGAACAGGAGTGGATAAAAATATTTATAGAGCTAAGCAATGAAAGAATGACAATGCTCTCAGCTGTGAAATCAAAATAATAATAATAAGGGAATAAAGCAAAGAACCCAATAAAAAAATTGGGCAGATAACTTGAACTTATTCTCAAAGGAAGATAACCAAATCACCAACCAATAAGTGAAAGTTGCTTAAATTTACTAATCATTAAGGAAATGCAAATTAAAACCACCATGCGATTCATTTGTACAATCCCATCCCTTCCCAGAATGACTAAAATAAAAAGGGACATAGGCACAATTCCTATATACTGTTGGTGGGAGTAAAAATTGGTGTGACTACTTTGAATAACTATTTGGCAGAATCTTCTAGAGCTGCATATGCTTGTATCCTATGACCCAGCAGTTTCACTCTCAGATATTAAGTTGTCATCTTAATAGGTAAAAAATTGTTGAATATTGGCAGTTTCATATTTGACCTAATGTTTACCCAACAGAAATGCAAGCCTATGTTCATCAAAAGACATGTGGAAAAACATTCATGGAAGCACTATTGGTAAGTGTCCAAAATTGGGAAGACTTTTAATGTCCATCAAGTAAGAAAATAAATGAATATTAACCTACAAAACCAAGAATGAACAAACTACAACCATATGCAACTATTTGTGTGTTTCCCACAAACATAATGTTAAAAGAAGTCAAACACAAAAGAGAACATAATTTGTTTCCATTTACATAAAATATAAAAATATGCAAAACCAACCTAATGCTATTAGAAGTCATTGGAGTTATTAAGTTTAGAGGGTTAGTGACAAGGGGGCCTTTGAGGCACTGATGACATTAAGTTTCTTCATCTGGATGCTATTTACATGAATAACTTGTGCACATGTATATATGAATGTTTCACCAAGGTTTTTAAAATTAACAGCAAAATAGAAGAAATTCCAAGTATGTTCTGTTTTTTCCTCCACACAATAACTACTTTGATGTTTTCTTAAGGAATACTGAATATAAAATTCTTTCAAAGGTATTTTCTCCCCTCATTCTTTGAACTCTTGCTTTGTCCATGTTCGTTGGCACCCCACACTTATTACTGGAATGTAAGTAAGAGATTATGCTGGTTCTGGGATCCTGGCTGGGAAGCTTTCCTGATTAAAAAAACAAAGCTGAACTTGAGGGTTTTTTTTTTTTTCTTTCCCAGTGCTGGCAATGGGACTCAGGGTGTTGCACATGCTAGGCAGGTGCTCTACCACTGAACCATACCCCCAGCACTAGACCTGAGTTTTGTAACATGCTTTGCAGAAACCAGGAAAGCAAGTAGAGGTTGATGGTTCCAGGCTGTGGAAAGCACAAAGGTGTGGTGAGAATTGAAATAACCCATTGAGAGGGGCTGAACATAGTTTGCTGAAGCTAGAACTTGGAGAGTAGCCAAGGAGGGATTAATGACAAGCAAGAGAGTTTGGCAGAGGCCATATAGAGAGGGGTCTTGAAGGGTCATTATGCTGAATTTGATTTCAATCCTACAAGCATTTGAGAGCCACTGAACAATTTGAATTGGTGACGTGATTGGGTTTCTACTTAATGAAGTGTTAGTGGATGCTGGTGTGGAGAATACTTGGAAAGGGATAAGATTGAAACCTAGGGGACCAGTTAGGAGGCCATTGCAGTAATCCATGGAAGATATAATAAGCTGGTGGCATGGGAAGGATGGGAGGGACAGATGTGGAGCTCTCAATAGAGAATTGTTCTGATGAGACTTAGTAATGGGTTAGAATTTGATATGTAGGAATGGTACCTTTTTCCTAGTTAAAAAAAGTAGAAGAACCTTCATCTTGATGAGTGGTCAAACACATCTAGATTTCTTGCTTTCCCTCCCCGCTTAACACCTTTCTACACCATATACATCAAAGGATGGTGCTGGGGCTGGGGATGGAGCTCAGCGGGAGAGCACTTGCCTAGCATACATGAGGCTTGAGGTTTGATCCCCAGCAACATACACACACACACACACACACACACACACACTCACAGACACATAAACTCTCACACACATACATACACAACACATGGACAGTGTTGTGACAGAAGAGAAAGATTACCAATTATGTCCCATTGCATTCTTGGAATGAAAACTCAATAACACATTTCAGAGTTTTTCATTGGAGGATAATGTAGATTATCTTGTGTACTAGCATGAAAACTTCTTGATATTTCCAAATCAGTCAGTCTAGAGGATAAAGGTAATTTTTCTTCCATGTCAATAATACTATCCTGGAAACAGAAAAAAAATTGGTACCCATGCATACTGTTATATACAATTTGCACATGTGTTTATGCAATTACATAGATACAAAAATATGTATAAATATCTGAAAAATATATGTATATGTGTATACACATAGACACACACACTAGAAGCTTATGCAGCTATGGAATACCATTGATATTTTAGATTAGCTATTTTAATATCTAATATTTTAGATATTTATCTGATGAAATATCTGATATTTTGACACATTTTTTATTTAATTTTCCCTGTCTTTTGAAGGGTTATATTTGTGAGGAAGAGGATTCAGAGGATATTTTCCTGACTTAAATTACCTCATTGCTTTTCTGTCCTTTCAATTTTGGTTTTCATAAATGGGAACACTGTATTAATCCATTCTAATTAAAAACCAGCCATGCAACTCTTCAGTTAAAGAAACAATTTTGAGTCTGCCTAGGATATCATTTTGTCAGAAATTGCCTCTATGGCTTTTGGAATTATCACTACTAGAGTGCTCTGGTGACTATGGGACAAAGGCTTTACTAGCTGATTTTCTTCTAAAAATATCAGGAATTGACCAAGAGCCCTTGATCTGGAAAGGGGTTCTGAGCTCTTTCATGGGGGCCTAAGAGAGTGTGGAAAATTCTATTCCTACAGTAAAAGGGGAGGGTGGAGGTTATGGAAGGGGTGACAAGCAAAGTTCATCTCCTGCTTGTCCATAGAACACCTCCTTGCCTTCCGGCTGCCAGAGGAGTTATGCTATTCTTAGCCATCTCCTGTGAAGGCAATTATACAAAACCCCTCTGAAACCCATTTCCGCATTTGTTCAAGAAATTCTTTTATCTTACGTAAATCCCCCATGCTGCAACTAAGCCCTTGGTGTGCCCTTGGCCGGATGGGAGGACAGCCAGCTTCCTCTCTCCAGCAGAGCCCTTTCTGTACCTGAAGACAATTATCTCATCATCCTTACCCACTCCTTCCTGTTCTCCAGGCTGAAAAAATTTTTCCTCTAGCTTTTTCCTTCTCCTTTTCCATCTCATCATTTCTATGATCCCTTTACTTTTAAATATTGCTGAACACTTTTCAGAATTGGACCTAGTTCTATGTAAAAAGCCCATCTGATCTTGCTGTCCAGCAGGGAGGGACAAGATAGAGTTAAGCAGGTCTGGAAAAGCACAGGGAGATTGGAGGCAGGTGCCTCTTGTCCATAGCTATGGAGTAAGCTGAATACAATTGAGACATAGGTCAGAAAGCCAAGATGTGAGAATAAAAGCACAACCTCCAATCCAAGGCAACATCCTTAAAAAATAAAGTCAAGCCAGGATATCTTGCCAGTCAAATGACCCAGGGAGAATCCAATAGAATTGTTCAGTGAGGGGAGCAGCCTGTATGTGGATTGGTGTTACAGTTTAGATAAAAGGTGTCCCCCAAAATCTCATGTGTGAGACATTGCAAGAGGGTGAAATGATTGGGTTATGAGAGCCTTAACCTAATCAGTGCATTAATCCACTGATAGGGATTAGCTGGGGTAACTGTAGGCAGGTAGGGTGTGGCTAAAGGAGGTGGGTCATGGGGAGATGACTTTGGGGTATATATTTTGTCCCTGGTGAGCAAGAGTTTTCTCTGCTTCTTGATTGTCATGGCCTGAGCTGTTTTCGTCCATCAGGCCCTTCTGCTTTGATGTTCTGCCTCACCTTGAGCACAGAGCAATGGAATTGGCCATGTATGAACTGAGATCTCTGAAACTGTGAGTTCCAATAAACTTCCTTCACTAAAATTGTTCTTGTCAGGTCTTTTGGTCACAGCAGCCAAAAAAAAAAAAAAAAAAAAAAAAAAAAAAAAAAAAAAAAAAAAAAAAAACTGCCTAAAACTGCTGGGTAGAGAGCAAGTATCTGCAGCCCTTAAAATAAATTCATATCTTACTCTCCTGTGGAGGGAAGGGGCAGGCATCTTGTAAATGACTGACCAGTGGTAAGTTCAGGATACCATTTTGATTACCTTGTCAGAACAAGTCAGAATTCTTTCATGTCAATAAATGGTCCTTATGTTTTCTAGCACCAAATGTATGAAAATGTGGAGTAAAGCAGATGTGCCCCAGACCAAATAGTTCCTGTAATTGGACCATGTGATAGTCTCTTAGGCTTCAAATATTGGAGTGTTTTCTCTTTCCCCTTCTCTATTGCCTTAGTCACCAAAGTGTGACCCTTTAACATCTCTGTAGTGCTCCTTACTTTTGGCTTCTATTTCCTCTATTCAGACCTGAACAATCTTAGTCCTAAACTGTAAATCGCTTCCTAATAGTACTTTCCAATTCCTGTCCCAGTTTGCCAATCTACCCCACAGTCTGCTCTCTTTTATTTCTTTACTTGATGGTTTTGAATTGCCTATAGGGAGAAGTTTATATTCCTCATTAGTTCATCTAGGCCTCCAACATTTGGCCCTAAACTGCATTTCCCAACTGCATCTCCCACTGCTTCCTTTGAGCCCTCTATTGAGTCAAGTATGTTGCCCTTTCCACATTTCTGTGTTGTTCCCTTGACTTGCTATCTTTCCTATTTAAACTCTGTCTTTAAAGCTGCATATTTTGAGGTTGATATTGTAGCTCAGTGGTAGAGCATTTGTCTAACATGTGCTTGACCCTCTCCAGAGCTTTTACAGACTTTTCTGTCTGGTTCCCTCATCTAACCCATACTACACCAGGCTATTAGTTGACTTTTATCTCTCTGTTGACTTACCTGGCTAGTTTCCAACACTTTGACGGAAAATGTGAACTTTTTGAGTCAAGGGTACTACTCCAAACAGCCTAACACTGACCTGAAGGCACTGAGTTTGTTATAGTTTCAATGTAGTTGCAGTGTAGCAGTTCTCTGTGTTCTGAGATGAGGATCCCTTTGTTCCCTTTTCAATTGTAAGAACATTGTATGTTTTCCACAAGTGTGCTATGATTCATTGAATGCAATTTAAAAAAAAAAAAACACTGTAAGGACCAGAGCTTTTATGAATTTGCTAATGCTTTAGAGCAAAGTTTTATTTATCACATCGCCCACATGCATTTGGAAATTAGCAGTGCTGTATTTATAAGATGTTCTGATTGTTTGGTTTATAGATAATTCTTAGCTAGTATGTGTTTTAGCTGACCCATGCAATAAGATCAGCTACCCAGGTATCCTGCTGTCCCATTGTTCATCTCCACTATGATAATTAATTCATATTGTTAGAATTAAATGAGACACCATGTATTAGGTGCCTGGCATAGAATTGGCATTTAAGTGATTTTGGTCTTTCTTTTCCTTCCCCATGCCATCATCAACTAATTTAGAAGATGGGAAAGTTCTGGGACCTTCTGGCCCATGTGAATTGGATGGAACAGGGCTTGGGGTAGTGGATATGGGAAGGGAAGGCAGTCTCAGAGAGGAAAGTTGTTCACCTAGAGCAGCAGTTCTCACATGCCGAAATGTCTCAGGGCTTCTACCTTTTAAAATATTGTTGAGGACCCCAAAAAGTTTTTGTTTATGTACAGTATATTTATCAAGAAACAAAAAATTAATTCATTTAAAAATAACAATCACACACCCATTACACATTAATGGTATGTGACACATTTTATGAAAAATATATCTTCCTAAAGAAAAAAAATAGTGAGAAGGGTAGCATTGTTCTAATTTTTTGCAAACCTATTTAATGAATTTATTAATGGAAGACAAACATTCTGTCTGCTTCTGAATTCAATCTCTTGTGATAATTGGTGAAGTATAGGAAGAAAATCAGATTCATACAGATACATTGTTGGAAAAGAGGAGGGGTATTTGAATAGCCTTTCAGATAATTGTGGGTGTTCTTTGAAACTAAAACTCAGTTTCTCAGAGATTAGTTGCAATATGGAATCTGAAGCATAAAAATGAATTTTCATACTCTGACTAAAACCCATTGCTATCTTGACCTTCATTTAATCCTTCATGATTGTGCAACATCAAGTATTGTGTGTTTTGAAAATATTGGTTGACTGGGAGTGGTGGTGCACACTTGTAATCCCAGCAGTTTAGGAGGTTGAGGCAGGAGGGTCATGAGCTCAAAGCCAGCCACAGCAACTTATTGGGGCACTGAGCAACTCAGTGAGGCACTGAGCAACTCAACAAGACCATCTTGAGTTTAAAAAAATATTGGTTGACTGAGTTTTGCAGATCTTGCAAATGTTGACACATTTCTTTATACAGTTTCAAAAAATCATGCTCATTATTAATCATCACTGATTTTATCAGCCAGGTCTTTAGTGCTGAGAAGTTGTCACACAATTACAGATACAGGATCATCAAAATTCCAATTTATATTCAAAAGCTTGAATTTTATCATTGATAACAAATACTGCTTGTTGTTTCTTTGAAGTAACTGGCTAAATTGATTCGTTTTTGAGAAAATGTCCATCAAATACCCAATTTTGAATAGTCTGTCAGTTGTTCTTTCAAGTAAAAATAGTGTCCTGCAAAAATGCAGATAGTTTCCCTTCCAACTCAAATGATGGCATAAATGATTTTTCTTAAGACTGCTCATTGTAATTTGGTATGCAGCAAATGTGTTAGGTGTACTTTCCACTTTGCCACACAAAATATGAAAAAGATGTATATTCAAGTGTTGAGACATAATGAAATTAATAATTTTTAGAGCCTCATCAAGAATATTCTTAAGTGAAACTGGCAGTGAAAAATACAGTGACTACTAGTATAGTTTGCCTTGACTTGTGCTAAGGTGCCAGCTATTTTACCACTGTTACTTTTTCACCATCACTGTAAATGCCAAATAGTGAAAAAGGCAAATAAACATATTAGTATTATTATGGAAATAGTTCTGACCTCTAGAACCCTCAGAAAAGGCCTTGGAAATCCCCAGAGGTCTGTGGACCACATTTTGAGAATCACCGCTCTAAACTTGCAAAGGGCCAGCCCTCCCAGGAGGTAAAATATAGCTACTATCACATTTGGGAGGAGAGGCGAGGTCTCCTTCACACAGAGCAATTTGCCTGACTTTTTGGAGCCTGCGATGGACGTTTTATTTCTTTGCAGAAGTGAAGGCATCTGGCATGGGAGTACGATTATTCTCCACTCACCTTTAAACTGCCTCAGCTATTACTAAGGCTCTGGCAGTGATATGTTGATTATGTGAATTTAAAGCCCACAGGAGCCAGAGGAATGACAGATCAGATTCCCTTAAATGAGAAATAAAATCCAGGAGCCTGGCAGCGGGACATACGGCTCTCACTCCCGCCGACCTTTGGTGTCACTCTGGTAGAATGACTGCTTCTGGGCCAGATGGCATGTGGCTTAAACGGAGATGTTTCAACCTGTTTCCTGGTATTAATTGTGCATGTTGATACTACTTCATTGTGCAGTCTATAATTCTTCATTGTCAATCTCATTTTGATTTTTTAAAAAATAGGCAGATAAATTCTAACAGGCCTCCATGAATTGAAGCACTTTCCGAAGGTTCATGTCTTTTAAATCTCCAAACCCAAACCTTTTCATATCCCATCACTGTTACAGGTTGACAGACACTGCATCTCCCTTTCATCAATAGAATGTAAGTCTAGAAACTTTTAAGAGCAATGAGATAGAAGGACAGAGTCTCTATGCCCTAAAAGAGGTGGCTGAATGGAAGCCCATTTAATTTTTTTCTTGTTTAAAGGCACTAAATAAAGATCAATTTGTAAAGATAGCTTTTCAAGTGTAGCAAGATAGCTTCTTAAATCTGATGTGAATAAATGGAAGGTGGACACCCCTTATTTTAGCAGCAATTTCACCAAATAATATTTATTAAGGGCTTTCAGAATAAGCTCTGTGGTAGTCAGTTTTTCATGACTGTGACCAAATATCTAACATAAACAACTTAAAAGAGGAAAGGTTTATTTTGGCTTATAATTTCAGAGGTTTCAGTCAATGGTTGACTGGCTCCATTGCTTTGGGCCTGAGGTGAGGTAGACCACCATCATGGTGGAAGTGAGCAATGAAGGAAAGCTATTCAGCTCCTGGCTGTTTGGAAGCAGAAAGAGAGAGAAAGGGAGGGGACAGGGACAGGGACAAGAAATACCCTTCCAGGACACATTCCCAGTGACATACTTCCTATACCCATGCCTATCACTTGGCAATTTCCACCACCTCCCAGTACTCCATTCAACTATCAATGGATTAAGCAACTGATGAGATCAGAACCCTCATGATCCATTCACTTCCCCAAAGTTGCCCTCTCTGATTATTGCTGTGTTGGAGACCAAACCTTCAATTCATGGTCCTTTGGGGAGAACTTTTCAGCTATAAATAAATACTCCAAATAGAGGTCTTGGAAGTGCTGAATGAGGGTGGTTCCTGGGTGTGGAGTATCTAGACTAGAAAGTGACGTTGCTTGTTTGTGGTAAAGCATACTTTCACTACTCAAAAGCTGAACTTATTGTTCATGAAATGATTTGATGTAGACCCAAATGAGCAAAAAAAGCAAATTTAGTTAATTTGGAAGGAGCTGACATTTTTCCTTAGGGTCATGTGTAAGGAACAAAATTCTGTCGAATAAAAAAGTCTCAATTTCAACAGAAAAATACTCCTTCAAGGAAAGAAGAGACAATAAATTATTGGCATTATATTTTACAGATTTTACCCTTTGTAATCATGGTATTTGAATTATATGCATATCACTTAAAAAAATCTTGAACCGTCATAAAAGTTTGCCATCAAGTCATTATAATTGTAAAACAGAAACATTTCATGTTTTACTGCTATAAATTTTAATTTTTGCTCAGAATTCCACTTCATTGTTTATAAAAGGGGCAAAACAAAGCATTCATACATTTGTAAGAACAAGTTTGTCTTATTAAAAACTGTTGTATAGGGGCTAGGGTTATATCTCAGTTGGTAGAGTGCTTGCCTCACATGCACAAGGCTCTGGGTTCAATCCCCACCACCACAAAAAACAACCAATCAAACAAACAAACAAAAAAATCTGTTGTATATACACATTGGAATAATATTCAGCCACAAGAAAGAACAAAATCCTATCATTTGCAGCAACATGGTCCCTCTCTGGATATCATGATGTTTATTGAAATAAAGTAGTCACAGAAAGAAATGTACTGCATGTTTTCACTCATATCGAATCTGAAATAAAAAACTGAGCTCTTAGAATTAGCAAGCAGAACAGTGGTTACCAGAGGCTTAGGAAAGTAAGGGGTTGGCGGAAAGATTGGTTAACAGGTACAAAGTCACAATCAGATAGAAGGAATAAGTTCTGGTGTTCTCTTACATAGAGGGTGATCATAGTTAATAATGTATTATATAATTTGAAATATCTGGAGGAGAGTATCTTGAATGTTCTCATCATGAAGAAATTACAGATGTTTGAGAGGATTGATAACCTGCAGTAGTGATGCACAATGTATAAAATGTATGAAAACATTATAATGTACCACATAAACATGTATAATTAATCTGTTGCTTAAACAATATGGCTTTTTTTTAAAGCTCACAAAATTCCAAATGACCAAACCTTCAACATGTAATGTAAGACCTGATTTGAGAGGAAAAGGTGCATTGGGCTTAGTGTTAAGTGTCTATAGAGGTTTCATGAGGGTGTGCCTATAAGGAATTTATTTGCATGAAGGATAAAGTTGCTTCCTGTGAGTTACTGAATCCTAAGAGAGGGTAACAATTCTGAGATACTGAAGAGGTTCAAGAAATAGTGGAGGGTATCAGAGGAAAGTGACATTATTTAAATTAAATTTAAACCAGACACTATGAACTTGCAGTACCTAAGTCCTTGGCAGGGGAGCAATAATAAAAGTAAAAATTAAAAGTGCAATTTCAGAAAAATGTCTTTAAGATACTGAAGAGTATAAGTCTGAAATGCTTTGTAGGTCATGTAACAGAGTGGAACAAAAGAGTGTGGAAGTCCATTTATGTTCTTGGACTCAGCAGTACCTTCAGTGGATGTCTTCAATGGAACAGCAGTAGCTTGGGGCATTGGTAAGCATTGATGCCTTTGGTAGTTATCTGAGCATTGCCATGTTTTTACCATGAGTGTAGCCCAGAATCAATAACTCAACAAGCCAGTGCCAGAGAAAAGGAATATAGTTATTGCTGTGTGGTAATTATTGAAACCAACACAATTCTCTATCACCATGTGAAACAAAAATGGGACGGCAAAGCGTTTTCTGTTCTTCTGTTAGCCAATTCTGAGGATAAGCAAATTCACCTGCTTATTTAGGAAATACTTTTTCTGAAAAATAAAATGGTGAGGCAACTAAAAGAGTTCACTTAGCAAGAATAACATCTCCTCCACCAAAATTCACTTCAATATTTTTGCCTTCTTGTGCCCACCAATCTGTGGATATGTCATAAAATCTGCTCAATTCAAATTAGATGCTGGCTTTATAAGACGGGCCATAAATCGCCCAGCTTAGTTCCTAATATCCTATCTTGCCATTCACCTTCTAAGACGCTACTTAGATTCTACTAAGGTAGTGTTCTCCTATATCTCAATAAAAATGCAACACTTTAGTCCAATTGATAATGGTTTTGTTTTTTTTTTAAATTATAGCAATTTTATTTGGGATTTGATCATCTATTATCATCATAGCAAAGAAAATCCAACACTATGTTAACTGAAAAATCACCACGACAAGATAGCATTTATTCTAGGACTGCATAAATCATTTAATATTGGGAAATAAATTAATTTATTATCAGCAAGGGAAAAAACAATATAACCAATCACCTTAATAGATGTCTGGTGTTGTTTTGAAGGGGACTGGCAGCCAAGAGAGTAAATGTTCCTACATATAGGAGATACTGCCCCTCCTGCTAGAGGCTACCAGGGCTACCACAATTATGGGTGGGCCAGAAAAATATGGTGCATTGTTATTTTTATTATTCAGTTTGTACTTACAGGTAGGTGGGAACTTTGGAACTGGGGAAATTTGGCCTAAATACCCATAGCCATTCTTTAAGTTAAATATGGATAGCAAATGTCTAGCTCCATATTCACTTCTTTTTACATGATTCTTCCTTGATTAGATAAATACAATTTTCCCTCCAGATAATGGAGATTTTAAATTCATTGTATCTTGAAATCACAAAATCTTAAAGTTGTGTGCATTTTTGTGTATATACATATATATACACACATGCACACAATCCCATCTGATCCAATGAGGGATTTAAGGCAGTTTACTAAAGTGTGAAAGAATAAAAATAAGTAAACCAGTCTTAGAAGCATCTTGAAGCACTTGTAGGGAGCTTATTCCCCATTCCCATCAGTTTCTATTTCCACAAAGACCACTTTCTCTTTTAGCACTAAACAGCAGTCTTAGCAACCTCAACACATGAAGTTTTCACATCTTGTGTCCCAACTCCCTTGCTAGAGTAGTAGAGTAGGACAGATGAGAGGAGATGGAAGTCCTTGAAGATCAAAGCTGTACAGGGTAGGGTGGATAGGATTGCACTTGTATTCCAGTTTCCCGGGATCTGGGCAGGCACTCTGGCTCTGGAGCTGACTCAGGTAATGGTTACCAGATATTCATAGTTCTGAAATGTTAGTAACACTTGGTGCTTGCAGATGAATTCCTTTACAGATCATTTCCAAGGAAGGGAAAACGAAAACAAATCTATGTATCAAACTCCAAGAAGTGTGAATGGGCTGGCTGCCTGCTGGTAAGAATGTGAATATAAGGAAGGACAACATGACTGTAAAGAAGCTTAACTATTGGGAAAAAAGAAAAAAAAAGATAAACATCATAGGTAAAAATGAGTTCATTTCTGTGGCAAATGTGATTTGCCTATTAAAGTCTATGGGTGAACAATTCCATACAAGCATGCTCTTTGCTATGAATGTGCTAATTTATATGAAAAATAATGGAACTAAGACATGTCCAGTCTATAGTAACTGCAGTGAGAATTGAATAGTATACACAAGGTTCTATCTTCATGTGTAGCATTGTTCAGGAATGCAGGAGAGTGTATTCATTTCAAAGAGACTTTCAGGCTCATATCAACCACTGCAGTAAGATAGCTGGGAAACTTGTCACCCATGCAAAAGTTTATCCTTGTATTTCTTCACTACCAGCTAAAATCTCTGAAATTCCTAAAATACTGCTAGACAGGAACCTTATATGCCATATTCCACCAAAGCAGCACACCATGATGCTACCACTTCCTATGCAACAGGTACCACACAAGAACTATAGTCAGCCTCATGAAGATATTGATGCTCCTCCAGCAGAACTTTCTATACCTCCACCTCATGTGGTCCATCAGGAAACCATTTGCATTTCATCAGTAGAATACAGTAATTTAATGATTATTTCTCTTGATGATGATTCTCATTCTGGTAATTAAAGAACTATCACCTCCTGCCCCAGCACTTTCTCACCATCATCTTGAATATCATAGTCAACCAGTGGTATCACTCCCTCATCATAATATACCTCCAGAGCAATGTTATGTACAACTCTCATCTCCTCCACTATCAGTAAAGGATGCAATGCCATATTCTCCCAAGGAAGCAGGTACCCTTTACTCTGTAGCCAAAGGCCACCTCTACCCATGAACTCTAGTCCATCATCAATAATCTCTTCCTCTGTATATATTATGGCCCAGTTGTCATCTTAAATAAATTCTCCTCTAGGATCTGTCTTTGCTCAAAACTATGATCCATCTATATGTGAATTCCCTCATTACCATTATTATCCTACCTCTTTACTCCAGCTCAATGAAGAACTGAAAATTCTGAGCCCTCCATTTACACAAGCAGATGAAATAAGCCCTGGTGTAAGGCCTATATCAAAAGGACTGCCACCTTGTCTGCCTCCTCCAACCCTGCTTCCTGGATCACATCCATTCAGATTGAACACAATATAGACACTATTAACAATGATAATAGGATTTTGAACTAAAAAGCTGATAAGGAAAAAAACTTTAAATATACTCAACCTTTAATTAAACTTTGATGGTTTGGGGAAGAAAAAATACCTCTTACAGAGACAGTTATAAAATACTTAGAATCTTTTTTAAAAGATGGCTTTAAACCTTGTCTTTAGGATTTATTTCAAGTTCTATATAGTAGTGTGGATAAGTGGTCAGTTACGCACAGCTATATTTTAACCACTTGGTTCCCTAGTGTAGTAAATTGACTCAGAGGTGGTCTTCTGTGGTGATTTTTTTTTGGAAAAAATTTACAATATTTCATCTTCTAAGTATTGTATTTTTTGATGATACATTTTGTTAACCTGTGTAAAAGGATTAAATTTCAATATAGTTGTAAAAATGCTATTTTTATGTGAATTTAAACAAGTCACAGGCTGGTTTTAAAAGCCATGTTTTACCACTAATTTCCCAAAGTACAATAAAAATCCTAGAAATAAAAATTCTAGTAGAATATACTGAAAGGCAGATACTAAATGGTAGAGAATTATTTCATATTTTAGAAACTGAAGTTTTGAAGTATAATGTCTATAATGCATTTCACTTGGATGCCTTTTCATTTTTAGGCAGCCCCAGAAGCACCAAAATACATCAGAATTCCAATACTATGATAGATTTATGTTTGTAATGTTAAAAGACATTACTAAATCATTTGGAAAGACATGCCTAAAGTAATTGACTCTGTAAGCTCCAAGATGATAGGGATGCTGCTACTTGTTAATGCTTTTTTTTAACAGAATCACATAATACACCACACATTAGTTTTAAGTAACATTTTATAACACTGTTTAAATGGTGTCATTTAGATGAAGTGTGTCCTACTCTGCTCATTGTCCTAAACTAAATATTTAAGGCTGAATAGACATTATTATAATTCTTCATTTCATGGTAGAGTTTGATCCTATTCTGATGTAATTTCTTGTGTATTGAGTTTTAAATTCCAGTTTGAATGTCATGGAGGAATTGGAATAATATATTAGGGGAGTTCTTACATTCAAAAACTCATACCTGTTTGTGTTTTATTATTGTATGGTAAAGGTTTTTCTTCTTGAAATTAAAAATTTATGTTCTATTTTTTCCTCTTCATTTCTTTCTTGTACTTTTTTTCTTTTCCTTTCTTTCTTTTATTGAGAAGGGAGGACAGTCACTCTGTGTTACCCAGGCCAGTCTTGAACTCCTGGGTTCAAGTGATCCTCCTGCCTCCAATTTCCCAGTGCTAAGGTTATAGTTGTGTGCTACTGAGCTCATCTCTTTCCTATTTCTTTTTATTGGTAGAGCAATCTAAACTTGGAACATTTTATCATGAAGTTAACATTGAAGACCACCAGATGATTTTGTATTGCAGAAGAAAAAAGTAATGACTAAATCATATGAATTTCACTACTTTACAAGGTGTCTTTAGAATCAGCTTTTACATTATAGGGGGTTATTATGTTACAGCCAACACGACCATTTACACTTTATATAACTATAAATATAATATATATTTGTAATTATATATAATTCATATGTATAAATTGACAGAATATTATGAAATATCATTTTAATTAATCCTCATGAAGTTTTTCTTTCCTCATAAATAGTATATAGTATAAAAATGAAATGTCTGTATGCAGATATCATTTTCTAGTTTATAGTACAGAAATTTAGAAGATATTTTTTCTTTTCTCTCTCTCTGTCTCTCTCTCTCTCCCTCTCTCTCTCTCTCCCCCTCTCCCTTCCTCCCCCTCTGTCCCTCAGCAATGCTAGGTATCTAACTGAGGACCTTTGTGCATGCTAGGCAAGCTATTCCTGTATTACATTCCCAGCCCTAGAGGGTATTTACTTTTGCAAAAGATGAACTGGTTGCTAATATTTCATGTTGTTGTCAGGTGCAGGCTAAACAAATTCTTGTCTTGGCCAATCGCATGCAAAGGCGTCTCCAAACTTAGATCTCAAGTTAGAAATAATATATGGCCATTTTAACCTTGACCAGCCTAAAATAACTAATAGGCTTTTAAAAATATTAGTGATTTTCACATCTACCAATTTAAAATTCCAATATTAATGAAATGTTTCTAGTGAGAAACCCTTGTTATTAGAAGTGTGGAGTGTGATAGTGTAAAATGTTGGTGGTAAATGTTCCTATCATATTATTGTGGGTATTTTTACTATTGCATATTTGATTCTCTTTTTTGTCTTGTTTAGGAACTGTTAAAATAAGTCAGACTCAAAGTCAAAGGTAGAATGTGTTCTCTAATATATAGAATTTAGTCTAAAATTAGGGAGCAGGGAGAAGAGAGAGAGAGAGAAAAGAAATGGGAGATTCCATCAAAATAAAAGAAAGATCAGGGGAGTAGAAGAAGGGAATTGGGGGGGGAGAGGAGGGACAGGATAAGGGAAAATCAGTGGAATGAATCTGACCTAACTTTCCTATATACATATATGACTACATCACAGTGAATTGCACCTTTATGTATATCCACAAGACACTAACTTAAAACAATGTAAATAAATAGATCAGTGGAGTAGAATAAAGAGAACAGAGGGAGGGAAGAGGGAGGGTTAGAATTAAGTATTGGGGACTTAATTGGAGCAGACTATATTCTATATATTTATGATTATGTCAAAATAAATCCTAATGTTATGTATAACTATTATGAATCAAGAAAAAAATCTCAAAAATACAATGCTGCTCTTTGTTTCATGTAATAAGAAAATAGCCAAATTTACTTTGTCTTATCAACTACCCACAAAGAGTTCTTCCATTTGTAATGGCATTCACCAGGGTGGAATGTGGTATGAGGGTATTTAGATGATGAATGGGACAAAAATGTATCATAATAAATTTTCACATGTTAAAAAAGACTTAAAATGATTTATTTTCAATTCAGTTTAGGAAACATATGTTATCCAGTAAAACAGATCAGATGAATGTGTTGTAGCAGACCAAAAATTTTTAAATGGTATTAGGTATGAACTCATCCAGTTACTGTTTGAATGATGGTTGTGGGTAGAAAAATAAAATTACTGTTAGTGTTTCTTTAAGGGAAAAATAATGTGAATGCTTGCCCTGTATCAGAGAAGACTTTGAGGCTAAAATAAACAGAAGTCCAAATTAAATGTATGTATGGTGTGTTATGAAGACTACTTAGGCAGCAGTTTAATTCTTTAAAACAATAAACTGAATGTGAAATACTAAACGATAAAAATAAATATCATGAAATGGGAAAATGAAGGTAAGAGAAATGGTAAAATTGAACCCAAGCTCAAGTTGGAACCAAAGAGATTTTGAACTGCTAAATACTGCTCAGATCATTGTTAATGATGAATGAAATATGGTTAAAGCGAAGAGGCAAGTTAAAAGTATGCACATTTTATGGGGGAGCATAAGTCTGATAGTGAGCATAAGTTCTCTTGTGTGTGCTCATAAAATGGTCACTGTGTGATGTAGGGTGCTGATTCTTGATTTTGACAACATGAGAGAATCTTCTGGAGAGTCAGCTAAAAATAGCATCCTTTGCCTTTTTTGCACATTATTATGAATCAGTGAGTTTGGGAATGAATGGAGTTACTGATCTTCCCTTTTTGTAAGTAATCTAGGTAATTTGGAGGCAGCTGCCTTGAAAAATTTAGTCACTGGTCAGTCTCCATTCTCAGGGCCTACTATTCATTCTGTATACAGTAACCAAAGTAATAATTTTAGAATGGAAATTGGCTCTCAAATAGTTTTGGATTGCACTTCAAGTCCAATTCCTTTTTCATGAATAAATATGATTAGATTCCTAGTGAATTTTCCAAATTCATGACCTAATCCTCCCTACCCCTCTATTTCAGTCATATATCCTTAAAAAAAAAAATCCATGGACCGCCAAACTCATCTCCTTGACTCTGATGTTTGCATTTGCTGGTTTTTCTGCCTGGACCAACTTCCCAAAGATCTTCTTAAGACCAGCTCTGTGGTTTCATGTGTCTGTTCAAATGCCTTCCTTGGCTACCTTGTGGAAAATCCCACCTCCCAACACCACCCATAGCACCCGCTCCCTGGCTTATCTCCAAACCTTGCTTTATTTTTCTTCATGCCATATCACTACCTGTCATCATGTAATTAATTGTTTTCTTAATTTTGTTTCCTTCACAAGAGATACATCTCTGTACTGGTTTGTCAAAGAAGGATAAAAAGTGATATGTAATTTTAAAGCAATTTTTATTTTCATTTTGTTGTTTACGTCCTCTTTTCACATTGTACTCTGCCCCAGATGAAAATTCAGGCCATCCTATGGCTTTTCTCTACATTCTCAGATAAATAAAAAGTCCTCAGGTCAGTTAATTAAAACTTACAGTTCAATGTGATGGTCAAAATATGAAACTGATTTAAGGGCAAAGTCTTTCTCCAACTCCCTAGTTGTGCCTGGGGAAGGGTCAACAGTTAGGGACAATGTTGTGGTCAACTTCTTGCCTTATTCACCTTTTTCTTTGATTTCTTTTCCCCTATTTAATGAAGTGGAGGTTGTGGTTCACCTGGGTTGAAGTACAAGGAATTGGGGAAAGAGAGGTAAGGAAAATAAGAAAGGTCTTACTTGATTGTGGCACTCTATGAAACTGGGTTAGTACTTTGTGGACTGCATCTTTTAAAATTGATTTGTTCATCAACACTTTTGTGGTTGATAAGGATTGCTCTCATTGATTTGGATCACTCCGTATCATTACGTTGATGAAGATAAATCTATCCTTCTGCCAATTAATTCCTTATTTCCTTCTCAGTCCTTGAGAATCTGGCAAAACCGAAAACTTCTCTGTACTGAGTCATATTCATTCTTCCAGGAGGCTCTGTGGGACAAGAACTAAGGTGAACTGACACTGACCCCTCTGGTGAGGGGCAATAAAGTCTGGATGTAGTGGTGTTGGGGTTGTCAGCTTCCTTTCCTCAGCTGTCAGAGATTAGTTGGCCTGACTCCTGCATCTTAGATTTTTCCCTACAACAGCAGTATCCCTAATACTCCAAAGAACACATATTTAGCCCTCTGAGTGGTCTCATTAAAACAGCTCTCTCCTGGTGGAACTCATGCCAGAACAAAATCTAATGTCTATGTTCTGATGCTCAGTGCCCATGCCATACTGTTTTTTAAACTATTTTTATTACTATGATCCAACTGCTTTGATTTTCAAATGGCTCAGAAATCCTAGATGGAAAAATGCAAATTTCTTGGATTGTGTTTACAAATCAAAGGAGGGGGAAGAAGTAGGTGTTGAAATGGATAATTCAGGGAAAAAATGCTTTGAGTTTTGGGATTTTCTTAGCAAAGTTTTAGTATCTGAATCATTCAGAAAAGTGTCAGAATTTGGCACATCTCCTAACAGTTCCAACAACATTATGCTGAGTAAAACAATACATTTTTTCTTTGACAAATTAGTCAATAGATACATTTCATTTCCAACAGAAAGAAACCATAGTTACAATATCATTCAAGGTCACACCTTGGTAAAAATCTGGCATGGATGGAGTTCCTATTAGGCTGGGATCAAGAGGCAGTGCAGAACTTTTTTCCTCTGCTGAATAAAAACTAGGGTGTTTATGCATATATCGTACAGTAGGAAAGAGTTGGTCTGTTTATGTCATTGATAATTGTTCATTTGTGTTTAAACTTTCCCCTTAATATTTGACTTACATATAATGTTTGCTTTATACATCTGGCAGGCCGATTGCAAAATTGGCCTCAATTCTTTACCCATTCCTATGTGTCTTCACAGGTCCTCTTACCTGGAAGTAGAGTTCATTTTCTCACTCTCTTGCATATGGGATGACCTTGTAGTTTGCTTTTAGACAATAGAATGTGGCAGAAATGTCTGAACCTAGAGACCATGTGTCTCTCCATTCTCTTTGAGAGCCCTACTATCATGAAAATAAACTTTGCCTACCTTGCTGGGAGAAAGAGAACGTGTTGAGGAGAGCTCATTTTTTTCCCATCTAAAGCCACCTTAGAACAATCTACAGTCAGTTAACCACAAAATTATTAGTGTTCAGCCAAGATTAGTATAGCTACCAACCCAACTCAGGACTAACTGCACACCTACACAGGAACTCAGCTCAGATCAAAGAACCATACAGTGGTTCTATGAGCAATAATATAAACATTTATTGTTTTAAGAAATTTGGGATACTGTATTATATAGCTGCTACAACCCGCACACATCAACAAAGGATTCTTGAGTAGGGGTAACTGGAGATGGAGAAAAACACAGACATTATCAAGTAAAGTTGGGGCCAAGTGAGATACTGTACTCTGATGGAGGAACAGTGACCCAGAACTAGCTCTGTAAGTTTATTATATAGGGTCTCATAATCAGAAAGTTAAACTCCAGGGGCATTGTAAATTGTTTAAGGCTTGTGAGTTGTCAGAGGCTTCTTTGTGCACTAAAAAGTTATAGATATAGAAACATTTTTTTGCAGTTACCTTACTGGTGCAGTGCTAGGGACATTCTGCTGCACCCGGAAAAACTCATGGTCCTGGGACATCTAATAATTGTTAACCTCAGAGCTGAGAGTCAAGGCTGATAACATCCTTGCCTTTAGCAAGGAATATTTCCCAAGTTTGACTTTTTTTCCTAGTTTTTTAATTTGTTCTAATTACTTACACAACAGGCTTGACTTTTACTGATAACACAGGATCAGTCAATGACCAGGGGCTCATCTGTTCTCCACATCCAACAATAGCTACCTATATAACATATTATTCCCACTTTCCTTTTTTTTTCCTCCTGTAGTCAGAGAGCTAGCTATATAATGTCCAGTGTATAATCAAAATTTGTTTTAATGTGAAGTGTTTTCAAGATATAAATTACAAAGCAACTTAGTGAGACCCCGTCCCAAAATAAAAAAATAAAAAGTTGCTGGGGATGTGGCTCAGTGGTAGAGCACCAGTGGGTTCAATCCTCAGTACCAAAAAAAAAAAAAAAAACGGAGAAACAGAGGAAGCCAATTTACAGAGATAAGAAGAGAGGAAGAGGAACAGAGGAGCAAGAAGAGGAGGATAAGAAGAAAGCACGAATGCAAAGAAAGGCAAAGACAGAGGTAGAGGAACTGTTGTCTGAATTTCTGACTTGTTCAATTGTTGGTTCCACTTTGTTGGTTCCACTTTGTCCTGCAATCTAACTGCATTTTTGCATCTCTGTATTGTAAAGATGTACCCACATCCTTATCATAAATTCTACTCTTTTCATTTTTAATATTTATTTTTAATGGACAAAAATATATAAATTACAGCAATTCCACTGGGGTCATCTTTTGATAGGTGGAGACTGGCTAGTGATGGTAGTATATCTGGGAATGATTTGGAAGAAGATGCATGAATACTATTCTCCATACCAACCTTACGTAAAGGGACTGGCAACGTTGAAGAAGTCCCCAAATGCCCAACACCATTCCAATAATTGTATTAATTTGCTGCTGTGGTAAATGCCACAAATTTAGTGGCTTAAAATAACAAAAAAATATTTTCTTTGACTCAGGACCTCTTCTTCCATGTTCAAAGCTAGCAAGAGCTGGTTGAATCTTTCTCATGATGCCATCTCTCTTATTCTGACTCTTCTGCCTCCTTCTTCCCTACTTTAAGACTTTTGTGATTATATACATTGTACCCGCTTAGATAATCCAAGGTAAACTCTTTATTTCAAGGTGAACTGATTAGCAACCTTAATTCCATCCAGCTGCTTAAGATGTGGCTTGGTTTGGTAGTTCTGTTGAATTGTCTGTATATTCTTCAATCTTCCTATCTATATATTCTTCACCCTCACTTGTGCTTCTGTTAGATAGTACCAGTGCCATGCTTCCCAGTTGAAAGTGAGTCCTGTCCCATTTTCATGCCCTGATGCCCAGATTTTCAACCGTATTGGAAGCTTGGGTTTTTCAGTTACCAAAGAGGAGTGTTAACCTTGTCAGTCACTTAAAGTCAATGTAAGGGATACCAGATATTTAAACAGTTATACCTTAACAGCTTAACATTATCTGCTGTTTCTAGGGAGCTGAGTTGAGGAAAAACTTGTATAGATAAGTCTGAGTAATGGGGAGACTCTTGCAGTAACTGTGAATCCACAAATTTTTCTTTCCATGCCTGAAGTTAGGGAGATCTATCAAACTTTTGCAGCCACACTGTAGGTTTGCCTCTCCGGGATTTAGTAGAATGTATTACAGAACCCATAATCCCTTCATACAGCAGGAAAGTAATCTCATTCATCTCTTTTAATTATATACATCTGTATAGTAGCAAATAGGGAGAGAAATACAGCAATAGAAATGCATTTGATGAAGTCTGTGGTTTTAAAATATTGAACTTGAATAAGTTACCGTTTGGGTTCTTAGAATACTTTTCAAATGCAATATATATCACCTGTGACACAAGGGAAGGACCAGTGAAATGGTATTTGTTTGGAATTGCATTGGGCCATACACAAATATATCTGTGGACAATACACCAGTAACATGATGAGAGAAAATGAATTACAACCAGAACAGGCTTTCTATCTTTACCCTTAAACAATGGTTTTATCCATTTCCTAGTAAGATAGGAATAGTGGATAGTTAACCTGGAATCCCACTGAACCTCTTTGTGACTTATACATGCTTAATATCTGTAGCTGTCCTGTTTATGTTCTTGTGTTAAATATTATTCAAGTTGTTTTTTTCTGCACCATGAATTCAATACTTAATTTAAAAAACTATTTTATCCTGAATTGACATCCCCCCCACCAAGATTGTTAAGGAGAACATCCTGAATTAGGTAGGAGTCATCTGACATTTCAAGTCATCATCTTACACCAAAATGGAAAGCCCTGGAAAACTTAGCCATTGAATTCAGTCAGAACAAAATTTCCTTCAGTTTAAGTATGTGAAGATAGTAATTATTGTGATTTTAATTGAAGGAAGAAAATTTGTGTGAAAATTACCTAGCAATATTATCATAAAATCTCAAATTCTTTACCTTGTATGTCTTTTGTTTTAGGATAATTCATTGTTTTGTTGTTATCCTAAGGATAACTTCTTGGATTTATTTTTGAATGTGTTGTTAAAGCCAAACAAGAACACCCAGATCATGTAGAAGTTCAGGAATCATTGGAATTATGTATTCCCTCATTCTATAATATCCCATGCAACAACAACCCGAGAATGTAAGAAATGTCACCTTGAGATCAATTCTTAGGTCACCTGGCTATTTAAGAACATAAATTAGGTGTAAGAGAACACTGATTTCCTCATTTCTTTAAACCTTTATTGTAGGGAAAGGTGTAATAAGATGGCGGCTGCATAAGATCCTCTGGTGATAGTTTCCCCACAGATATACCAAGCTGTAAAGTTATTCACACATGAAACGATCTTCACAAGAGTTAAGGAAATGAGGTGAGAGAACACTGTGCTTGCTTTTCATATAAGAAAATGAAAAGAGATATTGAAGAAGGCAGGAAGGAAAGAGTTGCCTGTGTCACCCCTCCTCCTACTCCAAGCAACCCTGCTGTGAGAGAGACCACTTCAACTTGTGGGAGGGAGAAAGGAATTAAATCCAAGTCTTAGACTTGAAACCAAGTATGTGAATCCTGAGCAAAGTCCTATGACCCCCTACTTTCAGGGCAATACCCTATGACCAAGTCCTTGGAACTGCCTTAGGCCAGGTGGCTTTTATAATAACCACCATTTCTCCATCTTTGGGCAGCAGAGCAACGAGTAAGACATGAAATCGAACACAGGGCTTTCTCTTGGAGCTCAGTGCCAGGCCCACAGGGATGAGACCCAATATTTGGTAGAAACTGAAAACCCCATATGCAGGCCACAGTTCACAGAGCCTCCATACTCATCCCTGAATCATGTGGAGACCTGTGTATTGGTGGGACAGACCTGAATTTAGGTTGCATCAGTTCTAGCTTTGCTCTGGACCTGGGGCACACTTGCCTGTCCCCTGAACCTGTACACATCCCTAGCCTTGGCAGTCAAGGGACTGTCTCCACCACCAGCACAGCTATCACCAGACCAATACTCACAGATGGAGCTCTAGAACTTCCTTGACACTAGGCAGAGACCTGTGCCCCAGTGCAACAGACTTGTGTCAGTCTGCATCACTGCCAGTTGTGGTGTGGTCTTCATTGTGCCTGTGAAACTGTGCAGGTCTTTGCAGCTGTGAGATTCAGGCATGATCCAGCTTAGCATCAACACAGGTAGAAAAGGGTCTGCTTTCACCAATACTACCTCAACTGGTTCACTGGGGACATAACAGGGTAATAACAAGACTGCTCAGGAACTTAGTGCTGGGTTGGTGAAACCTAACACTGAGCAGATCTAAATGGTCCCCATCCCCAGGCCTGATTGCAAATGAGGTCTTTTGAACAGTTCTGGAACCCGAAGGAGACATGCAGACATGGACTTCTAGTTCAGTCAGCATCATCTGTGCCTGGTTACAGGGTCATGGATGCATTTAGATGAGGCACGTGGGCCTATCCTTGGCCTCAGGGAGAAGCTTGTGGGGACAGACTGCTCTTCCTAGGTACTCTGCTTGTTCTTTCTGAACAATACACCAATAGTGTATTTGGGACAAATAATAGGATATGTAGGACATGTTTTCTTTTAAAAGATCTGCTTTCATCCCCTTTGTTCATGAATCTGTCTCAGAGAAGAAGTTCATGCTCCTAAGGAATAACTTTGTTCCCTCCCAGGCTCCAAATGGAAACTTTTCAAGGCCATATTTGCTATGAGGGATATTTATCTTGGAAGTTAAATAACTTACACTTTAATTCAACTGTCCTCTCAGTATTGAGAATAGGTTATTTTCTCTAGGAGGCCTCAGCAGGTTCCTGTTTTAAAGAAATGGAAAAGAAATATATTGCTTTCAACAGTCCCCAAATCAATACAGCTTCAAATATAGATGGGACCAAGTTTCTTATGCTTCTTATGTGGGCTGAAGAATGGCACTGACCTGGAGTCCTGTGTGATCATAATACTTAGACTAAAGCCATTGTGCTCTGGGGTATGAATGATTGTGATTCTTCTCTTGGAACTCCAGATTAAGGTGACCAACTCTTGTACACACCACACAGTAATTATGGCCTCCCATCCATCCATCATTAGCAACTCCCCTACAGAATAGATTTAGTACCAGAGCATTAAACTTTTTCCTTTTTCTTCATCTTTTAAAAAACAACATAGGGAGAATCATAGGGAATTGTGAGGTAAGGCTTTTTTGACTTAGCATAATATGTGTGATAAATATGGCTATAAGCTATAAAGCTCTCAATAGTATCCTATCTCCCTTGGAATCTAATTGTGGCTTATGCAGAAAACTTGTTCACAATGTGCCTATTAAGAAAATGAATCAATAATGTTATACACCAATGCTATAAAGACTGTCCACTTGTTTTTAAACTTGGGTACATTTTGGGTGCTGGGAGAAGGACCTTGATTCTTTTATATACTTTCCATTTCTCTGCTGTAATTCTCGAAATTAGATTTTTATCTCTTCAGATTTGGTCAGCATATTTATTAACAAATGTTTTTTGATAACTCCAATATCCTTCCTTGTTATTCTATAGTTATTATTGTTTTTTCTTTGCTGGACTTAATTTATGTTGTCTTGTCTCTGCCTGTCTGCTTCTGTTTGCATATTGGACATTGCATTTGAAAAATTGTTGATAGAAATAATCTGAGACCCAAGATGATGCTATTTACCTCCAGAGAGGATTCTAATTTGCTTCTGCCCATTGTCCAGAAGTTAGCAATCTGGATCACCTCTGTTCAATTTCAGGAACTGAGAGGATTTGAGGTGACCTATAGTCTCTACAATAGCCTGTCTGCTTTAAGTTTACACTAATTTTAGGTTGCAAATCCAGGTCAAAGTGAAGAAAGTTAATCAGCACCCTGTTAACCCCACACCCACCATATTAGTGATTTCTGATGCTACTGTCTGTTCCTTTATTCTACCATGTTGACCGAATTACAAGCCTCTCAGCTGATCACTTCAAGGCTATTGTATATCCTCAGCAGAAGAGACTCTGATCACATGGTTCATTTCTCAGGGCATCCATTCTCTTCTGAATTTGGCCCAGGTAATACTTCTCTATCTTATTAATATTATGAGGGCATTAATCAGATTAAAATATTTTTGTCATAATTTTCTAGCAATTCTTAGTGGGAGAGTATATCCAAATTACCTAATCTGTCATTAGAAGAAATAGAAGTCCACTCATCTTATTTTTGGTTACAGTTGTTTGATTTTGTTCCCATATCTTTAAAACATCTATTTGTTCAGTATGATTGTCCTGAGTCTATTCTGATAATTACAAATGTTCACATATTTGTTTTGGTGACTAGCTTTATAATTATAATTTTATATAATATCTTTAATCTTCTATTTCATCAGGAAGTATCTATTAATCTCTTACTATAAGAAATGATAAAATTAGGCAGGTGCAGAGTGAGCTGGCAGGTGAGTCAGGTCGCCTGCACTGCGGAGGTAGCAGGCAGGCACCCAACCCGCCTGCCTTGTGGAGCTAGGTGGCCAGCAGCCAGCCCGCCCAACCACCAGACCAAGCACAGATGCCATCACTAAGAGACCCCGCCTGACCACCACGCCAAGGTCTGTTGCTGTTGTGGAGCAAGCCAGCAGACCAGCCAGCCCACCTGCATCGCGGAGCTAGCCAGAGTCTTCTTTATAGGTTGGTGCAGGCATTTTGAATTATTCCTGAGGGTGTGGCCATCATCATTGGAAGGGCAGCTCCCTACCTCAGACACCTACAGGAGGCTAGAGGACCTTCGACAAGACCCAGGAGTCAAGAAGAGGAGGTATTGAGAGACTCAGGACCAACTCAGAGCCACCGGGTGAGTCTCTCCCACTGGTCAGGCTCCCCGAATGGGGCAGTAGTCCCGAAACGCAGGGAACTTCGTGGAGTAGAGTGGCCCAGTGAGACTCCCCTGCTGGAGCCGAAAATTCAGTCAACTGGGAGCATTGCAGAGGAGGGCCGCACAGCGAGAGGCTTCAAAGCAGAGTGAGGGTCCGAGGCCCAGGCAGTAGCTCCAGTCCCCAGGGAATGTGGCAGAGGAGGGCAGCTCAGAGAGGGAATCCCTCACAGGGCCAGGCTCCTCAGGTGAGGCGGTAGATCAAGACCCCTGGGAACATCACAGAAGAGGGCTTCCCAGTACAGGTGGTAGTTCTGGACCGAAGGGAACTGCTCAGAGGAGAGTTGCCCAGCGAAACTTCCCCACTGAGAGAGTCTTCCCTGCTGGGTGAGGCTTTCCCACCAGGGCAGTAGATCCAGAGACACAGGCCCAGATCAGACGTGCCCCAGTCTGCAGTCCAGTCCCCCTTTAGTCGACCATCAGTCAGCAAGTGGAGGCACCTCTGCCCACTGACAGGGAATATACCCCACCTGAAGGCCACCACCCCTAGAGGGGCAGCTTCCTTGTGGAGCACCACATTATCAAGTTCCTCTAAGACTTCAGGAACTGAAGGCTAAGAGGTGAGTTATTGGAAATCTACAGAGACAATATTAGTCAATAGAGGAAATCTGCAATATCCCAGAGTTTCTCTACTAGAGGGGTAGATACCTGAGCAATAAGAGAAAACAAGGGAAGAAAATGTCCCAAACAAACCTAGATGGTATAGCAATAAAATCCAACGACAGCGTGGCAGAAGAAATGTCAGAAAGGGAGTTCACAATGTACATAATCAAAACAATCAGGGAAGCAAACGAGGAGATGAAAGAGCAAATGCAGGCATTGAAGGAAGAGATGAAAGAGCAAAATATTCAGCCTTTGTTTCTTTGGGATTGGCTTATTTCACTTAGCACAATATTCTCCAGTTCCATCCATTTACCAGCAAATGCCATAATTTCATTCCTCTTTAAGGCCGAGTAATATTCCATTGTGTATATATAGCACATTTTCTTTATCCATTCATCTATTGAAGGGCACCTTGGTTGGTTCCATAGTTTAACTATTGTAAGTTGAGCTACTATAAACACTCTTCGTTTTTGATGTTATAAGTTTTACAATTCTATATTTAGCTTTTTGGTTTTATTTGTCTTTAGCCTCCTTAGAGTACGATAAGGTTCTTGAAATTATGAATTATTGCTTTTTATATATTGGAAAAATCCTCAGACATTATCTCTTTAGATATTGTTTCTACCCTGTTCTATCATTCCTTTACCCTGTGACTCCAATTACATATGTGTTAGATATTTTACTTAATTCCCATATGTGTCTTATATTCCTTTTAGTATTTCCATTTTGTCTGTACTTGTGTGTATATTTCCCATTGGCCTTTTTTTCCAATTCATGAATTCTCTCTCTCTCTCTCTTTTTTTTTTTTTTTGGTCTCATCTCTTAGTAAACGATCTGCTTAGTTTTTAATTTTCAACATTGTATTTTTCAGTTGTAGAATTTCCATTTACTTCCATTTTTTTAAAAAAGTTATTTTTTATACACATGAAGGTAGAGTGTCATTTGCTTCCATTTTTAATAGATACTGTTTCTCTGAAATTTTCCATCCTTCCATCTATTCTCTCTTTTATACAATTTGTCTTGAATATTAATCAGGTGTTTCAAGTTTTTGTTTGCTAACTCTAAAATATGGATCCATCTGTGGGGAGGGTCTTTAAATATTATTTATTTTCTTCTTAGTTTGGAATTCTTGGACTGTGGTAGTATTTGATTAAAGTTCAGGCACTTGTGCATGAGAAGTTTTAAAGGGTCTAGATGATGTCATTTTTCTTCAGAGGGCTTCATATTTTCCTCTTCTAGGAAATTGAGGAGAGATGGTTACCTTAATTTAACTCAGGAAACACAGTCAAATTTGGGTTGCATTTTCTTAAGTATATATCTGTTGGTTGCTTTATGATCCTAGAATATAGCCCCCCAAGTATTCCAATCGAGAACCTGTGATAATTCTGAGAAGCACTTCTGTGGTCAATCCCAAACTCTTAGACATCTCAGTACAGAAAGACTGACAAAAGCAACCCTCTGCTGTTGACAGGTTTTCTGCCTAACATGTTAGTCTCCTGTCTCGTGGGGCTTCAGAATTCAGCAAACGTTTTGAGGGGAAAAATCAGTCAAGTCCAAGACTAAGGTCTATGTTTGTCCCTTCTCATTGGGATTCTATACTTTCAAAGCTCTGATTTTTTTTTCTTTGCCTCTTAGTTGCAGTCTTCTCTCTGGTTAAAGCTGGTATTCTCAGTCTATAGTGCCTCATGGCTATAATTGTCATTTGCCCTCAGGAAAAAGCAGATGCAGAATGCCAGCTCACTTCTCTGCAGTTTCCTGTTTTTGACTGATCTGCTTGTTTACACAGCTCTCTGATGCTTTCAAACAGACCTCCCTTCCCTTCCTTCCTTCCTCTAGCCCTTCCTCTCCCCTCCTTCCTTTCTTTCATTTCTTTCTCTTTTTTGGTATCTCATCCATTTTTCTAATTGTTGACAAAAATTGGTCTGTTGCAAGTCAATCCTTAATAACTGCCAATGCACTAGAATTACATATTTATATTTGTTATTTTTAGATATACATGATAGTAGAGTGTATTTCAATATATTATACATACATGGAGTACAACCCATTCCAAATAGGGTCCCATTCTTGTGGTTTTACAAGATGTGGAATTAAACTAGTCATGTTTTCATATATGAACATAGGAAAGTTGTATCCTATTCATTATTCTGTATTTCCTATTTAAAATTTAAAAAGAATTTAAAAACAAGGTAATATACAATAAATTGTAAAGGATGTAAATATTCCTTCCACTTATTTTTTAATTAATGTATCCAATAAATATTTGATGATGCACTTGCATAATACACAACTGATACAAATGAAAAAGAAAACCTCCTGCTCTTCAGTAGCTCATTTGTAATTATAATTATTAAAATATGAATCTCTTGTGCTTAATGGCCTGCACTATTTTAAATTTTACTTGTTTTATCTTCAAAAATAGATTTTCCAAGTTTAGAAAAACTGTCAAGTTCTGTTGTTAATGATGTTTTCAAATTTGTTTTCTATGTTTATTTCATGTTTACTTTTTCCTTGCTTTAGTTTTTCTTGGAGTTATTTTTGCCTATTTCTTATAATAAAACCTATCTGGTACATTTCATTGTTTTGTCTTACTTTGCACCTCCTGTAGTATAATTACTTTCATTTCCACTAAATGATAACAAGCCATACTCTTAGTTATAATTGTAACAAAACTACCTACTATGAACTCGTCTAAGTACTTTACATACTTTAACTGAGCTAATCACCATTAGTACAGTTTATGAGATAAGTATGATTATTAATACTAGTTTACAGATGAGAGAACTGAGGCACAGAAATATTAAGTAGTATGCACAAAGTTACACAGCTTGTAAGTGGGAGGGTTGGGATTCATACTCCAACAATTTAACCTCAGAGGCTGAGCAATTAACTGATCTGATATCACTTTCAGTGATTTGTGTTCTCAAATTCTTCTCTCTGACTGCACTACTAACTCTATACCCCTCTGCAACAAGATTTGATTGTCAGCCCAATCTTCAGGTATAAGTCTAATAATCTCCCCCTAGATCCTCTCACTTCCTAACCCAGCCTGAGTCTTAGGTTATCTTAAGTTAGGAGTCAATTTTATGGATTTCTTGATCATTTGGCCCTCTCAGTCCTCAGCCCTTTGTCCAAACTTCCATTCTGTGCTTTTTCTCCTAATACTATCTGCATAGCCCGCTTGGAGAGGATTGCAAGTATACCTAAGTAAACCTTCCTACAACTTCTGCTTGTCAACTTCATGCAGGTCCTCCTTATTCTGACAACTGTTTGTTTTCCACAGTTTATTTGCTTTCCTGTTTCCCTACCACTGGGAGTTTTCTAAATATTCTTCTTTCTTTTTGAATTTTCTCCCCAATTCTTACTCCTATACTTTTATCAGATAACCTCAACTCCTATGCCCTGAGAGGAGAAGTCAGAATTCAGCTTTCTAATGACTTTTTTTTCTTCCAGAAAATATCTGTAGTTCTATCCATTTTTCTTCTCTCCTTAGTTTTTTTTTTTTCATTTCTTTCCTTCCCATGCTTGCTTATCTTCTTTTTCCTTCCCTTCTCTCCTTCTTCCTTCATTCCTGCCACCATATTTGTTGAGTATCTACTATGTGCCAGGTGCTGTTCTAGTTCTGGGGATACCACAGAGAATAGAATAAAATTCCTGTTTTACAGTTGCACACAGTGTAGTGGGGAAACAACTGGGGAACAAATCAATGTATACCATGCTAGGTGGGGCTCAGAGCTCTGAAAACAAATGACATAGAATAAAGATGATTGAGAATCTAGGGGAGAGTGCTGGATTTCTGCATTTGATAATCAGTGAAAGCCTCCTGTGAGTAAGACATGAAGGTAGTGTTGACAGATTTAGCAAATAAAAAGACAGGATCCAGTTAAAATAGAAAAATGAATATAACAATAAAAAGTTATATTTTAATATAACAATAAAAAGTTATATTCAAATACTTCAATTTGAATATCAAGCTAAACAACTAATAGTTTTTAGTATGTCTCATGCAATACTGAAAAAATCTTTTATCTGCAATTTGAATTTCACTGGACAGCCTGCATTTTATCTGGCAACTCTCTGAAGGAACTATGGTGATAAACCATTCATAGATCTGGAGGTTTCAGGCAAGAGGTAATGTCTTTGGGATATTAATTTTATGTCTTCAAATGCTGGGGATACAGATAATGTTTTGCCTCCTAACTGGTCTTGCCGCATTACTCCTCTCTCCCCCTCTAGTCTATTCCACATACAGTAATCAAAGTGAGCCTTTGAAAACACAAGTCATGTCCCTTTTCTGCTCAAAACACTCCATGGTAAAATGGCCTTCAAAGACCTACTTCACTAGTTCTTTTATTTTGCTATTTACAGATTATCTCAGAAATCTTTAAAAGATTCCCATGCATGGGTCCCACTCTCAAATGCAGAGTAAACTTGCTTATGTTGCAGCCAAAAATTTGTGTCTTTCAAAGTTTACCAAATGATTATTGTTCACTGGGGTTTACCTTACTTGACTACTATCTGGCTACCTCCAAATCCCTAAGCCCTGCTGGTCCCCCATGCTCTTCCTCATACTCTTCATTAATACTGCTGCCTGAGGCCTGAACCCTGCACCTAGGTTGGTGCCATCACTGGTTGGTTCCAGTCGTGGAGTAAGCTGGCAGGCGAGTCAGGCCACTTGCATCACGGAGGGTAGCAGGCAGGCACCCAACCCACCTGCCTTGTGGAGCTGGGCAGTGGGTAGCCAACCAGCCCAACCACCAGGCCACAGACAGACACCATCACTGAACAACCCCGCCTGACCACAAAGCCAAGGTTTGTCACCATCGCAGAGCTACCCAGAGGCTTCTTTATAGGCTAGTGCAGGCATTTTGAATTATTCCTGAGGGTGCAGCCATCATCATTGGAAGGGCAACTCCCTTCCTGAGACACCTACAGGAGGCTAGAGGACTTTTGACAAGAACCAGGAGCGAATAAGGGGAGGTATTGAGAGACTCAGGACCAACTCAGAGACATGGGGGAATATACCCCACCTGAAGGCCACCACCCCTAGAAGGCCAGCTTCCTAGTGGAACACCACATTATCAAGTTCCTCCAAGACTTCAGGCTACTGAAGGCTAGGAAGTAAGTTATTGGAAATCTACAGAGACACTATACATCAATAGAGGAAATCTGCAACATCTCTGAGTTTCATACTAGAAGGATAGATCTGATCAATAAGAGAAAACAAGGGAAGAAAACGTCCCAAACAAACCTATATACTATAGCAATAAAATCCAATGAAAGCATGGCAGAAGAAATGTCAGAAAGGGAGTTCAGAATGTACATAATCAAAATGATCAGGGAAGCAAATGAGGAGATGAAAGAGCAAATGCAGGTATTGAATGATCACACCAATTGACAGTTAAAAGAGCAAATACAGGAAGCAAAAGATCATTTCAATAAAGAGTTAGAGATATTGAAAAAAAAACAAACAGAAATCCTTGAAATGAAAGAAACAATAAACAAAATTAAAAACTCCATAGAAAGCACAACCAATTAGAATAGAACGCCTGGAAGACAGAACCTCAGATATTGAAGAAAAAATATTTAATCTTGAAAACAAAGTTGACCAAACAGAGAAGATGGTAAGAAATCATGAAAAGAATCTACAAGAACTATGGGATATCATGAAAAGGCCAAATTTAAGAATTATTGGGATTGAGGAAGGCTTAGAGAAACAAACCAAAGGAATGAACAGTCTAGTCAATGAAATAATATCAGAAAATTTCCCAAATCTGAAGAATGAAATGGAAAATCAAGTCCAAGAGGCTTATAGGACTCCAAATACACAAAATTACAACAGACCCACACCAAGGCACATTAAAATGAAAATACCTAACATACAAAATAAAGACAGAATCTTAAAGGCTGCAAGGGAAAAGAATCAAATTTCATTCAGGGGGAAACCAATACGGATATCAGCAGACTTTTCAATCCAGACCCTAAAAGCTAGAAGGACCTGGAACAACATTTTTCAGGCCCTGAAAGAAAATGGATGCCAACCAAGAATCTTACACCCAGCAAAACTTACCTTCAGATTTGACGATGAAATAAAATCCTTCCATGATAAACAAAAGCTAAAAGAATTTACAAAAAGAAAACCAACATTACAGAACATTCTCAGCACAATATTCCATGAGGAAGAGATGAAAAACAATGAAGCAAATCAGCAAAGGGAGGAACTACCCTGAAGAAACAGCCAAATAAAGGAGAAATCAAGTTACATTAAAAAAAAAATGAGCCAAATGATGGGGAATACAAATCATATCTCAATGGTAACCCTGAATGTTAATGGCCTGAACTCATCAATAAAAAGACATAGACTGGCAGATTGGATTAAAAAGAATGATCCAACAATATGCTGCCTGCAAGAGACTCATATCGTAGAAAGAGATTCCCACAGACTAAAGGTGAAAGGATGGGAAAAAACATACCATGCACATGGACTCAGCAAAAAAGTGGGAGTATCCATCCTCATGTCAGATAATGTGGACTTCAAGCCAAAGTCAGTCAGAAGGGATAAAGAAGGACATTTCATACTGCCTAAGGGAAGCATAAATCAGCAACACATAACAATCATAAATATCTATGCCCCGAACACTGGCTCATCCATATATAAATCCATCTCAATTCCAGAAATCAAATAGACCACAACACAATAATACTAGGTGATTTTGACACACCTTTCACCACTGGACAGATCGTACAAACAAAAATTGAAGAAAGAAACCATAGATCTCAAAAACACAATAATTTAGACTTAACAGACATTTATAGAATATTCCATCCAACAAAGAGCAAATACACTTTCTTCTCAGCAGCACATGTATCCTTCTCTAAAGTAGACCATATATTATGCCACAAAGCTAATGTTAACAAATACAAGAAGATAGAGATACTACCTTGTATTCTATCAGATGAAAATGGATTGAAATTAGAAACAAATGACAGAATAAAAAACAAACTACTCCAACACCTGGAGATTAAATAATATACTATTGTATGATGAATGGATAACAGAAGACATCAGGAGGGAAATTAAAAAATTCTTAGAGGTAAATGAGAACAAAGAACATATCAAAATCTCTGGGACACTATGAAAGCAGTTCTTAGAGGAAAATTTATTTCATGGAGCGCATTCAATAAAAGAAGAAAAAAATCAACAAATAAACGACCTAACACTATGGCTCAAAGCCCTAGCAAAAGAACAACAGAGCAACACCAAAAGTAGTAGAAGACAGGAAATAGTTAAAATCAGAGCTGAAAACAAAGAAATTGAAGCAAAAGAAACAATCGAAAAAATTGACAAAATAAATAGTTGGTTCTTTGATAAAATAAACAAAATTGATAAACCCCTAGCCACACTAACAAACAGAAGGAGAGAGAAGACCCAAATTACTAATATTCATAATGAACAAGGAAATATCACAACAGACACGATTGAAATACAAAACATAATTAGAAGCTATTTTGAAAATCTATACTCCAACAAAACAGAAAATCTTGAAGACATCAACAGGTTTCTAGAGACATATGAATTACCTAAACTGAACCAGGAGGACATACACAAATTAAATAGATCAATTTCAAGTAATGAAATAGAAGAAGTCATCAAAAGCCTACCAACAAGAAAAGTCTGGGACCAGATGGGTTCTCAGCCGAGTTCTACAAAACCTTTAAAGAAGAGCTCATTCCAATACTCCTCAAAGTATTTCATGAAATAGAAGAGAAGGGAACCCTCCCAAACTCATTCTATGAAGCCAATATCACCCTGATACCTAAACCAGACAGAGATACATCGAGGAAAGAAAATTTCAGACCAATATCCTTAATGAAAATTGATGTAAAAATTCTCAATAAAATCTTAGCAAATCGCACACAAAAATATATTAAAAAGATAGTGCACCACAATCAAGTGGGTTTCATCCCAGGGATGCAAGGTTTGTTCAACATTTGGAAATCAATAAATGCAATTCACCATATCAACACATTTAAAGTAAAAAGTCACATGATTATTTTGATAGATGGAGAAAAAGCATTTGATAAAATACAGCATCCCTTAATGCTCAAAACACTAGAAAAAATAGGGATAGAGGGAACATTCCTTAACATTGTAAAGGCCATCTATGCTAAGCCCATGGCCAATATCATTCTAAATGGTGAAAAACTGAAAGCATTCCCTCTAAAAACTGGAACAAGGCAGGGATGCCCTCTTTCACCACTTCTTTTCAATATTGTCCTTGAAACTCTAGCCAGAGCAATTAGACAGACCAAAGAAATTAAAGGGATACGAATAGGAAAAGAAGAACTCAAACTATCCCTATTTGCTGATGACATGATTACATGTTTACAGGAACCAGGAAATTCCACCAGAAAACTTTCAGAACTCATAAGTGAATTCAGTAAAGTAGGAGGATATAAGATTAATGCTCATAAATCCAATGCATTTTTGTACAAAGTGATGAATCTTCAGAAAGAGAAGTTAGGAAAACTACCCCATTCACAATAGCCTCAAAAAAAAAGAGGTGAAAGACCTGTACAATGAGAACTACAGAACACTAAAGAAAGAAATTAAAACCTTAAAAGATGGAAAGATCTCCCATGTTCTTGGATAGGCAGAACAAATATTGTCAAAATGACTATACTACCAAAAGTGCTATAGAGATTCAATGCAATTCCAATTAAAATCCCAATGACATATCTCACAGAAATAGAGCAAGCAATCATGGAATTCACTTGGAAGAATAAGAAACCTAGAATAGCTAAAGCAATCCTTAGCAGGAAGAGTGAAGCAGGGGGTATCACAATACCAGATCTTCAACTCTACTACAAAGCAATAGTAACAAAAACGGCATGGTATTGGCTCCAAAATAAACAGGTAGATCAATGGTACAGAATAGAGGACATGGACACAAACACAAATAAATACAATTTTCTCATACTAGACAAAGGTTCCATAAATATGCAATGGAGAAAAGATAGCCTCTTCAACAAATGGTGCTGGGAAAACTGGAAATCCATACGCAACAGAATGAAACTAAACCCATATCTCTCACCCTGCACAAAACTCAACTCATAATGGATCAAGGACCTTGAAATTAGACCAGAGACCCTGCATCTTATAGAAGAAAAAGTAGGTCCAAATCTTCAACATGTCAGCTTAGGATGAGACTTCCTGAACAGGACTCCTATAGCACAAGAAATAAAAGCAAGAATCAATAAGTGGGATAGATTCAAACTAAAAAGCTTTCTCTCAGCAAAGGAAACTATCAGCAATGTGAAGAGAGAACCTACAGAGTGGGAGAAAATCTTTGCCACTCATCCTACAGATACAGCACTAATTTGCAGAATATATAAAGAACTCAAAAAACTCTGCACCAAGAATACAAATAACCCAATCAACAAATGGGCTAAAGAAATGAACAGACACTTCACAGAAGAAGATCTACACAATATAGGAAATCAACACATATATGAAAAAATGTTCACCATCTTTAGTAATAAGAGAAATGCAAATCAAAACTACCCTAAGATTCCATCTCACCCCAATTAGAATGGCGACTATCAAGAATACAAGCAACAATAGGTGTTGGCGAGGATGTGGGGAAAAAGGTACACTCATACATTGCTGGTGGGGCTGCAAATTAGTGCAACCACTCTGGAAAGCAGTATGGAGATTCCTCAGAAAGCTTGGAATGGAACCCCCATTTGACCCAGCTATCCCACTCCTTGGCCTATACCCAAAGGACTTAAAATCAGAGATACAGCCACATCAATGTTCATAGCTGGTCAATTCACAATAGCCAGATTGTGGAACCAACCTAGATGCCCCTCAATTGATTAATGGATAAAGAAACTGTGGTATAAATTTACCATGGAATATTATTCAGCCATAAAGAAAAATAAAGTTATGGAATTTGCAGGCAAATGGATGAAATTGGAGAATATCATGCTAAGTGAGATAAGCCAATCTCAAAAATCCAAAGGACGAATGATCTCGCTGATAAGCGGATGATGACACATATATGGGGTCAGAAGGGGGCAAGAATGGAGGAAGGAGGGACTGTATAGAGGGATAAGAGGGGTGGGAGGGGTGGGGGGGAAGGGGAAAAAAATAACAGAATGAATCAAACAACATTACCCTATGTAAATGTATGATTACACAAATGGTATGCCTCTACTTCATGTACAAACAGAGAAACAATATGTATCCCATTTGTTTACAATAAAAATGAATTAAAAAAATACCGCTGTCTGAATATCCTTTCAGAATATCCACTTGGCCCCTTTGTCCACATTCATGGACTCTCTGCTCAAACATCACTTTATCAACAAAGCCTTCCCAGATGATCTTCACCTTCTATGTTGATACCTCATCCTGTTTTCTTCCCTGCTTCATTATTCCCTGTAGCTCTTGTGACTATAATTCTTGTAATAAATTTGTTTGTGTCTTTCTGATTGACTCCCTTCACCTCAGTGTGAGTCCTATGAAGGCAGAATACTTTGTTAAGTTCACTACTTTAATGCCAAGACTCCAGAAGTGAGAGATGGTCCTAAGGGTCAGAGGAGAGGCTTCTTGCTATCTTGGGTAGGAATCTGACAAAGTGGATTTTTATTTGTGACTTTCTCTTTGGTGTGGCTTCCTTTTCTCTTCAATACACAAACTCCTTTCTGGGCCATGTGAGGATTTCAAATGTGTACATTCTCTTGTTCTGGTTTCACATTCCAAGGACAACTTCTTTCAGAGCTGTTTGATCAGAAAATAATGACAATATAATTAATGCTGGCTCTGATTAAAACCCATACTGTTATTTTTTTGCCCCATTTCAAACTGTAGTCTTTTGGTTGTCAAGAGTCCTGAAAATTTCATTGATCAGGTTTTGAAACTGGTTTGGAATTTCATTATGTTTCTAATTGCCTTTGGTAATTCAGTAGAAACTGTGGAGATCACGGCAGATGTTTCCAGTAACTACCATCAGGTTTTTGTGTCTCTCTACCAGAGATTCTCTCTGGCAGCAGGTGCTTGCTTAGCACCTGTGTATGGTGGGCTACAAATCCTTGGACGTTAATACATGTGAGTGACTCTCAATCTATAACAGTTGGTAATAGGTGGATAAATGCCCATCTTCCTTGCCATCAGTCAGGTAATTCTGAGGTATGTTCTACATTGTTATTATACAATCTCTAGTGGGATTGTGCCCCAGTTTTCCACAGCAGAAACCAGCTCATTAATGAATTGTTGTTTTTTTCCCCTTTTCTCTATCACTCCACACCACCTCCACCCCAACCCTACTCTTAGAATGTGGCCTGTAATCAGCTCCTGAATAAATCATTTGCACCCAAATCCTTTACTTAAAGTCTCTTTCTGGAGATCCCAAACTGACACAATATCTTACATTTTTCCTCTAAGGAAGAGAAAAAATTTCCCAAAATCACCACCAGCATCTTCTCAATTGCTACTTGAATTGGAGAGATCAAGCTGGCCCACAGAGACTGTCTCCTTATATTTTGACAACTAACCAAACACCTCCCTGCACACAACAACCTTCCTTTTGACCACAGAGGTTCTAGCTATTTTTACAAATTTCTTTTTATAACTGTTTTGAAAGTCAATTTTGGTACATTTGATTATATTAGCCATCCATTTGACTCACAAAGATGGATGAAGATTTTGGTTTGACCAATGTGAGATCTGGGGATGCTGTTTCCTAGGTAACAGCATGTGTGGGTGTAGAATTAAGGATAATAGACCTAATGCTACATATGAAAAGAGAGCAGATTGCCTGGTAGAAGGAGGTGCGTTAGATTTCTCAAGCAACTTGAGAAGCCATTTAGTTCACTGGAAGAGGCCATTTTCTAGGCAGTTAGAGGAGCAAATGACTCAGTAAGAGATGCTATTTGACAGTAGGGATTTCTGTAAGGGGATTTTCCATTGCCTTATTCCAACTTCTAGTTCAATATAGTGATGGGGAAACTATGGAGCATACACTTATATATGTAGGGAAAATACATACATCTGAGAAAGAAAGAGGAAATAAAGGAAGGAAGAAAGAAATGGAAGAAAGTGAAAGACATGCCTGTGCTTACTCATGTAGGTCATTCCTCCATGCCCTGTAAGATGGAAAGGATTTCTCTACAAAGGCAAATAGATGAAATCTTAATTCTGTCTCTGCCCAGTGATTGCAGTTGAATTGAATCAATATTCTGCACCTCTAGTAGGGAATAAAAAGCATTTTTGCTGTGGACTCAGTTAAATGTGTATATATATTAGGATTTGTTGAGCTTCCTGGCCCTGGTTGCACAAAACAAGCACCACATTCCTTAGTGCTTCACAGCCAGCTTGAAATGTGAAGTAAGATTTATTCAGTCAGATTGCATACCCACAAAATCTCCTGGCCGTGTCACATTTGCTCACTTACCTTTCAAGGTGCTTGCATAATAACAGCAGGTGACCTACATGGGATTCCATTGCACTGAAATTCAGCAGAACTGGATTTTGTGGAAGATAACTATCTTCTGCAGACTTTTAAGCATCCATTGAAAACATAGATGTTGATGCTGCAATCTCAAGAAATCATAAGCAAACAGATCCAAGCCCAGGGATTTAAATTTCAGAGATAGCATCACTTCACATATGATAAGGATTTTGATTAGGATTTCAGAGTGTAGATAATGTTATCTTCACCTCAGGGATTTTGTAACTAAAGTGATAGTGTTATTCCACTATAAGTACCTTTCCCTCTCCTGTCTCATCTTTTGTGACCTGGAGAGCAAACCCTAAATCCTGTCAGTATTTTCTTCAAATATCTTAATTTGTACACCATTAATTCAAGTTTTTAGTATGTTGCTTTGCAAGAATTCTTCAGAATAATCACTAGTGAACATGCTAGGGTATATTATGAGGAAATGATTTGGTCTGGTAAAGAAATTTTCCATTTAAGGAAAAATTGTATGCATGTCAACTTTTAATTTATTTTAATAATTTGATGAGAATCTTTAATAATGTATTTTCTTTCTCTTTAATTCCTTCACTTCTAATCCTGAATGTGGTCTAAATGTTGGATGATATAGGATCACCTTGAATAACAATGGTTGTACTGAGTTTTCAGGTTCTACTGATGTAATCAAGGGGCTTCAATTCCCTGAATGGTCTGACATTGCTGTATCTTTTGAATACTACTTGATTCTCCCTTTTTAAGTTTCTGTGTCATTTTTTCTCCCTTCCTCTTACTCTAGTGTGCCTGTTTCTCTTTTTCTTTTTATATACTGGTGATTGAACCCAGAGGTGCTTTTACCACTGAGCCATATCACCAGCTTTTTAATTTTTATTCATTTATTTATTTTTTAAAAATATTTTTAAAATTGTTGATGGACCTTTATTTTTATTTATTTACATATGCTGCTGAGAATTAAACCCAATACCTCACAAATGCTAGGCAAGTGCTCTACCACTGAGCCATAACCCCAGCCCAGATTTTTTATTTTAAATTTTATTTTGAAACAGGATCTCACTAAGTTGCTTAGGGCCTCACTAAGTAGCTGAGGCTGGACACAAACTTGTGATCCTCCTGCCTCTGCCTCCCAAGTTGCTGGAATAATAGGCATGCACCACTGCACCTGGCCAGTGTGCCTGTTTCTGCTAATCACCTCTATTCCCTACTCCACTTCAAATTTACAGTCCTGAGTCTTTGTTTTTTATTTCAATATGGCAACCAAATAAATAAGCTTGTTGAACTAGCAGGTAAAATTAGAACATACATATTCCAGCTGAGGACCTGAACCTCCTTTCCATGAGTAAAACGTACACATTTTGTGCATAAATTTGGCACCATCTATTTTGGTTTCCCAGAGTGTTTTCCCTTTTTTCATAAACTGTTTTCTATGTAGTTGAATTAGCTAGATAGGTCATTACACATCAGAGGATTATGACTATATTCTTTGTGTATGTGTTTTTCCCTATATTTTTCTCATTATTTTCTTTGAATTTAGAAAGCATGATGCCATTTCTTTCTATTGCTTCAGTAGTTGGCTTTCCATTGCACTTCTTTCTCTCTCAAGCATTAATGCTTAGCAAGCTCCTTTGAATTGTGGTTCACCATATGGGTGGCTTTTATGGTTCTTATTAGGTTTGGCTGACAGAGTATTGTATACCAGGACATGCTAATTTTTTTAACCTTTATTTATTTATTTATTTATTTATTTAATGTGGTGTGGGGGATCAAACTCAGTGCCTCACCTGTGCTAGGCAAGCACTCTACCACTGAGCTATAAACCCAGCCCTGACAGGTTAACATTTATAAAGGTTCTTTGTTGCATTGGAAGATCCACCTGGAAGTAGGGGATGATTGTGATGAACCTTCTGGTTGGGGATTAGGGTCTCACTTCCCTCCAGAGCACATGATTTTGGGGGAATTTCCTAGGAAATGATAAGGTCTATGACTGTTGAATAATGCAAAAGAAAACTTTCATACTTGTTCTTATGTGTATATTTCTACTCAAGTTTCTTTCAGTCAAGTCTGTGTCTTTAGAGTCATGGAATTTTATATAAAAGTCTTTGGAATTCTTCCCCAATATACATGGTTTATTTATTTATCTGGTACCAGGTGTTGAACCCAGGGTGCTTAATCAGTGATCCACAGCCCTGGCCTTTTAAAATTTTTTATTTAGACACAGAGTCTCGCTGAGTTTCTTAGGTTCTCACCAAGTTGCTGAGGCTAGCTTTGAACTTGTGATCCTCCTGCCTCAGACTCCTGAGGTGCTTGAATTACAGGTATGCACCACTGTGCCTGACATTTTGCATGGTTTATAGATGGTGATGCAGGACTTCTGGGGTTAAATGATCCAATTGAGTTCCAAACCCTAGTTAGTAACAGAGATGAAACAAAAGTGGGCCCCAGATTAGTTTTGTTATCTAGTGTTTTTAACACTTTAGTCACACTGGTTCTTGTGAATTTTAGATGTTGTGAAGGTAGAAACACTCTTGCAAAGTGCAAGAGAGCTTAATTGTGATGAGTTCCTCATCAGCTATTACCATGCTCACCATACTGCAAATTTCTGATTTATTTCATTAAGGATCCCTAAAGAGAGGGGATTGCAGGTATAGGAATAAGTGCAAATGCAGGGAATCCCAGCAGAGCATACTTTGATACTTTTGATCATGAGAAAAAGTTTGGTTTTTCCATTTGGGAGAGTTTCATTTTGTACTGTAACTGATTAATGTCACCATCCAGGAAGAACTTCAATTAGCCATATATACACTTAACAGAAAACACTGACAAGTATCTGGGATCATTCTGGATCTGGAATCAAAGCCAGGGTTAGCAGGCTACATCCTCACTGTGGGAAAAAAGAAGATTCAATGTCCAGGCTATATAGCATAGTGGTTAAGTACATAGATTCAGGGGCTGGACTATCTAGGTCTGAGTCTTTCATCTCCCACTCAGATGTTGAAAGACCTTGGGAAAATTAGTTTTAACCTTTCAGCATGTCAGTTTCCCCATCTATAAAATGGATATAGTAATAATATTTACTCATAGAGTTGTTAGGAGGATTAAATGCATCAATATTTGTTATGTACTTAGAACAGTGCAGAATGATGCTTGGCATAACATAAGGGCAGTATCAGTGTTAGCTATTACTATCATATTTTCTTCTTTTCCAGCATCTTATTTCCCTGTAGGCCCTACTAATAGAAGATGCTCATATTTGAATAAATAATTAGCTGTGGGAATGGATATGTAAATAAAAATTCAAGTTATGAATTTGATTAATGTTTTCTTCCATTGTGGATATAGCCCCAATTTTCTTTCTGTACAAATAAGTACAATAAACTTACATTTCTTGATTTTACTTATCTACAATAATACAACTCATAGAAGCAGAGTAGAAAGGTGGTTTCTAGGGTTCTGGGAAGAGGGAAATGGGAATTGCTGTTTAATGTGCATAAAGTTTCAGTTATACTATATTAATAAGTTTTACAGATCTGTACAACAAAGTGGGTATAGTTTACAAGGTTGTATTGTGCATTTAAAACTATTTAACAGGGTGGTCTTATTTTAAGTGTTCTTTCCAGAAAAAGAGAGAAGTAGCAAAGTTGGAGAAGATGTTATTAGAAAACCTATCTCTTTGATGGGTTTCTGATATGAAAAATACCTATAAGCTGTTTGCAATGTGATTGCAAACATGTTTTAATACACATCATCTAAGAATATGCTATTTCTTTTATCAGATTATATGATTGTTAACCATATCTCTATGTGGTGGAAGCCTATTTGATTAATGAACTAAGAGAAAATGCAGTTTTCTAACCTAGAATTTATCAATAAGAATTCATATTGATTTAAGTGTGTGCTAAAGATATTGGAACACTCTTATTTAAAAATAAACAGGGTCCATTATTTTAAATGCAGGACTACTTTCTATCTTCATTATGATAAATTTTGCTAAATATATTCAATCACTTGAGAAGGAAAGAAAGGGTTAAGCTGATAAACTTTATATTCTACCTAGTTTTTTTTTTTTTTAATACCAGGGATTGAAGCCAGGGGCACTTAACCACTGACAACTGAGCCACATCCCCAGCCCCTTTTTAAAAGTTTTATTTAGAGACAGGACCTTTCTAAGTTGCTAAGTTGCTGAGGTTGGCTTTGAACTCACAATCCTCCTGCCTCAGCCTCCCAAGCTGCTGAGATTACAGGCATGAGCCAATATACCTGGCACTCTACCTAGTTTTTAGAAAGTAAAAAACAAACTGAATAATCTTATAGTTCATAATTTCCAAAGTACTATTATATATACTATTTCATTTGAAATTTGTAGTACTTTACTAAGATATTATTAACCCATTTTACAGGTGAGGATTTTGAGCTCAGCATATTTAAGTAAATTTTCCTGAAATAAATTGCCAGAAAATTTGGACTTGAAGCTAGGTTTTCAGTCCCCATGGCCATGGAAAATTCCACTCATCTATTCACAATAAACAACAAACAATTTGGAAAGAATCATAATATATTTCATTGAAACTAGGAAACTGTCTTTCTATCATAATTCAAAAGATACTTCAGGATATTGTAAGACTTCAAACACCATCCTGAGGTATTTATTTTTATAAAAGATTACTGCAAAACAATTCTGGTCATTAGAATTTTCTTGTAGTATTCATATTGGATAAATGAAAATGTTACCAGGGTAAATAATAATTTGCAATTAGAGACAAGAAATGAAGCTGATTTTATTGTTTAACTATCCTAGTAAATTATGAGAAAGGAATAATTGTGTAGGGTGTTTCTGTGTGTTTGTGTAGTTCTGTTCATAAATTTGCTATTAGAACTGATGCAGGAGATGAACAGTGGAATGGGTCAGAGAAGGGAAAGCATGTGTCTCTTTAATGGAAAACGTCAAAGCCAGTAAATCTTGGTTTTGCTTCAGAAATTATCACCTTAATTTCAGTTGCTGACCTCCACATATGAACAGTTTGCAAGCTATGGCTTTGTTGGTACTATCAGAATTCCTCCTCATAAGATTACTGATAAACATAATATGATTTTTTTCTATTACAAGATAATTTGAGTCTAATGGCCCTCTTTCATTCTTTCCTGCTCTGATTGCAGTAACAAAGCTTGCTTTATCTTATTTGTGGCTCTTAAAAATGCTTCCTATACCTGAATCCCCTCACATATCATTGCAGGGAGAGATAAATTTAATTTTTATTAGCTGAGCCCTATGAGTCATTCTGCTAACTGGCACCACGAACCACCTCCCCACCAGACTGGCCTTTGCTGAGGACTCTAAATTTAGAAACTGAATGAGATTGCCTCTGGGTTACATAAGGAGGTGAGGGGGTTATTTTTAGCACACCATTATACCTAGAGAGCCTGGTGTGTCTATCTGATTTGTTAACCACAGGTTGAAAGAAAACGTGATTACTGATTTCTTTCCATGTGTTGTTCTGGTGCAGCATCCTTCTGGACTAAATGACATTGGCAGTCTTGTTTACCTGCAGTTCTTTATGTTTACTTCATCTGTGCTATAAACACACTGGAAATCAATTGTATTCAAACACAGTGGTAATATATTTTTTTTCAATGCTGCCTTCATTTGTGTGAACCTCCCCAATATGCATTATAATTTTATGTTCTTTGTCTTTCTCTGTCTCTCTCTCTCTCTCTCCCTCCCTCCCTCCTTCCCTCTCTCTCTCTCTGTTTTAAGAATGGAAGAGAGAGCATTTTGCCTGCTCCTTGTCTAAGGCTGCTGTCAGAACTGATGATGGCACATGTCTATCTAGACCAATGAGGCTTTGTGTTTTCCTTGCCAGGCACTCATTTTTACTTTTTTTCAAGGGGATTGCTGCAACTGATTGGGAAAAATAAAAGTGGCAAGGCAAACATTAGGAGGCATGCTGTTATCTGGACAGAAAATTAATGGATGCAGTAGTGGCCAGAGAGAGAACCTGGACAGAAGCAATGTTTTCCTTGTCAGTGTATCCTCATTGTTTCCCAGCACAGTATGGAAAGTCAACATTAGCCCCTTCAGATTCTTCTAGGTGGTATTTTAGCAACTATGGGCATCTGACTCATTAGAATTTTAATGCAATGATGGTGAATCATTCTTATTTATTTATTTTGTTTTAATTAGTTTTTAAGGAATTGGATGGTTATATGTCTAGTTGTCTAGGAAATCTGTCCACTTCAGAGTTACATTTCTTTTGGTAGCTGAGCGTTTTAGCTACAGTATGTTTGCAGCAAGGAAAATGTGAGGATAAGTGAAGGTATATATTGGTAGGAAGTATATTGGTAGGTATATATTGGTAGGAAATATCGGTAGTGAAGGTATATATTGGTAGGTAGGTATATATTGGCATTCTTAGCAATGAAATTAGAACTGCTTGCTGAAGTTTTCCACCAAGACATTACTAAAACATTAACATTTTGCATTGGTTCTGGAATGCAAGGAGCTAGATTGTACAACAGTGACCCAGGAAGCTCATCCTGTGTGGTCTAGTCAATGAGATGACTGGACTAGGCCACCCTCTTTCTCCCAGTAGGAGGATCTGGGTACCTAACCTTTACTTGCTAATTCATTCTTTATCCTTGCTAGAATAGTCTGCTTATTCCATTTATTCAAAAGAGTATATATCTATATATCTATCTATCATTTATCTATCTATCTATCTATCTATCTATCTATCTATCTATCATCTATCTATCTATATCTGGTTTTGAATTTCTAGTGTTCCACTCAACCAGGAACTGCTAGTGTCCTCCAACAACTTTAATTTTCAATGTCAGTTGGGAAAATATTTCTTCCCAAAGAAAACTCTTGTCCTGCCCTAAATCACCTGTCATCAAAGGTCTATTGCAGCCTCAAATCATTCTCCTTCACTTTCTGTCCAATATCACTGTAGATTTGTGTCTTTGGCCTTGTTAGGGAAAATAACTGATTTATTCTAAAGTGACCTGGAAGAACTTACTTTAATTATTAAACACCAAACTATTGAGAATTAAGTTCAATATTTGAAATTTGGAATTCAAAGTTTATGATGTGGGGATATGAGAGGAGAGACACATGGCAATAGTCTGACATAGTGGTAGGTCTCTTCATGAGGTGGAAATTTTAACTTATTATTTTAGTTTCTGGACCAATGAAAAAATCATAACCCTTGCCATTGTGAGAATAAGTTGTAAAAACTAATAGTTATTGAGCACCATGGTATTACCAACTTTTTGTTTTCCATTCCTTTGTGTAGTAGTGTTCCTGAATAGCAGGTGCCCAGCCAGGCAATTCTCAGACACATTTGCATCTAGAAGGGGTCATTAGCCAGTGGAATATAAATGGAACTGATTTATATCCTATCAGGGCCTAATTCTCAGAAACTCTGGCAGGATTCCCTGAAGAAGGCAAAAGAATCCCCTTTAGCTTTGAAACTTGAATGGCTAGGTGAAGCTCAGTGTTATCCTTTCCCACCTTAAACCTCTGGTTGGACATTGCATGAATGAGAAATAAGTTTATTTTGTGTCAAGCCATTGACATTTGAGGACTTAAGAGTGACTATTGGGACTTTTTTCTTTGGTACTGGGGATTGAATTCAGGGATGCTTTACTGCTGAGTTACATTCCCTGTTCCTTTTTTTTTTTTTTTTTTTTTTGGAGACAGGGTCTCGTTAAGTTACTCAGACTGGCTCTCAACTTGTAATACTTCTGCCTCAGCTTCTGCAGTTGCTCTGCCCAGCTCAACTAGTGTTATTTCAACTAAGAGAAACAATTAAATATGAATCCCACAGGTATGTGTGTATATATACATATATATATTACACACACATATATATTATACTATTTAAAATACTACTAATAATGATAGCAATAATAATAATAGGAGGAGGTCAGTAGAGTAGAGCTATGATCAGGGAGATGGAGGAGGAGAAGGAAAAGGAAGGTACTGGGGAATAAGATTGATCAAATTATTTTATGTGCATTTAAAAATATGACAATGAATTCCACTATTATACATAATTATCATGTACCAATAAAAATAAACTTAAAATAAAGGCCACACACTAAGTTTTCTGCATTCACAATTTTAATATCTATTACATTTTAAAGATATAATACATAGATTGTCCATATATTGTGGTAAAATGTTGGTAGACAGATTATATCCCCTTTGTGACAAATTAAATGATTACAAATTATTTGATATTCTTCCTATCAATAGATGAGCTCTATGTCCCCTTTGACCAAAAGAATACTGTGGAAGTGACACTGCAACATTTTCTGAGTTTGGATCAGAAGAGACTGGTAAGGTCCATATCCTGTCATTTGGAACACTCACTCTTAGAGCCCTGTGCTGCCAGATAAGAAGTCTGGTCACACTTACACTGCCATGCTCTGAGTGACATAAGCTATATGGGAAAACCTGGAGAATGATTTGATATGTGGAAAGAAAGCTAGACTGACAGAATTACAGAGAGACAGAGACCATGAAGCATCAGGTGTGTGAGTAAAGAAGTTAGCTTAAAAACCCATCCTTTGATCCTACTCCCTTCTCGTTTTTGTATTTTCATGGTCCTGGTGTTTGAACACAGGGCCATGCACATGGCTAAACCCACATTCTATCTCTGAGCTACACTCCTTTACACCCCTGCTCCCTTGTTGATGCCACATGGATCTGAGATGAGCCCACCTGCTGAGTCTTTCCTGAATTCTTGACCCACAAAACTAAAGAAAATAAAATCTTTGTTCTGAGCTGCTACGTTTTGGTTAAGTTTTTTGTGCAGCAATTGACAACTAAAACTTTCGTAATAGTGGCTATAATTTATTATTAAGCTTAGTAATTAACCAGCAAAAGGCAGAATAGTTTTATCTGTACAAATTTTTTTAAAACCCCAAAAATTTGAAAAGTAAGGATTTTGATGTTATAAAGTAAACATTTGAACAATCATAAATCCAATCCCAAATGGTACCCTGGGAAAGAATAGAAACAAAAGAAAACATGAGTCCAAAGAGACTCATGTTTAAACATGACTCATGTTTAGAATCAGAAGCTATAGCCTCAGAATTCTAACAGAAAACAAAAGGCAGGACTGTGTTTTTCCCAATTTAATTTGCTCTTCAGGAAAATATTTAAAGCATGGACACAAAAGGATGAGTTGTAGTTGTTCATGTCTTGGGTCTTACATGAATCTGTATCTTTTCTTCTTATGTGTTATAGTGATGGTTCCCCCTAGGGGAGTTTCTTACTTTTGAATTCACATTTTCTACCAAGAAGACTTCAGGATTCTTGAATTTTTTTGTATTAATATTCCTCACATCTCAGAAATTGTTTTTAGATACCATAAAACTCACCCTGTAATTACCACATTTTCAATTTGAATCATTATTATCACATTTATAATAAATGTGATAAAACATTTATATGTCAGAAATATAAAACTTGAAATCATTCAAGCAATAATACAGTTTTATTGGATGTTTAGAAGGCCACAATAACAGGCATAGAATGGAATATTATGCTGCAATCTTAAAAAATTGAGGGCATTCTCCATGTCCTAAAATGGAAAGCAGGATATATTATGAAGTTTAAAAAACTATAGAACAACAGGTATGATATTCTCTCCTTTGCGTTAAAAATGAGAAGATTATAATGCATTTTTCCATCTGCATAAAGAAATTCTGGAATTATATTTTAAAAATTTAAAAATAATTGTGTTTTAAGGGATGGAGAACTAGGTTGATGTGGGACAGGGTAGGAGAGAGACATTCCACTTTTTTTGGGGGAGGGGGGTACCAGAGATTTAACTCAGTGGCACTTGACCACTGAGCCACATCCCCAGCCCTTTTTATATTTTATTTAGAGACAGGGTCTCACTGAATTGCTTAGCACCTCGCTTTTGCTGAGGCTGGCTTTGAACTCAAGATCCTCCTGCCTCAGCATCCTGAGCTGCTAGGATTACAGGCATGCACCACTGCACTGGGCGAGACATTCCACTTTTATTCATATATATGTATATAGAAAATGTATATATATAAAACTTCAATTATGTGATTTTCTTTCTAAATCACTCCAAATCCAGAGTTTACAATATGAGTAGTAATCACTCCTCCAACTTTGTTTTTTCCCTTCAGTATTGTGTTGGTTATTCTGGATCTTTTGCCCATTCACATAAACTTTAGAATCAGTTTGTCGGTGTCCACAGAACAATTTGCTAGGATTTTCTTGGGATTACATTGACTCTACAGATCAAGTTGAGAACTGACATCTTACAATATTGGATCTTCCAACCCATAAACACAGACTGCCTCTCTGCTTACTTAGTTCTTTGTTTTTGGTTTTTATCGGAGTTTTGTAATTTTCCTCATATAGATCTGTATATGTTTTGTTAGAGTTATACCTAAATATTTCACTTCTGGGGGATGCTTATATAAATGGTCTTGTGTTTTTAATTTCAAACTCCACTTGTTCTTTGTTGGTGTATAATTAAGTGATTGATGTATTATCACTGTGTCCTGCAATCTTGCCATAATTGCCTCTTAGTTTTAGGAATTTTTTTTGTGAATTCTTTTGCATTTTCTATACAGATAGTCATGTCATCTGTAAACAAAGTCCATTTTATTTTACCCATTCCTGTCTGTATACATTTTCTTCTCTTTTTTTCCTTTTAGATTATAGTATTAGCTAAGACTTCTAGTATGATGTTGTAAAGGAGTATGAGAGGTGGCATTCTGCCTTGTTTCTGATCTTAGTAAGAAAACTTTTAGTTTCTCACCATTAAGTATGATGCTAGCTATAGAATTGTTGTATACTTTATCAAACTTAGGAAATTCCCCTCTATTCCTAGTTTACTGAGATTTTATCATGAAAGGGTATTTGATTTGTCAAATAATTTTTCTGCAAGTATTGGTATAATCATTTTGTAGCCTTTTGATGTGATGTTTACATTTATTTTCAAATGTTGAAACAGTTTTGCATTCTTGGGTCTCATCACCCTTGATCATGTCATTACCTTTTAAAAATGAAATACATACACACATACATGTGTATGCGTGTCTACATACATAAATTAAAGACATAGTAGTATAGGGCAGGGATGTAAAGGTCCTGAATCCAGCAGCTTTTTAACTTTACCTTTTCTTTTTTCTTTGACTCCTGTTGATGTCCCTATGAGTTTTAGCTAATTTTAAGCAATGAAATGGAATATTATTACTTTTTATTTATTACCTTATTCTGGCATTGGGTTAGTCATTTAAACCTGTGGATTTTTACCTCCCCCCCTCTGTGAGTCCATATGGATGAAAAAATGCATGATATCAATGGTAATATAAGGGTTTTATAGATTTCCTTCCAAATATTCTTTGCCCATATGCCATTTTTGACATGGAAAAGAGTTGCTATTTCTCAGTTGTTATACAAATAGAGATTCATGCTCTCTGCCACTCATTCCCACCCCAGTTTATTACTTCCTCAAAGCTTTTATGTAGAAGCTCTGGGGTCTGGAGCTACTACTGATGAACATGCTTGCATGGGCAGGGGGATATTTTCTTCCTCATAGACCTTTTGTTTCTAGTTGGCTCTCATCAGGATGGCCATGAGTAAGCCAAAAGACCAGGTGTGTAAGATTCAGATAATGAATTTATCTGGGTGGTTACTTTTCAACCTATTGAACCCAATGTTGTCTTTTAGATTATGTAAGGCATACTAATCAGCTGTTGCCACAATACTACTGCATAATACCCTCTAAATGCAATGTTATAACAATAAGCATCTATTCCATGCACAGATCTCTAAGTTGATTGTGGTTAAGGTTGGGTGATAATTCAAGGTACAGGTTTGCTGGATTTGGCTCCAGGTCATGAGTTGGGTTCAGGTATGTGCCACGTATCTCATTATGGGGCCCCGTTGAAGAAGCAGTAGCTGTAGGATATGGTCTTGTCATAGTTCAAGTTTGGAATGAAAGAGCTAAGTCTGGTCATGCAAGCACACTTAGGACTTTGTTTGTATCACATCTTCTAACATGCCATTGTCCAAAGCAAGTCACATGGTGAAGTCCAAAATTTGGGGGCAAGGCAGTATAGTGGGAGGAGAAAATGTTTGCTGAACAATAATCCAAGCTTTCACAAAAGGTACATCAACTTTTCCTCAGTATTTCAAAGGGAGGAAATCACATTCCCTAACTTCCTTGTGAATTTTCTATATGGATTGAGAATTAGGTATTTTAAGGAATCATCTTCCATGCCATGTTTATCTCTAGCAGGCCCACTTTTACTCTCCAGGGTAGGGGATTTGCTTCTTTATACACTTATTTCCTCTTTAGATCAGTTCCTCCTGAACCTAATAAATATTTATCTGCTCATTAATTCTTTTTATTCCTAGTTTATCCATAATATTTTTTCACTATCACACTCATTACCTCTCCTTTAGCAAGAGATCAAAAATAAACTAACAAGAATTATCAAGAATCTGATATATGCTCAGCCAGTCTTGAGTTATGTTAGATACAGAAAAATGTTTCTTCAAGTTCCTACCCTTAGGAGCTTATAATTGAATTTCTAAATTGGATTACATATTGAACTCTGTGATATTGACTCAGTGTGAGAGTTCACCAGCAAGAGAAATTTTTCAAGGTAGGGATAGTTGAGGCAAAGGTGTACCTTGATGAATGGGTAGGATTTTACACAGATGGAAAAGAAGAGGAGGGAAGGCATTACTGAAGGTGGAACAACATAATCAAAGCCCCAGAGGTGGAAATGGGCCTGGAATGGAGTAAGGCTGCTGTATAATAACATATCTATGTTGTTGAAATTTTAGATTTCATACCTACAAATCCAAAATCTAGAAGGAAGAAAAATAGATGCAGGCAAAGACATGGCCTAGATATTGAACAGGCTGTAGTAAATATGACTTTATTGTTTACTTCTTAACTGCCAGTGTGCTGACCACCAGGCAGAGAAGCCTGCACCTTGTCAGCTCTCTCTCAGTCTCACATGCCTCTGGTGACAACATTGAAACTACTTGGTGATAATAATAGCACTCATTCCTGTAGGGACAGTGCTTCACTGTCCTAAAATTCTTTCACTGTCCAGTACCTAGAAATCATTTTTGAGTCCCAATTCCCTGATCTTTTAGATTCCCCAGACTGAAGATTGTACTGCCCACTAGGGGTTACCTGCCACTCAAGAACTTGACATCTTCTTTTCCAAATTCCCCATATAGATGAAAAATACATATTTTAGAAGAGAAGAAATGTCAGGTAGAACTTTACAGAGAAGACACTTTAGGGTTATGAGCAAAGGACGGGAATACTCTACAGGGTTTGGAGTTAAGTCTTAAGACATATCAAATATTGATATTGAGTTTGAGTCTTACACCTACCAAGTGGCCATATGGCCTCAAGGAGGTCAATTCAGATTTTTGGGACTCATTTTTCTAACCTATAACATGAGGGGTGGTGATTTTCAACACTGGATGCTCATTAGGATCACTAGGGAAGTTTAAAAACCTTTGAATCCCCAGACTCCACCTAGACAAATTCCATCACAATCTCTGGGGGTGGGACTTACAGAATGTGTGCTAAAACTAAAACAAAATACTAGCAGGGCATTTTAATGGGGGACCTTATTTAAATGTCTTTTAAAGCTTTACTACCTTTAAGATTTGATTATTCCAAAGGATAGCTATAGTTATAATAATAGCTGTTATTACTGGTGAGTGTTCTGTAGTGTGTATTATGCCAATCTGCTAAACATTTTACATGAATTATCCCATTTCTCACAATGACCTCGTGATAGTTACTAGCCTTTTTCCATTTTTTCTGGTGAAGAAACTGAGTCCTAGAGAGGTTAGTTATTTCTCCTAAGATTACATTGCCAGAAAATACAGGTGTTTGGGTTCAAATCTGAAAGTTAGCCATCTGATTCAAGATCCTTGACTATTTAACAAAATCTGTGTGAAAATTACAAAAACAACCCCTAGTAGGCAAAGATGAGACTGGACATTTCATAGTAGGTGGAAGTACCAAATCCCACTGGAAAGGAATGGGAAAACCAGCTTTAATTATTCCCCAGATTTGTATCTAATATTTTCAGTGCTGCTACATGGAGCTATTAATTTAGGATTGAGGACATGTCCTCTAGGTGGTATGTTCCTGCTGTGCTGTATTTTGTAACTTAAAAGAACAGGTAAAAGACTCAACATGGAATGTGAGATAGTCTGCTTCTGCTAAGGGCATTTCTACCTAAGAAGTTGGCTTGCCAGTTAAGTTTCCAAGTTTCTGGTGTGCTGATAATTCACTTACTCTTCTTGGCTTCACTCCCTAGCCCATCTCCCAGTGCCTGAATATTTAAAGCAGTCCCTGTCAGGAGGGAAATTTAAGGTAAAAGAACTCCACTGCCTGGTGATCTGATGGTCATTAAAACATGGTCATTGACCAAATCCCTTAATGCACGGAGTTTTTCGGTTGGCTTACCAATGCACTATTGAGAGGATTAACTGCAAAGCATGTTTAAGGGAGGGCTAATCACTCTCTCAAGCCACACAAATGGGAAGCAAGTTTTACATCCTGGAAAGCTTTCTTGGGAGGAAATGCTTGTCATACTATGTCAGTGAGGTTGTTCATTGCCATTCAACATCCGAAATGCCACATTGCATACATTTGGGCATTTAGTTCTTGTTTAGCAGAAACAAAGTGGTAAGGAGGAAACACTGTAAATTAAGCTGTCAAATCCATGTGCTTATTTTAATGTAAATATGTATATACTCTGTCATTAAAAGCTGAGTGATGCTCTTGACTGCTGGAGGAGGAGGCATTTTCTATTAGTTTATAACTTGGATTTTTTTCTTTCCAGGGTTGGCTTCTTCAATCCTAACACACCTTTTCTGCAATTTTAAGGATTCTCTGATCAGCTTGCTTGCATTCATTCATCTATGCACACATTCATCCATTCATTTGTCTATTGATTCTTTCAACCAATATTTATTGAGTGTCAAGGTAGCGCCAATGCCTTGTTCACGTTTCATTGTGACTGGACCAAGAGTTTTCCTGAGGCTCAGATAGCATTTTTTGTCTAAATTCCCACCCAAAATGAGTAACGATACATTTTCTGTACCATAATTATCAAATGTGCATATCTTTATTAAACTCATATTATAAAACAGACATTTTAAAGAGCACCTTAATTATAACTTGCAAAGTAAACCAGCTGAAGTTAAAATGCTTCCTTTGTTCACCATTTGACAGCTATGGTAATACCTGGTCCTTCTCTTTCAACTCTTACAACTTTGGAGAGGGAAACCTCTTTCTCATCTGCTTGCTCTGGTGTTGAACTCCCTGAGTTCAGCCTGGCTTCTCTGCTCTGTGACTCTGATTTGATTTAAAGTCCTCAGAGCTTCTTCATTCACAACAGGACAGCAGCTTCTCTCTTGGCCTTGGTCTCCACCAGCTGCCAGAGGAGGAGTTCTGTGGGGGCGGAAGGGTAAGGAATGACACAGCATTTCCTGTCCATATTTTCTTCTCCCACTCTCCCTCTCCCACCTTCCCTCCTTTTCCTTCTTCCTCCCCATCTTTCTTGTCTCTTTCTTTCTTCTTGTTACACAAATGGTATGCCTTGACTCCATGTACAAATAGAGAAACAACATGTATCCCACTTGTATACAATAATAATAAAAATAAATAAAAATAAATGAAAAAAAAAGAAAAATAAAGAGGGGGAAAAATCTCATTTAGCTAGATAGAGTATTTTCTCATTCCTCTTCAAAACCTTCTCTTTTTCCTTCTCTAAAGAAATAAATGACTATTCCTTTTAATTCACACACCTCAAGCTTTCTTTATATCGATTTACTTGTTGGGGTGGAGTAGTGGAGTTGGATACAACTTCACTAATAGGCAATACTTTTCTTGGGAGTCCCAGCAAATGGTTACCCACACAAAAATTTACAACTTTAACAATAGAGTTTTTCAGATAGGTTTTCATAGATTCATTATTATTCACACAAAGCAAAATAACTTGCTGATATTTAAATAATATTTAGAAGCAATATTTTAACTATGTTTTTTACACTTATTATTAGTGTTAGGATATTTTCCAGGTGGTAGTGTTGAATTTGTATTCATCATTCCACAAGGTACAATTCAGCTGCCCTTGAGACGAAGGAGACATTCTGACAAGGTAAAGAAGCTGAGTGTCACCAGGATGGGGAAAAAATCACTAGGGCAGAATTTTAACTGAGTCAAACAGTCATAGTCATATCAGCAGTCATTTGCTTATCATGAAAATGTTCCTGAACAATCTGGATTTATAATGCATGATTTAATATATTGGAAATAAAGTAATCCAGAGCTATAAACAATGTTTTGATTGTCAACTCAAATATATCTGGTATCAAAATCTTCCTCAATGGTTTAACTCCCAGATACATTTTAAAAGTAGCACATTTAAAAATATGAGATTTCCTTTATGGCCACATTTTTTGAATGCTTGTAATAACATAACATTACAACAAAATTTGAAGAATCATCTTAAACTTTTGTGTCTTTTTATGTGCCCTCAGAAAATTAAAGACATGTTTTAATGAAATAGCTAGAAATGCTATAATTAAAGTACTGCATTCCTGTGGGGTTCACAATTCTTGGCACAGAGTGATTATTCACTAACATAATTTTTAATTGAACTTTATTTTAGTTTATTTATATGTGGTGCTGAGAATTTAACTCAGTGTCTCACACATGCTAGGCAAGCATCCTACCACTGAGCTATGACCCCAGTCCCTCACTAACATAATTTTTACTTCATAAAACACAATGAAATTATTGATGTTTTGAGAAAAAAAATGTTTCTACGAAATTTGTAGCTTTTCTTTCAAATGGATGACTCTGTCCATGAAAATGAGGTGGGGGGAAGTCCTTCAACAACAAGAGTCACAAATTTCTCTGAATTTGTAGTGTTCTAGCACAAAGAAGAGAATCAAAAGGGAGCATTTGAGACTTTCAAGATGTAAATGACACATTTAAGGTACATTCATCTGGCACAGTAACACTTTACAATTTCTTTTAATCACACCACACATATTCAGATTCCATCATTTTAAAAATGTGACATTTTAATATAGGATTTTATGACTTTGAGTTTTTTGCCCATTTATAGACATCTATCATGATGCTGTGCAAAATTCTGTCTCTTTTTCATGGCCTGCCTTTGAAGCCTAGGTTGAGCTCACATAAAGACTGCCCTGTCTCTGGCTACCAGCAGGATAAAATAAAAGCTCTGGAATTCCCTTCTTGATGAGCACTCAGGTTTGTATTTGTGTGGTGATGGTGGTTGTAGTGGGAGTTTGTATGTGTAGTCCTCTCCATCTTTCATTCTGTCTTTCCACCTCTATAACTTACCAAAGAAACTAGTCCAAAGAAGAAAACTATAAATAAAATGACTTTTCCATCTCATTCTTAGAACTAAACCAGATATCATATATCTGACACCCATAGTCACCACCAAGTAGTCAATCTTCCCAGGTCCCTTTTACTTTCCAAGTTCTTTTCCCCATAAGGGTTTGTCTCCTACTTTGATCAACTTCCCACAAATTCTTTACTCCTCTGGCCCTTTCACTCTGTTCACTGAACAAACCCTCTTCTCCTGTGAACATTCCCTTAACCTTCATGATCTAAATCCAGGTTTTTCAACTTTGGCACTATTGGCATTTTTGGATGGATCACTCTTTGTTGTGAGGTATCCTGTGTAGCATGGGATGTTTAGCAACATCCCTGGCTTCTACCCACTAGAAGTCACTAGCATCCCCTTCCCATTTATAAAAATGTCTCTATACATTGCTAAAAGTCCCTCGGGGGCACAGTCACCTTAAGTTGAGAACAATGGTCTGCTTTTCCAGTTTTCCTCTCCCTCACTAACTGGACTTCTAGGCCTGCTGGCATTGTGCTCTTCCCTCCTCCTCAAAACCCAAAGCTCCTTTGAAGCATATGTCGCCATCCTACAGGGCTCACCCCCCCCACACACAGTATCGACCCTTTTCTGTATCTACTGACTGCTTGGCCACCTCCCTATTTTGATGGAGATTTTAGGTCATTGCTCCCTCCCTTTTTTCCTTCCCTTCTACTACTACTCCAGTGATTGCTGTCCTGCAAATTTCACATCCAAGAGGATCTTGTACTTAAACCCCTGGCCTCTAAATTACCTGATCCTCTTAACCCAAGATAACCTCAAACCTCTCTGTCCATTTTACATCTGAGGGCAAATGCAGCACCCTGCTAGTGGCCTCACTTCAAATTGATGGTCGTAAATTTCAATTTACTTAATATCCCTATTCAGTTTTCTCTTGCTTTCTTTGAAACTTTCATACCTCTTTTTCCCTCAAAAACTTAGTACTGCCTCTTCTTGATGGCTATGTTTCTTAATTCACTGAGAAAAATAGAAGTACTCAGAAAAAGACTACCTCCTCTTCCTGCTGTGACACTACTAACCTTATATTTTCTCTTCCCTTCCTGTCATAGATATTGTGTTACTGCTCCGCTGTAGGGTCAACCTGTACCCAGGTACATCACTTCCCTTTTCAACCAGAGGACTATGTTCCTTCACCTATTCTCCTTTCTTTTATATCATTTATTATTCCTTCTCTACCATCACCATATAAACAAGCCCTATAGGAATGAGCACAATTATCATTAAGTGGTTTACATGTCGAACCAGTCCTGTATCTTTAAATAACATCTGCATTGCTAACAATTCCAATTTATACCTCCACCATTCATTTGAAACCCAAATTCATATATCCAACTGCCATTTACATGCACGTTTCACTAGTACCTTCAATTTAACATGTCCTAATCTAAACATCCCCCTAAAGCCTTTACTTTTCTAGAGTTCACCCTTCCTGTAACTTTAAAAATGCACTTGGGCTGAAAAGCCAGTATTTGTCTTGATTTCCTTTGTTTCTTATTCTATATCACTCATCAAGTTTTGTTAGCCATGCCTTCAAAACAGATCGTGAATCTGACCTCTATCCATTATTACTCCCTAGTCTAAGCCACCATTATCCCTTGAACTGTTACTGAAAGCTCGGTTCTTCTCCCTGTTGCCAATCCAATAATGAGGATGCAGTTTTGAGAAAAAGGAAGAAAGTTTACTTACTGCTTTGCTAGCAAAAGAGGAGCACAGGGGACTCCTGTCCCAGAGGCTGTGATTCTGTCCATCAGGAGGAATAGGGGGCTTTAAAAGAGGTGATTCAAAGGCTACATTCCATGTGTTCTCTGTTGGAGTTGTAATTCACTTGTTAATTTGGGAGATAGTCATTTCTGAGATCTTCTAGTATCATCCTCAAAGTCTGGATTACTTCATTCCTGTGGTGGGTGTGTACTCAAGGACAGATAAATCTGCCTAGGATGGGGAAGAAAGATAAACCTGTTTCCCCTGAGATTAGGGAGGAGGAGAGATTAGGGAGGAGAAGGGAAAGAGAAAGAAACATGTCCATTTTAAAAATAAGTTGCAGTGACAGAGCAGCAAGAGCTATATTCAAAGCATAACGTGGACCACTATTACAGGACTATCATAATAAGCCACCTATTTTCTCTGCCTCTACTTATACTTCCCTAGAGAATGAATCTTCTTCACATATCAGACAGAAATCTTTTTAAAATTGTAAATTGGACTTTGCCACTTTCCTCCTCAATTCTGCAAAAAATTTCTATTTCGAGTAAAAGTATGGGTCTGACCATGTTCTGAGCAGATCTGTCAACTTGACTGAGATATCTTATCAACTGGGAGATCTATTTGTTCTATGTCTGTGGAGAACCCTGACTAGTACATCACCTAATCTCTTTATTTCTTCTCTTTCTCCTCCTCCTCATTTTGCTCTAGTTACACACAGCTCTTGCTTGTATCAAGCATACCAGGCTCATTTTAGTCTTTGTGCATACCAAGACCTCATTGCCTGAGATCTTCGTGTGTTTGGCTTCCTCACCAGGCAGTGCGGATATGTCAGAAATGGAAACAAGCATGGTATTAATTGCCTTGCTGGTCACAGAAATGTTTGTGTTCCTTGAACTTGCCTTACTGGTAGCCTGTGTTAGATCAACAGGGCATCTTGAAAAATACAATGTGGAAATTCCTATATATTACTAGGGATTTTATTATTCAAGTGACTGCTACATGACCCCGAACCTGGCAGAATCTCAATACAACACATCTTGGGCCACTTTGAAAATGTTGCCTGTGCTTTTGTGATGTAAATCAGGCAATGACCAATCCCAAATGAGACTTTATAATCTCCTCCCTAACCAATCAAAAAATGCTTCACAGAATCCTGCCTTATTTGACAGCAATTCCTTTTTTGACCCTATCCAGCCTTTCTGCCTGGGGAGACTCTCCAAGACTCAATGAACTCACTTTGGCATGACACAATTTTCCCTTGCCCAGTGAGCAATAAACTCAGGTTTGATTTTTCAGCTCTGCTGGTCTGGTTATTTCAATATGACAGTGCTTAATGATTTCATTCTCTTTCCCTTTATTGTTTTAAGCCAAAGAAAAACTTTTAAGGGAATTTTAGTTTTTAACTTTGTCTCTTTGTTTTCCAAAACCCTTATGAGAGACCATGGTGCATTCCCTTCTTGAAAAAGGAAAGCATTTACTGACCTGGATTAGGGACAACCACCTGATTATTTTAGGTAGTTTGTTCTTCTGAAAAATCATTATACAAAATTTCATTCCTGAAACCCCATCAAATCTGAATCCTTTTTAGCCATTCCTAAACTGTCCCCTCCCCAAACAAAACAAAACAAAACAAAAACCTCTAAACTTTAATTACTATAGCTATTTATTTTGGTTCCTCTCTGTGGGTGAGATTTACATTAATTAGAGTATAATGAAGCCTGCCCTTTCAAACAAATTTATTCCTTTGTTTGCGCTCATTTGAGCAAACCCACTGCACTGTGTGTGAGCTTGCAAAAGGGAGGCATTGAAAGCTGCTTACACAAACCAGACCCCCAGACCTAACCTTCCCAGTCCTTTCCTAGATATTTTCAGCTTTACCCCCTTGAGATTTGTGAAGGGAGACCTGTGGGGTTTTTTTTTTTTTTTTTTTTTTTTTTGTCTTCTTTTTTTCTACCTGCAGAAGAGACACATTTTCTCAGAAAACATTTCCTTCTCTGCGGCTTTCTGGTTAGTATTCAGGCCACCACCTCTGTTATCAGACGGTGGCAACAAAGCTTTTCTGCCTGAATCTTCTGCGAGGTGGCGGGGGAATGGATTGCACAGTAATGAGCTGTTTTTGCAGGCTTCCTTCGGGAGCCTTTTCTTATATCCCTTGGCAAGAGGAACTAATTCAAAACAGCAACCCAACCCTTGGGCATCTAAAATTCACAGAAATTCAGCTGACTGGACAGTAAGAGGGTCTCCCTGAAAATCAGTGTTATAAATCAGCTTCATTCTTTGAGGGGGGGGATGGCTTAGAGGTTTTTTGGAACCTCTTATATAACCTTATATAAGACTATTATCCTGATCGCTGTTTTAAAACCAACTGAAGGTGGTAGGGAGTGTGCTGGGAGCTGCTTTTCTTTCCCGATTATGCTATTTCATTGTCTAAGCAACATGAACTGAGAATTTCAGTGCTTTTTCTCCCAGAGCAGCAATCATGAACTGTCTTCCTTAGTGAACTTGACCAGATAGACTACATCTTCTTGAGGATGAGGCTAGGGAGTTTTAGCTGTGTATCTCCAGTAGATAACACGTTGCCTGGCACTTTGCAGACCTTCAGTATATACTTGAGGACTGCCAAATGATTGGTGGAGCTGTGCCATTCTATTTACATAAGCAAGTGTCACTGATGCCTTGCTTGCTGATGTTATATGTTCAGGTGTTACCTCTGCTTGTGCTTTGAGTTCCTCTGGCTCCAGCCTCTAATTCTTTTTTTCCCTTGTGTTCAGATGGCAGTTTTTCTTGCAATCCAGTCTCTTGTCCCTCAGAATCTGACTTCTCTGTCTCTACCCTGAGAAATCTGCCTAATACACACACACACACACACACACACACACACACACACGTACACATACACATGAGGGGGTGTGGAGGGAGAACAAGCATGAATTTCCTCATTCTTTTGTAGGTTTCAATTTCTTTCTACTCCCCTCACATCTCTTCCTTCACCCTCAAGGATCTCATTCTTTCAGACCCCACTGATTCTCATTCATCCCAGATTCTGCTCTGTCTTCTGCCTTTTCTTATCTGCCATTTTTATGCCTTTGGTGGGTTCTACACATTCACCTCTGTTAACTTTCCTTTATTTTCATATACCTGAACTTGCTGGAGGTTCAACTTGGGAAGGGATGATCTTTACCTTTCAGATTTACATTTTTGACAAGTAATAGTTTCATGTGTACAATGGCAGAAATTGCATATATTTCTTTTCAGTGTGTAGAATAATTATTATGAGGATTTGCTGGAAAAAGCCATCATATTTGTTTGATTTAAATTGGTGGTTCTCAAGCAGGAAAAATTTTGCCACCAATGGGTCATTCAGCAATGTCTAGGGACATTTTTAGTTGTCATAACTAGGGTCTGAGAGTTGTAAATTGGACTAGTTGTACAGGACTGTGCCACACAACAAAGACTCATCAGGGTCAAAATGTCAATTGTGCCAAGGTTGAGAAACCTTGGTTTACACATTCTTTTCTCTTCTTCCCTAGGGCCTCCCTTCTCCTGCCTCCTGATTTCCTGGGTCCTCCCAACTGAATCCTCTTTCTGTGTCCCATGCCCCAATTGCTGTATTAACCCTCTGCCTGAAAAGCATTCAATACTTGGTCTTAATTTCCAAGGTTAGTGCTAACCACGAACATCTTTTAGTTCTTGGAATCACAACTAGTGGGTGGTAGTAACAAGAAGGACCTTTAGAAGTTTTTAAAATTCTACCTTCTGATTCTTCACAGGATAAGAAGTGTAATGACTTGGTTAAGTTCACATAGCTACCCAGAGGATGTTCTGTGAGGTCTGTGGCCCCAGTATCTCCATATCTAGATCTCTTCTCTTTATATTCACACTCAGCTGTTGGTCAAACAAGAGAAACACACACTGACTGCCTGTGCAAGGAAAGGAATCATTTTGGTTGGTCTCAACCAAACACTGATACAATAATGTCCTTTCAAATTTATTGGGTTGGTTCCAAACCATGTTTTTCAGGATTGCATCCCCCATGGTTCTTTGCCAGCTGTAAGGCATGGTTGATGTACCTTACCTTCTCTTAGGGGACATGCCATGAGTTGTCCAGGTATAACACAATTCTAGGCAAGTCATTAAGAACAACAATTTTGGGTATGCATATCTACTACTTCTCTTCATCTCATGCCATCTAGCCAGCAACATACTAGGTCAAGGAGTACTTGAATCTAGGCATGGAAAGGATCATGAACCCAAACTTCCTGCAATCAGAAGCCACAGTATGGAACAATTATAAGGCAAATTGAGCAACTTCCATGTCTTATTTTTCCTCCTTAGCATTCCCCAAATAACCATACTTTATCAGTGAGCAAATGAATTCTGGTGGGGAGAATGGGAGTCAATGCTTTTCAAAGTAAGGTTCTTTGAGCTACAGGCCTCAGAATGACATGTATGTACAAATGTATCTTCTGGATTTTATTAGACCTCCATTTACCTGTTCCAAAGGATAGAATGGAATATTGAAAGGGTTATTAAGCTCCCACAGTAGCTTATGTTCATAAGGTTAAAAACCACTGACCCAGATATTTGAATAATTATAATTCTTCCCCTCCAAACAATCCCAGAAAGTCAGAAGCTTTTGGACAATGTGTGAATAGCAGACAGAAAATCTGTTATCAAAAATGAAAATGAAAAACAAATGAAAATATGACTCTTTTTGTCAGATAGCATGGTTATAAGATGACTGAGTTGACTCAAAGCTCTAAAGAGGTGAAAGCTTCATCTGGTAATGGCACAACTTACCAAGGAAGGGTCAGACTTTGCTCCCATTTAGTTTTTCTAAAGGACTAGAAATAGCATTATGCTCTCCTGGTAACTTTTGGATACCCTTTTAGGAAACTCTTAAAAAGAGCCTTTTCCTTGGCTGCTTTCATCCATCTCTCCAAGGGCCCTGGAGGTGCCTTGAACATGTATCTGTGCATTTTAATTAAGCATTCCCAGACCTTGAATACATGCCTGTTTTTAACAGTAATTCTCATTTCTTTTTCTTCTTTTCTTTCTTTCTTTCTTTCTTTTTAACTTTTCTTCAAGCATGAATATCTTTCCAGGTTTGGTGACCTTCCAGATATGTAGCAAGCCCCACATCAATGGTTACTGTCTCTGTTATGCATTCATATTTTGTTGGGCCACACTTTGGGCTCATTCATCCTTTTCCTCTTACTCTTAGTCATTTGCAAAGTGGAAGCTGCTATGTTCCCTTGCTACCCCCTATCCAATAAGTATTGTTTCCCTAACCATGGACCATATTTTGTTTTCCCTTTGGATAAAGATACAGAACACAAATTCCCCTGTTTTGGGCAAATAAATTATATTCATCTGACCTTAAGTTATTGCTCCTTATTTTTAAATTTTTGTGTAGGTAGAAAAGAAGTGAACAGTTACATTCCCAAATTAATTTCCCATGTTCCCCAGGGGGCCCTAAAACAAATTTCAAAATTTGAGCTCAATCAGATCTACTAGATGGGTCCTATTTTCTGCTGCAAACATATATCTTTACCCCAGGAGCTTTGCATTTGCTGTTCCTATGGCCTTGTATATTCTTCTTCCCTTGACTAGCCTTGCTCACTTTCTTCCTTCAGCTCTCTGCCCAAGTGTCTCCTCTTCCTGGAGGCCTTCCATTACCATTCCATCATTTCTTCTCCTTTTCCTGCTTATTTTCTCCCCACACCACCTGAAAAATTATATACAGAGTAGCTTACTGGGTTTTGTGTGTGCATTTTCCCAACCAAAAGGTGAATTCCCTTGGGTTCAAGATCTTTTCTGTCTGTTCACTGCTGTTGTTGCAGCAACTACACTTATGTGTACCTGGCATACACTGAATGAGTGAATGAATGGATAGGCAGATGCAAAAATAAGGTCCAAAGAGCTATTTTCTTTGTGTGAAAATTTTCCCCAGAATGAACATGCAGGTAAGGAGAAAAGTCACAAGCTATAGGACTCTAAAAAAAGATAGATTTCCACCTACCTCTAAACCTACCCGTAGAGATGACTTCTTTTCATTAGCAACTGCTGTTCCAAGAAATCATGGGAAAGTCTTGAAAAGATTTTTAATAAATGATAAAAATCCTTTCACTTTGATTGGTAGAAACCTTAGTACCAAGTAGGTATAGCAGAGACTGTTTCTGCGAAATGAATCAATGTTTAAATCTCAGTATTAACTACAAAATGAGAAAGATTGGGCAACTAAAAAAACTAAATATAAGCATTCTATGCCTCCATAATTAAATAATTTTCCCCATAATATATCACAAGCCACATGTACTCACCATGTTTTCAATAAGGTTACTTTTCTACACATGTCAACTAAAGAACAAGATTTTATGTGCATGTGTGTCTATATATGCATATGGATGGATCATTCTTAACAGTGCATTGTGTGATGTTTACTGTATCCATAGCTTCTACCAATAGAAACTACTAGTACCATATAGACATTGGCAAATGTCCTCTGGGGGGTTAAACTACCCTGGTTGAGAACTACTGTGTTAAACAAAAAAGAGACTCTTCGGGCTTCTGAGTTAGTAGACCTGTGAATATGTTCTTTTAAAACGGCTCCCCCCAGGTAGATGTACTAACCAGCTGGAGTTGAGAACCACTGCCCATTTTGTTCTCCCTGGTGATGACAACATGTTCCTCATTCTGAGATCCTGGCAAGGATCCAGTTTTCAACTACCTGAAAGTGAGTCTCAGAAAAATATATGTTCTGAAGGAAAATAAGTTACTGTCATTTTTCCTTCCTCTTTTCCTTCTCCTTGAGGTGAGAGACACTGACTCTGACACAAACCAAATTGTCAAGTGCAAAATCAGAAGCAGTCTAGCCTCACTCATGAAATGAAAAATAAATAGAAATGGCACTGTGGGCTTTTATCAGTCCCTGGACACCTGGGTACTCTGACTGATAACATAAGGTAGACTTAGGACTTTTGCTCCGTATCATAGTGATGCAGTTTAGAATGATCCCTGAGAAAGTGGACAATTGACAATCTATTGAACTACTACTCTAAAAGGAGAATGGCAACTCAGAAAACATGGTCTAGCATTTGACCCTTTAGCTATTCATCCTGATGTGGCCGATTTTAAGGCCTTTCCATTTTCACAGGTCTCTAAGTCATGCCCTGGCACAAATTGTTGCTTGTTTTTGATCTCCAAAAGTAGACAGTCAGAGAGAACATCTACCTAGATCTTTCTTATGTATAATGCCTCTCTCTTCTCTTTCTTTTCTTATAAAAATATGGGTGATATTTATATTTAGGTTAAACCATATGAAATTGTCATTTTCAAACATTCAAAATAATAGAATATAGATGATTTCATATAGTGAATCTTAATCTTTCCTGTGTCTCCTTCTTATTCATGTTACTTTCTTCCTCTGTCTGTCTCTGTCTTCATGGATCCATTCTCTATTTTTGGGCCTTTGCAAGCATATATGTACTACCTAGAATATTAACTGTGAAGGTCAATAGATGTTACTGGGAAAATTAAGAAAAAGAGGAGGATTGTAAATGTTAATAACTGTTAATTTGAAACCCACTGATGCAATTCATATATCTAGAGAAGAGGTCCTGTGGTCCAGCATAACTAATGACATGTGAAATTCTCCATCCTGTCTAATGGACCAATTCTGATGAGAATGTTGATTTGTTTGTGTACCATTCTGACATTTGCAATGAAATGAATCACTACTTTCCTTCTTTATTTGTACTCAGATTCAAAAGGACTTCCAGGTATAAGGGTACAGTATAAGAGAGATTAAAAGATTGTTGATAGAGTATTGACTTTAAGACTCTGGGGAACAAGAGTTTCTACTTACGTACTGGTCAATAAAACAAACCAGGTCTATCAAGCTCTCTTGTTCTCTTCCACTGATGGTCCAGGTGCCTAGTATCCAGTTTTCTATCAATATTTGCCTTCTGAGTTAGAGCCTGGGCCTCTGCAGCATTTTTGTGAACTTCTGTAAATGGGCCTTGTTGACTATCCTTATCCAGCTTGCCAACTCCACTTATATTTCCTGGATTGCAAATGGAATCAGTCACCTTCTCATCCATATTATACCACAAGTCACAATGCCTTTGCTCCTCTGTGCATAACATTCTTTCTTTCTCTTTCTTCATCTCTTTCTCCTTTAAGTACACACATCCTTTATATCCTTTGTTGAATATCTGGTTTGCAAATTTTTATGTTGGTCTGTGTGATCTTTCCCTAGGCCCTTTCTCAGAACAACAGTTTTTAATTTTGATGAGGTCCAGTTTATTAATTTATCCTTTTATACCTCACATCTCACATTTTTGGTATCAATCCTTTTTTGGGGGTGTCCTGGGGATTGAACTCAGGGGCACTTGGCCACTGAGCCACATCCCCAGTCCTATTTTGTATTTTATTTAGAGACAGGGTCTCATTGAGTTGCTTAGCACCTCGCTTTTACTGAGGCTGGCTTTGAACTTGCAATCCTCCTGCCTCAGCCTCCTGAGCTGCTGGAATTGTAGGCATGTGTCACTGCACTCAGCACCAGTCCTTTTTTAAAAATTTTATTTAGAGTCAGGGTCTCACTAAGTTGCTTAGGGCTTCACTAAATTGCTGAGGTTAGCTTTGAATTTGTGATCCTCCTGCCTCAGTCTCTCTAGTCACTGGGATTACAGGTGTGTACACTGTGTCTGGCTTTTGGCATCAATTCTAAGAATTCTTCACTTAGCCCTAGGTCCCAAATATTTTGTTCAAAGTACTGTCTAAAAGTTTTAAAGTTTCATGCCTTACAGTTAAGTCTGTGATCCATTTTGAGTTAATACTGTGGTTTAGGTCAAGTTTGTTTTTTTTTTTCTTTTTTTCTTCCTGGTACCCATACCTGGAATTGAACCTAAGGACACTCAACCCCTAAGCCACATCTCCAGACCTTTTAACTTTTTAATTTTGAAACAGGGTCTTGCTAAATTGCTCAGGGCCTCACTAAATTGCTGAGGCTGGTCTTGAACTTGTGGTCTTCCTACCTCATACTCCTGAGGCCCTGGGATTACAGGCATACAGCGCCATGCCTGGCTTTTTTTTTTCCCCATGCTTCCAATTGCTTCAGCATAATTCATTGAAAACATTTTAAGATGAAAAAAATTGAGCACATATAAATGCTGATGGAAATGAATCACTGGAAAGGTGAGGTCAAAGACCCAGAACTACAGGAGAAATAGGAGCACAGGTCCTTGAGAAGGTGAGAGGAAATTAAGTCCAGTTGTAGTACTTTAGGTATGATGTGTGACAAGTATAAAGAAGAGCTGGAATGTCATCATCATATTTTCTTCCTGTCAGAATCATTTGGGATTATGGGGATTATAGTCAGAATTGCAATTTTGAGAGACGTGCAGTGTTTTTGATTCATCTCTTTTCTTGAATCTCATAGTATAGAATCATGTGAATCTTATACTCAAACATTATTACGGTCATTAAATTCAATTTATTGGTTATTAACTTAACACATTCTTCATGTAGTTGCCATGGAAGGAATGATTCTGCTTTTGAGGGGTTTATAGTGAAGTTGAGAAAGCTGAAAACAGAAAAATAAATCAAAGAAAATATATAAAGATGTTGAAGTGTGAAAGACAGGTCCCCAGTTCCTTATTCAAAACACTTAAAGCCAGGACATCAGGATTGAGACTATTTTCTCATTTATATGGCTTGTAAACTATACAATATTAAATAACTCCAGTTAGTTAGGACCTTACTACTCAATAATCAAACTATATATGTAATAAAATATATTTTATTTTACAGAAAAACCATATAATATAATAAATGATGACTAAATACAATAGGTATTTTTTGTCAAAAGAATTTGGTGATTTTTGGGTGAGGGGTACATATAACCCTATATTTATTATTATGTTTAATAAATTTTATTGCATATATTTAAGGTATATAATAGTATTATAAGACACATATCTATTAAAATGCTTAATATAGTAGAACAAATTAACATATTCATAATCTCACATAGACTTTTAATCAAACCTCAGAGAAAAGAAAAGTTCTATTTTCTAAAATGTTTGAGTTTTAACATTGTGGAAAGGGATCCTAGACCTGTTTAATGTTTATGGTATAGATGAAAATTTCTCAAACATTTCAACCGTAGACACTGAGACTCAAAACAAGAAGTAATTTGTTCAAATGTATACAATTTGGCATCACCTGGAACTTGTAAGAAATACATTTCAGGCTCCATCTAAGCCCTACTTGAATAAAAAAATCTTTGTGGGGTCCTAGTAATCTATGTCTTAATAAACCCTCCAGGGAATTCTGATACATGCTAAAATTTTTAAATTATATAACGTGTATGGAATTATGTTTTTTTATTTTAATTTTTAGTTTTTTAGTTGTCAGTGGACCTTTATTTTATTTATTTATATGGTGCTGAGAATCAAACCCAGTGACTCACACATGCTAGGCAAGTCCTGTACCAATGAGCTACAACCCCAGCCCACAGCATTATGTTTGAATATGCTTACATACATTGATAAGTTACTATTGTCATGGAAATGAACATACACATCCTGCTGCATAGCTACGCTTTTATTTTGAGAACTATTAACATAGTACATAGGTAATGGAGGGGCTCTATGCCATCAAACACAAAGTAATGATAAGGACATGGAAACATTAATTACACTGATTTGATCAATACCTATCATATGCATGTATTGAAATATCACACTGTATCTCATAAATATGTTCAATTATTATGTGTTTAAAGAGATGGAAATATTAACTACCCTGATTTGATAATTACACATTTTTACACATATCAAATTTTTACACTGTACCCATAAATTTGCACAAAATAATAATTTTTTAAAAGTAAGTAAAAGTATTCAAACTTATATTTCTGACTTCTACTCAATGGGTTTCTGATGCTATTCCCTTGCTCTCAAAGTAGAAGAAAGAAATTTATGAAACTCAGATAGTAATAATGACTTCATAGAAGGTATGTTGAAATATACTTCACATTAACCTGGTAGATAAGAACATAAGAATTTTGTAGTGTACATCCCTAGAAAACCAATCTGTCTCTTAATTATATCAGAGGAAAATATAAGCATTGATAATTCCCTGTTTTATTTTCTCTATATTAATACCACAAAGATGGTATAAATTATTTCACTATTTGAGATGAAAGTGGTAATTTAACTTAATTGTAAAAATTAAGATTTAGGAGCTATGTAAGGAAAAGAGGTTCTCAAATATTCCTAAGCTGGTTATTTACCTATTATTGGTATATTTGATACATTTTCCTGATAAGTTGATGTATCTTGCTATTCTAATTGTCAGCATAATTCTCTGCAGAAGGTGACAAATTTAAGAAAAAAAATCCAATTGAATACCATTTAAAACAGCCTTTTGCAAGTAAATTATGGTTATTTATATGTTTCTGGCTCTACTTAGAAGACAAGAATCCATACTGACTAAGAGATTATGGATTTGAACTTTAAGGGTGAGTAAGGGCACAGAGAAAGGGGGAAAATTGAGGACACTGATCATTTTGCTCCTTATTCATTGACAAATAGGATGACTTAGTTCTGAAAGTGAGCAGCAATACATTAATATGGATGTGCTTAGAATGAGACCTAGCAAAATAAAAAACCTAATACTCCCTTAAGACACTGTGTCATATTGATCTCCTTCAAAAAGGAATGCAGTGTTGGAAAAATAAATCACTGTAGAAACACAATGGCAAAATATTTTACAGGACTCAGACCACTTTTGAATTCCTTTTACCATTGTGAGTCAAACTTTTTTCTAAGGGGTGAAATGAATATATCCAGTATCTTTTAATAGCAATTAATCATATCAGTTTAGGGCAGGTGTTGTTTATCTCTTTTGCTGCATAACAAATCACACCAGCATTTGGTGGCTTAAAAGAGTAACAATAATTTTGCTCACAAATCTGCAATTTGGGTGTTAGTGGGGACAGCATGTTTCTATTCCTTTCAGTGACTGAGGGGCCTTTTTGACAGCCCTTGGTTAGATTTATAGGAAGATGTGGGCACTCACAAGTTTGGCTGTTGGCTCAGGCTGGGACTTTCAACTGAAGTGCCTTTGTGTAATTTCTTCCCATGACCTGGGATTCTTCACAACTTCATGACTGGATTTCAAGGGTGAGGACTAAGAGAGGGGAAAAAGGGAGAAAGGAAGAGAGGAATGAGAGAGGGAGGGAGGGAGTGGGAGGAAGAGAGAAGGAGAGGGAGAGTTTGAGAAAGAGACAGAATGAATATGACAATTTGGTGATCTGCATTACCATTTTTTACTTAGATTCAAAAGTCATGCAGTGTCTATTGCATACATTGAAGTTGTCATAAAGTCTTGCTCAGGTTTAAAGGGAGGGTAAGGAAATATAATGTGATTTTTGATAGGGCAATGAAAAGGTTTTGGGAAGATTAAATGGAGTTACTGCTGAAAAACCAATCAGCCACCAGGTCATAAGAATTACACCTTATTTTTAATTGTTGTTTTTAACTTTTTATTTTGAAAGAATTTAAGGCTTATGGATGAGTTGCAAGAACTGTAGAGTTCCCTCTGATATTACATTGTACGTAATCATAGGACAATAATAAAAAATGAAGAAAGAACCTTGTACAATACTATTAACCAAACTATAGGATTTATGTGGCTTTTAGCATTTTCCCCCCAACTATCCTCATTCTGTTTCAGGGTCTAATTAAGGATCTTATTTTACTGTTAGTTGTATCTCAGTCTCCAATCTGTGACATTTCCTCATTATTTCTTTCCTTTCATAGTATTGAAACTTTTGAAGAGTACTGGTCTGTCATTTTGTAGGGTATTCTTTTGTTTGTTTTGTCTGATGTTATCTCATGATCAGACTGAGGTTTTGCATTCTTGGGACTGTACTACAGATGTGCCCTTTCAAGTATATCATATCAGGGAGTACATGATATTGATATGTATTGCTGGTGATGTTAGTCTTAATCACTTAGCTAAACTGCCAGATGTTGTCTACCAGTATTTTTTTTTGTTTGTAAACAAATGGGATACATGTTGTTTCTCTGTTTGTACATAGAGTAAAGGCATACCATTTGTGTAATCATACATTTACATAGGGTAATGTTGGTTGATTCATTCTGTTATTTTTTCCCTTCCCCCCACCCCTCCCATCCCTCTTTTCCCTCTATACAGTCCTTCCTTCCCCCATTCTTGCCCCCCTCCCTAACCCTAACTCTAACCCAAAAACTAACCCCTCCCATGCCCCATTATATATCATCATCCACTTATCAGTGAGATCATTCTTCCTTTGGTTTTTTGAGATTGGCTTATCTCACTTAGCATGATATTCTCCAATTTCATCCATTTGCCTGCAAATGCCATAATTTTATCATTCTTTATGGCTGAGTAATATTCCATTGTATATATATGCCACAGTTTCTTTATCCATTCATCAACTGAAGGGCATCTAGGTTGGTTCCACAATCTGGCTATGTTGAATTGAGCAGCAATGAACATTGATGTGGCTGTATCTCTGTAGTATGCTGATTGTAAGTCCTTTGGGTATAGGCCAAGCAGTGGGATAGCTGGGTCAAATGGTAGTTCCATTCCAAGTTTTCTAAGGAATCTCCATACTGCTTTCCAGAGTGGCTGCACTAATTTGCAACCCCACCAGCAATGTATGACTGTACCTTTGTCCCCACATCCTCGTCAACACCTGTTGTTGCTTGAATTCTTGATAATCGCCATTCTAATTGGGGTGAGATGGAATCTTAGGGTGGTTTTGATTTGCATTTCTCTTATTACTAGAGATGTTGAACATTTTTCCATATGTTTGTTGATTGATTGTAGATCTTCTTCTGTGAAGTGTCCGTTCATTTCCTTAGACCATTTGTCGATTGGGTTATTTGTAGTCTTGGTGTTGAGTTTTTTGAGTTCTTTATAGATTCTGGAGATTAGTGCTCTATCTGAAGTATGATTGGCAAAGATTTTCTCCCACTCTGTAGGTGCTTTCTTCGCATTGCTGATAGTTTCCTAGGCTGAGAGAAAGCTTTTTAGTTTGAATCTATCCCAGTTATTGATTCTTGCTTTTATTTCTTGTGCTATGGGAGTCCTGTTGAGGAAGTCTGGTCCTAAGCCGACATGTTGAAGATCTGGACCTACTTTTTCTTCTATAAGATGCAGGGTCTCTGGTCTGATTCCGAGGTCCTTAATCCATTTTGAGTTTAGTTTCATGCACGGTGAGAGATATGGGTTTAGTTTCATTCTGTTGCATATGGATTTCGAATTTTCCCAGCACCATTTGTTGAAGAGGCTATCTTTTCTCCATTGCATATTTTTGGCACCTATGTCTAGTATGAGAAAATTATATTTATTTGGGTTTGTTTCTGTACCATTCTGTACCATTGATCTACCTGTCTATTTTGGTACCAATACCATGCCGTTTTTCTTACTATTGCTTTGTAGTATAGTTGAAGTTCTGGTATTGCAATACCCCCTGTTTCATTTTTCCTGTGAAGGATTGCTTTAGCTATTCTGGGTTTCTTATTCTTCCAGATGAATTTCATGATTGCTTGTTCTATTTCTGTAAGTTATGTCGTTGGGATTTTAATTGGAATTACATTGAATCTGTATAACACTATTGGTAGAATGGCCATTTTGACAATATTAATTCTGCCTATCCAGGAACATGGGAGATCTTTCCATCTTCTAAGGTTTTCTTTAATTTCTTTCTTTAGTGTTCTGTAGTTCTCATTGTAGAGGTCTTTCACCTCTTTTGTGAGATTGATTCCCAAGTATTTTATTTTTTTTGATGCTATTGTGAATGGGGTAGTTTTCCTAACTTCTCTTTCTGAAGATTCATCACTTATGTATAAAAATGCATTAGATTTATGAGCATTGATCTTATATCCTGCTACTTTACTAAATTCACTTATGAGTTCTAAGAGTTTTCTGGTGGAATTTCCTGGTTCCTCTAAGTATATAATCGTATCATCAGCAAATAGGGATAGTTTGAGTTCTTCTTTTCCTATTTGTATCCATTTAATTTCTTTGGTCTGTCTAATTGCTCTGGCTAGAGTTTCAAGGACGATATTGAATAGGAGTGGTGAAAGAGGGCATCCCTGCCTTGTTCCAGATTTTAGGGGGAATGCTTTCAGTTTTTCACCATTTAGAATGATATTAGCCATGGGCTTAGCATAGATGGCCTTTACAATGTTCAGGAACGTTCCCACTATCCCAATTTTTTCTAGTGTTTTGAGCATGAAGGGGTGCTGTATTTTATCAAATGCTTTTTCTGCATCTATTGAAATAATCATGTGATTCTTGACTTTAAGTCTGTTGATATGGTGAATGACATTTATTGATTTCCTGATGTTGAACCAACCTTGCATCCCTGGGATGAAACCCACTTGATCATGGTGCACTATCTTTTTAATATGTTTTTGTATGCGATTTGCTAAAATTTTGTTAAGAATTTTTGCATCGATGTTCATTAAGGATATTGGTCTAAAATTTTCTTTCCTCGATGTATCTCTGTCTGGTTTAGGTATCAGGGTGATATTGGCTTCATAGAATGAGTTTGGGAGGTTTCCCTCCTCTTCTATTTCATGGAATACTTTGAAAAGTATTGGAATGAGCTCTTCTTTAAAGGTTTTGTAGAACTCGGCTGAGAACCCATCAGATCCTGGACTTTTCTTTGTTGGTAAGTTTTTGATGACTTCTTCTATTTCATTACTTGAAATTGGTCTATTTAAATTGTGTATGTCCTCCTCCTTTAGTTTAGGCAATTCCTATGTCTCTAGAAACTTGTTAATATCTTCGAAATTTTCTATTTTGTTGGAGTATAGATTTTCAAAATAGCTTCTAATTATTTTTTGTTTTTCAATTGTGTCTGCTGTGATATTTCCTTGTTCATTCCGAATTTTGGTGATTTGGGTTTTCTCTCGTCTTCTCTTTGTTAGTGTGGCTAAAGGTCTATCAATTTTGTTTATTTTTTCGAAGAACCAATTATTTATTTTGTCAATTTTTTATATTGTTTCTCTTGTTTCAATTTCGTTGATTTCAGCTCTGAGTTTAACTATTTCCTGTCTTCTACTACTTTTGGTGTTGGTCTGTTCTTCTTTTTCTAGGGCTTTGAGCTGTAGTGTTAGGTTGTTTATTTGTTGAGTTTTACTTGTTTTATTGAATGCGCTCCATGAAATAAATTTTCCTCTAAGTACTGCTTTTGTAGTGTCCCAGAGATTTTGATATGATGTTTCTTTGTTCTCATTTACACTAAGAATTTTTTAATTTCCTTCCTAATATCTTCTGTTATCCATTCATCATATAATAGCATATTGTTTAATCTCCAGGGGTTTGAGTAATTTTTGTTTTTTACTCTTTCATTTATTTCTAATTTCAATCCATTATGATCTGATAGAATACAAGGAAGTGTCTCTATCTTCTTGTATTTGCTAACATTAGTTTTGTGGCATAATATATGGTCTATTTTAGAGAAGGATGCATGTGCTGCTGAGAAGAAAGTGTATTCACTCTTTGTTGGATGGTATATACTATAAATGTCTGTTAAGTCTAAATTATTGATTGTGTTATTGAGTTCTATGGTTTCTTTTTTCAATTTTTGTTTGGAAGATCTGTCCAGTGGTGAGAGAGGCGTGTTAAAATCGCCTAGTATTATTGTATTATGGTCTATTTGGTTTCTGAGATTGAGAAGGATTTTTTTGAAATACATGGGTGAGCCACTGTTTAGGGCATAGATATTTATGATTGTTATGTCTTGCTGATTTATGGTTCCCTTAAGCAGTATGAAATGTTCTTCTTTATCCCTTCTGACTAACTTTGGCTTGAAGTGCACATTATCTGAAATGAGGATGGATACCCCAGCTTTTTTGCTGGGTCCATGTGCATGGTATGTTTTTCCCATCCTTTCACCTCTAGTCTATGGGTATCTCTTTCTATGAGGTGAGTCTCTTGCAGGCAACATATTGTTGGATCTTTCTTTTTAATCCAATCTGCCAGTCTATGTCTTTTGATTGATGAGTTCAGACCATTAATATTCAGGGTTATTATTGAGATATGATTTGTATTCCCGGTCATTTGACTCATTTTATTCATTTATTTGTTTATTTTTGACACGACTTGGTTCCTCTTTATTTGAGAGTTCCTTTAGGATAGCTCCTCCCTTTGCTGATTTGCTTCTTTGTTTTTCATCTCTTCCTCATGGAATATTTTGCTGAGAATGTTCTGTAATGTTGGCTTTCTTTTTGTATATTCTTTTAGCTTTTATTTATCATGGAAGGGTTTTATTTCATCGTCATATCTGAAGGTAAGTTTTGCTGGGTATAAGATTCTTGGTTGGCATCCATTTTCTTTTAGGGCTTGAAAAATGTTATTCCAGGCCTTTCTAGCTTTTAGGGTCTGGATTGAAAAATCTGCTGATATCCGTATTGGTTTTCCCCTGAATGTAATTTGGTTCTTTTCTCTCACAGCCTTTAAAATTCTGTCTTTATTTTGTATGTTAGGTATTTTCATTATAATGTGCCTTGACGTGGGTCTGTTGTAATTTTGTGTATTTGGAGTCCTATAAGCCTCTTGAACTTGATTTTCCATTTCATTCTTCAGATTTGGGAAATTTTCTGAAATTATTTCATTGAATAGATTGTTCATTCCTTTGGTTTGTTTCTCTATGCCTTCCTCAATCCCAATAATTCTCAAATTTGGCCTTTTCATGATATCCCATAATTCTTGTAGATTCTTTTCATGATTTCTTACCATCTTCTCTGTTTGGTCAACTTTGTTTTCAAGGTTAAATATTTTTTCTCTAATATGTGAGGTTCTGTCTACCAGGTGTTCTATCCTGTTGGTTGTGCTTTCTATGAAGTTCTTATTTTGGTTTATTTTTTCCTTCATTTCAAGGATTTCTGTTTGGTTTTTTTTTCAATATCTCTAACTCTTTATTGAAATGGTCTTTTGCTTCCTGTATTTGCTCTTTTAACTGTCGATTGGTGCGTTCATTCAATGCCTGCATTTGCTCTTTCATCTCATCGTTTGATTCCCTAATCATTTTAATTATGTACATTCTGAACTCCCTTTCTGATATTTCTTCTGCCATGCTGTCATTGGATTTTATTGATGTAACATCCAGATTTGTTTGAGGCATTTTCTTCCCTTATTTTCTCATGTCGTTCAGGTATCAGTGGACTGCTGAGATGTTGCAAGTTTCCTCTATTGACTTATAATGTCCCTGAAGATTGCTAGTATATCCCCTATTATCCTTCAGTAGCCTGAAGTCTTGGAGGAAGTTGATAATGCGGTGCTCCCCAAGGAAGCTGCCTCTCTAGGGGTGGTGGTCTTCAGGTGGGGTATATTCCCTGCTAGTGGGCAGAGGTGCCTCCACTTGTTGACCAATGTTCATCCAAAGGGGAACTAGGCTGTGGGCTGAGGCAAGTCCTGTTTGGGCCTGTGTCTCTGGTTTTACCGTCCTTGTGGGAAAACCTCACCCAGCAGGGAAGACTCACCCGGTGGGGAGGTCTCGCTGGTCAGTTCTCCTCCTAGAGGTTCCCCTCAGTCCACAACTACCGCCTGGGCAGGGCAGCCTTCCCAGGCAATGTTCCCAGGGGCCCAGACCTACCTCCTGGGCCTGGGAGTGTCACCCTTCACAGATGAGTCTCCTTAGGTTGCCCCTCCTCAGAGAAGCTGCCCGCAGTCCTGCAACCTTCTCTCCACCCCTTAGCTTGTCTCTGTGTAGCTCTTTCACCAAAAGGCGCCTTGGTTCCTGGACCGTGCTTTGCACCTAATCGCCTGGCTATGTGACCCCTTCTCTGAGCAGCCACCTGGAGCCTCGTACATATGCTCCAAGCCCCAGGACCCGCCGCTCGCCTCTTCCTCCAGGCACCCACCCGCTGTTCTGTGTGGGCGCTTGGAAACCAAGCAACTCACTGCGCACCTCCACCTCCTCAGGACAGCAGCCCCCGCCCCCGTTGTTCAGGAGGTTGCTCTGAGTCCAAACAGCTCGCTGCCCAGCTCTTCCTCTGGCAACCGCCGGAGCCCGGGAAGGTTGCTCCGAAACCAAGCGTTGTGCTTCGCAGCCTCCTCTGCAAAGTTCCCTGCTGTCCGTGTCCACTGCTCCAGCGGGGAGAAGTGTATCTTGCCGCCTGGGCAGGGCAGCCTTCCCAGGCAACGTTCCCAGGGGCCCGGACCTACCTCCTGGGCCTGGGAGCCTCACCCTTCGCAGACGAGTCTCCTTAGGCTGCCTCTCCTCAGAGAATCTGCCCGCAGTCCTGGAACCTTCGCTCCGCCCCTCAGCTTGTCTCTGCAGCTCTTCCATCGAAAAGCTGCATAGGAACTGGGACCCTGTTCTGCACCTAATCGCCTGCCTATGCAGGCCATCCTCTGGGCAGCCACCGAAGCCCGGCAGTTTACTCTGAAACCAAGTGCTGTGCTGAGCAGCTTCCTCTGCAAAGTTCCCAGTGGTCCGTGTTTACCGCTCCAGTGGGGGGAGGGGCGTCTCGCTGGACAACTCTACTTCACAAAGTTCCCTGCGTTCCGGGACTACTGCCCCATCTGGGACGTCTCCCCAACAGGAGAGACTCACCCGGCGGCTTTGAGTTGGTCCCAAGTCACTCACTATCTCCTCTTTTGAATCCTGAGTCCTGGAGCAACATGAAATGCAGCCGCCCTCTAGGCCGCCATCTTGAAAACCTCGTCTACCAGTATTTTTAACTGTAAACTTACTACAGTCATTCCTCATTATTCATTGGTGGTTGATTCAAGGTCCTTTGTGGATACTATAATCTGAGGATGCTCAAGTTCCTTATAGAAAATAGTATGGTATTTGCTAGGAATCTATGCTCCTTTTTCCATATGCTTTACACAATCTCTTGATTACTTAAAACATATAATACAACATAAGTGCTATGCAATAGTCACTACACTATATTTTGGGGGAATACTGACAAAAAAAATGTACATGTTCAACACAGATAATTTTTTCTGAATATTTTTGATCCACAGTTGGTTGAATATGGGTATGCTGAAGCTGGATACAGAGGCTGACTGTATTTTTATCTTTGTAATACTAAATATTTTGGAGAGATACTTTGAGACTAAACAGTATCTTTTTCCTATTTAAAATTTTGCATCATTCAATAGCATATTATTTAGTCTCCAGGTGTATGAGTAGTTTTTGTTTGTTATTTTATCATTCACTTCTAATTGCATTCCATTATGGTCTGATAGGATACAGGGTAGTATCTCTATTTTTTTGTATTTACTAATGGCTTCTTTGTGGCATAGCATATGGTCTATTTTGGAGAAGGATCCATGAGCTGATGAGAAGAAAGTATATTTGCTCTATAAGTGAAATAAGCCAAGCCCAATAAGCCAAAGGTTGAATGTTTTTCCTGATAAGTGGAGAATGATATATAATGGGGGTGGTGGGGTGGGGAGTGAGAGAAGAATGGGGGAACTTTAGAATATGTAGAAGGAAATGAGAGGGAGGCAGGTATGAAAAATGGTGGAATGAGACAGACATCATTACCCTACGTACATGTATGATTACACAAATGGTATGAATCTACATTGTGTACAACCATAGAAATGAAATGATGTACCCCATTTGTATACAGTTAATCCAAGTGCAGTCTGTAAAAAATTAAAAGCTAAATAAAAATTTAAAAAAATACATTAATGAAAAAATGAAAAAAATATAATTATGGCCAATGTAAAAAAATTTGCAAACAAAATTTAGCATCCATTGCCACCAATTGCCTACAGCAATTACTACTATGGCTTTTCCATAGTAGTATGCACCTTTTCCTCATTCCTCCTGTATTGGAGTTCTTCTCTAAGGGAGACCTTGTCCTTTCTTTATTGTATATTTATCTATTCAATTATTTATTTACATTAGCATTGACTCATGAATATTTATTTATTCTTAGGGTTAAGTACATGTTGTGATCATTTTTGTTGCTAAAGTTATTCCAACTATGACCATTGGAAGCTCTTCTGGGTGAGTTTTAAACAGGCCTCCTTCCTTTTGTTCTGCTTTTTATTTTTATTTTTAGGCACTTCTTTGTGGTATTAAAACATGCTCTAGGTTCATTTTGGATTTTTTCTGTCACAGCCAAGGAATCAATCAGTTCTTCAAGGAGTTCTGGTTCCTTTTGTTGGAAAATGGTATTTAGAAACAAAGATTGGGATGCTTATATGTAAACATTGCAACTGGGGTATCGTGCATACACACGTCTATATTTCTTTCTGCATCTGTTTACCTGTATATGTATGTTTTTAAAATCATGAGTTTTTATTGATATCTCTGTAGTACTACAGGGTTTATTTTAGCCTCCCTCCTTTATAACTTCTTTTGCTGACCTTGAGAACCCAGCTCTCTCTACCTACAATGCATTTAATCATTTCTCTTCTGAAATACACATAGTTTTAGAATTGTTAACCCATAACCCTGTGAAAAACAAATTTACCAATTACAGTGTTTTTTTACTGTTGTTTTTGCCTTTAGTCTTAAAGTATACCATCAAATCACTGCTTTCCAACATGACTTAAGTCAGCTTCTTTTTTCTCCTCACCACCTTCAGGTGGTTATACAATTCATTTATAATACAATTAGATTTTTCATAAACTGCATACTATCTTTTCTACCACATTCAGACTGATTTTTTTTTTAATTCATGTACAGTTAAATTCACTCTTTGTGATGTATAGCTCTATGGGTTTTGACAAATGCATATATCCATCTCCATGGTCCCTTACAAAACAGTCTCATCTGTTGAAGGGTATCTAGGTTGGTTCCATAGTTTAGACTGTTGTGAATTGAGCTGCTACAAATATTGATGTGACTGTGTCACTGTAGTATGCTGACTTTAAGTCCCTTGTGTATAGACGGAGGAGTGGGATAGCTGGATCAAATGGTGGTTCCATTCCAAGTTTTCTGAGGAAACTACATACTGTTTTCCAGAGTGGCAAGTTATACTCCATATGTGTATAATATGTCAAAGTACATTCTACAGTCATGTATATCTAAAAAGAACAAATAAAAAACATGTAACATAAAAAATAGTCCCATCAATCCCCAAATTTCCTTTATAGTCCGTTCTCCCTTACTCTGCAATTCTTGACAATAATTTCTCTGTTTCGTATTCCTAACTTTTTCATCTTTTCCAAAGCAAATGGAATTATGTAATATATAGCTTTTTGGGTCTGGTTTCTTTCATTCAGTAAATTGCACTTCAGATTTGTCCTGATATTGAACAAATTAATAGTTCATTTCTTTTTATTGCTGGGTAGTATTCACTTGTATGGATATACCACAATTTATTTAACAATCCATCAACAGAAATATCTGAGTTATTTCCAAATTTGTAATTATGCGAATATCCACACAATTTCATGCAGGTTTTTGTGTGAATATAAATAACCACATTATTTATTGATTGTTGGTCTGTATGGTAAGTATATGTTTAAATTTATTCAAAGTCACCAAACTATTTTCTAAAAGTGGCTCTACTGGTTTTTTTTTATTACTACCAACAATGTATGAGAGTTGTGATTGTTTTACATTATTGCCACTGTCACTTGCTTGTTCTGTGGCTTCAACTCTCTGAAGGGTTCAGGAAAAATTATAAATTTGAAGTAAATTACTTTTAACTCTTTCTATCACAAGTGGAAGCCAGAGTAGAGGAACCCTGATTTTGGTTTAAAGAAGTAACATAAGTTTAACTGGAAAATTAAGGTCAAAACAATATACTTATATTATTTTGGGAAAAATAGAGCTGCATTGCACATAAACATGATCTACAGGGAAGAAATATAGATAAACATGTCGCTTTGAGTAGTTTCCTTCAATTTTTTCATGCCAAGATTGGTCCCATTCTGGACCAATCTCTGGACTCTGCTGATACATCTACTATGCTGTCATTATACAACTTTACTATTATTAATTAATCACAAATTGTTTATTTGAATGTCTATGAGGTTGGAGAAATACATACATAGGCCAATATTGCTGAATATGATACAATGGAAAGTGTGGGGTCAGTGCATACCCTGCTTTAGGATGATTCAAATTAGAATTTATATGTACTCCTTTATGTGAGCTAGCCAGCAAGACTGCTCAGGAAACTATTGGGAACAATAGTCAGGGGCTTATAATCTGTAATTCATTCTGTTTTATTTGACCATTAAATCTATAAACAATGGTCAGCATGGTGCCAGTAGCAATACCTAATAGGTGTTCAACGGATTTTTAATGAATGACTAAATATTTTAAAATTTGGCAGGAGAGCTAAAGAAATAATAATATGTTAAACAATTTCCCCTTTTCTTATAATATTTTTGAATTCCCATGAATTCAAATGAATTTTAAAGATCTTATGGCATTTCTCATTGTATCACAGGTTTTGACAATTTCTCTATGTCTTCATACCATGGTGAACTAAAAATAATGAAAATACTAGATTCAATTTCCAATAATAATACACGGGCTATTCCTACATCATTTATTGAATCAAGTAATGGAATAGGAAGATTTACTCTTTTTTGCCATGTAGCTAGTCTCAATGGCAGCAAGGAAATTCTTTAAGATTCAACATTACCTAACATCGTTCACTTCCACCTGCATCATCTCCCACATGCTTGTAGGCTATGAGACTATTTAATGGGGATATGTCAGAGAATCAAAACAGAGAATGACTGCTTTGAATTGCTATTCATTCCTAACAGGTAATTTTGAATTTTAGATTAAGATCATTACTTTGAGGTGCATGTAGAAGTGATAAGGCAGAGTCCAAGAATCTCCCTGGAGTCTAAATTGGGTGAGTGTTTTTAAGAAAAACTGAAGGGACAGCTTGGGATTTTTCAGACTTCTCAGTTGTCATTTTATCTCTAAAGGATTGAGGAATTTTTCTTGAGGTAGAGTGGGAGCAAAAGGAAAATTATAGGTTAGGAGATAAAAAGCCTTTTGGGCAGAGGAAAGATTGTGGTAATGGAGATGGCAGATCTCAAGGTGGGAAGGATACCTTTATATAGAAGCAAGAACTCAGTTCTAACAAAGAATTCCCTGGGGGCAGGTAAGAAACAAGAATAAATTAGGTACAAAGCACTAGAATCCTTGAAAAATTGTAATGTGAGTACAACCAGCTGTTTTCTATGAGCCACACATTCCATATCTATTTAGCTCAAGATCACCCAAAACCAACGTGAATTTGGTCAAATTTACATTAGTCAATCAATATCATGTGTTTTCTGTCTCTTGCTGCTACTTAAAACAGACATCTTGTTCATGTTTCTGATCATTCCACCATTTGTGTTTTTTTTCCCCTCTGGCTCACTTATTAACATAGAAAAAGAGAGAACTGTGGAACTGAAACTTTGTGCCATAGTGATCTACTGCACACATGGTGACTATAATAAATAATAGTGCATTATATATTTCAAAATTTCTTTAAAAAGTAGATTTTGAAATGTTTTTACCATACAAATGGTAAGTATGTGAGGTGGTGGATTGTTAATTAGCCTGACTCCATCATTCATACTGTAAATGAAGATCGAGATTTCACATTGTAGCCCATAAGTATCTACAATTATCATTTGTCAAGTAAGGATAAAATTTTTAAAAACTGGTCTGTAGCAAAAATTATGAGAGCCAATTACCCAGTGTTTCAAATACCACATATCCAGATCACCAAAGCAGTCTGTATTTCTTGATGTAATTAAAATACATTGCCTGGTATGGTGGTGCACACCTGAAATCCCAGCAGCTCAGGAGGCTAAGGCAGGAGGATTCCAAGTTCAAAGTCAGTCTCAGCAATTTAGCGAGGTTCTGAGTAACTTAGCGAGACACTATCTCAAAACAAAATTTAAAAAGGGCTGGGGATGTGGTTCAGTGGTTGAATGCCCCTTAGTTTAATCTCTGACATAAAAAAGTCTTCATGCCAAGTTAATTTGAAATCTTGCTTCAATTTTCCCTTCATGCAATTAAACACTTAAGAATTAGGTCTCAAAGGTCAACTTACATAAATAATGAAAAGCTTGATTCACTCTTTCCGTGTTGACCCTTTCCTCCATTGTGAAAATAAATATTACAATATACATGTATCATACATTGCGGTTCCTTTACCTTTTCTAGATCTTAGAAATATTAATGCTGAAATACTAAGGTTTTATGCTTTTCATGGACACATTGCTGCCACATCTTATTAATTAACAGAGGAAGAAATTTTAATTTCATGTGAAAAGGTAAGGTCTGGGAGGACACTATAAATGACAGTGGCCGAAAGGCTAATGTCTTGATCAGACTTCTATGGATTTGAAAAGTAATGGAGGTATTCTGTCTCTGTGCTTGTCTCTGTGTAGTTCAGGACATAAATCCACAGTATTTAAGATGACAAGGCCTTGTATTTACATAGAGACTTTCTCCAAGGAATTCACATCACTCCTTAGGAATGGCTTCATTAATTCTTATAGCTTAGAGAACTAGAGTGGGAAGATATATCTTTATGGCCAGTTGCCATAAATGAAGGAACCATGCCTGAGATAGGTTTGTAACTTTCTCAAGGTCACTCTAACCAAACTGAATTGTCAGAAGGGTGGAAATCCAGAGTAATATAAATTTCTCATTTGGAGGAAGGATTGTGTGGGTACTTGGGGTAAGGGAGGAACATGATTTTTCAGAAACTGTCTTCCATCATTTTTACTCTCCTATGTATCTGTGATTATGACACATTATCTTTGGTTAGTGTCTCCCAAACAATAGTCTCTGAACACTGGGCTATATTAGACATCAATAGATCTTCATTGCAAAAAAAAAAAGAAGAAAAAAAAACTTCTGTGGCAAAATAAGTTTGAGAACTGCTTCATGCTGTATCTAATTTTTGGTATTTCATATTCCCGAGTGCAGTCAAAGTTCTAAGAAATGAATAAAATTTACCTAATTTTGTTTAATCTGCAGTCTCCCAGATTTATTTTACCATGGAAATAGTTTCTTTTATAAAGTACCTCTCCATTTGTGGAACTGCTTTTCAGTGGATCATATTCTGAGGAAATATATTTCTTGGATAAAGGCTCTGGTGAGGAAATGCTTCTTTGAAATCTGTTTTTATTCACTAATTGCCAGGTCCATAGTCTGTGTTGAAGCCTCATTAACAAATGCTCTGGGTGGTATTTGAGCCTTAGAGAAACAGCAGATACTCTTGGTGTTGGTAGCAAAGATTCTATGGGAGGAATGGAATGGTACTAAAAAACCACCCAACAGCAATGATAGCCTTGAGCTCCAATCTCCTTTCTGCTCCTGCCCAGTTCTAGTCTATTCCACACTCTGATCTGGGGCCATTCGCTTGGAATGGTGCTGCAATGCCCTGTGTGCTGAGCATTGAGGGGATGTACAATCACAGATCAAGTAGCAAATATGGTATAGACCAAAAATGAAGGAGGAGAAGTTAAGAACCAATGGAATAAAATACAAGAGGAGTTTATCACTAGAGCACATAATAGAAAAAGAGCTTTGAAAATTCAGGGTAGGGTTGTGGGAACTACAGAAGAGGGGGAGACAAGGAATATGTCATTCAGAAAGAGCAGAATGATTTAGGTAGGCCAAACTTCAACAGAATGGTACATGGCATCTCAGGTAAGGTTTATAGGATAGGGCAGGGTCCAAGATGATGTCCTACCAAGAAATTTCATTTAGGTTTCTTCTGGACTTTGGTTAGGAAAATCCACTTTAGCTTTTTCAGTTATCATCCTACAGGCTATGATAAAAATGCTGCTTTACAAGTTGCTAACTAAAAATCATTTGGGAAACAGTTGTCTGTTGATATGAAGACTGATAGCTGGTGGAAACATTTTTATAGGAAAAGCACTGTGTTGAAATGATCAACTGCCTTAATTAAAAAGAGTGAATGCATAGATATTGGGTCATGTTCAGATGTAAATTCTCTTTTCCTCTTTCTTCCTAGGCAATCAGTGCTCCACCACTCATATCTTGTTCTTATTGTGATAAAGCAGGGTAGGAGCTCTTATTCTTCATATACCATTTTAATTATTTCTGAATTAGTAAGAAAGTAGGTGACTAGAAGATAGCATCAGAAATTGATAGGAATGGGAGGGGGGACTAAGAATGTAAATTGGGGCCAGTTATGAAAGAGTTGTGTCAGGTAAAGGAATTTGGATTTTCTTTTTCCTTTTTTTTTTTGCATTTCCAGATAATTTAATGGGAGACACAAAGGATCAGGATTATAGTATCACCAGGTTTTATGATTAAAAGCCTCTAAGAGGCTGCATGTTACCACCATGAGATACACAGTCCTGCCTAGCCTATTGAGCTGTTTGGCAGAGCAGGAACCTGGGAGGGGCCAGGTTCATAAACTCTGCCTGTCCAAGCTCTGGAACTCCAGGGTTATTTCAATTTTCAGAGGATAGATAGGAAATACTAACCAAGGGAAATTTCCTGCAGAAGGAGGTTGATGCTTCACCTCCTGGAGGGAACAGAGCAGGCATAGAACAGGCATTGGACAGGCACAGCGGTGAGGAGGCATGCTGAGCCCACCAGCTGCCTAACTTCCACCCTTGCCTGCCACATGATCCTGGGCAGCTGAGGCCTTGGGAGAGATGAGAGGGAGGAGGCTCTGGGTCTTTGACATCTGTTCAGGTGAAGTGCAGTGTACTTGATGCTGGTGGGCCAGCCTCGTCCTGGTCACTCCTCTCTTAGGGGCAAAGCTCAGGTCACAGAGTTCCTAAGGGTGAGACCCCAGCACTCTCTGGCCTGTGCATCTGTAGGAGCTGTCCCTAGGAAGGTGGAAGCACGAGTGCTTTGGGCTGTGATGTCCACTCCCAGGTGGGCTTCAGGGGTAGATACGCTTTTTCATCAAAGCTCTTCAGTTCTGTGGAAGATTGACAGAATCCACATGGGGCTTACCCTTTCCTTCCCTCAACTGTAAGGGCTTACAACTATTCTGCTTACAATAATGAAAACAATCTGTTGTGTCCTAAACAAAAGGATAGATACTTCTCTGGTACTTCAAGAAACCAATTTCCATTCCTAGAATTGGGCCTCAGCATGAGCTGGTGTCTCTGTGGTCCCAAAACAGCATGACCAGTGCAGCTGCAGTCTGGAGTTCCCATTGCATCAGAAGAGTCCCCTGCTCAGGGGCTGGAGCCTTGTTCCCGAACAACGCCTCAACTCCTCCAGCACTTGCTACTCCTGGTGGTACATAGTCAGGATGTCCTAGTAATCCTTGTTTTCTTTGTACTGCTGAAAGATATACTCCACTCCTAGGAAAATGTCTCCCAAATTACATTCATCCAGACAACCAGGTTGGGGAAGTTCACCTGCCTTCAGATTCTCAGAAATGGAAAAATGGAAAAATAAGTTGGACATCATTTGGGACATTTTTCTTTCTGTAGATCCTATTAATGTGCTGAATGTTCTTGTTGTCAACACAGATGATTCCCAGGTGAAATTTCTGGACTCCTAAAATATTCCTCACAATCTCCATCTTCCTGTGAAGCAGCACTCTCCTAATGGGCATTACTCACTGCAGATTTCTAATCACCAAACTCATTTCAGGAAAAATGCTGGACCCTTTAAAACTGTTTGGATGGAATCAAGGCCGGGAGCAGCAGGCCCTGAGCGGCACCTGAATTTTCTTATTTGTAAGCGAGGCGTCTGCAAAGTTTTGAAGTTGGGTTGTGGTAAGTACTTACCATTCCCATCAGTGGAAGGATCCTCTTGTTTGAGAAACAGTCATATTAAACATGGTAAATAAATAGGATGACTATATGTACCTTCTTTGATTATTATAGTAATAACCAAGAGATGGTTATTATTGTTATAATAAGCAAATGCAGATAATTTGATATTAAGCCAGCCAGAAAAGTCACTGGGTTTTCTTAAGGGGATGTTTTCTTAAGAGCAGAGAGACCATTCTCCTGTAGGCAGTTGACTCTGAAAATAAGTTGGACTATCTGAGGGCCCTCAATTCTGCACATGTCCTATGTATGGATATGCAAGTCTGAATCCTCAGAGAAGAAAATGTCAACACAAGATTAAATATGCATGGTTTTTATTAAGGCAAATACTTTTGAGAGAAAATGGGAAAGAACTAAAAAAGAATGGAACAGCCATGTGACGAAAATGCAAGTGGGATCTGAGAACAAGAGGCTGAGTGGAAGCATCCTAGAGTGCTGTACAATTAAAGAAAGATTTGGAAAGTCTCTTAGGATGCCACCAGGCAATTTTGGCCATTAGAGGCTTTCTGTCTTCTAGGAGTAGACCTGCCTTACTTAGTATCCATGCTATGCTCAATCACTGATTAGAAGCTACATGTGTGGGAGGTGTGACTTTGCCAAAGCACAGTGATAGATTTCAAAGTGCAGCATCTGGGGTCATGCCTCCAGTAGTTGGAAATCTGGGAGGTGCATTATATTGGCTGCAACAATGTACATGATCCAAACTATCCCCACCTCCAAAAATTTTGATCTGTGTTAGCTTGCTATGCTCAGTGGTTCCGAGAGGTAATTTCACAAAGAAGGAGGTAGTTTTGTTAGTAGAAATAGGAGTATGGGGCCAATTTAGAGGTAATCTTGTTGGTAATATCTGAACATGCCACTTGACTGCTTCAACAGATTAGGCTGATTTGCAGCTGGCTTTATTATATTCTTCTGAGAACTCCATGGTTTCTAATGTCTTCCTGTTGAAATGGACTGGGCATGGTGACACACACCTGTAATCCAAGCTACTTGGGATACTGAGGCAGGAGGATCACAAGTTAGAGGCCAGCCTCAGCAACTTAGCAAGACCTGTCTCAATCTAAAGAAGTACTGGGGATGTAGCTTAGTGGTAGAGTGCCCCTGGGTGCAATCACCAGTACTGTAAAAGAAGAACAATGATATTACAGGGAGGGAAAAGGTAAAATGTTGTCTTCAATTTTCAGGCAAAGCTGTCAGATTCAGGAAGTTTTTGACACTTCAGTATAGGTAGAAGCACTTTTTGTAGTCTCTACATTTTATACTCAAGATAACTTTTGGACTGATGCAATTGTTCTAAAATAATGTTCTCATCAAATGAGAGGAAAAACAATTAGACAGAAGAGTCTTTTGTTTGAAATCAGTATGACTGCATAAAATGTATTAATAAAACACAGTGAATAATCTTGATCTCTTGATAAATTGCCTGCTCTAGAGAGCATGGGCAGCTCTTGTAGCATCTATTGAGAAAACAAAGAAATCCTGTCAAGATGACATCTGCTTCTTCTGTGGAACATGTTAGGAGTCATGAGGTTTTGAATATGATGCAGTTAGCAGCATCATGTACTTAATCAGTTGGCAAGGAGGAATGCTTGTCTTTCTTCTTGGGCATTCTTGGATTCCAGAATGTAGGTTGCATTTGGATTTACCTGAAAATCAGCAGGATACTTAGCTTGAAGAAGATAACTGAAAATGCTATCCCTAAGGTCTGAGGGCACTGTTGGCCATGTAACAATTAAATGGTGCTATGAGGCTAGGGTGACATATGCATTATCTATGGCCATAGTAATGCTACATAATAAACAACCATAGAATCAAATAGCAAAAATGGTAATCAACACATCAGCAAACAATGGAAAGTGATTATTGGCTTACAAGTCTGGGAGTTGCTTGGGAATCAGCAGGTCTGGGTTACATTCAGCTGGTACAATGTGGCTCTGTGTGTTTCTCATTTTCCTCCTGAGACCAGTGGGACAGCCTAGGCATGTTACAGGCAAATGCACAAGAGAGAAAGCAGAAGCACAAGCTCTATTAAGGCCTACATTTGGAACTGTCACACTCTCACTTCTGTCTCATTTTATTGGCTGGAGCACGTCACATGGCCAAATGACATTCAAGGGATAGAGAAATATATTCTGCCCATAATAAGGTCATGGCAAAGGTGTCAGTGCTGAGTCGTGGTGAATTGAGACCAAATAACAATCTAACCACAGGTAGAAAACAGACCTGTCCATATTGATTATTGATTTACTCCAGGGTACCCAGGAAAATTCTGGGCAACTCAGCCCCAAGCAAGACACATATTCTTGATTTCCTTTCATAGTCAAAGCTATTAGTCATTCACTAAAATCCATTGCCACTTATTGCAAAGATGGTTTTGCCACCTTTCTTTGAATTTTGCTGGAACCATGTTACTGAATTATGGCCAATGAAATCTGAGTGGAAATTTCAAGTGTGGGCCAATAAACTCTTACATTCATATGCTCTAGGATCATCCAGCTTACAGGGATGATGACACTCAGGGGTGATGATACCCAGCCATGTGGGAGAGCTATAATCAAATCTAGTTTCCCAAATGATTAACTGCTATAGAGCAGACTCCCCTCATTATGTCCTAAACCTGAACTTGCCAAGGGCTATGACATGAGTGAGAGAAATGAACTTCCATCATGAACCATTAAGTTTTTGGATTGTTGGTTATAACAGCTTTCTAGGTGACCCCATATTATATCCCCATTTTGCTCTTCACCTTCTGTACCTGTTTACTCCTCTGGCTCACCTATTCTTATCTTGAGACTTGAGTTTTGAATGTGTGATAAATTAATATCCTCCTTTTGGACTCTTAATGCACCTTACTGTGCACTTTTTATTTATTTCTTTATTTTTTGCAGTCTGCATTTTGGTTTGTTGTACACAAATGGGGTATATCATTTTGTTTCTATGGTTGTACATGATGTAGAGTCATACCATTCATGTAACCATACATGTAATGATGTCTGTCTCATTCCACCATTTTAATTTAGACTCTGACTCTGGTTGTCCTGGGATGCTCTTGAAAACCCCCACTCCAGAAGGAAATAAGCTCTAATAATTCTATCCCTGAATTATCTAGTAATATATATCTACTGCTAGCTCTTCACATCAGGAAATAAACTTTTTTCTTTTTTGTGGTGCTGGAAATGGAACCAGGGCCTTGCATATGCTAGGCAAGCACCCTACCACTGAGCTACAAACCCTAACCCAGGAAATCAGACATTTTTGCCTCCAAACTAAACATCTGTCATTGGAACCATATTGGTGTGAAAAGAACATGGAATTTAAGATAGACTACCTGAATTTGAATCATAGATCTGGAACTTCATAGTAGTGTGATTTGACATTCAATGCTTAGTTTCTCTGGGCTCCCATATCCTCTTTTGGAAATGGAGATAATTGTATTTATTTTATAAGGTTGGTCTAAGCATCAAATGAAATAATAAATATACTATTATTAACCACATAGTTAGTACCCGATGAATAGCATTATTTCATGTATCATCATCATAAGTATCATTACTATATAAGGTAGATTAATTGACTAGAATATCCCTTCCTCTGTGTAACCATGCTCTTTGCCAAATAGCTTTGAAGTCATTCACTGACTGTCTTTTTGAGAATAAAGTGTTTAAACCCCTTGCCTTGACATTGGGCTTGGTCATGTAACTTGATTTGGCCAATATGAGATATAGGCAGGGGTTAAAAATGTGCTTCCTCAGAGGGATCTATTTCTGGTATACCTCTTCCACCTATGGTAGAAACACATTAAAGCTAGTCTTTCAATCCCAGGAGATGGATGAGAGACAGGTGGAGCAGAGCTGCTCTAACCAGTGTAGCCTGGAGCAGTATCCCATACAATTTATAGATTTGTGAGACTTTTTCTTTTTTCATTATTTAGAGAATACTTTCTGTGAGACTTTTTTAATCTGCTAAAATTGGGATGGTTTGTTACACGCAGTATTATTGTGGTCATATTGTTACATTTGGAAGACTTAGAAGCCCATATTACACATTTTAATAACCATCAAAGAACCCAAGGTAACCTCAGTTCCTTTGTTCTGGGTCTTAAGAGATGTTGAGGGTCATATCAGAGATGTGTGGGTATCATGTCTGGGCAAGGGAGGTGCCCAGAGTACAACATTTAAGGAGGCACTCTTAAGGTGCATGCAAATATAGGTTGGTGCTTTGTTCATGAGAGTGAGTACCTGTTTCTTTTTGTTTTGTTTTGTTTTGTTTTGTTTTTGTTTTTGTTTTTAATACTGGGGACTGAACCAAGAGGTACTCAACCACTGAGCTGCATCCCCAGCCCTTTTTATTTTTGATTTTGAGACAGTCTCGCTAAGTTGCTCAGAGCCTTGCTAAATTGCTACAGCTGGACTTGAACTTGTGATCCTCCTGCCTTAGCCTCTGGAGCCGCTGGGATTACAGGTGTGTGCTACTGCACCTGGTGAGTGAGTACCTTTTTAAAAGTGAGGTGCTCAGGGCACAAAAATTTTTTTTAAAAATCACATTAATAGTTTTGCAATTTGACATTCAAAGTTTAGTTTCTCTGGGCTCCCATATCCTCTTTTGCCTGACCCTGTTCTTGTACTGGCCTAGGTTTTCTGTTTTGGAGTAGGCAGGTTGAGAGTGAGAGCTAAGTAAGGCAAACTGGACTGTGGAAAATTAGAGTGATGGCAGGGAAGCTGTGGGTCAGGTTATAGGTGTGCTCAGGTATTGTCTTAGGATGGGATTGGTGAAGAAGATACAAGATCTCAGGTATGGTTTGTGGCCAAGGAAATCCAAGTTGCAACATGGGAGCTCAGCTCTTCTGTCTGTGTCAATAGATCTCAAACTTGGGTATGTGTTAGGAACTAGGGAAAAGCTTAATCTGGACTGCTGAGTGGTTCAATTCTTAAGTTTTGGAGGGCAAGTAAGGACAGGCTGTCATCAGCTCTGCACATACCCACTCCTTGGTCTACTGGTCTTTGACTTGTTAGAAAAAAATGGTTAGAATTCAAAAATAATGATCCACTTTTAGAAAAGAGATGCCTTGAAGAACATGCATCAGAACAATTTTCATGATGAGCAGCAAGAGATTCTTCGCTTCAATTGTAGCTGCCACAATTTACACATTGTATTGAATAGTGACAAGCAATTTCAGAAGTGACAGGGACAGGTTATAGCCATACTTGTAAAACCTAGGTTGGACTAACGATGATAATTTCTAAGCTCTCACATCATCACCATCTTTATAGTAATAAATAACAATGATGATGGCTCTTTAGATTTGGGGAGGAGAGTTGTCCAAACAGTGAAGTGGAAAAATAATAAGGGTACGTATTCCCTGGACTAAGGTGTGGACAGTTTTAAAAATGATTTACATTGTAAACACTGAGGTTTCTTGGACAATAAAAGCACTTTTGAGACCAGTTTTCAATTCTTAGCTTGTCAGTCTTTTTGAAATATACACACTGTTCCACAAATTGGGAAACACAAGCTTCTCCAGGCTTGGGTAGTTAATGAGAGAAGAGGAAGAGCCATTTGGAACCTTTGTGGTTTTATTTCTTGAAACTCTGCTCACCAAAGGTGTGCCCCCACTCCTCCAACCCATTTGGTACTATTTTTTTACCCAGTCTGGGACTGCCCTGGCCCTCATTTATTATTTCCCTACTATTTTGTCTTTAGCTGCTTTCCATTGTTTCCTCTTCCATATGGTTCCATTGCAAATGAATGCTCTTAATCTAGTTACACAGTTGCCCCTTTCCGTCATTTCCTTGAATCTACAACTGTTTGGGTACTGTTCATTATAACCACTACTCAGGGAGCAGGACCTACAGGTGGCTTGGTATTATCTTAGAGTAGTCAGGCTAGTGCTTTATTTATTCTCATTAGGAAACCAATCATTCCGGATACCCCACTTTCTTTGCACTGTTATCTACAGACCTTTTGAAGAGTTGTGGACAACCTTGCTCTTGGTTCCTTCTAACCTACTTTCTTTCTATACTGGTTTGATTTTTATACCAGGTGATTTGACTGATGCACAGGGATGGCAGAATCTATCTCAAAGTCATCTACCTTAGCTCATGTGTCAATGCTGAATTTGGTATTTTCTTCCTATTATTTCGAATCCCCCATTTCTTAACCGGATAAAGTTAGACTCATGGGACTTAAGGAAGCTTGGGGATTCATCTTTTTCATAACTAAGTCTCTACTTATTGAACATGATTTAAGAAGCTTGGAGAGAAGAATTCCTTGGTTCCCTTCAATGAGTTGCTCTTCTGTTTACTCTGGTTGCATTTTGATGACTGTGTCTCATCATTTCTATGCTCCATAATGCCTCACTTTGTGCCTAATGCAATATAAATTCTTGTTGTTATATTGGAGTGTTATTTTTTTATACTTTGATGCAAAGGGTGGCGGGAAGGGAGTCAATTTGTCTTTTTTCTTTAAAAAAAATAACAAATATTCTGAATGGCCAGGTCACTGTTGTTGGCTTGGCCTTCATTCCCTATACAGGGGTATAGAGAAGATAGAAAATAGGGTTGATTATGTGTTACCCAATTTCAAGCCCACAAGAATCTGATGACTGCTAAGAAAGAAAAACCAACAGGAAACTGATGTATAATTTATTAGGTATCCAGTACCCACAGGAAACATCTGTTGTGATTTTATAAGCCTGTACAAACTCAAAACAAGATAAGTGAAGAAAATGTGTCTATTTAAAAGACAGCATTGCAGTCTTCTCTAAGCACATTAAGAAGAGAGATGTCTGCAGTTTTATTTGGCAATTGTATATAATCTCACAGGCAATACAGCTATTTTATTCATTTAATTAAAAATGGAAAATGTATTATAATGAAAAAAGTAAGCTGTGGAAAATGATGAACCACACTCCCTGAGTTCCCAGCCTATTTATTTTAGTTTGGGGGATTTGCTTTTCCAGGCAATTAAGATGTTTAAACCAATGGAACTAAAGTACGAACTTATAGAATGCCTGGTTAATTTCCTCATAAAGTTATTTTGTAAAAAATCCCTTGCCAATTATTCAGTAAGCAAAAACTTAAACATTGATATTAATTACCTTTATTAGTACTGACAATAGTAGTTTCTACTAATGATTAAATTTGTTCTCTCTTCCTTTGCTGAGCTGATTTGTGAATTTTTAACGGGTATGAGGACTACTTTACCACAGATGGAAACACTTTCCAACCTTAGTTTTTCACAAGATGGGTCAACGAAATCCCCAATGTTCATATCAGCTTCTTAGGCCCATCCTTAAACATTGGGTAAAAAATCAGTCTGCTGACTAGTCATCGTGCCTGCTGTTAGTGTATTTCAGTTATAGTGCATTTCAGTATGACTCTGTGAATGATGCTGCATCAAGTCTGTGAGAAATCCTGCTTGGCACTGAGGCATTGTGGAACACTGGGCAAGTCACTTTGTGTCTTTGGATTACTTTGCCCCATACATAAAATAAGAGTTAATTTTATGCCCTCCCTTTGAAATTTGATTAAAATATGAACCAGGTGGGCTCAGGCCTTAAATGAAAAATTCCCTTGGCTCAGCCCAGGTAGACACAAGGTCAAGATCATGAAAAAGTGCTTAATTTTAAGTCTCTACCACCCAACTCCATGCACTGCCAGTGGGAAGGCCTGATAAATTACTAATTACTAATTTTGAACCAGTCATAAGAAGACTTGTCAATACTTGAATAATTGTGGAAGAGAATCATGCCACTGAGAAGCAGCCTGTGCCTGGGTATAATAACAACCAACCCTCATATTTTTACAGTGTTTTAAGCTTTTCTAAGCATTTAACATATATTTTCTCATTTTACCCAAAATAGAACCAGGGTGATGATGAAGATGGTCTAGAAGCACATTTTCAAGGAACACGAGTTAAGATTTTCAATCTTAGACAAAATGAAGGACTGCATTTTTCCTCAGGAATGAGATTGCATTTATGTTGTTCTTCCTGAATTTCATTATTTTCTCACTCCCAACTTGAAAGAAGACTGTGAAAGGCAATGAAGACATTGAGAGTATGGCAGCAAATGCTGAATATAAAGTAGGAAAAAAATGGAAGGATTTCCTTTGAATTTAAAGAAAATAATGGTTTTGGCAGTCTAATCATTGAATTTGGGTATTGAAACAGTCTGAGAATTGTCAAAACCGGGGATATTGCATGAATCTGAAACTTGAGGCCAGAACAGCTTGAAAAGATAGATTCAAGGATGTGGCCAGGTTGCTGAGATTGATTGTACAAATTTAGCAGGAGTAACTTAAGTTTCTTGTTTCTACTCTTCTTCAATAATGAAACCTCCAAAACACTAAAAGACTATCAGGGCTCAAAACAGATGGGAAAAGCAGATACACCTCGAGTTTTCTTTCAGTGTTCCCAAAAACCCTGGGAAATAGGCAGAGAAGAATATATTCTTGGGATTACTGTAGGTATGTCCATCTCAGACTATAGGGATCTGGCTTGGCAATGGCAACATTAATGATTACACTTAAAAAACCTGGGTATATGATTTTGATCATAAATATTATTATAATTAGAGTAAATACATATATATGTATATGTTTATGTCTTTTTTCATAAAAGAAGAAGGTGGTGATGTGGGTTTGGATTTGACTTATCTTATTTCAACCTATTTCTTTTAGGATTGCTGGAACTTTGGAACATTTTCTGAATCTCTTTTGGAAATAATAATATATTAAAGCTCTTAAAATTAGGGTCTAAGGCTGAGACTGTCTGGAGCCTTAAGGAGCACAAACTTTATTCAGAAGTGGAGGAAAAAAACAAGTACAGTAAAGGAGCCATATCTTATTAACTGATTTGATGTGTGTATATGTGGGTCCACATTTCAATGAAAATATCACCAATCTGAGTGTTTTCTGAACTGTTCCTTTTTGAAAACCAAGTGGGCTAACAAACACACAAAATTGTGTATTCCTTTGGTTTTCACAGTGTGAACCAGGAGCATTAGAAATAGAAATTCTCAACCCTACTCCAGACCTTCAGAACCAGAAAGTATAGGGGTGAAACTCAGCAATCAGTTATAATAAGCCTTTCAGGGAATTTCAGGATGCATGCTCAGATTTGAGAACTTCTGTTTTCGGGTGTTTCCTGATAAGTGAATCTTTTCTAAAAAAATTATTGGTGCATATAATTATAAATGATAGTGGGATTCATTATGTCATAGCCATACATGTGTTTAACAATTTCATCATTCTCATTCTCCAGTATCTTCCCTTTTCTTCCCCTCCTCCCTCTACCTGATCCTCTCAGTCTACTTTACTTGTTGCCCTACTGTTATTATTTTAAATTAATGCATTATAATTATATATAAATATGATATTCATTTTTGTATATTTGTACATGAACTTAGTATAACTTGATAGACTTTCTTCCCCAGTACTTCTCCATGCCCTCTCTTCCTCCCTCCCTCTTGATAATTTACTCTATCCTCTACTCTATTTGTATCCCTTCTATTTTCATAAGATCCCTTTTTATGCCTCTTTGTTCTTTCTAGTTTCTACATGTGAGACAACACTCGACCCTTGACTTCCTGAGCCTGGCTTATTTCACTTAACACAATGTTCTCCAGTTCCATCCATTTACTGGCAAATGCCATAATTTCATTCTTCTTTATGGCTGAATAAAACACCATTAGTGTACATATACCATTTTCTTTATCCATTCACCTGTTTACAGACACTTAGACTGGTTCCATAACTTGGTTATAGTGAATTCTGCTGCTGTTAACATTGGAATGCATGTATCACTATAGTATGTTGATTTCAGTTCTTTTGCATAAATACTGAAGAGTGGAAAATCTTGTTCATATGGTGGTTCCATTTCAGATCTTTCGAGGTATCTCCATACTGATTTCCACAGGGATTTTATTAATTTGTTGTCCCTACAGTAGGTCTTGAAGTTGTCTGGACATTGGAATCACCTAGATAATTAAAACAACAACAACCACCTCTCACTTTGTTTCCACTCTCAGGGATTCTAATTTAATTGGTTTGGGGCATGGACTAATCCTTAAGAGTTTTAAAACCTCCCTAGGCAATTCTAATATTCAGACATGTTTGGGACTCACTAACTTCAACAAACTCTCCTATTAAAGGTTGATTTTCAAAAAAGAAAAACAGGAGCCAGCACTGACAGAAAACAAAGCAAAATAGGAATTTGGGGAAAGACAGAAAAAGTGAGTTATACATACAGAATGCTTTCTGCTCTATCTGAAGGAATCTGAGTCAGTCAAATGATGATTAATTCTCCAGGTAAGAACATTCTTCTCTGTGTGAGAAAGAGTCTTGTTTTTCTGGTTGTCACACTTCAAAGTTTCTGTCAGAAAGTTTCCTATGGGGTTCTGAAAGCAAAAAATATAAAGAAACAGCATAAAATTTTTGAAAAAGTTACTTTGAAATACAAGAATATTGGTCATAACTGTCTGCATTGCCCTTGTTCTTTGAAACCTTAAAATGACAGGTACATTTTAAGCCTGCATTTGTTTTATTTCAATGAAATAAAGGGACATTGGAAACCACAGATACTACAGGAATTAATACTTCTGTTTCTGTGGGTTGGTGGTTGTCGCTCCCGCCAGCAAGAACGACCCGGAGACGTGATGGGTGGCAAACTTCCCTATTAACAGCTGATTCTTCTTTTTATTTCTTTTTCTTTCTGGGAAGTTATTGTCACTTATATAGGTTATATCAACTAATTAGAATATTCACGATATGTGGGGAAAAGATAGACGTATATGGGTATAACTTGAAGCACCTAAGAATCACGCAAGAATCATGCAGAGGCCTTGACCAATTACTGAGACTTCCTCAAGGTGAAGTTAGTTGTATACGTGCAGAATAGCAGTTTTTCAACTGCACTGGCAGCTTGCCAGGCGCCATCTTGGCCAGGCTCCACCTAGGGCCAGGGGTCCGTACGCAACCCCGACAGTTCCCCCTTTTTTCTTTTAAAAGAAAAGCTCGGGACCAAGCCTGTCTTAGGCGGAGTGGTCAACTACCGTCCTTACCCGTCATCGGATAACTGTAGAGCATGCTACAGCTCCTGTCTTAGGTCGGTACGGAGTTACCTACTACCTTACCCGTCTGGTCAATGGTCCAGCCTCGCGAGCCACACTTGTGGGGAGCTGCCGGCCTCTAGGGCAGCCATGGCCTGATGGAAGATGATACGATCTCTCGCTTGACTCTGACGCACACGCATGATAGTGCGTGAGAGGAAGATAACAGCAATGATCATAAGCATGCATAATGCTCCCATACCAGCCCACTGCTTAATAAAACTGAAAGAGGAGGATAACCAATTTAACACTTCAGACATTGGAGCTACATCAACTCTAGTAGCATTAAGGCTAACAATTTGAGATCTAAGAATAGCAGTAAGATTATCAAATTCATAAGACCAGTTGGTACGTAGCTGAACAGACAAGATTCTAGACAAATCTGCTGCATAGCTGAAGTTATGATAAGCTACAGGTGTAACGCACAGTCCCGCCAGATGATAAATACATCCCACGTTTAACAGTTCCTGTAAGATGTCCATTTGTTCTTGAAGTAAGTCCACTCGCTGGTTCATAAGGAGTATGCCTGCTGTTAGATGTTGGTTTGGGTCTCTTTAGTCTGTAAGGCTGCAGCTATATTTTCGGCCAAGTGATTGACTGCTGTTGCTGTAGGTATGGCAGTTGCTAGTGCTGCTGTTGCAGAAACCACTATTGCAGTGACCATAGCCGCTGTGATGTCAAATTCTCTCCTGTTTCTTGATAGCAACACTGGCAATTTTGCATCTGTAACAGAGACTGGGACTGGTAGGAAGGTAGGAACACACATTAAGTCTGCCAGCAGGAACCTAGAAGCATTTTAGCACAAATCTAAAGTACAATTGAAAGAAGCAGTTGTTTTGTTACATAGTTGAACTGTTCCTCCTAAGAGACTAAAAAGAGGTAATAAGTTAGTTTATTCCGTGGAAACACACAAACTGAGCCGCAGCTCCAGTAAAGCACCGGGTTACCCTTATTACCCAGAGTTAAAAAAAAAAAAAAAAAAAAACCCAAACAAAGAGACAAAGAGAAAGTTTATCTTTAGGGGACCTGAAGGTCTCCTCTATTCCCCCTTTTTGTTTATAAAGAGTATTTTTGAGGGTGAGATGTGTATGTTCAACAATACCTTGTTTTTGTGGGTTATAAGGTACATCTGTGGTTAGAGTTATTTTAATTTTAGTGAGGAATTGGTTCTTACCAATTTTAGTTTTTGAAGAAAAATTTAGACTTTATAACGTAGTACAAATTTTTAACAGTTGCTTAACCATAATTGTATAAACCCCTATTTTTAATAAAACTTAAGAGACACAAAGTTAAGAATGAATTGGTGTTTCTAAGAAATCCTTGTCATTTTACCATGTCATTTTACCATATAGATTAAACTTTGGCTTATATCAGAACATTAGTATTTCACCTTAGGAAAAACCTTAAATAGCTTTAGCTGTTTTACATACACACAACCAACTTAGTTACACACAGACTTGTTGAAACTTGCCCTTTGTTACACACAGACTTTTTTATCCAGAAACATTTTCTTTTTCTTTTTATTAAATACATTTTAAACCCAGAACCTTTTATTTTCTCTTTCCTATTTGTTGACCCCTTTTTGTTCACATTCTGAAACAACTCTTATGAAATTTCTGAATTTAGATAAATCACCCTATTTTAATAAGATTAAATATTTTGTTGTTTATAGTACTCTTAATTGAAACACAGTTGAAACTTTTGGGACCCTTTATATATAGAATTCCACTTGTTAGGATATAACTCTTAGTAACCTTGTTTTTAGTTTAGTGATGACACAAAGCAAGTTTAAACCCTTTTATTTACCAACCTATGAAAACACCAATAATGTTTAAGTATGATACTCCATGGAATTTGAGGAGTTAAGAGTACTTGATGTTATTTAACAATTAGCATTTTAACTTTGTAAATTAACCAGACGTCTCTACAAACACATTTGAGTAATCCCATACATGTTAACTCCAATTTATTTATTTTATAAAAACCAAGATATCAGACAAGTGTCCTGAACAGGATCTGCTGCCTCTTTCCTGTTGAAGAAAAGTCCTAGAAGCAATTGATATTAGACATTGTTTAACATTAACATTTCATTAGTTTGACCACCTGGAAACTTGCAAGTTATTTTTAAAAATATTTTACTTTTATTAGTTTACCCAATTTAAATTGAACCCTTTTAAATCACGTGAATAAAAGTATTTGGATCCATTTTTAAATTTTAATTTTAAGAGCTCTCAGTTTTGATGCAGATAAGACATAACACCAGACAGTACGACATACAAATAACACAAAATCAAAGGCCTTGTAATTTATAGGTAAATGTTCATTGCAATGAAACAGCTGTTTAAAAAACTTCAGTTGAATAAAAAATAGAACTGATTAAAAATAAAATCATTAACCTAGGTATGTAGGATTAAAATTACGAGCTCAAAAATACAGCATTAAAGAAAAAACAAAACAAGAATCCTGAAGAATAAGTTAGTTTTTTGTAGCGGCCCAGGAGTTAAAACGGACACTTTTTTTTTTTCTTCTTTTCTTCTTATCTTTAGGTTACCCCCCTTTTCTCCTTGAGAAGCTGTAGTTAAATTCCAATGTGGCAGGGGGAGGGAGGATCACCCAGGACTTTACTTTTTAACCCCTTTTTTACCTGGTTGAGAAATCAGGTTAGGTTTGAATGCAGAAAATCACAAAACATTATTTTTTACTACTTTTAAGGAATGGAGCTGCTGAGCTCTCTGCCTAGGGGGACCCTCCCCTAAACTGATTTTTCTCTTTGTGCTCTGTTTGTGGTTTTATTTGTACTTTCTCCTTTTTTTTTTTTTTTTTTTTTTTTTTTTTTTTTTTTTTTCCTGCGCCACTGCATATTTTTGTAAGCTCAACTCTTTTGAGTAACTCTTTTTTTGTAACGCCTTTTTTTTGTCTTCTAGCTGCTGCCCTATGCCCTCCAATTCCCTTAATGCCTGTTGACTAATTGAACCAGCTTGAGAACACTTTGTTTCTTCACTAATTTTATTTAACTCCATCTCTGAGAGTCCCTCTTCGCTCTCATCAGAATCTGACTGAGCGCTAACAGAGCCCTTTTGTGACTCTTCTTTTACCTTTTCTAACACTTCCTCTCCCTGCGCAACTGCCTTTTGTAACGCCTCCCGAGGGGAACGCAAACAAGTTCTGACTAACGACCAAACTGCTAACGTCCCTGGGAGCGTTACCGGACAGCGCTTTAAATCTTCCCCCGGGTGTTCCCACTGTGGGATAGTTAACAATCCTTCTTCCAGAAACCAAGGTGAAATCTCCTCTACCTGCTTTAAAAATGCCCAAGCAGTTTGTCTTTAAGGAAGTGCCGTTAGCTTTAAGAATTTCTTTCAAGGGACCTTCCATTCTACATCTAGCAACCTCGTTCCCCATTTTTTGAGGAAACTTTCACCTCTCGTTCCTAGGAACTTTATCACAATCACAATATTATCGTCTCTAGGAAACCTCCCTGTCCACTGACAGATCTGGGTGCACACTTTCACCGATCCGTTGCTCACCTCACTCACCTCTCCGCGGCACGTAAGATTCCCGGGGTTCAGCACCACTTGTCGCTCCCGCCAGCAAGAACGACCCGGAGACGTGATGGGTGGCAAACTTCCCTATTAACAGCTGATTCTTCTTTTTATTTCTTTTTCTTTCTGGGAAGTTATTGTCACTTATATAGGTTATATCAACTAATTAGAATATTCACGATATGTGGGGAAAAGATAGACGTATATGGGTATAACTTGAAGCACCTAAGAATCACGCAAGAATCATGCAGAGGCCTTGACCAATTACTGAGACTTCCTCAAGGTGAAGTTAGTTGTATACGTGCAGAATAGCAGTTTTTCAACTGCACTGGCAGCTTGCCAGGCGCCATCTTGGCCAGGCTCCACCTAGGGCCAGGGGTCCGTACGCAACCCCGACAGGTGGTCTCACTGGAAATTTGTGGCAAAACTTAACTGAATCATACTTTCACCCACCAATTGTTGGAAAGTTCTTAGATATATACCAGTCAAAATTGAACTATTGCTCCTTATCAGTTCTACCCAGTTATCTTGACTCTGTCTTAGAGAACTGTCCCTAAGAAGCAGCTTGTTTAAAATTCTTTAATGATCAAGGAAATATGTATACCTATAACTCAAAAGTCTGATGGGGGTTTTGAAGGTTGTGATCATGTGGGTGATAATTACTCTTACTACTTTCCCAATTGTTTTTGAAATAATTGGAAACATACACAGATGTCAGGCGTGTATGACTACAAGGTCAAGCCCATAAAATTGGGCTTTTGACTTGAAACTATCATCTGACCTCAACAACTTTCTTCAGAACTGGACTGACATTGTTGCCAAGCAGAGCAACCATCCCTGTGAGTTCATCTATCACATTCTTTCGAGGCAGTGAGAACTCCCCACCAGTTCTAAAAGGACGAACCAGCAAGCCTGGGATCTACATATGCTCAAACTGCTTCTTTCATATCTCCTCTATTGTAGAACGGGGTAGGAATTGAAGGGAAAAGCCCAGAGTTCCTTCCTACTGGAAGAAGAGGGAAACTTTAGGTGTGTGGTTATATATTCTCATTTCCCAACACACTTTAAACCTTCTAAATATTTTTATACTTCAAATATTTTGAGGCAAATATTATATACCTTATAAATCATCTTTCTTTTATAAAACTTAAAAATCTCAAGATTGCCAGGCCCCTCACCACACTGGTTATCATTATCTGGGTATGATTCACTTTATTAATATTCCTCTTAAGATGTGATGTTCAGAAAGGAGGGTGTTCACTTAATTTTATTTTGCTTATATTTTTATTCTGAGGTACCTTTGAGTGGTTGCTAATTTTTGATGTTGTTTGATAAGTTTTTCTTTAACCTAATGGTATATAGATAATCTCTAATATTTTAATAGTATATTTAAGATATTATCTTTCACTAAATCCATATATGGAAGTTTTTTGAATTAAAGAAGGAATCTAATTTTATTTTTCCATATAGATAACCAATTGTTTCAGCATATATGTTCAAGACTCCAACCTTTCCCCCAATTTCTAACAACACTTTGTTTATATACCAAGTTTACATTTAGGCATGAGTCTATTTTTAGGCTGTCTTTTTCCTGGGGTCATTTGGCCTGTCCTTGTGCCCAAAGTGCAATATCTTAATTGCTATACTTTATAAACAGATTTGATACCAGATATGAGTTCCAATAACTTGTTTTTCTTCAGAAGTGTTTTGCATATTCTTGGTCTGATGGTCTTCAATACAAACCTTAGAATCAGCTTGCTAAGTATCTTTTAAAATTTGTTTGGATTTTGTTAAAATGGCATGGAATCTATACACTAATTTGGTGACAAAAAGAAGCTTATGAAGTGTATTTTTCTTCATGAAAGAGTTCTCTATTTATTTAGGACTTTGTTAATGTCTTCAAATAGTTTTATTTTATATTTTTCTCAGGTTCTAACACAATTTTTGTTTGATTTATTCCTATGTGCCTTATATTCTTTTGTTTTTTATTTTAAATTCTGTCTCAAAAACTTACATGTGCTGTTAGTTACTCACAAATTATGGTGTGGTTGTAATCTTGCTAACTTCTCTTATAAAGTCTAATTTTTTGCTTGTAGATTGCTTTAGTTTTCCTATATGGACAATCCACATCTCTCAGGTTTATTTCTTCCTTTTGAGTTTTTGTAGTTTTTATTTTTCTCATGTACTTGCTCGACTAGGTTATCCATTAGAGTATTGAATAGAAGTGGTGATAGGGAGCAATCTTTTGTTTCCAGTTTTAAAGGGTATTCTTTTAATGTTCACAGTGTGATATTTGGGTATGCCTTCTTTTTCTTGTTTGCCCCTTAGAAATACAGCACATACTACTAGCTTCTTGTGACTAGAATCTAGGTGGCCATTTCCATCACAAGTTGCTTTATCTTTTTCAGGCATGAGACACAAACTTTTGGTGTCTTCCAATATATTTTAGCAGACTGAGTAGAACATGAAAGATCCTCTGATTAGACTTGAAGTTGTAAGGTAACACCAGATCATTCTCCCCAAAGGGAAGTGGGAAATCACAACTTGACAATAACTTTATCAGATGAAATGTCTTCATCGAATCTTGTTCCACTTCTACATTCTGACTTTTTTATCTCTTTGATCTGGCTCGAGGTACCAAGGGCCCTAGGACTGGTTCTTAAATATTACTTTCTAAGTTATTTACTGGGGAGATTCAGTAACACACTCACTTTGGTGTCCAATGTCTCTTCATTGGCTTCTCAGTTAAAATTAAGGTGGGAAGTGTCCAACTTGTACATGGGTTACAGGTGTATATTTAGTTTAATGAAGCCTGAAGTTCAGAGACATTTACCCTGTTCTTGAAGAATGTAGGACTTCAGAAAGCTTTAACTTTCCTTACCTAATCCTTAATATCTTACTATTGTCCACTCATGTTTTTCAGATATGATAAATTAGAAACTAGTTCAGTTTTATATATACAATGTTTGTGTACATTTACCTGTAGTTTACCATAATCTTGACAATTTTCCTTCTGTGACCACCTTCTTCATGAAATTCATCCTTTAGAACTTATTTACAGAATGTCTGTTGCTTGCATATTCTTTCAGTGTTTATTTGTCTTGAGGGACTGATTCCCACACAACAAATCGATTGCATCCAAGACTGCCATTGGTAGGAATAAAGGTGAACAATTAATCACTTGCCTGCCAGCTCTCACTGATCCAAGTTTAACCCACAAGGTGCTAGCTTTCTCACATGATTAACTGGTGTCCAGTGGGGACTGGGTGATGTTAGGAGGGAGTCATGGATGGAGGCACTCGGTGCAATGCCCAGATATGAAGTGGGGTACTATTAGGTTGCTGCTCAATTTTCAGGAGCATATATTTCAATTGTCTGGAGTCCATACAGAGCTGGTTACTATACTAGCAGCTTGTATGAGAGTCAGGCAAATCTAAGAGGATATGAAGTGATGTGAAATAAGTGGCCTATTTCATTGTGTTTTGTGATTTCCTCCCTTCCTTCCTCCCTTTGCCTTTTTTTAGTGAGTAATATTTGTAGAAAATGTATTTGTGAGAGTTCTTTGAAACCTAGGTTTAATGTACTTTCCACCAGAAAGCAATTGTATTTACTTCTGTGAGATTTTTGGCCCTCTTAAAGTAAATCTCTGCCTGTTTGTTTGTTTTTCCCATTCTCAGGAATTGTGTGATTTCTAGATAGAATTTTACATGAGCACCAGCTTGCAGTTATAAATTCTCAGGAGAATGTCGCTCCTACCAACAAAGACAAGGTTGAAGAAGGCTAATATCTTCATCATAACTGTCAGTTAGGTCTCCTACCTGCCTTTCACAGTGAGTGCAGCTCCCAAGGGACTAGACATTATACAGGAATCACCTATTCAACTTTCCCCCTTGCTTCAGTTTAGTTATAGTTACTTTAAAACCCCAAACTCTAGGCGACCAAGGATCCACAGATAACCTCAGGGAAGTTGATGGCATTAATATTTTTTGTCTGTCTGAATTCATACTTTTGCTTTGTTTTGGTCACTGAGGAGTTCTTTAATTTTCTTGCTAACTCATCTATCTGCCTTTTTAGGTATTCTGTACCAGGAGTATTTCCATAATATTATCTATTCTCTTAGACTAATACCAAACTGGTATTGAATTATAAGTTAGCCATTAAGGATTTAGTTATTTCTACTTTGCATTACCTCAAAATGCAATTGATAAGCATGTTCTTTGAGTCTATCTTTAAGTCTTAGAATTTCTAATATTAAGATTTCCTGGAAGCCCCCCTGCAATTCTATTCCTTGAGTTCTTTTATCTGCAAGGATGAGATTTATACTGCCTCATTCCTTATACTCTGCCCTGTCCTAAAAATAAGTATATAAATTCTTGTCATATTAAAAGGAAACAGATCCTGATCATCTTTTGCTACATAAATAATCAATCCCAAACTCTGTGGCTTAAAAGAGCAATAATCATTTAATTATTCTAATTTATATTATTTAATATTATCTTTTGAAGTTCCAGGGATTGACAGAGTTCAGCCAGACCATTCTTATGTGAGATTTCTCATGCAATTCTAGTGGCTGGAGTTGGAGTCACCTCAGAGGTTCCTTGACTCACATACTTCAAGGTTGATGCTAGAGGTTTACTGGGACCACCTCAACCTTCCCCATAGGGAAGTGGGAAATTACAACTTGGCAACAGCTTTATCAGATGAAATGTCTTCATGGGCTTTGGTTAGAACTCATGAGTGGAACAAGTGTTCTCTTCCTTTATTCTGGGTGTCTTTGCAGCATGGTGACTGGGTTCCAAGAGAGGTTATCCCAAGGGAGAGATGAATTAGCAGCTGTATTACCTTTTATGTTCTAGCCTTGAAGCAATCACTTCTCATGCATTTTGCTTATTAGAAGAGAATTGTCAAGACTGGCAAAATTTATGGGGAAGTGAGTTAGACTCCATCTTTTTGAAGAAGGATCAAAGAATTGGTGGACATATGTTATAATCACCACATATATAAGTACCTAAATACAGGAAGAGAGTTCTGTTTAACTGTATTCTCACAAGCTTTGGTATTATTATGTTTTACTAATTTAAAGATTAAACATAAAATCTTTCTTTAACTACAGTTCAATGAAGTTGAGTGTTTTCCATATTTTTTATGGAGAAGAAGATGGATTGTACCTTGCAAACAAGATATTTGGTTGGGCTTAGAAGAGATGAGAGTAGACATTGTAGGTGAAAGGAATTTCATTAAAATGGATTTTAAAAATATTTTTGTATCATATTAATTATTTTCCTTGAGAAGACAATTTGGTATTCTTCATGATTTGTTTCAGAGATGGAAAAATTGGTATATGCTGTTTCATTTAGATTTTAAATATACCACAAACAAACTTTGTACAATTAAATCTACATCTTCCCTCAGATTTCTACTTTAAAATATTATGGTTCAATTGTATCCCTTGCATTCTGAATAAGGTGGCTTATATTTACAGCATCTGATGGTTTCTATATAGCTTAATTATGAAAGAGAGTAAAATTTAAATTTTCATAAATTGATGCCAATTAAACTATGTAAATGAATGTTTCCTAAAGTTTGTGTTGTTGACTTCATTGCTTGTAATTTTTTTCACTAACTATTTCTACTTATGGTGAAGTTACTACATAGGTTTATTGATGAAATAAATATTTGGCTCGCTTCATTACTATCTCTTTTGAGACTCCTGGAAAATACTTACAGTCTTGCCCTGAAAATTAAACAAACTGCTGAGCCACTTGCCATATTATCCCTGTATCCCAAGGCTTGCAAACTTTAATTTTTAAGGTCTCTTGGGGTGGTGGCTCATTTAGTCTAAATCTTAGCTGCCATTCTCAGTCAACTGTTTCTTTTCCTAAGGTAACTTTCTTCCTTATTTTTGTTTAATAGTTTGATTTGAATTAGAAAACAGACTCTTTGGTTTGAGGTACTCATGTCAGGAGATTCTCTAGGAACATGTAGCAGCTGCTTCACAGTATCCTAGGGAGCTGGCCATTTTGTTCCTCCTGTTGGACACTGAACCAATTTACTAATGAAAACACTTAATGTTGGAAAGTTCAGTTTATATACCAGAAAAGTGATTTCACTAACAGTGTCTGTCTGCTGTAGAGAATGTGCATATCCTTAAAAAGCATGGTTTTCTATACCTTGGTTCTTCATTTACTGTTATTTTATGCTTACCTCCTAATGAATGCATTTTTAATTACTATCTTAGCTAAATATATCTATTATCCCCAGACCCTGGCAGTACAAAACAACCAGGGTAATTCCAAAGACCAATAACTTTCACATAGTGTTAGAAAAATGGTTAGCCCAACTAAAAGAGCTGTAAGCTATTTTTTTGTGTGGTGTGGCAAATTAAATTAGATCTTCTGGACCTTAGTTTCCTCATTGGTAAGACAGGAATCTGGAATAAATTTTCTTAAATATTGACCCCAATAAGACACGCAGTTCACTTCTTGTTTTACCAATGAGACAATTGCTGACAAACCTCCCACAGACCTAGGACATGTGCTCAAGTTTCTTGACTTCAAGGGTTCCAAGTCTCATTTTATTGGTTCTTTTTAGTTACACATGACAGTAGAATCTATTTTGAATATTTATGCAAATCAAGGCTCATTTTAAATACTTCATTCTGAAATCAATTGAGAGACTAATTCATTTCATTTAAATGGTATAATAGAGAAGGGATGGTAAGGTGTTGAGGTGAATGTTAGGGAAGAACTTTCTAGGCAGAGAAATTATCATAAAGAAAAGCCTAAAAGCAGGAGAGATGTTAGCTTACTGGAAGAACTAAAAGAGAGTCAACATGAGTAGAGTATAGAAATTGAGAGGGATAGAGTAAGAGATGATATTGGGCCATGTCATATATGACCTTTTGGTAATGTTAATGAGTTTGAATCCTTTTCAAAGTAAGGTGGGAAACCATTAAAAAGTTCTAAATAGAAAAGTGTCACGATCTGGTGTTTTCTTCATCTGAGTTTTGTCAGGGCTTTATGTTCAATATTAAATTTCTGGTACATACAACACTATCTGGCCCATAAGAAGCCCTTGAAAATTTGAGAAAATAACAAGTGAGTAAAAGAATAAAACAGTGTAGTTGAAAAATAAAGAATATATCAGAAGCATGGGAAGATGCTATTTGGAAGCTATTGTATTATTCTATCCAAAATGCTGGTGAAAGCAGACATATTTCATCAGTATTCTGTATCTAGAACCATCAGAATTTGGTCATAGTTTCAGGGGTGTTGAGGATGACTCCTAGTTTTTTGATTTAAACAATTTGGTGGATAGAAGTAGCATTTACTGAAGTAGAAAAGAAAGATTTTAGGAAAGACCACAGGTTTGAATTTGAAAATGATGCATTTGGGATGCCTAGAAGAAGATATCCAAGAGGAAACATCAAATTATCAATTAGATGCATCAGACTGTTATTCAGAAAGGATATTTGGGTTAGAGTTATAAATTTGGGCATTTTCTACAAATATATATTTTAAATTATCTACAGGAATATGCTTTAAAAAGAAAAGCAGAGTCTAGGTCTTAGGAAATTGACATTTAGTGTTATGGTAGAAAAGGGCCTGCAAAGAAATTGGAACAGTTTCCAAAGAATGAGGGGACAAAGTTAGAAAATCAAGGTGTCATGGAAGCAATTAAAGGAGTATTTCATGAAGGGAGAGAAGGAGTTAACAGTATAGAATTCTTCAGAGAGAATTGAATGATAATAATCAGTGTCTAGCTAGGATTATATATATTACATGGAATCATGTAAAATTGCTATTTTTGTATTTTAAAAATGGCCCAACTTTGGCAAGTTCATGTGACTGATCTAACATATAGTTTGTTTGAAAATATATATATTTCAGGGGAACATTTCTTCCATTAAGTGAGGAACACCTTTAATCACACTGTAATCTCTTTCCCTGAACTTCTCTTCTTCTGTTTATTTTCCTTTTTTGAATAAATATTTATTCACTTGACTTTTGTTCTAAAGCTCAGAGAAGCTATTGAAGACTTTTAAACACAGAGTGAAAAGATCTGATTGGGTTTTATTTAATTTGACTGTAAACTAGTGGAACCATGTCTATTTTCACTCACAGCTCTTTGCCCTGTGTACAGTTCACAGTAGGAGTTCAATAATTTTTATATGCCAGAGATTGTTTGTTCAAATTGCAACACAAGACCAGTCTGAAATTATTTTCTCTAATATTTTTAAATATTGTGGGTACTTGATTCTCACCATATGAATTATATATCTTTCACTTACTTTTCATTGTTTTTGTTATCCAAATCATAGGTTTTGCTATTCCAGTGTACAAATGTCCTGAGTTTCAGAGTCAAGGCTGGTTTTACTTTGATGTAAATACAGAACTTGAGCCAGGAATTCAAAATCCTGACCCTCTGTTTTCTGTATCATGAACACATTCATATTATCTCTGAAGACTTCAGTTTCTTTACATTTTTTCTCTTTCAATTATTTTTTAATAATTAAACTAAACTGGACAATTTATTTTAGTTCTAACATGTTGTGTTTCTATTAATGATTTTTTTATTATTGTATACAAATGGGATACATGTTGTTTCTCTATTTGTACATGGAGTCAAGGCATACCATTTGTGTAATCATACGTTTACATAGGGCAATGATGTTTGATTCATTATTATTTTTCCTTTCCCCCCACCCCTCCCACCCCTCTTTTCCCTCTATACAGTCCTTCTTTCCTTCATTCTTACCACACTCCTTATCCCTAACCCTAAACCTAACCCTAACCCTAATGCTAACCCCTCCCAACCCCATTATATGTCCTCATCCGCTTATCAGCGAGATCATTCGTCCTTTAGTTTTTTGAGATTGGCTTATCTCACTTAGCATGATATTCTCCAATTTCATCCATTTGCCTGCAAATGCCATAATTTTATCATTCTTCATTGCGGAGTAATATTCCATTGTATATATATGCCACAGTTTCTTTATCCATTCATCAACTGAAGGGCATCTAGGTTGGTTCCACAATCTGGCTATGGTGAATTGAGCAACAATGAACATTGATGTGGCTCTATTAATGATTTTATATTCTGCTACACTATGACAGATCTATGTTTTGGTTTATGGAAGTTATAAACTAGCTACACATTGGCCAGCACCTGAGTCCAATGTTGACATATTTGTTTATCCATATATATATATATGTATGTATGTATATATATATATATATATATGTATATATATATATATATATATGGGGGGTACTGGGTATTGAACTCAGGGGCACTCAACCACTGAGCTACATCCCCAGTCCTATTTTGTATTTTATTTAGAGACAGGGTCTCACTTAGTTGCTTAGGGCATCATCATTGCTGAGGCTGGCTTTGAACTGGTGATCCTGAGCCGCTGGGATTACAGGTGTGTGCCACCATGCCCAATCCCTCAAATATATTTTAATGTGAGTCAATATTCCAAAATTAGGAAATAAAACATGAAACTTCAGAGTTTTAGTTTATTTGGAAAAGCAAGATCTTTGGCCACATGGGCCAGACATTCCTTCAGGGCAAAAATTGGATCTGAGTAGCAACTGCTCCCTTTCAGACTGCAGTTCATTCTCTGGTTTAGGACTTTCATTATTCTGTGCTATGTTTCATGCCCCGAACACAAACACTTGCTCACTCTTCCAGACTTGTAGCTATTTAGGTTTGATTGCCCAGACTGACTCAAGTTGGAAAAGTTGCTCAATGATAAACTTCAGTTTGATATAAACCCTGTCCATGTGTGCAGCTCATTTTTTCTCTCTTTTTCTGTGTCTCTCTCTCTTTTCCAAGACTTCTGAGAGTCCCATGTATAATTGATTGGATCATTATCTAAAAATGGTAAGTAAATTAAGGAGAAGGACTTTGCTGTGTGTAGCTTCTGCAAATGTTTCCCAGCAGTGTTTCTCAATACTGGCTACACCTTGGAATCATCTGAGGGAGCTTTAAAAATACCCATCTCCAGTTTCACCTCACAGCAATTAGGTCAGAATCTTGGGGGAAGAGGCCCAAGAATCAGTATTTTTTAAAAATCAGATATTCTAATGTGCAACCAGGGTTGAGAAATGTTGGTATACAAGCTGTAACCCCAGGGACAAGTACTGACATCATCAACTAGACAAACCTTGAGAAGGTTTGGTGAGTTATTTGTGGCTAGTTTTGCAACATCTATGGTGTCAATAGAAACCACACCTCCCTCCTCAGAAGTTGGAATGCTCATCTGGCTGGGTTGGGGTCTCCATCACACCAGGTAGCATCCATGGGATGCGCTTCTAGCATGGGCTATTTAGCTATCAGTATTTTTCTCTGTTTGTTCAGTTATGCAGGGTGGTGTGGGGTAGGAAACAAAGGTTGTTCCAATATCTTAGCATTTTAGATGATTAAGGAAAGAATGAAAAGTAAACCACTGGTTAAACACAGACAAAAAACACAAGAAACTGCATCTACTTGACATATTTCTTTCTACTCAGGTGTCCCCATTTGGGTAACTTTCATGTGGAACATCTAAAAAATGACTTCCCTCTGAAAGTATTGTTAAAAAATTTCAAGACCAAGGAAAAATCCAAAGTAATGTCAAACCAATCCTTGTTTCCAAAGTTTCTATCAATAACTTATTTTTCCCAATGATCCAGAATACCAGGGTGAGAAGAAGTGCTTTAAACAATAGCTATTCAATGTCATTCTCCTTGTCTGCCTTTCCAATAATGTCAGAACAATAGGCTTTGAATCCAAGGCTAATACGGAATTGAAAAATTGCAAGACTTAGGGTTTATGATGAACACAACCCAGCTGGAGCATTTGATGAACAATGGCAGGAAGGTTTGGTAAAGCCAATCTGGCCTGCTGTGGTACTGCCACAAGGGAACGATAGGTTTTAAAGGACACAGCCTAATTTCTCTCTGCAGCTGGGTGTCATTGACTAATGAAAATATATTGGCACACTGCTCACGGGTTATTGTTCCATGTAACTGCACCTCTTAGCTGGGGATTTGTAAGCAGGCCATGATTGAAAGCAATATGACTGTGCTCGGTTATTAAAATATTCCAAATACAGCCTGCCCTATTTGTTGGAAACAAAGTTTGACAAGATTATGTTGATACGAGGAGCAGATAATGAAACATCCCTGGGTATAGGCACTGCCAATGTCAACTGGGCAGAATTACAGTCCTTAAATATTTATATAGGAAAATGAAATGCAACTATTAATACTTCTAGGAAGTGATATGGTGTGAGAGGAGAAATAGACATGAGGAATAGGATCCTGGGTTGCTTCTAACAGGCCAATTTATCATTTTTATAAAATGGCTGCATGTCTCATTTGCGGAAGTCTTGAAATAATAGGAAAAAAGCCTAAACACTTCTAAATCTCTAAAAATGAGGCACGTTTAAATAAAAGTGTCCAAAATCCTGATGACTAAATTAATGTTTAAGGAAGGCTTCATTTTTATAAGGATAATTTATTTTGGGCCGATTTAAGCTCTGGCCAATTTATTTATTTAGTCATCTAAAAAGCATGCTTCATTAACTTGGATAATGTAATTTTGTTTTACTTTGCTTTGCTATTATTTTGGGGAGAAATTGCTCAAAGCAAGCAAAGGTAAATATCCAAGTAGGCAATACTCACTGTAAAAAGCTACATAAAGCGATAGAAAATGCATAAGTCTAAGAAGCAGAATATCTGAATTTTAGTTCAAGTTTTACCTCTACTTAGAATTGTGGAAAAATTGCTTTTTCATTCCAGGCCTAATTTCCTAACTTACTGTCATGTTTGTGTTTTGTACTTTGAGATTTGATAATATCTTTATTTTTCTCTAAATGTTTTACAAATGTATATCTTGATATTCATTGGATTTACCTATTTCCAAAACCTGATTTCTTATGAAGTTTACATTCATTTGTACAAGGAGGACGATGATACAGTCAGAATATCCCTGGATTCTGGGGCATTTGGATCCTCCTACCCTGTAGTCTTCCCTATTTCTTTCCTTTTTACACTTTTCTCACATTATCACTCAGTTTTCTGCTCCTTGTCCTCTTTTGAGTCCACCTTTCTGTCCCTTAGTTCCCTCATTCTCTACCCTTACAGGCTCCCCCGTGAGGTGGGCATGAATGTGTTTTGCAAGTCTTGAGGTCTCCCTCCTTGTCTTTGAGTTGTAGGATGATTAAGCAAACTCAATTGTATTTTTCTGAAAACTCTGAACTATATAAAAACACATTTTTAAATAAATCAATACATTTGCTCATTCATTGAATAAATTTTCAATGAATTGCATTAGAGCTAACACTGAAATCTCCTTTTTGTTTTCCCTTTCCTCCTTTCCATTCTCTAACTCCTCCTCCTCTACTTCTTCAACATCTTCAGTCAACATTTAGTTTGTTGATGATAACTTCTGGTATTGAAATAAATGAACTAGTTGGCAGGAATGTGTAGAAGATGGAAAAAGAACATGGTTTAATTGCTTTAGTTTCCAAACTTTGTCCCAAGCAGGGTAGTCCAAAGTCTTTTCCAGAATTTGATTTAGGAGCAAAGTTGGATTCAAAAATATTCTGGGGATTCAAGGAGAGTTATTAAAAGCTGTTACTACTTGAAATTACTTTTCAGAGTAAATTGAGATTTTCTCAATACTGTGTAATAAAAATAAAGAAAAAATTTGATGCCAATACTGATTTTTTGGCATTCATAACCTCTAATTTAAAATTTTTCCCAAAATGTCATTTTCTCTTTTATTGATGGTACATGTAATACTTATAAAATGATTTCGTACTAACAAAATGCAGCCTTAATCAGTTACATATATTGAGGTTATATAAAGTCTGATTCAGGAGAAAAATTGTTCCATTGTTTAGAACTGTTTGAAAACTACTGATAACATATAAAATAAGAACTCAAGACTTGGAAAATGAAGACTTAGTTTTACAACCATAATCCCCAGTAACTAGCTCAGTGACCTTGAGAAAATAATTTAAAAGTTTTGGGCTTAACTTAAATCTGTGACACAAGAGAGATTTGTTAACTTTTTTTTTAAAAAAACAAGAAAACGAATAAAATATACCTATACTCAAATGCTTAAAAAGGAGTTGGTTGGTACAAAGAAATGTGGAAGAATAATCTTTAACTCTCTCAGATTCATTTAATGCAGCAACATAAGATTAATCAGTTTGTAGTCCTGCTTACAATGTCACTTAGAAAAATATAAAGGCCAGTACAGGCTGCTATGGATAATTAATAAATACCTAAGTTTACTATTTTAAGTTTATTCTGTTCCTATCCATGAAGACCTTGACATTGACTTTCACTAGATGCTGAACATACATGCTGAGATTTCACATATCCCACATTTGTAGATATTGCTCAGTTACATTCACATTCTTCATGAGACTTATTCCTAAGCAACCTGGGAAAAACCCCAATAGTTTCATAACTTTTCAGGTAATTTCTGAGCCTAACCTTATTGCTCACTAAGCAGCCTTGATTCAAATTGATTCAAATTCCTACCTTATTCAAATTATACGTTACTCCATATCCTGAATCTGCAAAAGCTTTGCAGAAGCATCAGAACTTCAGATATTAAATTAGATATTAAATCCTAGACTACTGGGCAGAAAGTACAGCTTACAAGTAAAAGCTCAGACACCAAGCTGGACATGGTGGCACATACCTGTAATCTCAGATACTTGGGAGGCTGAAACAGGAATAGTACAAGTTTCAGTCCAGCCTCAGTAATTTGGTGAGAACAGTACCTAAATAAATAAATAAAGTAATTAAAAAACCCAACAACTCAACCTTCATGTTTAAGGACCTGAATCTGAAGGTCAGCTTTTACACTACTATCTAGTTATCCATTGGCAAGATGGTGGATTTCAGGTTTATCCATTATGGTAGGAATAAGAAAAATAGTTCTAGGTCTGAAATAAGATTGTAGTTGACTTATCATAATCAATTAGATGAATAGTTGATTCGTTGAATAACAGTATTTTCATGTGACCCATTAACCTAGTTTACCCACTTACCAAATAATTTCTCCTCTTTATTAAATCTAAAGCTCACTGCAATAAGTGTTGAATGGGATACATTTATGGTCTTAACAGCTTTAGGAGACTTCTGTGAAGTTACACCTGACCAGTCTTCCATTCTGTCTTCACAGTATCATTATAAGGAACATTCAGTTTTTTGCAAACTAAGACTAATAGGGCATTTTGATATTTGTACAAATACTTTAGTAAGTAGAGAAATGTATTTTCATTTCAGATGTTCTTTTCAGTCTATATTGAATTCTTTTGGATCTTCTGGTATGTCATGTTTTCTTTTACTCCTGTCTTACCATTTTTAGGATTTTTTCATCAAATTTTCAAGTAGTGAATCAACTTCTTTTTAGAGAGCTAGATAGTTGGCACATAAATTTGCAACACATTGTGTTGCTTCTATTAGTTCAACAAATATTTAAGTGCCTATAATATGTCAGCCTTGACTGTGATCATACTACAAGGACAAGATAGACAGGGTCCTTCTTTCTCATTTTCCATTCCAGTAGAGGAGACTAACAATAAACAAAAGATGATGACTGCTATGACGAAGATAGAACAGGATATCAAAATAGACTGTGCTATGGTGCTAGGGCAGGGGATTGCTATCTTAGATAAGGGAGTTAGAAAAAGCTTCTGGGGGTCACTGAGCTCAGGGGATTGATTGTATTGGGATGAGTAATTCTGAGCCATGGGGCATGGAAATATTGGTGCAGTGATAGGAGATCCAAAAGCAGTGGACAAAGGAAATATTCATTTGCTTTGCTCTTGTGTTTCAGACCTTTCCAGCCTAAATTTGTCTCCTTTCATTGTGGTATGCTTGGTTTATCATATGATCATTTGTATAAAACTGAATGTTTGTGGTTGGATTAATTTTCCTTCTATTATATAAATATTAAGTGTTTTATTCCCTATGTTCCAAAACACAGCTGAAGTATGAGAACCAAAGATATATGTTCAGTAGTTCTGAATCATCTGTGATTTCACTTTCTGAGGTTTCAGTTACCTGTGTTTAACCAAGGTTGGAAAACATTGATATTTGTTTTGGCTCTTTAAGAGAAAGGGACCACAATTCATGTGCTCTGATGATGTTCAAATACAATGTGATATTGGGAAAGAGAAAGAGGGACCACATTCACATAACTTTTATTATAGCACATTGTTATAATTATTCTATTATTAGCTATTGTTGTTAATCTCTTACTGTGCCTAAGTTATAAATTAAACTTTATCATAGGCATGTATGTATAGGAAAAATAGTATATATGGGGTTTGATACCTGTGTGGTTTCAGGCATCCACTGGGGGTCTTGCAACATATTCATGGCACCTAAGGAGATAATACTGTATCTAAAAAACAATAAATCTGGAAATTTTTGGTAAAATATTTTTAGAATACACTTTCATTGATATAGTTTTAAACTCCTGTAGCAGTACTTTAGTGCCTGATTAATGGGTTCATTTACTTCAAAGCCTGCTTCAAACCATAACATCTTTGAAGAAAATACATTGAAAAGAAGCTTCAGAAAAGCTTGTCAGCATTATTTCATTTACAAAACTTTCTTGTGCTTTTCTTCAGTCTAACAGAAACATCAAGGATTATAAATTCTGTAGGGATTTATATAGGTAAAGCATTTTATTTCAATGTAAAATACATAAATGTTACATACAGAATAAAATAAAAATTGTGAAACCACATTATAGAGCTGTTTTGAAAATATAGGTAGGGATGACATGAAATCATGTCTGCTCCTTTAGAGAGCATATATATATATATATATGACTTGACTTCCAAGTAAATCACAACAGGAAGGCTGAAGAGTCACTCCAAGGGACTCAGTTTGTCAGATGTGGTAGTCACCTTTTGGTTGCTGTGAATAAAATACCTGAAAAGAGCAAGGGCATATCCTTAGTGTCCTACTTCCTCTAGCCATGCCTCACCTACCTACAGTTACCACCCAGTAATCCATTCAAATTATTAATCCATCAGATGAAATAATCCATTAATTAGGTTCTAGCTCTCATGATCTAATTATTTTACCCTCTGAACATTTCTGTAGTTTCACATGAGCTTTTGGGGTTACATTTCATATCTAAACTATAACATCAGATGAAGAATTAAGTCATCACATCAGAGAGAGGGCCACCAAAGAATTGGTGCTGTCCTACAGTCTTTGAGGGTTTTCAACAATACCACTTCTAACCTTTATTTCAGTGGGTTGGAAATGTGCCTGTGCATCTGTGTTGCCTGGGAACCTTGTTAAAAACAGATTGCTGGGCCCTCTCTCAGATCTATAGGTCACAATCTCCATAACAGAGCCAATAAAAACAACAAATTCTTCCCAGGTGATTCTTATGTACATTCAGGGAGGACAGGCTTATATTTAGAAATCATTTCTGTATGTTAAGAGACAAAAACAAATCCATACAAGAGAATTCTAGAAGAATTGCTTGTAAATTGTGTTTTCATGGAAGATTGCCTGGGGTCACTTGAGGTGACAATGGAAGTAAGAGGGGAGCCAAACAGAGGGCTCTGAAGCCCTTGGCCCTACTTCAACAGAGCAACTCTATTTTTATCTCTCTTAATCTGCATTTTTAATCTTGAAATATTGTGGGCTTGCAGTTACTAGCATTAAACTACTATTAACTAGACACAAGTAGAGGACAGATGGTAGCAGAGAAGCTATAGGATATTGTAAAGGGGTTCCTGACAGAGGTCTCAGGCAGATTTAATTCTATGCAAACATAAATTTGTAAGTTCTCATTTCCATATCACCATGTTTCCCTCTGTTTTTCCAAAGCCCTGAGCACTGGTGGGAGGGCCTGATGATTAAAGTAAGCTCTTGACAGGATAGCTGTCCACATGAACAGATCCAAAAACTTCTTAGGATACAGTCACCATGTCTATCTTGCTAGGTGTTGATTGAGTGATGTACCAGCTGCTATTAATAGGAGGTTCCTGCTGCTTGGTGATGAGCAGGCTAATTATTATAGCTCCTTGGTTACAGGAATGAAGTGTGAGGCTCTTATCTTTGAAAGAGAGAATTGGTAGATATTTTGTCCTCTGGTTTTGGTGGCAGTTATATTTTTCCTGAGGAACTATTGATGGATAGTTTGGGAGGATGACTTAGATTCCTTCTGGATCCTGGGTCAAGGTAATGGGCAGCTCTCACTTAAGCAGAGGCCATGATGTTTCCTGAGTGCTGATTCAATTAATTTCTTTGTGGATTCTTCCAGTGCAGTTGTCTCATCTTTTATCCCACCAACCTTTCTTTTCTTTTTTTTATTGTAAACAAATGGGATACATGTTGTTTCTCTGTTTGTACATGGCGTAAAGGCATACCATTTGTGTAATCATAAATTTACATAGGGTAATGTTGTTTGATTCATTCTGTTATTTTTTCCCTTCCCCCCACCCCTCCCACCCCTCTTTTCCCTCTATACAGTCCTTCCTTCCTCCATTCTTGCCCCCCTCCCTAACCCTAACTCTAACCCTAACACTAACCCCTCCCAACCCCCATTATGTGTCATCATCCACTTATTAGCGATATCATTCTTCCTTTGGTTTTTTGAGATTGGCTTATCTCACTTAGCATGATATTCTCCAATTTCATCCATTTGCCTGCAAATGCCATAATTTTATCATTCTTTATGGCTGAGTAATATTCCATTGTATATATATATATATATATATATATATATATATATATATATATATACACCACAGTTTCTTTATCCATTCATCAATTGAAGGACATCTAGTTTGGTTCCACAATCTGGCTATTGTGAACTGAGCAGCTATGAACATTGATGTGGCTGTATCTCTGTAATATGCTGATTTTTAAGTCCTTTGGGTATAGGCCGAGGAGTGGGATAGCTGGGTCAAATGGTCCCACCAACCTTTCTTTTGGGTAATCATTCTCTCTTTCTTCCTCTTCTTTGCCTGGGAAGCCCTTGTCTAGTTGCCGTGATGAATAATCTGGCCTTTCCTTCACTGTCACTTGAATAAGGCATAAACTTTATGTCTTGTTCCTTTAAGGGTTGGCCTTTTAGATTACAAAATTCCTAGCTCTCATTCATCATCTTGAAATTCAAGATGACGCTTCTGAGTTTCAGAGTCCAAAACTTGAGTTCTTTGCATTTGGTTGTGTCAGAGATCCCCAAATCCCTAATGGCCATGGTACATTTTTATTTGGCAGGTCATAGTAATTATGTTAAAAAGGAATTTCTTGGAATGAAGCATATATTTATTAATTTATCAAAATGTTGCCATATTGTTGTTATAGATTCAAGATTGAAGATAAAGAAATATTTCGAGAACATAGTAAATCATATTTTAAAAAACCCAGTAATAATAATATCAATAAAACTATAGGAACAATTGGGAATGCTCTATCACAGTGAAGTGGGGTTACTATTATTAGTATTTTGTGGTACTTGGATTGGACACAGGAGTGCTCTACCACTGAACTACATTTCCAGGCCTTTTTATTTGTTTTCTTTTTAAAATTTTTGAGATAGGGTCTCACTAAGTTGCTAAGTCTGACCTTGAACTTGTGATCCTCCTGCCTTAGCCTCCTAAGTAGCTGGGATTATAGGCAGGCACCACCACACCTGGATGAGGGTACTCTAATATCGAGGAATTTGAAATGAGGCATTTTATGAACAAAACTTTGAATGGGTTGAAGGATAAATCCAGAGTCATCATACCAGGTTTGGTGTCAAACTAATGAAGAAAACTACATATGAAAATACCAGTTCCATATTTATCCAAGAATTGGAACAGACTATTACTCATATGTCAACCACATGTGAATATACAATTGTATGTGTGTGTATGTGTGTGTGTTTATGAATGATATGTAGGTATATTATAGTTTGGATATGAGGTATTCCTGCAGACTCATGTGTTGAATTCCCAGTGCAGCAATGTTCAGAGGTGAGACATTTGGGGAATGATTGGATCATGATGACTCAAATCTTATCAGTGGATTTATTCATATGATGCTTTAATCATTTGAATGGACTATTGGGAGGTGATGGAAACTGTAGGAGGTAGGATCTAACTGGAAGAAGTAGGTCACTATTGGACATGCTCCAGAAGGGTTTAACTTCTCCTGCTCCCTTCCTCTGTCTCCTTTTATTTGTTGGCTGCCATGAGCTGAGGGACTTTCTTCCACCATGCACTTCCATCATGATATTCTACCTTACCCAAGGCCAGGGCAATTAAGCTGGTCAACCGCTAGCTGAAACCTCTGAAACTGTGAGCCATGATAAATCTCTCCTCCTCTAGGTTGCTTTTCTCAGGCATTTGCCACAGTGATAAAAATCTGAGTAGCACAACATACCATAGATAGACAATATGATGTGTATTCCCAGACATTGGCTAATGGTTAAAGTAGGAAGAAAGATAAACAATCCTATTTTAGTGTCATATCTCTTCTAAGATAAAAGTCCTCTTATAGGAAATTTTTTATTTAAATAAAACTTTATGCCATAGACAGAGGTATTAGCCTAAAATTGTTTTCAGTATTTGTCAAGGACTGTAATTTTGAGTTCTGTGCCATAAAATATCATTCAATAGCTTGTCCAAGAGAAACAATATCTATAGAAGAATTATTTGAAAGATGTGCATTCTTTTCATTACTTTTAGAAATTATCAATGAAGTTTTGAATATAATTTAAGTAATTAGGATTATTTATTGTGTGGGACTGTCCTATATCTTTTAGTCAGTTTAATATCTCCAGAACTTACCAAATAAACACCAATGATGCCCATCTTCCATCACTGTGAAACTAATAAGTCCCCTTGCATGGTTCCAAAACCATAGCACTCCTGATTAGTTTCCACTGGTAGACAATAAAAATATATTAATTAATAACTCTGAGAACCAAGTACTTGAATAGACTTGAATAGATTATATAGGCAAATGACTAGAATCCTAGCTAGTTCTAATACTTTCTAAGTCGTAACTGAGAAACTTCACCATGTTTGTCATAAAGATACTTTTTTTCTGGTTAAACTCTGGCCTTTCTGAGACATAATTGGGAAATATTTTGTCCTTTGGTCTTGAGATAGGAATTTGGGAATATAGAAAAGGAAAGATAGACTGAGTCTCAAGAGATGTGCCTATGAACCATTGAAATGCAGAAAACACCCATGAAGCATGGAAATGTAGGACCCCCACCCATGAACTATTTCCATGCTTGAGCAGCCCAGCCTGTGACCTTTGCCCACACCCCTCACTCATGCCCTTGCTTGCCAAAGTAACATGAGAGGGCAATGCACGGTGGTGGAAAAACTGACATGAAATTGTGTAACTCCACCTCTAGTCCAGCCCCTAGCAACCATCCCTCTATAAATATTAAGACCCCACATTTGCCCTTGAATGTTTATTCTTTGTTTTATCCCCCAAACTTCTATCTCGAGATAGCCTACTTCTCCCCTGGAATGTGCCTCTGTTTCTCTAAATAAACCTCTAAATCTTTGTATGTGTTGAAATTATTTTCTGTCATGTATACCAAAAATCCTGCTGGTCCTGAGTCGAGTTCCTCCTTCTCTTCAGGAACTCCTTCAACATTGCTTCAGAGACATCTGTTCTCCCATGACAGTCTCAGCAGCGGTTATGCTTTTCCTGAGTAACTAGTTTTTTTCTTAGAGATTATGTGAAATTTGAATTTGCTTCCATTTTCCTATTGGCATTTGAAAGCTTAGAGCGCAAACCATTGGTGTACCTGTGACATAAATGTCATTGGGTTTTAATCTTATTTCTGGCTCCCTCTTAGTTTCTTCTTATTATTTGCCCTTTGGCTCATATTTTTCTTATTTTATTATGTTCGTTTTGCTACATTATAGGCGGTTTTCTAAATGGACTTAAGTTCTTTTTTGATCAAAATAAGTTCTTTTTGAATCAAGGTTTGAGTAGGTTCTAATATACTCATAGAATTCATTGAATGTGAAATTTGTGGGATATAAATTTAAGCATATTTATCATTGCCAAATAATTTTATTTTCTGATCACCAACAGCAGTTTGAAATAAAAGTGAAACTTTATTGTAGAGCAACTAAATTAGGGAATTTAATTATTGTCACACAATAATCATTTAATTTGCTAATTGCAGTTTCTTGGTACATAGTCCTTATATATTAAAAAAGCATAATTTGATGCTTAGCAGGGATCTTATCAATTATTTTGCCTCCTGTAATTATCTAAATTTTAGGAGAATCACAAATATAAGGGGATAAATAATTTATATTAAGGCATGAATTTACTAATAATACTAGCTTATTGGTTTTATAAATTACTTTCTATATGTAAAATAAAATGTTGGACTAATTACTCTCAGCCACTTATAGCTCCAAAGTTCTCAAAAGCCAAAAAGATAGACTATCTTTCTCTTGGAACTGCTTGTAAATAATACTTCTATTTAAAAGGTGGAAACATTTGTGGGAAGAAGTAACTGTATGGAGAGATGTACAAAATTTCCTCATATTGGAAGATGCTGTAAGCACAGTAAGTTTTACTAACTTAATCACAATGAGCATGGGGCACAAAACAGATGAACAAAGTTGAAAATATGAAGCCTCAAGCAATAATACAAGATGCCCATGTGCTTAAAATACATGTTCTTGAAGGTCATAATGCTTTTATTTACAAAGACCTCTGTATCCTTCCTAAGTAGGAGAATGTTCAATATTGATTTGAAAATATAATGGTTGGACTGTATTTAAGGTCAGTGAATAATAAACATAACCAAACCCTCAAACTTCCTTTACAGTCCAGGAAGCTCAATGCTTAGAAACAAAGGAAAGAGAAAAACAGAAAATATTTGAACTACAATTCAGGCAAATCTATGACTTAAATATGTGTGCAAATCTCTGTGTGTGTGTGTGTGTGTGTGCGTGCACACATGTGTCCTTGAACACATTTTGTCCTTGCACGTGTTTTCTCTCATTGTCCCTCCTTCTGACATTGAGATGGTGTCTTTGATTTGGACAGAAAGAGCATGTTTAAAAAATGCAGCTCTGAAAACCCAAATTACAAGTTGCAGGCTGTTATTATGATGTTAGACTAGATGGTGGCAGAAGGACAAGGCAAACAAGTCACAATGAAAATCAGAAATAAAAAGATATGCTGCCAAGAGAGAACTCACTGAACTGCTAGCCCTGATTTTTTTATATTCTTAATAAAATGATTTTTGAGAGACTGCTCAGGCAGAAAGGTAGACCATTCTCACAATTTAAAAGTGCCACTCATCTGTAAAGTCAAAAGCCAGGACAGAAGGAAATTTATGATGAAGAATAGGATTGTTACTTAAAGGTCAGGTAAGAGAAGACAATGGAACCTCTGTAACCAAGTTAATTATTTAGGAACTTGAACTCAGTTTCTGGGTTTTCTCTCTACTGCAGCTTTTATTCTCTCTTCCATTTTTCAGCCTACCTTTTTTTTTTTTTTTTTCCCCTGCAAGTACTGGAGATTGAACCCAGGATTGCTCTACTACTGAGTCACATCTCCAGCCCTTTTTACTTTTGATTGTGAGACAGGGTCTTGCTAAGTTGTTGAGGCTGCTCTACAAACTTGTGATCCTTCTGCCTCAGCCTCTGGAGTAACTGGGGTTACTGGCATGTGTCACTGTACCCAGTCGATGGGCCTTTTAACCATTAAACTGCCCATTAGGATCATCCAGGAAAAGGAAAGAAGGAACAACTAACCAAGCCTGTCTTGGAAGGGTGATTAGCCCAAAGCAATACAATTCAAAGGTAGAACAAAATAGTCAAGGTTTGCTCTTTGTTTCATTTTTTTTCAAAATCAGATAGTCATCTATGGTCTGTCAATCTGGTGACTATAATTGCAGCACTTGTGTGTACAGGCGTGGGTGTGGAGCCCGTCTGGGATGTCTGTAAGAGGAATTGACCTATTTTCAAAGAAATAGGGACAGCTGGTGAAGCAGAACCTATCAATGTGGGACTGATACACCAATTGCTCAGTTGGATAAATGTATTGTATATTTGGACATTATGATGGGCCACAACAAAACATTCAGTTCCAGTCACCTAAATATCTTTAGGAATGCTATGTTAATTTTAAAATAATAACGTTCATCTCCAAAAGTAATCTTTTAATTTCAGAGCAGTTTTCAATTTATAGAATTATTGCAAATATAGTACAGAGTTCTCATATATTCCATATTCAGTTTTACCTATTATTAATATCTTTAGAATGGTACACTTATCTCCATTAATAAACCAATATTGATACATGATTATTAGCTAAACTCCATACTTGACTCAGAAATTCTCACTTTTCCCTAATGTCCATTTTTTTCTTCAAGATCTTTTATAGGATACCATATTACATTCAGTCATCATGTCTTCTTAGGTTCCTCTAGGTTTTGAAGGTTTTTTAGACTTTCCTTATTTTTGTCTTGATGATCTTGACAGTTTTGAATATTACTGATCAGGTATTTTGTAGGATGTCCCTCAGTTGGGGTTTGCCTGATGATTTTGTCAGTTTTAGAATGGTTTAATGTGTTTTTGGAAGGAAGATCACAGAAGTAAAGGGTCATTCTCATCACATTCTCATCCCCAGAGTGTGGAGATCTCTCTCTCTCTCTGTCTCTTTCTCTCTGTCTCCCTCTCTCCCTCTCTCCCCACCCCCTTGATTATCCTGTCCCTAGCTGCTTTCCTCTGCCACACCCTTCTGCCATGATGTACTACCTCCCCTTGGGCTCAGAAGTAATGGAGTCAGCTGTATGTGGAGTGAGACTCCTGAAACCATGAGCCCCAAATAAACTTTTCCTTTTTTAAATTTGTTCTTGTCAGACTTTTTGGTCACAGTGGAGATAAAGCTGACTAAAACATGTACTAACACAAACTTGAAGAGTAAGGAGTTATGCTTCACCTGTTTAAGGTCAGAGTATCTACATAAATTATTGGGAACTTTTATGCTTAGGAGATTTATTAGGTTCAATTTATTTATATTTATTCAAAAATTATTTATGTCAGTATGGATTTATGAATATCGATAATATACTTTGTATTATAATCCAACACTATTTTGTTGTTTTAATTGTTCCAGGTGTTCTAGTTGGTTACTTTTTCCCTTTAAAATACTCCCATAATGCAGTTTACAGACTATGCTTAACATCATTGGATTCTATTTGCTAATATCTTGTTGAGGAGGAGGTTTGCATGTAGGTTAGTAGTTAACTAATTTTATTTTGATTTGCTATTTTAAAATTTTCAGCTTTATCAAGATATAATTGACAAAAATAATTGCATATATTCAAAGTATACAATATGATATGTTCATTTACATATATGCATGGTGAAATGATTACTATAATCAACTTAATTAACATAGCCTTCATCTCACTTGGTTACTTTTATTGTATGTGGTAAGAATACTCAAAACCTACTTTCTTAACAAATTTTGAGTACACAATACATTATAAACTATAGTCATTATACTGTACAGTATGTCTTCAAAACTTAACTACAAGTTTGCATGTATATTAATTAGACATACTGGTCTGTAGATTTCCATTGTTGTAATGACATGTCACTTCTGTGTGAGGGTAATGATTACCTCATGGAATGAGTTAGAAGATGTTCCTTCTGCTTTTTGGGAGAGATTGAGAAGTATTGGTATAATTTCTTCCTTAAATGTTTGATGGAGTTTACCAGTGAAACCACCTGGACCTGGTGATTTCTGGAGGGTTATTTTACTGATTCAATTTAAAAATTGGATAATCTGTATTACCCTTTATCTATATCTCCTTATATTAGTTTTGGTAGTTTGTATATTTCAGGAAATTGATTCATTTCATTGAAATTATCAAATTTCTGGATGTAAGAGTTGTTTATAGTATTCCTTTTTTTTTTTCTTTTTATTGTAAACAAATGGGATACATGTTGTTTCTCTGCCTGTACATGGCGTAAAGGCATACCATTTGTGTAATCATAAATTTACATAGGGTAATGTTGTTTGATTCATTCTGCCATTTCATTTTATGTCCATTGAATAGTAGAAATGATCACTCTTTCATTTGTAATATTAGTAATTTGTTATGTAATTTGTTTCTCTCTTTTATATTGGTTAGCTTGGTTAGGTGTTTATCAATTTGTCAATTTTATTGATTTTTTTTCAAAGAACCAACTTTGGGATTATTGATATTCTTTATTATTTTCTTGCTTTAGTCTCACTTTTTTCTGTTATGATTTTTATTATTCATTTTCTTCTGCTTCCTTTACACTTAAATTGCTCTTATTCCTATAGTTTTCTAAGGTATAAGCTTAGGTTATTGATTTTTTTAAAGACTTTTCAAACATGCATTTAATACTATCAATTTTCCATGAGACACTGCTTTTGCTGTATCCCATATATTTCCACAACTTTGTATTTTCATTTAGTTCAAATATTTTTAAATTTCTCTAGAGACTTCTTTACCCATGTGGTATTTACAAATGTGTTTAATTTTTAAATAATTGAACAATTTTTCAACCATCTGTGTTAATAATTTCTAGTTTACATCCATTGTGATCTGAGAACATACATAGTATGATTTTTATCTTTTTAAATTTGTTACCTATTAAGTTAACATAATATTAAGAATTTTCAAAGTTACCATAAGTGATATATTTCCTCATTTTTAAGTTTTTATAGGTGTTTCACATCTGGGATGATGGAAAAAATGGGTTAAAGCATGTCTTACGTTCCAGAATGTAGTCTATCTTGGTGAATGTTTCATGCAAACATGTGAAGAACATATATTCTGTTGCTGTTGGAAGAATTTTCCATAAACATCAATTAAATTAATTTGATTGACAGTGCCATTCAAGTCAACTATATTCTTACTGATTTTCTGCATAATTGATCTAACAATTACTGATGGATATGACAGGAGTCAAAGTCTCCAACTATAATAGTGGATTTCTCCTCTTCTTCTTTCAGTTCTATTAGTTTTTGCCTCATATATTTTAATGTCATACTTTTAGTTGCATACATATTTAAGAATGTGGTCTTGCTGGGTGCAGTGGCCCATGCCTATAATTCCAGCGGCCCTAGAGGCTGAGGCAGGAGGATCTCAAGTTCAAAGCTAACCTCAGCAATTTAGTGAAGCCCTAAGCAACTCAGTGAGACCCTGTTTCAAAATAAATATAAAAAAGATCTAGGGGGATGTGGCTCAGTGGTTAAGTGCCCCTGGTCCCTGTGTTCAATCCCCTGTACCAAAAAAGAAAAAGAAAAAGAAAATAATGTGATCTTCTTAAAGAATCAACCCTTTTATTATTGTATAGTGACTATCTTTATGCCTATTATTATTATTAATCCTAATAATTTTCCCTGTCTGGTGAAATCTTCCATTTCTGAAATGAGCTATTCCAAGTTCATTTTGATTATGGTACCAGGTATATTTTTCTCTCTCATCTTATTTGAACCTATCAGTCTTTATACATAAGAGTGGTTTTCTTGTAAAGAACATATACTTGGATATTTTTTGGTAGGCAGAACAATTCCAATATTTTAATTATGTGGACCATTCACATTTAAAGTGATATCAACCATGTTTGTAACCATTCTTTCATTTATTACTAGAGGCTTCTTCTTCTACCTTTTCTGGTTTTAATTGAGCATTTTATTTAATTCGATTGTTATCTCTTCTTTCAGTTGAGTAATATTTCTTTTTTTAATGAGTAATATTTCTTTTAAAAAAACTGTTTAATGGTTGTCCTAAAATTTTCAATACATATTTTTTTCATTTTTAAAAATTCATTGTTACTAGTTATACATGACATTAGAATGTATTTTGACATAGTATACATATATGGAGTTTGACTTCTCATTCTTTTGATTGTACATGATGTAGAATTACAATGGTTGTGTAATCATACATGCATATAGGATACTAACGTCTGATTCATTCTATTATCTTTCCTATTCCCATACCCCCTCCCTTCTTTCCATTTTCCATTATCTAATGTCATATTTTTAACTTATATAAGGTCAGATAATGTTATTGAAAATTTCATGTGTAAGTGCATGTATCTCATAACAAAGTGCTCCCAATTTCTCCCTCTCATCCCTTGGGATGTTTTTTATTCATATGCTATAATCACATAGTACATTGTTAGTATTATTATTTTAAATAGTTATATTTAATCAATTAAGAATAAGATAAAATATGTTCTTTTACCTTCATTTATTCTTTCTCTGACCCTCTTCCTTTTTTAGTGTAGGTCCAAGCTTATTCCTTTTATGATTTCACTTATGCCTGAGGAAAATATTTTAACATGACTTATATCTTACAGGGCAGGTCTGCTGGTGAATTACCTCACTTGTTGAGAAATAGTCTCCTTTACTTTAAAAAATTTTTTAAATTTGTTTTAATTAGTTATACATGACAGTAGATATATTTGATATATATAATATGTAATGGAGTATGATTCCTAATTCTTCTGGTTATACATGATGTAGTATCCCACTGGTTTGTATAGTTACATATGTACACAGGGTAATAATGTCTGATTCATTCTACTACCATTGCTAACCCATACCCTCTCCCCTCCCTCCAATTCTCTCTACCTAAGGTAAAGTAACTCTATTCTTCCCTAGCCCCCTCCCCCTGCATTGTGAATTAGCATCCGCATGTCAGAGAAAACATTTGGCTTTTGGTTTTTTGGGATTGGCTTATTTCACTTAGTATGATATTCTCTAGCTCCATCCAGCAAATGCCATAATTTCATTCTACTTCAAGGCTGAGTAATATTCCATTGGGTATATATATATATATACCACAGTTTCTTTATCCATTCATCAATTGAAGGGCATCTAGGGTTCCATAGTTTAACTTTTGTGAATTGAGCTTCTACAAACATTGATGTGCCTGCATCACTATAATATGCTGATTTTAAGTCCTTTGGGTACAAACTAAGAAGTGGGATAGCTGGGTCAAGTTTTCTGAGGAATCTCCATACCGCTTTCCATAATGGTTGCACCAATTTGCAGTCCCCCCATCCTCACCAACATTTATTGTTGTTTGTATTCTTGATAATAGCTGTTCTGACTGGGTTGAGAAGAAATATTAGAGTAGTTTTGATTTGCATTTCTCTAATTGCTAAAGATGTTGAACATTTTTTCATGTTTCTTGATTGATTGTATTTCTTTTTCTGTGAAGTGTGTGTTCAGTTCCTTAGCCCATTTATTGATTGGGTTATTTTTTTTTTCTTTTTTTTTTTTTTTGGTATTTTTGAGTTTTTTTATATATCCTGGAGATTAATGCTTTATCTGAGGTGCTTGTGGTAAAGATTTTCTTCCAATCTCTGGGCTCTCTCTTTGCATTATTGATTGTTTCCTTTGCTGAAAAGAAGCTTTTTGGGTTGAATCCATCCCATTTATTGATTGTTGATTTTACTTCTTGTGCTTTAGGAGTCTTGTTAAGGAACTTAGATCCTAAGCCAACATGGTAAAGATCTGGGCCTACTTTTTCTTCTATTAGGTGCAGGGTGTCTGTTCTAGTGCCTAAGTTTTTGATCCATTTTGAGTTGAGTTTTGTGCAGGGTGAGAGATAGGGGTTTAACTTCACTTTATTGCACATGGATTTCCAATTTTGTCAGCACCATTTGTTGAAGAGGCTATCTTTTCTCCATTGTATGTTTTTGGCCCCTTTGTCTAGTATGAGATAACTGTTCTTAAGTGGGTTTGTCTCTGTCTTCTATTTTTTATCATTGGTCTATGTGTCTGTCTGTTTTGGTGTCAATACCATGCTGTTTTTGTTACTATGACTCTGTAGTATAGTTTAAGGTCTGGTATTGTGATGCCTCCTGCTTCACTTTTCTTGTTAAGGATTGCTTTGGCTATTCTGGGGTTTTTATTTTTCTGTATGAGTTTCATGATTGCTTTTTCTAGTTCTATGAAGAATGTCATTGGAATTTTAATTGGAATTGCATTAAATCTGTATAACAATTTTGGTAGTATGGCCATATTGACAATATTAATTCTGCCTATCCAAGAACATGGGGGGTCTTTCCATCTTCTAAGGTCTTCTTCAATTACTTTCTTTAGTGTTCTGTGGTTTCATTGTAGAGGTCTTTTACCTCTTTTGTTAGATGGATTTCCAAGTATTGTTTTAAAGTTATTTTGAATGGGGTTGTTTTTCTAATTTCTCTTTCAGTAGATTCATCACTGATTTATAGGAATGCATTTGATTTATGGGTGTTATAACCTGCTACTTTGCTGAATTTATTTATGAGTTTTAGAAGTTTTCTGGTGGAATTTTTTTGCTCTTCTAAATATAGAATTATGTCATTGGCCAATAGTGATAGTTCGAGTTCTTCTTTTCCTAGTTCCTTTCCTTTTAAAAGATAATTTCTCTGGATATATAGTACCAGGTTGGTATTCTTTTTTTTCTTTCAGCACTTTAAATATTTCACTCTACTCTCATCCCATTTGTACAGTTTCTGGTAAGAAGTCACAAGTAATTCATATTTTGATTCTTCTGCAGGTACTTTTATTCTCTGACTTCTTTCAAGATTTTCTCTTTGCTTTTGATTTCCTGCAGTTTGATTATGATATACCTAGGTATATTTTTCAGTGTTTATCCTGCATGGTATTCTCTGAGCTTCCTGGATGTGGTTTGTTGTCTGTCTTTAATTTTAGAAAGTTCCCTGTTATTATTATTTTTAAAAAATTATTCTGCTCTGTTCTCTCTTCTCTTTTTAATATTCCAATTGCACACATTATATCTTTTGGAATTTTCCCCATATTCTATGTAGTTGAATTTTTTTCATTTCTTTTTTTCTTTCTACATCCTAATTTGGTGAGTTTTTAAAAATTAAGTTCATAGATTCTTTCCTCAGCTCTATTGAGTGTACTGATGAATCCATTGTAGGGCTTCTTCATTTTCATAACAGTATTTTTGGTGTCTACTATATCCTTTTGATTCTTTTTAATAGTTTCCATATATCTGCTTACTTATTTGTTCTTCCATGTTGTCTATTTTTTCCATTAGGGTCCTTATCATGTTATTTATAATTATTTTAAATACCCTGCCTGGTAAGTTCAACATCTGTGTCAGCATCTGAATCTGCTTCTGATGTATGCCTTGCCTCTTCAGATTTTTCTTTTTGCCTTTTGACATGACATATTTTTTTTACTTGAGACATATAGCAGGTAACAGGAACCAAGGTAAAAATTCTACCAGAGTAGGAATGTTACAATTGTTACCACTGATGGACCTACAGGTTACCATGTATCTTTTCATTCAAGAACGTTCTTGTATGAATCTACATCATGTACAACCATAGAAACAAAATGATGTACCCCATTTTTGTACAATGAATAAAAATGCAGTCTGTAAAAAATTAAAAGATAAATTAAAAAAAGAATGTTCTGAGAAATGTGCCTTACATTATATGCATGTATTTTTTTGTTTGCAATTTTTATTTTATTTACTAATATGAATTCATGTTGCTATTCATTGCCATTTCCTCACCTCTATACATCTCTTTCCCTATTCATTTTTTAAAAATTTATTTTTATTGTAAACAAATGGGATACATCTTGTTTCTCTGTTTGTACATGAAGTAGAGGCATACCATTTGTGTAATCATACATTTTTGTCGGATGCATGTATTTTTAATTTACATAATTTTTATCTTATATATTTTATCCAGTTATTCTGAGTACAATGTTATAAGATATGTCCATATTGCTGATGGTTGGTTGGTTAAAAGTACTGCACATTACTCCAGCTTTGTGTCTTACATATTCTTTATAGAAAAACTTAACACCAAAAAGTGAAAACAGGTAAGTAATGCTCATTGAAAATTGTATCATGAGAGAGCCAGAGTTGTTACTTTGGTAAAACTCTTCTAAATATATGTTCTACACATACAGAAATGTATTATGTGTATCCAGTTTTACTTACATAGGACTGTCTTGCACATGTTGCTTTATAAGTGGTCCATCTCATTTATCATTACCTCATCTCATGCAACAAATATAGATACAAAACATGATGTTTATTGACCACATAGTATACTGTTCCCCAGTTTATGGGCATTTGCTTTCCTTCCTTCCTTCCTTCCTTCCTTCCTTCCTTCCTTCCTTCCTTCCCTCTCTCTCTCTCCCTTTCTTTTTCTTTTTTGGACAAGGGTTTGCACCCAGGGGCACTTAACCACTGAGCAACATCCACAGTCCTTTTTATTTTTTGAGACACGATCTTGCTAATTTGCATAGGGCCTTGCTAAGTTGCTGAGGTTGGCTTCGAACTTGTAGTTCTTCTGTCTCAGCCTCTGAAGCTGATGGGATTACAGGCCTGTGCCACCACACCTGGCTCATTTCTTATTATTATTATAAACAGTGTCTTGGAAAAATGTCTGCTGTTGACATGTTTTCCCATCTATGCAATTATCTCTTCAAAGTAAATCACTTTCTGTCCTGTGCAAGGGTTAGGCCACATTTCATGCCACCCACAAAATTCAAGCTTTTTCTACTGGTTTATGTTTCTCAAAGCCTCAAGAGCTAAAGTGGCTTCAGTTATTAAACTCTGTGAGCTTATAAGATTATGAACATTGGCAGTGGAGGAAGAAGTCATAGAAGAGAGGTCATTTTACTCGCTCTGCTCCAGCAAGCAAGACAGTAGATATAGACCTGTGATCTTTCATGGTGCCATCTATTGGAACCATTGGTTTCCATTGCAGGTAGCCTCAATCACTATATTAGGTCCTCGGGGTGCCAAAATGTTTATCTGATTAAACAGACACCACCACCCCATCTCCCTTTTTTACTTGGTACCAGCATAAATGCAAATAAATCAGGTTTCAGAAATTAGTAGTTTACATAACTTGATTAGAGTTCAACACTAACTTTGATGGAATCAGATTCTAAGTGTTGTTGATCTTGACACTGAATGTGCCAAAATTATTTAGAGCAGTGTTATTCTCCCAGTATTTACAACTCAGAAAGATTTGTGCCAAGAAACTGCTTTGGTATATCTGCTTTCCCAAGATATTTTGGGCCAAGTTTTGAAAACTCAGGAAATTTAGACACATATGTTTGGGTATATAATTCTTAAATAAGCCAAATGTTTCCTTGTTTTAATTTTTAAAATGTTTGTTTCTTCTTTACAGTTTATGGAAATCTAATTTAGAATTCTGACACACCAAAGTTTTATCTGCAACTGGGTCTGTTTCTTGTGAAGAATGAGGAACAAAGTTTTTGTTATGTGCCTTAAATAAGAGCTTTCTGTGTGTTTAAAGTAAAAGTTTTTCTTTTGGTCATTCTAGTGATGAGAATGAGATGTTATGATATTTAAAGGCAAACTGATCTTAGCATCACTAGTCATTATTAAAGCCTAATTACCTGGAACTGAGGTGCTACTGAAAACATTTTGTTATAGTGATTTGCTATAGGCTTTTATTAGACAATTTGATTATACTACATTACATAAGAACAACTAATCTTCAATTTAAAAAATATTTCAGTGTTTTGCTATGCTAGAATAAATAAATAAGCAAACAGGTGGAATACTGATGGTTTTGTTACTATGATGGTCTGTTTTTACTCTGGGCCCATGTGATGAAGTTATATTTATGTTGTTATTATGGGGATCAAACTGAACAAGCATCATTTTCCCTGTCTCCTCCCTCCTTGTCTTTGGAGATTTCTCTATGTCCTGCTGTGACTAGGCCTTTTTGGAGATCTTCTCCCACCATAGTCTGTACTTTTGCTCGGCTGAGAGATAATTTGGACCATTTTAGCACCAAGAGGAAGATTTTCCCTTCAAGTAGGAAGCTTTATCAGGCAAAGGAGTATAATCTGATTTCTAAATGATTGTTTTTCTTTTTGGCCACAGTGGCCTTATTCTTTCAGTTTATTAATTTTCCTCTATCAAGGACTTTACATCCCCTTCCTTGGGATCAGGTGGCTATGGTTATGGGTATGTCAGAATCTTGTCACCCCTCAATCTGTGTATGATTGGACACATTCTCTCTATTGTCCCTACATCAGAGACAGTTCTCTGCCTTTCTGCTGGAGTATTGCTCACCATAATATCCATGGAGTGGGTCAACAATCCCCAAATCTCCTTCATACTATTTTCCAGGGGGCTACCATTTTCTAGGATCATGGGCAATTTGCCTAGATTCTTTGTGCCTCAGTTTCCCAGTTTGTAAAGTGGAGATAATGAAAATGTGCATCTCAGGGTGCTGCTATGAGGGTTATAAATAAGTTCATATTTGTAAAGCACTGGAGTGGTGCCTTGGATATAGGAAGGGGAGACACATGAACATGTAGGAACTATAAATAGCATCAAAATAATTTTGAGATCTCAGAATTGTCAAAGCTGGAATTTTGTCCTGTGATTCACAGGCCACTGTGACCTTGATAACTTGAGCAATTATAAATGTTCCTCTAAAACATACCTATTTTGGAACATTAATCTTATCATAAATTAGAACCTTTTAAGTGGGTATATTAAAGGGATTATATAGTAAAATGAAGAATATGTAAATATAATGAAGTCTGTTGTTTTAAAGTTTGTCATTTGATCCTCAAGATAAAATTACTAAAAATTATTGATCAGTATATTTCTTTTTTTAAAATTTATTTTATTGTAAACAAATGGGATACATGTTGTTTCTCTGTTTGTACATGGTGTAAAGGCATACCATTTGTGTAATCATAAATTTACATAGGGTAATGCTGTTTGATTCATTCTGTTATTTTTTCCCTTCCCCCCCACCCCTCCCACCCCTTTTCCCTCTATACAGTCCTTCCTTCCTCCATTCTTGCCCCCCTCCCTAACCCTAACTCTAACCCTAACACTAACCCCTCCCAACCCCCATTATGTGTCATCATCCACTTATTAGCGATATCATTCTTCCTTTGTTGTTTTGAGATTGGCTTATCTCACTTAGCATGATATACTCCAATTTCATCCATTTGCCTGCAAATGCCATAATTTTATCATTCTTTATGGCTGAGTAATATTCCATTGTATATATATACCACAGTTTCTTTATCCATTCATCAATTGAAGGACATCTAGGTGGGTTCCACAATCTGGCTATTGTGAACTGAGCAGCTATGAACATTGATGTGGCTGTATCTCTGTAATATGCTGATTTTAAGTCCTTTGGGTATAGGCCAAGGAGTGGGATAGCTGGGTCAAATGGTGGTTCCATTCCAAGTTTTCTAAGGAATCTCCACACTGCTTTCCAGAGTGGCTGCACTAATTTGCAGCCCCACCAGCAATGTATGAGTGTACCTTTCTTGATCAGTATATTTCTGGGTCTTGAAGATCTCATGGGCTAGAAAATAGTTTCATTCATATCCATATAGGCCTACAAACACATAATTCTCCCTATCTCTTGGAGAACATTTTCTCTATCTTCCTCTGTACTATTTTGTATTTTCTGTGTTTTTCAATCACTAATTCAATAATAAATTATCTGATGTGAGAAATATGCTGTGCCAATAAAATATCCTCAAATTCTCAACAAACTGTTGAGATGTTCTCATGTTATTAGGACAGAGAAGCAGAGGCTGAAAAGTTAACTGTCTTGCTTATATCATGACAATAAACAAATTAACTGGGGTGGCAAATTAATTCATGAGTAGAAGGGCACCCCTCCCTTTCTGCAGCTGTTAGCAATATACCTGCACAGGTGTTCTTAGTTTTCCATTACTGCTGTAGCAAATTACCACAATCCTAGTTGTTTAATATTAATACAAATGTATTATCTTACAGTTTTGGAGGCTACAGGATTATTTCTTTCCGGATGATATGGGGGAGAATTCATTTCCTTGCCTTTTCTAGCAACTAGAAGCCTCTTGAATTCCTTGCCTTATAGTCCCCTTCTCTTGTCTTCAAAGCCAGCAGAACACCTGATCTTCAAATCAATCAATCTCTCTTCTGTGCCTTTTCTGACTCTTGAGACTACTTCTTTCCTATATAAGGACCCTTATGATTTCATTGGTCCAAGAAGATAATCTAGTATAATGTTTCCATCTCAAGGTCCATAACTTACTCAAACCTACAAGGTCCCTCTTGCTGTATATAGTAACATATTAACAGTTTTTAGGGACTAAGTCATGAATATCTTTGGGGAAGAGCATTATTGTGCATGGATACACTCTTGAATAAGAACTTGAATATCATCCAGGCATTTGGTTAACTGTACCCTATTTTTGTATCATTTTGCAGAGAGTAACTGTGATAAATTCCTATGAGTTGTTCTGGTCTTTCCCTTCCACACACACTCCCTATGAATTTTTCCACCCATTTAAACAAGTCAGATAGCTTTGAGTGTTTTCTTAAATGATGAAAACACTGGAAAGGATTTAATGAGAAGTACACCCACACACTCTGTGCCTGTCCTTGACAGCTACATGAAGAAAGCAAAACTTGACTCTGAAAAAAATGTCAGCAAAGAATTATATGTTGCCAAATGATGGCATGGATCTTTGAAACCATTGGCAAAAATGATATAATTTGGTCCTTGTGACTTTTCCCTCTGTGGGGGGAGTTAGAAAATGAGGGTATGAATTGGCAAATTTAATGTGTGCCCAGACAAGAGAACTTAAGGGCAAGATCAGTGTCTTCCTGGGCTCTGCATTTCCAGACCTAAGCAGAATGCTTGGCATGTCAGAAGTGATTACTAAATGATTAGTGAATAGATGACTTATTGAAAGTATCAAGGAACAGCTTAGGCCCTGGGAAAGATCTGGCCTTTGAGATGTGACCTGCAAAAAAATGAGTTTAATATCCTCAGGAAGGAGGGCAACACCACATTGTTTCATTTCTAACTGCTGACTCACACAGTCATTTCTCATTGATTCTTGCTCCCTAGATGCAAAAGAAAATCAACCCCTGATATCACTGTCCTCTGTCCTTCCTTGAAAGACAAAATAGCAGAAATATTTTTCTGTTTATTTTCCTCACACATTACTATTGTTTAAAGCACAATTTTCAAATTCATTTGTAGCTAAGTGGATTGATTTTTTTTATTACTCATGCTGAGCAGTTGACAGTAATGATTTATTGCATCTCTGGGATTTTGGCAGCTCCTTACAACTCATGGTTTAATTCACAGTTTTCCCTAATGGCTTGAGTGTCTGTGGTGTTTGCTCCTGTAAAGTGATGTACAACTGGGAGCAGCACCCTTGTGGCCGTGCACTTTGGCATCAGGTTTCTTTTCTGCTCATGTTGTGACCTTGATGACTGTAAAGGGAGAGAACACATTTCAGCAGGGGAGACCTGCTGCTTTCTCTCTTCCTAGAAACTGCAGCCCCTCTAGCTCTGTGCTATACTCTGGAAACTTGTGGACTTGAGAGGAGGCCTAGGGTGAAGCTGAGAGAGAAAATATATACAGTAGGGAGATAGTCTACTTTCCATGCTGCATAACAACAAGAAGAGCAACCTACCGTACCAACCACATAGCATATATTAGTCCACGCACTGGCAAAGTATAGCCTGTGGGCCACTATCAGTTTGTTTAAATGAAATTTTATTGGAACACAGTGAAATTCATTCATTTACCTAATGTCTGTAACTGCTTTGGTGCTGCAATGGCAGAGTTGAGTTGTTGCAAGACTATTTGATTTATAAAACTAGATTTACAGGACCTTTTCTTTGTGGTCCTGGGGTTTGAACACAGCCTAAGTACACATGCCAACATGCATCATAACATTGAGCTATGTCACAAGCCCATTGTTCCTTTTCAAAAAGCATTTGCTGACCCTGCTTTAGTCCACTTAGTATTCACAATATGAAATTGTTTTGGGTGCTATCAATATCATTTTACAAAAGAGGAAACTGAAGCATTGAGATGACAAATAATGTGTGCAAGGTCTTACAGCTAGTAAAAAGTAGAGAAACAAATTTAGAACTCAGGAAGTCTGTAATAGACTGTCTTGGAAAGTTACTCAGGGAATGCAGTAATTGCTAAACCTTCCACATTAACACATCCTATTTCTTCCCATACTCACAGAATTTTGTTCTGTGAAATCCTCCCAGATAAGCCAATTATCTAATGTTGTAGGTTTTTTAAAAATTGTAATTTATGCTTTAACTGATACTCAAAAGCATAAAATTGTACATATTAATGCAGTACCACAAGCATACATTGGGTAATATTTAAATATGGTTAAAGATTTATCTCCTCAAATATTTATCATTTTTCTGATAAAAACTTTCAAAATCTTTTCTTCTAGATTTTTGAAACGTACAGTACATTGCTATATATAGTGACTCTACTGAGCAGAAGATCCCCAGAACTTCTTGCTTCTAACTGTTATTCAGTATCCATTGACCAACTGTCCCCATATCCTACCCTGGCCCTTCTTTCCCCAGCCTTTGGCAACCACCATTCTGTGAGTTCAAGTTGTTTAGATACCACACGTGATTGAGATCATTTGTCTTGTGCCTGACTTATTTCACTTAGCATAGTAATATCTGCTTCTATTCATTTTGTTGCAAATGATAGGATTTCATTTTTTTATTTGAGAACATATATATATACACACACACAAACACATATATATATAGCTGAATATACATATATATACATATGTATATATTACTGAAGCATTTCTGCTTTATTTTCTTCAAGTAGTTTCATACTTTCAGCATTGCATTTAAGTATTTAAACAGTTGTGAATTTTTTGTAACTGGTGAGAGAAAGGGGTCTAGTTTCATTCTTCTGCATGTGGGTTTCCAATTTTCCAAGTATGGTTTATTGAAAACACTGTTGCTGACACACAGCAAGAAAAAAGGAGGGGAAGAATAGAATTTCACTGGATTAGACAAAGGTGAATGAAGGGAAAGAAGCGGGTATAGGAGTAGGAAAGACAGTGGAAAGTACCTGATATAACCTTCCTCTGTACACATATGTGAAAACACCACAGTGAATCTCAACATCTTGTACATTCACAAGACTGGGATCCTGATGAGAATAAGATATACTCCATGTTTGTATAAATATGTCAAAATATACTCTACTGTCATGTATAACTAAAAATAACCAATGAAAACAAAAATAAAATACTGTCCATTCTCTAATGCATGTTCTCAGCACTTAGATAAAAATAATCTATTGACTGTAGATGTGTGGGTTTACTTTTAGGCTTCTTATTCTATTCCATTGGGCTATGCATCTGTTTTTCTACAGCTTTGTAATGTTTTGAAGTCAGTTAGTGTAATGTCTCTGGCTTTGTTCTTCCTTTTGTTTACTATTGCTTTGGCTCATTGAGTTTTTTGGTTGTTCCATACAAATTTTAGAATTACTTTTTCTAGTTGTGTGAAATGTCATGGATACTTTAATAGGTATTGCATTGAAACTGTAGATCATTTTGGGTTGCATTGACATTTCAACAATATTTATTCTTTTAATCCTTTACTAGAGGATTCCCTTCCACTTTTTTGTGTTCTCTTCAATATCTTTAATCACTGTTTTATAATTTTCATTGTAGAGATCTTTTACTTGTTTGGTTAAAATTTTAGGCATTTTTTGTAGCTATTGAAATGTGATTACTTTCTTGACTTCTATTACACATAATTTGCTATTGGAATATAGCAACACAACTGCTTTTTGTATGCTGATTTTGTGTCCTGAAACTTTAATGAATTCATTTATTACTTCTAATAGTTTTTTGGTAGAGTCTTTGCAGTTTTCTGTATAGAAGATGATGTTATCTGCAAACAGTGACTATTTGACGTTTTCTTTTCCAATTTGGATGCCCTTTCATTCTCTTGCCTGATTGCTGTGGTTAGTACATCCAGAACTATTTTGAAGAAAGGGGGTAAACGTTGGCATCTTTGCCTTATTAATAATAGTATCTTAAACAGAATGATTTCAGTTTTTCCCCATTCAGGATAATATTAGCTGTTGGCTTAGTTTAAATGGCTTTTATTGTGTTAAAGTGCATTACTTCTATGCCTAATTTGCTAAGTTTTTATCATGAAGGAAGGTTGAATTTTATCAAATGCCTTTGCTGCAACTATTGAGATGACCATAGGTTTTATTGTTCATTATATTGATGCAGTATAATTATGTCCATTGATTTTTATATATTAAATCATCCTTGCCTATCTGGCATGTAACCCACATGATTATGGTGAATAATCTTTTTACTGTGTTGTTGGACTTCATTTTATAGTATTTTGTTGAGAATTCTTTGCATTCATGTCCATCAAGTATATTGGCCTGTAAATTTGTCTTTCTCTTTCTTTCTTCCTTCCTTCCTTCCTTCCTTCCTTCCTTCCTTCCTTCCTTCCTTCCTTCTTTCTTTCTTTCTTTCTTTCTTTCTTTCTTTCTTTCTTTCTTTCTTTCTTTCTTTCTTTCTTTCTCTCTCTCTCTCTCTCTCTCTCTCTCTCTCTCTCTCTCTCTCTCTTTCTTTCTCTTCCTTCCTTCCTTTCTTCCTCCCTCCCTCCCTCCCTCCATTCCTTCCTGCTGTTGTGTTTGGATTTGGATTTGGTATCAGGGCATTAGTAGCATCATCAAATGTGTTTGGAAGAATTCCTTCCTCTTCTATTTTGGAATAATTTAAGGAGAATTGGTATTAGTTCTTCTTTATATGTTTGATAGAATTTGGCAGTGAAGCCATTTGATCCTGGGATTTTCTTTGATGGGAGACCTTTTATTAGTGATTCTATTACATTACTTTTTCATGGTCTGTTCTGATTTTCTGTTTCTTCTTTACTCAGTCTTGGAAAGGTGTGTGTGTTTAGAATTTGTTCAGTTCTTCTAGGTTATCAAATTTGGGGCATGTAGTTGTTCATAATAAGCTCTCCTGACCCTTAGTATTTTACGTTGTCAGTTGTAATGTCTTCCTTCAATCTTTGATTTTATTTGAGTCTTCTCCTTTTTTTGAGATAAGAGTTCGTATATTTTGTTTATCTTATGGAGGGAACAGCTCTTAGTTATGTTGACCTTTTGCATTTTATGTCTCCATTTCATTTCTACTTTGATCTTTATGATTTACTTCCTTTTACTGAATTTTAATGTGACTTGTTCTTAGTTTTCTAGTTGAGACAGAACAATAAGTTGTTTATTTGAGATACTTCTACTTTTTGGATATGGGCCTTGATTGTGAAAACTTCCCTATCAGTACTGTTTTTGTTGAATCCTATAAGTTTGGGAATGTTGTGCATTTATTTTTATTTTTTCTTCAAGAAATTTTAAAATTTACTTCTTGGTTTCTCCCTTGATCCACTGGGTATTCAAAAGTAATTTAATTTCCATGTATTTGTATAGTTTCTGAAGTTTTTCTTGCTATTGATTTCTAATTTTATTGCATTGTGTCAGAAAAGATACTCCATATTATTGCAGTTTTAAAAAATTGGTTGAAACTTGTTTTGTAGCCTATCATGTTGTCTATCATGGAGAATGTTCTATATACTGATGAAAAAATGTTTATGTGGCAGGCTTCTGGATGGAATGTTCTCTAGATGTTTGTTTTAGGCAGTTTTATCATTGCTATGGCAAAAAGATCCAACGAGAACAACTTTGGAGAGGAAAAGTTTATTTTGGCTCATGACTTCAGAGGTTCAGTCTATGGTAGCCAACTCCATAGCTCTGGGACCAAGGTGAGGCAGAACATCATGGTGGAAGGGTGAGGTGGAAGAAAGCAGCTTAGGACATAACATCCAGGAAGCAGAGAGCCCTGCTCATCAGGGACAAAATATAAACCCCAAAGGCATGCACCCAGTGACCTACTTCTTCCAGCCACACCCTAACTTCCCAATTACCACCCAGTTAATCTATATCAGTGGGTTAATTCACTGATTAGGTTACAATTCTCACAATCCAATCATTTCACCCCTGAACATTCCTGCCTTTTTTCACACATGAGGTTTTGGGGGACACCTCATATCCAAATTATAACAATGTCTCATAGGTCCATTTGATTTATGGTGCAATTTAACTCTGATGTTTCTTTCTTGATTTTCTGTCTAGATGATCCTTCATGGAAAATAGGGTGATAAAGTCACCAACTATTATTTTGTTATAGTTCGTCTCTCCCTTTAGGTGTATTTATATTTGTTTTATATACTGGGTGTTCTGCTATCAGGTACATATCTTGGGGTTTTGATTTTTTAAATGTTTAACTATAATTGCATATTAATTGTTCAATACATTTATGTAGATCAGTAGTTCTTTTCCTGAGCTACACATAGAATCACTTGAGGATCTCTAAAAGCACTGACATTGGATCCCATTTCCCCCAAGTCATGATTTAGGTTGATAGGGTGCAGGCTGGGCATGATGACTTTTAAAATCTCCCAGTGTGATTCCAATGTGCAAGCAGGGTAGAGAAACAGTATTATAGGCAATTGTAAGTCTATCCCTGAAATATATGAAATCTTCCCTGGTAAGCAAACAATCAATACAATAGGAAAAAAGGGAGGCCCATTAACTCATATTAGAAATACCAGCCTATCCTGAAAATGTTGCAAGTTGCCAACTTAAGTGCAAGAATTATTCCATACACAATGTATTTTGTGATAAGAAAGTTATATTACATTCTAGAACTATTTTCTTATTTTCAATAATTATACTGACATTTGTTTTGCCCAGTGTGATATTAGATACTTGTAGTTAGAAAGAAAGATAATATACTCCTTTAAAAGTGTTCTTATAGCTTCTGCATTCATTCATAAGCTGCAGTATATTTCTATAAAATGTATATTTTGAGTTCTTCCATTTTTAACCTTTGCTGAAGGGCAAATTAAATCAGGGCTGATTTAGATTCACAAGGTTTGTTGACTGGCGGCTGCCTCATAGAATTACATCATAATCATTACCAGCAAATATTGAGTAAGCCGTCACAGGGGACTCTGTGGCACTGTGCTGGTTCCTCATCTCCCAGAAAATGCACCTTCATTGCAATATCTGGGAAAACATAATCATAGCCAAAATTCCAAATAAATATCTCATTCCTCTGATTCTTTCCACTGTTTCTATTCACACTGATGATGGAGTCAATGTTGTTAAAACAGCGTGATACTGAACATTTACCCTTGAGCCGAGTTCTACAAGCTGTCTGTACTGGCTGGTACATCATTCCAGTAAGAATAATGAAATTATTAAACATCAGAGAGAAATTTACAAGATTTTTATGAACTGTCAAAGGTCACGCATGTTGTCTTTGAGGCTGCAAGAGAGAAGTAGGGTATGTACATAAAATATTAGAGACATTATACAGGTTTATGTTGGTCCAAAAGTGGATCCCTGTTTTCTTTTCTTAGGCATGGCTGTCAAAAGAGCACAAGCATTTCAGTGTCCTGACCAGTGGAAAAGAAATGTATGTTTTATACTTGGAACATGGGAGATTTATGGGATGTTAACATGTCAAGCCTTAGTAACCTCTCAAAAAGGCCACTTGTGAAGTCAGACTGTCATCAGTCACAGAAACCAGTGCATTTGTCTTCTGAGAAATTCCTCAGAAATGTCTTCCGGAAAGATCATGAAAGATGAAAAATCTCAATACTGTGAAAAGGTATTCTCTAAATGTGATTTTTTTTCCTTTTGCTGCTTCTGGCAAATTCTGAGCTCTCCTTCAACTGAGAAATGATAAAATGATATATGCACAGAATCTATTGAAGGAAATACTAGAACTGATTAAATGCAGCCATACAATGATCAATTACTACATATTTATGATACCCATCAAAATGAGTCTATACCATGTACATTTAAAACACACCCAAATTGGTAATATGCAAATTACTCAGTTCAAATTAGATGATGCTCCCTAAAATCAACCAAGTAAAGCAATCTGACTCTACTGTTGTATATAAGTGGTTTAAATGATCTCAAGGGCAATTCTATACAATGTCAAAAGATGTGGATAGAAAATGATATGATCAAACATTTAGCTTAATGGTAACTGAAGATCTGAGCCATTGGCATGTGTGCATGTCAGGCATGGTTCATATTTAAGGTCAGTACATGTTTTGTTGTATAGACATAAGCATAGTAAAGGAAGTAGAGATCTTCACTTTCACTGACTCTGACAATCTATGACCAATTGCATCCAATTTTTAAGTAATAGAATAAGAACTAAGGAAAAGCATAAAGCAAATCTACTATTGACCATCTATTGCTTGATCAGACTTCCTTAACCTGAACAAAGAGTTGTTACTTTGACCATCATTATCATTTCTCCACTAAACCCACTATGGATCATAGGCCCAACAATACATGGCATGTCAGAAAGTATTTGTAAAAAATAAAATCGTGATAAAGAACTAAAATAGGGATCATAATTTGAACAACTTTCACATTGCATGTTCTAGCATCCTTCCAATCATGTAGCAGTGTGGTAAATTAGTCACCATTTGTGTTCTAGTTATTAAGACCCAATTATTTATTTTCACTATTTTCTATGTATGTTTATGTGTGCATATATATATTTTGTATATTTTTATATTCATACTAAATATGTACATAAATTAAAAAAATACATATACACATATTTCCTATGCATATATAACTAGAACTTATATATGTTAGTTATGTATATGTTATATATATACAATATATATAAATTTATATAGAGAGAGTTATATATTATATATATAAAACTAAAAGTACTATAATGGCCATATTTAATTTCCTTTGTCCATTCATTTTATAACAATGTATTTGGCAAATACTGTGTCGGACCTAGTGTTCCCTGCTGGATACACAGTAGTGAACAATCATTACCCTCTTAGAGCTTACAGTACAGTGAGGAGTCAGTCATTAAAGTCATGGTCCTACCACTAAACTGAGAGTTACAAATCATGTGTTATGTAGGAAAAGAACATGATGTGATGAGTGAGATAACAAGAGTTCATAAGACAGATTGTGAGGTCTGAGAAGGCCAGTTTGAGGAACATTACACTGAGGCCTGAAGGAAAATTGAAGAATCTGTCAAGGGAAGAACACTTATCAAAACTCTGCTGAGGCTTGCTTAACTTGATCACAGTTAACCCTTTTCTGATGGAGTAAATTATTTCCATTGGTGAGATCTATTACAAGATCAAGTTGTGACAATTCTCCAGTCTTCTGGAATTTTTTTTCGCCACTTGGTGCCTCTGTTTATTGAATTGTACTATGCTGTGTGCTTTTGGGATCATGCTTAGATATTTTCCTGAAAATAAAATGTTGGCTGAGAATTGTGACTTTCAAATCTATTAGAGAGTAAGAAGACAATATTATAGTATGTGTATGTATTTAGGTTTAATCTAAAAGATAATATAGAAATTCATCTTTATTATTTAATTTATAGATTGACACAGTAGGTGTATATTTTATAAGTAGATATATATCATTTGTGGATGTATATTAAAATTTTTACTAATAGTTATGTACAATTTTAAAATTTGAGTATCATTTGCCTATGGAAAGCAATGGATAACTGTGGGGAGCCATTCTTATCTAACAGAATCAGACTTGGTTGAGCCATGGGACACTGATGCCTGACTCCCAGGAACTGGCAGCCATGGAGGACTGTTCCAGATCATCAGGGGGTATGTGGCACTGTGTGGGAGTGGTTCACCATCTGTTTATATGATAGTTTCCCTAAGCAAATGGCTCCCCTAACTCCACCCCATCCTGTTCATCACAGAAGAAGCCCCTTCTGGTCCACGACCCTTTACCTGTGTGGCTATAAATAAAGGAGAGTTGGGCTACTCCAGGTTGTTAGAGGCCAGATCTGGTATGGCCCGATCCATCACGCCCCCTCTCATTTAAAAAGAATATGGCTCTTGTGTGTTTATTGACTAGATAAGTTTATGGGTAATTGATTGATTTATAGCCAACATCGTCCTATGACAGTTAACCCTTTTCTCATTCACACAGCATGTGGCAGAAACCCCCACAGATAACCAGGGATCATTGCCACAGAGTAAGCAGAATCTATTCTCTCCAATAAACACTTCACTTTTTCATTAAGGGCATCTACTCCTCTTTCACAGCTCAGATGATATTCCTCTCTGATATCTTTGATCCATATTCACATTTGTCATATCACTGACAGCTCACAGCATTTCCTGTTTGATTCCAATATTTTGCTGCACTTATAATATTACACTCTATTGATTTCTTGAGTTTTCATCTGCAATGGTCTTATCTTTCCAAGTAGATAGAGACTATTTTGGTGCTAATTGAGTCTAGCCCATTTTTATCTCACACAGTACTGGGAAAATACAAAGTACTCAATGAGTGCTCTACCACTCAGCCACAACCCAAGACCTTCAATGAGTACTTTTGAACCAAACTTTATAGGAGTTTGCTATTCAGTGTAGCCAAAGGACGTGCAGCATTAGCATAAGCGGGGAGCTTGTTAGAGCACATTCAAACTTCCACTGTCCTCTCTTTCTCTTCCATATGTCTCCCATTTCTCTGGACTTCCACTGTCCTCTCTTTCTCTTCCATATGTCTCCCATTTCTCTGGAAATCCCACTATACTAAACAATGGGTTTTTGAACTTAAATGTGCTTGAATCACCTGACGAGGTGGAAATCCTGTAAAAATGCAGATTATGATATACTAGGTCTGGGTGAAACCCAACATTCTGCATTTTAACAAGTTCCAAGGTTATTCTGATGTTACCAGTTTGGAAACCACACATTTAGATTTCAGGCTCTAAAACTATGCAGTTCAATATGCTAATCTTTTTTTTTTAATTGCAAACAAATGGGATACATGTTGTTTCTCTGTTTGTACATGGCGTAAAGGCATACCATTTGTGTAATCATAAATTTACATAGGGTAATGTTGTTTGATTCATTCTGTTATTTTTTCCCTTCCCCCCACCCCTCCCACCCCTCTTTTCCCTCTATACAGTCCTTCCTTCCTCCATTCTTGCCCCCCTCCCTAACCCTAACTCTAACCCTAACACTAACCCCTCCCAACCCCCATTATGTGTCATCATCCACTTATTAGCGATATCATTCATCCTTTGATTTATTGGGGTTGACTTATTTCACTTAGCATGATAGTCTCAAGTTCTGTCCATTTACTGGCAAATTCCATGATTGGAAAGAAAAATTTTAATTATAAATTACAAAAACATTCCAAGAAATATCTTTTTTCCATAAGGAAGTATATACACTATAAATACTATTTTATTATTCAGAATATTGACATTTTGTAAACATTTCAGGTTTCTCTGTGTAAGTCATAATATAGGTCTCCTCCTATGTGGGTGAATGTATGTGTACATTTTAGGTTAATTATCTGCAATTAACTTCTTGAGAAATATAGATGACAGATGAAAATGCTGTTACTATGCCTGGAATATAATGTAGCTGTCCTGTAGTTCTTGGGTTTCATGGTCCATTTTTTTCCCTGTCTTTTCTCATTTTGCATTCTGGTCTTGGAAGTTTCTGCTCTCTATTGATGACAGATCTTCAAACTCACTGATTTTTTTCTTGGCTGTGTCTAATCTACTAATTAGCCCATCAAATGCATTCTTCATTTCTGTCACAGTGTTTTGATTTCTAGCATTTATTTTTGATTCTTTTTCAGAATTTCCATCTCTCTGCTTTTATCACCCAATTCTTAGCATGTTAATCATAGTTATTTTGAATTCCTGGTCCTCCCCATGGGTAGGTGTGGGAATAGAGGGGTTCCAGAATTTCTATATGTAGAGTAATCTGATTAGAAATGGAGTGGATAGAGACTTGTTTTAAAATTGTAACATCATTTCAAGCCCATTGTTTTTACTTGCTTTGGTAGTTGGAGAAAATGGTGGGCAAAATGAGACATGAACATATGAGTAGGAGGCAGCTAAGCAGAAAAGAGGGAATAGTATTTGCTAAGTGCATGTGTTTTGGTTATCTGTTGCCATGTAATAGACATCCCCATCACAGCTTACTGATGTGAAATAACCCTTTTTAAAGATGGTTATGGATTCTGCATGTCTGGAATTGAGGCAAAGTATGGTTGGGAGGGGTTATTTTTGTTTTACAATGTGTCCTCATCCAGGAAGGCTAAATTGGCTGCAATGACTTGCAAGTTGATGACTGGAATTGCCTGGAGACTTCTTGCCCCACATATCTTGGAGACTCAATGGCTAGCTAGGCAGGATTGTTGATCAGAGACCCTATGCATGGTTCATTCAGTGTGCCTTGCTATATTTGTACCCATAATTGCAAAAAAAAAGTGCAACAATGTTTTGAAAATCTTTAGTAACACTAGAATAAGAAGCCCAAAATTAATGATAGAGATCTAGGCAAGCCTGGACCTCTTAGGTGTTGGTCTTATTTTGTGTGTTTCTCTTTGCTGTTTATTTCTTTAATTTTTTTTGTATATCAGTTATATATAAATGGTTGTAATTTCTGAGTCATTGCATAGGTTTCTATATAGCTCTGTGAGTAATTTCATGGTGTATTCTTATTATTCCCTGTGGCAGATTGATTTTCCAAGATGACCAAAATATTTCCCATCTCAATGTTTTAAATAATGTAATGTCATATTTCTTCTATGAAGAGATGAGGTTTATGATCCCTTATTTGAATATTAATGGACCTTTTACTATGACCAAATGATCCTATATGGCTTCTTTGCCTAGGTTATTAAAGGTGATATGAGCTCATCTGACCTTCTTGGGGCACTTGGTCTTGGAAACTAGTCACAGCGCTGTAAAGAATCCCTGGTAACATGGAGATATTATGTGTGAACATTCTAGTTGACAACTCCAGATGACTGATAGCATCAACCAGCAAATAGGTGAGTGAGTCTTTAGTAGATCCAGCTCCCAGCTACTGAGTCATCTTCAAACTGAGCTACACCAGGTGACAGTGAGTAGAAGCAAGATGAGCTATCCTTGCTGAACCCTTCCCAAATTACAGGTTCATGGGCAAAACAAATAATTGCAGTTGTTTTGAGTCAACTTTTGACATAATTTGTTGTGCATAAATAGATAACTGGGCCATTTTCTGATTCTCTGTGTATGCCTTTCTTTACCTCTTGACTTGCATTTTATTTTCTCCTTTCCTTCTGTTTCTGATCATCTTTAACTTATGTTCAGATTTTACTCTTAAAATTTTCTCTTATATTTTTCTCTTTTGTTCACTTTTGAACTTACTTTAATATACAAGAGAGATACAATTTTATTATAAATTTTACATGTTAGATGGTATTTTTGTGTTCCCTTTTGTTAATTTTTAAAGTGCAATAGTGGGACATTTAATCTTTCTCTCTAAAACACAATAAAAATAAAGTTAGTGCTTCTTATGGGAGCTATGATTGATTTCTGTGCTTTCTGAATGTCCATGGTCCTCACAGGAATATTCTCTATCCTACCCTATGGTGTTTCAGAATGGATGAATGTGTGGAAAGTGTTTTTTTCTAATGAGTACATCCACTTTTATATCTTTTTTTATTTTTCAGTTCTTGAAAAATGGTATTAATATACTATTTTTATGGTGTTACTATATTTCTTAAAAATATTTTGCTGAACTCTTCTCTTCCAATTCTCATAGACTTAAAAATCTTTCCCTTTGGAAAAAAATAACAAAATGAATCAAACAGCATTACTCTATGTAAATTTATGATTACACAATGGTATGCCTTTACGCCATGTACAAACAGAGAAACAATATGTATCCCATTTGTTTACAATAAAATAATTAAAAAATCTTTCCCTTTGGACAATAAAGGGAGAAATATTTTCTTTCAGTTGTTCTTGAGGTGAGTAAGTTCTCTGAGCTCTATATAAAACTTTTTAGTGCTTGTTGTAAGATAATCTCTGATCTGAAGCCTGGAGGGCATCATTTATAATAATTCATAACCTGAGGTAGAAGCCAATATCATTGTTGAATGGCCATCATGACTCAGACACATCCTATTCATTCACATTTGTGAATTCTGCCTCCTAAATATCTCTCAAACATAACTCTTCCTATCTTTGTTTGGAGACAACATAGAATAGCAATGAAAAGAACAAAGTTTTGGGGACCAGATAGTCCTGGGCTTAGTCTTGGGTGTAACAGTGAACTAGGATGAGTTTTCCAATCTCTCTGATTCTCAATTTTTATATCTACAAAATGGATATACTGGTATCTACCTCATAGTATTTGTGGTATTTAAATGAGATAATAGTTATAAAGTATCTAGAATATAGTGGACCCTTGATAAATATTAGCTCTTCCCTTCAAATTCTCATCCCCATATTTCTTGAATTGTTTCATTAACCACCATCAGGATTGCTGATTTGTGAATTTCTTTTGTCCATAATTAAGTGCAGACTTCTCATTTAAATATTTCAATACTATTCATCTTTTGGCAATAGTTCTGGTTCTCTATTGCTGTAAAGAAAACCAATCCAAAATTTAGTGGTTTTAAATAACAATCTTTTTTATTATTATCACAATCATGTGGATTCTTCTGCTGGTTTCTCTAAGGGAATATCTGTGGCAGGCGAGACCCGGGGTCCAGGGTTACGCCACATGCATCTAAGATGGCTACTGGCAGAGAGCCAAAGGGCGTGCTGAATGTGCCTTGAGAAAAACAGGAAGCATTTACCATTGGCTGTATGATAATTAGTTCAGCCGCCTAGCGCTGTGGACAGATATATCTTACATGTATGCTTGAGCTCATGATCGCTTGACCTTTAATAGGATTGGATGGACATATCTGGTTATAATTGCTTATGCATGAGACTGCTTATATATTGAGGGTGTTATTTGAATAAAGCGGAAGCTGCTTCATGAACTTCTGAAGAGTATGTGTCATTTGTCCCACTGGTCGGCGGCAAGCAGCAAACATCAAATAAAACTGGAGCTGGAATATTCAAGACATTCTGGCACTTTGCTTGGACAATTGTATTCAACAGGGACTCTAGGATTGATATCTCTCTCTCTTTCTGTCTCTTTCTCTGTCTCTCTCTCTCTGTGGTGTCTCCTTCAGATTAATGAGGCTTCTTATATGGTATTCAGGGCTGCCAAGTGTAAAGCAGAAGCAGCCAGGTCTTCTCAAAGCTGAGACTTCAAACTATATAGGGCACTTCCACTGAATGTTTTTGGCTACATAGGAGTCATAAGGCTAGGGCACATTCAGTATAGGAGAGGAATACACAAAATGCTGGTTATGGGAATGCAGAGTTCTTGGAGGTCATCTTAAGAGACCAACTACCACACAACAAATTCCTTTATGTTTTCATTTGTAATGGGTATGCTACTATTTGCAGTTAGGGCTCACTTCCCTGTGGACTTCTGAGAAACTATAAAGAACCTTCATTAAAACTGTCCCACCCAAATGTGAGAAAGCTAAAATGTTTATCCACTGACTCCTATCCTTCTTCAATTGAGGGTTACTCCTTGGGACATTGGTTTCTGGACTTTGGGCCTACCTGGCATTCTCACTTACCCCAAGAATTCCCTTGTGTGTAAAGTAAGGTGGCTCTTGAAGAAAGTGAATGTTATAAAATGAAAGGCATGGCCAGAACTTAGGAAAAGGTAGGCAGGGGCACCTAGAGCATTGGCAGTAGACATTGCCTAAAAAATAATATGTTACAGTTCATATCTGCGATGTTCCCCCAAAAGCTCAGATGAGAGACAATGTGAGAACATTCAGAGGCGGAATGTTTGATTATATTGAGAGTTGTAACCTAATCAGTGGTTTAATGCACTGATGTGGATTCACTGTGTGGTAACTGTACGAAGGTAGGAGAAGATGGATCACTGAGGACAAGTCTTTGGGGTCTATATTTCTCTGGTGATCCAAGTGCTTGGTCTCTGTCTCTGTCTCTTTCTCTCTCTCTGTTCCCATTTGCCATGTGCTTAGCTGCCTTTCCCCTCTCACCCCTTTCCCCATAATGTTCAGCCTCACCTCAGGCCCAGAGCAATGGAGTCTGCCATTTATGGTCTGAGACTCTGAACCACAAGTGCCAAAAAAACTTTTTCTCCTCTAATTTTCTCTTGTCAGGTCTTTAGATCACAGCACTGAAAAAGCTGATGAAAACAGTAATTGATAAACGTTAGTTTAATGACTAGTGAATGAATGAAGCTTATAGGTTTTACTGTTTTGTTTGGATGAGGTCCAAATCATGAAAATAAAATGCCTTTTATTTGGAAGTTAAAAAAATTTGCTAGAAAGCATGTCTATTTAGAACAGAATTTGTGATATCTATTAATGTATTTAGTATTATTTTATTATTTCCCTCTCCTGAATACTTTTAGCTTTCCTGGTTAAATTATCCTGTACAACCTACCAGAATGTATTGCAGTGTCTGATTGCAACAGTTTTGAACACACTATGCATGACATGGGATCCATCCATTATACAGGAAGAGATTTGCAGAATTTTGGGCAGGGCACATTGGTAGAACTAACTAAAGGTTCTGACACAGGTTGTATTCATACATTAATTGATTCATCATTTTTATGTTAACTGTAAATTATTCTTTCACATATAAATTTAATTGTACCACTGAGAAACTTCTGCAAAGTTTCTACTACATTTATTTTTACTTTATTTGTAATAATTTGATTCAGGTCACTTGTCTTCAGGGCCTGCAAAGTTACTTTAAAAATTAACAGAACAAAAGTTCAAGCGGGGGGGTGGTAGTGCACACCTGTAATCCCAGTGGCTTGGGAGGTTGAGTCAGGAGGATTTTCAGTTCAAAGTCAGCCTCAGCAATTTAGCAAGGGTCCCTAAGCAATTTAGCAAGAGTGGGGATGTGGCCCAGTGGTTAAGCATACCTGGGTTCAATCTCTGGTACCAAAAAAATCATAAAGTTAATTCATATACGGTGGAACCACTGGAAAACTGTAATTTTGAGAAAGGAACATGTGTATTAATGTTTAGATAAGTACATTTACCTGAAATTTTTAATGTCATTTAGATGTGACTGACTTCACCTTATGAGTTATTCTGGGAAATAATGAGGCATCTTTTAAAGAAGTGTGGCTCTCAAACCTGAGTGAATATCAGAATTACCTAGAAGATAGTCACAAATATAGATTTCTGGGATTTTTTACTGAAATATGTATTTAATGCACAAACAAGATCACTCTGAAGATTTTCTAGATCTGAGAGCTGCTATCTAAAAGGCATGAATACTACTTAGTTGCCTGAATAAAATTTGCCTCCACTTAGACTAACATTTGCGGGCTGTGGCCTTGCTTTGTATTGATTTAGCTTCCCTTACAGCATCAATACAGTGCTGAGTATATAATGAATCATCAGTAAATACATGTTGATGACAACCATCTTAAGGCCATGTCTCTTTGTACTTGATTAGTGGGGGAAAGGGATTCCGGGAAAAGAAAAACCTTGGATAAATATAAAAAGTTTCTAACAACAACAACAACAAAATAAAACCACGCACAATAAAGGTTTCTGCTTTTGTCTTGCTAGGTTTGAAATTTGTCATTTTGGTGGAATGTTGAATCAGTTTCTTCACTGTTTAATGATTCTTTGAATCATTCAATCAAGGGTAATTGAGGGGAGCTACCATATATTAATTGTGTTCCATTGATAAATACTTTCTATAGGTTGTCTCAATTAATTATTAAAACAACCCTATGAAAGAACACTTATCGTCAGTCTATGGATGAAGATATAGTTTTAGAGAGGATAAGTGACTTGTCCAAAGTCATAAAGCAAATAAGTGATAGAGGTGAGGTTAGAATACAAGCTCATCTAATTCCAATGTTCATGTTCCTTTTACGACACAAAGAGTTTTTCAAGGCATCTTTCAAACAACAAGTCCCATATAAAACAATGCTTAATTAGGGGAATGGGAAAGTGATGGAGGCAAAATTCAGTTCTTTAGCCAGATTTGATTTGAGCTAAGTAGAAGCAATACACATTGTAATTTTAAAAAAGAGTTTTGAAAAAAATGATTAGGATAACTGTAGCTGAGATGAGTGGGAGTTTTGGGTGGCTGTGTGTAAATAGAATTATTATATTCAAGAGGGATTTAGAAAGGTCTTAGGAGGTAGTATTATAAGAGTGGAAACAATAAGAGGTCAAGATATATATGGGGATTTCAGTTCTATTGAGGGTCAAGGTGAGGAATATTTTCAAGTAGCATCAAAGGGAACATGAAAATAGTTTGCAGAGATAAGAGAAATGTGAGAATTGCCAGGCATAGATCATTCCAAGACTGCTGGATAGAGAGTCTTTGGGGATAAATGAATTAGGATTTGCTACGCTTAGACTCAATCCTACAAATTGTCCTGAAACAGGGAGGGCTGTCAAAGTCAGGCAGGTCATTTGATAAGAGACCCATAATATGTGCAAAGAGTGCACTTGAGTCATATGTTGTCACAGCTAGAGATGCATCCTTAGTTGCTATCATAGTGAGAAATTTAAGTGTAAAGTTAGCAAAGAATCAAATGAATTCTTGCTCAAAAGGGTGAGCAGAATTTCAAAGAATATTCTACTTCATTCTATTCTAGTGATTACTTCTACTGTTACTATTTAGACCTGGTTATCACTTGCATTTTTATAGTACCAATGGTCCCTTTGTTTTCCTCACATATTCACTCCTCAGTAACTTTTTTTTTCTCTTATGTAAGATAAAAAAAAAAAAAACAAATTTGCCTTAAAGTCTCAAAAGAGGATGTGGCCTCAGAGGAGCCAAGTGAGGTAGTTTAGATAACTTTAGGTAACTTCTGGGGTTTATTGACATGATTGCTCATCAGACCTCTATCTTTGAGCCCATTCATTCAATATGAGGAAAATTTCACACTCATCAAGCTTCTTATGTGCCCCGTTTTCTCTTTTGTGCCTTGATTTTTGAGGCCTGGGGAATTTTACAGTATAGAGGATAACATTTTCCCTTTCTTTTAAAAACATGATATTAACCCTCCTTGACCTGATGGGATGGGGAGAATCAGTAATGGCATGAAAGAGAGATAATCAAGCAGGATAGATATTTGAGGGGTCAGAATTGGCTGTTAGAAGGTTACAATAGAAAGGAATCTGAGGGACATGCCAAGGACAGAAGAGTTGCTTATTCATCTATAATCACTAGAATAAACTATAAACTCCATGAAGGCAAAATCTATCTTTGTCATATTTATTACAAAAATTTATCTTCTCAGCAAAATATTGGCATAGAATAGGTGCCTCAGTAATTATGTGGTAAATGAGGTGAATGAATACATGAATGAATGAAAGAAGACCTTCAGTCCAAACTACTAGCCACCATTATAATCCTTGAAGTTGGTTGGCCTATTCCATATTCGTGTGGGGATTATTGGCACATGTACCTCTCATCTGCTATATTTTAAGCATCTTAGAGCCAGGACCATCAAAAAGATATCATGTCCTTTAGATCTCAGTCCCTAGCATGGTGAGCTGTATGTAAGAGGAAATTAGCACGTTTTTATAGATGAATTAAGTATACTTTCATTATAATAATATGACTTTAAAGAAATCTTTCAGGTGCCTGAAAGTGATATTCAAGTTATTTTTGGATAGTATGTTTAGAAGATAAAATTGGCCTGTAATGATTACCAGGAGTTGATATATGCTACTCTCCAGTAGAAATTGAAAATTCTGGCTGGATACTGATGACTGATTCATTGGCATCTTACTTGAACAAATGTAAGTTAAATTTGGAAAGGATATACTCAAATAATAAATCTGACAGAAGATCAGCTTTTTATGGTCTAAAGCTTCCATAGTTGGTGAAATATTTGCAATGATATTGGAAAGATATGACAATTCATTTTCTTAAGGAAAGAATTTAAGCACATCTTTCTCTGATGCAGGACATGGATTGCCCTTTCCAGAAGAGATATATTAAGACCTACTGTGTACATTATGTTTTATGGTGTATTCCTAGCTTCTAAAAACAATCTTCTAAGTTATTTCCCAAGAGGAATGACACATGTTGGGTTTATGTCAAACAAGTCAAAACATATGACAGATCAACATGGAATTCTCCTGCCTGATTTTATCAGAGGTCAAAGATTGCAGGTCACTATTAACGAATGAAACATAGACATTACTGTGTTAGTCAGCTTTGTGTTATATTAATGAAATACCTGAGGCAAACATAAAGAGAAAACTTTTATTTTCGTTTATGGTTCTAGAGGTTCTAGTACAGGACCTGGTGGCTCCATTGTTTTGGGTCTTTGATGTAGGGCAGTACAGTATGGCAGGAGCATGTGGCAGAGCAACATGCTTATATCACGAGTTAGGAAGCAGGAGAGAGAGAGGGAGGGAGAGAGAGAGAGAAAAGAAAGAGAAAGAGACTGGGATCCTACAATCCCTTGGAGAGTATGCCCCAGTGACTTAAGGACCTCCTACTAGGCCCCACCTCTTAAAGGCTCTATCATGTTAGTAGTTTCCACTCTGAAGACCAATCCTTTAACACATATGCCTTTGAGTAACACTGTCCACATTTCAATTGCAGCACTGTGTTTACGAGAGGAAAGTTGGCTAGCAGTTAAAAGTCCTAATTTGGAGCCAGACTACTTGGTTTCCTATCCCAGAGCTACCACTTAATACCTGTGTGACCTCATTCAGGTACTTAACCACTTTGTACCACAATTCTCTTCTTATAAAATGGAAATAATGATAGTGGTCTTTGTTTCATCAAGTGTCACAAGAGGCATATGAATTAATATTTATAAAGGCATTCAAATGGTACCTGCCATGTAATAAGACCATATATGTGTTTTTTTTATTATCATTAACTAAAGACTGGACTTATAGTAAGGTAACTGACGTCCAGAGACATAAATCATTGTATGTAAGGCCACAGACTCTGGGCCAAAATCCAACTCTGCTCATTCCAAATTTAGGGCTATTTATATTCTGCCATGAGGCTTGCCATGTGAACCCCAAGGAGCTGGAATTCACTGAATGCAATAATCTTTTAAGGTAACAACCAAACCAACCAGTAATAATTGTGACTGTTATCAAAAAGTATCTTAGTCTTTAGGTCTTAGGCATTGTTACAAATGTATTGATACCCTGTTCATATTTCCTCTGCCACTGTCTGCTATCTGCCTTCTATGGGCACTTATCATTCTCTGCTTGTATGTTTTTCTTGGACTTTGTATGGACAGAGTAGAGATATTAAGGAGTTAGTACCCCTTTAGAGGCAATCCCCCAAACAGTTGTAGAAAGGATTTGAAGAATAAATACCCTGGCTTTTTGCCACTCATATGGAATAACATTAAAGGTTATTCTCCACACATTCTTAGAAGTCTCCAGCAGGATTAAGAAAGCATCCATGCTAGACACATGCTCACTGAAAGCACACCTTGAACTGGCTGATGTTTCTTTTCATCTCACTTCCCTACTATTATTGTTTCCTGGGATCACCTCTCAAATAAACTACTGGCCCTCCAATCCTTGTCTCAGTGTTTGCTTGACATCATTGCATGAAGATTAGAGCTAAACAAGAGATATAGGTAGTCTCCGGTTTGGGGACACCTACACCCAAATGATTGTTTGGTATTCTAGAAGGTTAAAAAATAACTGGATGTGAGGTGCCTCAGGAAAAAAAAAAAAACGACATGTTTTTAGAGTAACTTTCTTCCCCATAACAACAAGCTGGGCCTATTTAGAAATATAAAGTTCTCTGAAACTTTTGAGCCCCAAAGGAAACTGGAAATGTTTGAACAAATAAAAATACTTACATAGCTTATATAATTTTTTAACACCCTTCACAGATCTAGAGTCACTTTGTTAATTTAGGAACATAAAAATGCATTATGTATAACTTGGTTGGCTCCTAAAAGTATCATGATATCTTGAGAGATGTGAAGGCCTGGAAAAATGAGGGGCAAAAAGAATACTGTGGAAAGAAAACTTTGAAATGCTATGATTAAATAAAATTTCAAGTTTATTCTATAAGTGGGATAGGCATGAACTGCTTTTCTAGATAGGGTCATCACCCTGAAATTGCTGTTTTGTTTTCATGGAAATGTGTGGGTTAGATGGGGACAATGGAGACACTAGACTTCTGAGTTGTGCTGACCTGACATTTTGATTTTGGATACTTGGGATAGCTCTGAGTTGTTCCATTATGGTGTGTTATCAAACCCCAAAAGATGAGCCTTGATGTTCCCTGTGCATCTAGGCACTCCTAGATGGATAACTCCATCTGTTGTATGAACAAATGTTGAGAAAAGAAAAGACAACCATGTCGTGATCCAGATGCTGGAAAGGGTCAGACCTGTACACTGGCTAAAGGACTTGGGTCCTCATGCCAGTAACACAAAAGTGAAGAAATACAGTCTTATTCCTTTGCAAAATAAAATCATAGGATGGAGTCAATTTGCAAATGATGCTTCCCTGGTCACAGGAATTAGTTTGAGTGTAGCCTTTTTAGGTCAATTGACAGGGTTTTTGCTAAATGGTTCAAAGGAAGCCTCCTCTCAGAAGTAAACTAAGAAACATGTAATTCTTCTATTCCTTCCTGCACAGTAGCTTTTAGTTTTTTATTGCTGCATTATAATTATGCATAATAGTAGGATTCATTATGCAATATCCATACAAGCACATAACATAATTTGAGCAACCTCATTCCCCACTACCTTCCATTTCTCTTCCCTCCCACCTCTCCCTGATCGGCTTATTCTACTCTACTAATATCCTTCTATTGTTATTATTATTTCAATTGGTGCATTTTAATTATATATATAGAATATATATTATGTATATGTATATACATATATACATATATATGTATGTATATACAGGATTCAAGATTCAATGTGGTATATTTGTACATGAACATAACATAATTGGGTAAATTTCACTATCTAGTACTTCCCCATACCCTCCCCTCCTCCTTCCCTCTCTATCCTTTCCTTTACTCTATTGGTCTCCCTTCTATAGAAACATGTAGTTCTGATTGCTAGTGGATATCACTCTGAAATCATTCTGAAAAAGAGATTGAGCATGGCCAAGAAAATTGCCTAGAATTTAGAAGAGAAGTGGAATCAGAGACATGATCAAAGTATCTAAAACTGACACTATCTATAGATTGCTCAGTTTGTGGAGCCATCAATCCCTCTTCAGTGTTTTAGTCTGTGTTTTATGAGAACTTTTATTTTCCTCAGCAGAAGGCATCCTTATGGGTCCACTTAGACATAATAGAAATGTAACTACTAGAACATATTCTTTGAAATAGTTTAATAAAAACATTGCTTTAACTATGATCTCTCACAATAAGCTGTGTGCTCAAGCCCCATTTTAACTTTTCTAGAGTTGATGCTAAGTGTGACTGAGAAATCTGAGAAACATTAGGAATGTAGTAAAGAATGAAGTCCTGGAGCCATCTTTAAAAATGAATTTTATTGTGTGTATTTAAGGTATACCATTTGGTATTATGAGATAAATATAGGTAGTAAAATGATTACTAGAGTGAATCAAACTAACATAGCCCTCGTCTATCACAGTTACCCCTACCCAATTTTTTAATGGAAATTTTTTAATGGAAAGAGAAGTTATAATCTACCCACTTAGTATAATCCCAATACCAAATTATGTTACAAACAACAGTTCTCATTTTGCAGGGGCCCTCTTTGAAATGGAGTTTCAGTATAAGTATCACAGGAGGATGTGTCTTATGATCAATAATAGTTTATTATTTTGTTAGCACATTTTACAAAACTAACAGGCTACATGCCAATTTGAAAAAGCAAATTAGAATGAATAATTCCACCTGGCTTGAATTCCTATTTTATTTGGGCAATTGGCTGTTCTTTTGGCATGTAGTAGTGAGCATTCAACAGCTGGCACTCTCCCACCAATGGGGCCTTTCTTTTCAGAAGATAATTACTTCAGAGATTGACAAAGAGCTGAGATCTGAGCTGGGATCATTTAGGACCAAGGACGGTACCAAAATCTTAGAATATCACTATCTTAATAATAATGGGAGTTCATCAAATGAAGGCCTTTTCTCTTTAAGACACATCATATGTATTCTCCTCTAAGCATGAAGAACATAATTTTAGGAGAACATAATTTTAAAAGACATTTTCCTTTAAATATTAAGGAATTATTTAAATTTATTGAATGTGACCCCGTGTCTATGGTAGAGAATTTTCTTTTGATGAGATGTCAGCAATTCATAGAATGCAAAATAAAATGAATTGTGGTTTGGCAATTTGCATCATTTTATTTTTAACTTACGGACTGTTTTCATTCTATCAGTTCTTTGCCTAGGACACTCACCATGCAATACACACATGGCCACTTTTACACATCCTCTTTGTCCCTGCTTATGGTTCTTCCTCCAGGAAGTCTTTAACAACCATTATCACCTACACACCCAGTAGCATATGTAGCGTTCTGTATTTGTTCATTATTACATTTACCATACTCTTTTATAAGTACCTCTTTACTTGTCTTTAGCCCCAACTGTGGCAGACAGACTTTAATGTGAACTACCTCCTGGTGTTTACATTCCTATATAATTTCCTGTCCTTGATCTTGGGATCTGTGACTGTAGGTCACAGGAATACTTGGCAGCAGTCAGTGAGTCAATGGTGTGAGCAAACGCCCACCACTAAGGCTGGATTGGAAGGCCATCCAGTGGACTTGTGATGCTTGCCTGTAGCCTTGAGAACATCTGCCATAAGTGGAGTTAATGGCCTTTTCATTGGTTGATGCAGAAGGTGCCTCCCCTCATGTAAGCAGCTGCATAGTCTACGTAAACAAAAGTTTAAAGTGCACAATAAACCGATTTTACTTCACCACCACCTCAAGTGAGTCCCTGGTATCTGTGTGTAGGTGATGCAGTCGCCCTCACCCCTCCAAGGAGAAACCTGGTTCAATATGTGACTTGTTCTAACCAATGGATTGTGGTAAATATGGTGTACTAACACTCCTATGTTAGTCTACATTATATAAATCGGACTCACTACTAAGCTCACTGTGGAGACTCTCCTTGATAGCTTTGCAAAAGTTAGTGGCCATAGTACCATAGCTGCAAGGAAATGAATTCTGCCAGTGAAACAGTAAGCTTGGAAGTTGATTTCTTCCTCAGCTAAGCCTCCAGATTAGAATTCAGCCCTGGCTGACACCTTGATTGCAGGCTTTTCACACCTTCAGCAAAAGATGCCATTAAATTGTGCCTGGACTCCTGAACCTCAGAACTTGTGAAATAATAAATGAATCTTGTTTTAAGCCACTAAGTTGCTGATAATTTGTTATGTAGCATGGTAAAGTAATATACCAATGAGTGAACAAAGTCAATGTTAATAGGGAATATATTTGACTTGTTTTGGAGTCTTATCTCCTAAGGCCTACCACAGTAATGGGTACATTTTAGGTTAAAACATCTGTTGATTACATAAATATCTATTAAATAATTTCTGTGTGCCAAAGTAAAGTTTATATTCTGCATTAGAGAGTAGGTCCTTCTTCTGTGCAAATTTCCTTTGTGCTCTGATATCAGATACTTTTGGGTTCACCTGATCCCAGTTTTTCTTCTTGCCAGCTCATATAGCTTCTGGGACTTCTGAACATACTAAGTGTTTCAGTGAATTGATTCAGTTATCCTCTTATCTGGAATGTTTTTAAATGTTTAATTTTCCCCCATTTACCTTACTAACCCCCTCAGTACCTCAAATGCCAAAGGACAATATCTTAGAATAGGATACTATGGGCTAGAAAAAAGAATAGCTTATTTATTGGAGCAAAGGATGACAGTGAAGTAAATTGGTGTGATGAGGGGAAGTCTATAATTGAGATCATAAATGTATTGGGTGCCTTTCTGAAGGTTAGATGGAGATATTGTTTGGGATAAGGAGAGAAAATGAAGCAATTGTCAAAGATCACTAAAATTTCTCTATGACACGTTCTGCATATTTTCTGGCTTTCTAGTGGTCCAAATTTCCTCTGGACATATCTCTATCACTGAATTTTCAGAGCAACACACATATTATTGTAAGTCTTGTCTTTTTCTTCCATTAAATTTTGAACTTCAAGAGAGCATTGTCTTGCCTTTTAAAAAATAATAATATGAACATTTCATGAGCATTGTTTTTACCACAGACATCGTGCTAGGTGATTTATTTGTGTCATTTCATTTTATCTTTACAGAAATCCCATGAGTTAGGTCTATCATTGTTCCCATATTACAGCTAGAAATCTGAGCTTAGATGAGGTAAGTTTCTGAACTCTTGCTGTCAGTAATTGGTGGAACCAGGACCTCTGAGGCATGTAGCGCAGTTACTAGCACAAGATAGGTATTTAAAACATGCCCTTTAAAACAGCATGAGGCCCCTGATGGTATCACCTAGAAGGAATGTCTCAACTTGAAAACTTGTAAATCTACCTGTGTTTTCCAAGCAAGCCTCTTTATGGAGAACTAGAATAGAAGACTAATTCTGGTGGATAGTATGAGGCACCTTGCTTTGAGGTCTAGTGACATACTAGTCTATCAATACTGTGGGAAACATGAGAAAGAATGACCTTAAAATTCTCACCTATAGGAATTATTTCTACATTCAGTCTCTAGTTAAACATTTTCTTGTTATTGCTCATTTTTGTCTAAAAGATGATCCACTTATCTGGGTGGAAAGATTGTGTGATGTTCTTTGGTTGAGAGAGCACACAGAGCTCTTCATGGTTAGCTTGGCAATATGGGTAGAGAGAAGAGGGGTGGAAAGATGAATGGGTGGCACACTTTGCAATTAGGCCTCTAGAGCTGTAATAGTGATTGTTCAGCCTTCATCACCTTTCACAATTGTCTCTGTTCTTTAAAATCTAAGTATGATTTTTATTTTAAGTCACTGGATACTGTGGAATATGTGGAAATGTCTATTGAGCTGCTGCTTGAAATAATTTTGACTATTTTTTAAATGGGAGTACTTAAAATGTTAAATTTCTTCCCTCTGTTCTTCTTTTCCCTTCTTTCTTCCTTGCTTCCTCCCTCTTGCCTTCTCCAAATATTTATCATGTACCTACCAGGTATTGAGGTTAAATATCTCATATCTCATGGAACTTATAAAGCATGTATGTGTTGCGTGGGAGAAGGGTTGTTTACAGAAATAAGCTGGAAAACAAAGTAATACAATCGTCCAGTTTTAAATAATTGTGATGAAGAGCAAATAGGGTGATATATTGGAGAGGAATTAGTGGGTGAATTCCTTAGTTTGGGTGAACACAAAAAAATCTTTTCATGAAACAAGTTAATTCCAAAAAGAAACAAAGGCTGAATGTTCTCTCTGACATGCAGATGCTGACTCACAATAAGAGGGGGAGGGAAGAATAGAAGTTCATTGGATTAGACAAAGGGGAATGAAGGGAAGGGAGGGAGGATGGGAATAGGAAAGACAGTAGAATAAATTGGACATAAATTTCCTATGTTCATATATGAATACACCACTAGTGAAAATGTACATAATGTATAACCACAGAATAGGATCCTAATTAGAATAAGTTAAATTCCAAGAATGTATAATATGTCAAAATATACTCTACTGTCATGTATATCTACAAAGAGCAAATGAAAAACTTAAAAAAATCTTTTCATGAAATTTTAACTTATGATAAGGAAAACCCAGCATGCAAAAATCTGAGGAAAGATAACTGCAGGCACAGAGAATAGTTAATGCAAACCTTGTGAGGTAGGACCGAGCTTGGTAGGTTTGAGGGACAGTAATGAGTTCCTATGACTACTGTGGTGAGTTGGGTGAGGGTGGAAGAGGACAAAGTTATAGACAAGGGCAAAGCCATTGTAAACCATGGTAAAAACTTGGTAATTTATATTAAATACAACAGATGGCAATGAGATGGTTTTAAGTAGTAAAATAATATGAACCTGATTCATTATAGTAAAAAAGAATTATTGCATAGTAGATACATAAATATTTATTATATTAATATTTTTCTGTTTGTAGCTCTGAAATATTTCATAATCTAATGGATGTTTCCTGTTACTGAGTACAAAACTAACTGTTACAGGACAAGAGTGGAGGTATGGTTATGAGATAGGAGGTCACTATATTTCAGATGACAGATAAAGGTGGCCAGAAGTGTGGTGGTAGAAGATGTAAGGGAGAGAAGTATACAGAGTGAGGATGTGCTTTGAAAGTTGACAAGATTTACTGATGGTTGAATAAGAAGAACAAGAGAGGGACTCGGAGCAACCACTGGGGCTCCAGGCGGCTGCTGAGGAGGAGCTGCGTGGCGAGCTGTTTAGACTCAGAGTGATCGCTTCTGAACACCAGGGGGTTGCCCGGAGGAAGAGGAGAAGTGCGGTGGGTCGCTTGGTCTAGGAGTGACTGCATCAGAGCCACAGGCGGTTTCCAGAGGAGGAGGCGAGTGGTGAGTTGATTGGACTACAAGCGACCGCTCCTGAACACCGGTGGCCTGCCTGGAGGAGGAACGTGGTGGGTCACTTGGTCTCGGAGCCACCGCACCTGAACACCCGGGGGGCTACCCTGGGGAGGAGGAGGAGGAACAAGGCGGGTCACTTGGACTCGGAGTACTACCTAGGGCTACGGGTGGTTGGCGGGAGGAGGAGACCCGAAGTGAATTGCTTGGGCTCCTAGTGACTGCGTCGGAAACCCAGCCGCTGTCCGGAGGAGGAGGTGTGTGGCGGGTCTCTGGGTATCGGAGCTATTGTACGGGGCTCCAGGTGGTGGCTCAGAGGAGGGGCCGCATAGCTAGGCGATTAGGTGCAGAGCAGGGTCCCAGGAGCTAGGTGGCTTCTTGCTGGAAGAGCTGCACAGAGACACGCCTAGGGGCGGAGCGAAGTTTCCAGGACTGCGGGCAGATTCTCTGAGGAGAGGCAGCCTAAGGAGACTCGTCTGCGAAGGGTGAGGCTCCCAGGCCCAGGAGGTAGGTCCGGGCCCTGGGAACATTGCAGAGGAAGACAGCCCAGCCCAGGTGGTAGTTGTAGATTGAGGGGAACCTCTAGAAGGGGAACTGAGCAGCGAGACGTCCCCACCGAGTGAGTCTTCCCTGCCGGGTGAGGTTTCCCACAGGGACGGTAAAACCAGAGACACAGGCCCAAACAGGACTTGCCTCAGCCCGAGGCCTAGTTCCCCGTTGGATGAGCATTGGTCAACAAGTGCACCTCTGCACACTAGCAGGGAATATACGCCACCTGAGGGTCACCACCCCTAGAGAGGCAGCTTCTTCATGGAGCTCTGCATTATCAACTTCCTCCAAGACTTCAGACTACTGAAGGATAAGAGGGGATATACTAGCAATCTTCAGGGACATTATAAGTCGATAGAGGAAATCTGCAATATCTTAATGACCCACTGATTCCTGAACAATATGAGAAAACAAGGGAAGAAAAAGCCCCAAACAAATCTAGATGTTACATCAATAAAATCCAACGACAGCATGGCAGAAGAAATGACAGAAAGGGAGTTCAGAATGTACATAATTAAAATGATCAGGGAAGCAAACGATGAGATGAAAGAGCAAATGCAGGCATTGAATGATCGCACCAATTGACAGTTAACAGAGCAAATTCAGGAAGCAAAAGATCATTTCAATAAAGAGTTAGAGATATTGAAAAAAAACCAAACAGAAATCTTTGAAATGAAGGAAACAATAAACCAAATTAAGAACTCCATAGAAAGCATAACCAATAGGATAGAATACCTGGAAGACAGAACTTCAGATATTGAAGACAAAATATTTAACCTCGAAAGCAAAGTTGAACAAACAGAGAAGATGGTAAGAAATCATGAACAGAATCTGCAAGAACTATGGGATATCATGAAAAGGCCAAATTTGAGAATTATTGGGATTGAGGAAGGCACAGAGAAACAAACCAAAGGAATGAATAATCTATTCAATGAAATAATATCAGAAGATTTCCCAAATCTGAAGAATGAAATGGAAAATCAAGTCGAAGAGGCTTATAGGACTCCAAATACACAAAATTACAACAGACCCACATCAAGGCACATTATAATGAAAATACCTAACATACAAAATAAAGACAGAATTTAAAGGCTGTGAGAGAAAAGAACCAAATTACATTCAGGGGGAAACCAATACGGATATCAGCAGATTTTTCAATCCAGACCCTAAAAGCTAGAAGGGCCTGGAACAACATTTTTCAAGCTCTGAAAGAAAATGGATGCCCACCAAGAATCTTATACCCAGCAAACTTACCTTCAAATTTGACGATGAAATAAAATCATTCCATGATAAACAAAAGCTAAAAGAATTTACAAAAAGCCAGCATTACAGAACATTCTCAGCAAAATATTCATGAGGAAGAGATAAAAAACAAAGAAGCATATCAGCAAAGGGAGGAATTACCCTAAAGGAACTGTCAAATAAAGGAGGAACCAAGATGTGTCAAAAAAGAAATAAATAAGTAAATAAAATTTTAAATATGAACCAAATGACCGGGAATATAAATCATATCTCAATAATAACCCTGAATGTTAATGGCCTGAATTCATCAATCAAAAGACATAGACTGGCAGATTGGATTAAAAAGAAAGATCCAACAATATGTTGCCTGCAAGAGACTCACCTCATAGAAAGAGATACCCATAGACTAAAGGTGAAAGGATGGGGAAAAACATACCATGCACATGGACGCAGCAAAAAAGCTGGAGTATCCATCCTCATTTCAGATATTGTGGACTTCAAGCCAAAGTTAGTCAGAAGGGATAAAGAAGGACATTTCATACTGCTTAAGGGAAGCATAAATCAGCAAGATATAGCAATCATAAACATCTATGCCCCAAACAGTGGCTCATTCATGTATGTTAAACAAATCCTTCTCAATTTTAGAAACCAAATAGACCATAACAAAATAATAATAGGTGATTTTAACACGCCTCTCTCACCACTGGACAGATCTTCCAAACAAAAATTGAACAAAGAAACCATAGATCTCAATAACACAATCAATAATTTAGACTTAACAGACATTTATAGAATATACCATCCAACCAAGAATGAATACACTTTCTTCCCAGCAGCACATGGATCCTTCTCTAAAATAGACCATATATTATGCCACAAAGCTAATGTCAGCAAATACAAGAAGATAGAGACACTACCTTGTATTCTACCAGGTCATAATGGATTGAAGTTAGAAATAAATGAAAGAGTAAAAAACAGAAACTACTCCAACACCTGGAGATTAAACAATATGCTATTATATGATGAATGAATAACAGAAGATATTAGGAAGGAAATTAAAAAATTATTAGAGGTAAACGAGAACAAAGAAACAACATATCAAAATCTCTGGGACACTATGAAAGCAGTACTTAGAGGAAGATTTATTTCATGGAGCGCATTCAATAAAAGAAGTAAAACTCAACAAATCAATGACCTAACACTACAGCTCAAAGCCCTAGAAAAAGAAGAACAGACCAACACCAAAAGTAGTAGAAGACAGGAAATAGTTAAACTCAGAGCTGAAATCAACGAAATGGAAACGAAAGAAACAAGACAAAAAATTGACAAAATAAATAGTTGGTTCTTCGAAAAAATAAACAAAATTGATAAACCTTTAGCCACACTAACAAAGAGAAGATGAGAGAAAACCCAAATCACTAAAATTCGGAATGAACAAGGAAATATCACAACAGACATGACTGAAATACAAAACATAATTAGAAGCTATTTTGAAAATCTATACTCCAACAAAAGAGAAAATTTCGAAGACATCAACAGGTTTCTAGAGACATATGAATTGCCTAAACTGAACGAGGAGGACATACACAATTTAAATAGACCAATTACAAGTAATGAAATAGAAGAAGTCATCAATAGCCTACCAACAAAGAAAAGTACTCACCAGATGGGTTCTCAGCCCAGTTCTACAAAACCTTTAAAGAAGAGCTCATTCCAATACTTCTCAAAGTATTCCATAAAATAGAAGAGGAGGGAACCCTCCCAAACTCATTCTATGAAGCCAATATTACCCTGATACTAAACCAGACACAGACACATCGAGGAAAGAAAATTTCAGACCAATATCCTTGCAAAAATTCTCAACAAAATTTTAGCAAATCACATACAAAAACATATTAAAAAGATAGTGCACCATGATCAAGTGGGTTTCATCCCAGGGATGCAAGGTTGGTTCAACATCAGGAAATCAATAAATGTCATTCACCATATCAATAGACTTAAAGTCAAGAATCACATGATTATTTCGATAGATGCAGAAAAAGCATTTGATAAAATACAGCACCCCTTCATGCTCAAAACACTAGAAAAAATTGGGATAGTGGGAACATTCCTTAACATTGTAAAGTCCATCTATGCTAAGCCCATGGCTAATATCATTCTAAATGGTGGAAAACTGAAAGCATTCCCTCTAAAAACTGGAAAAAGGCAGGGATGCCCTCTTTCACCACTTCAATATCGTCTTGAAACTCTAGCCAGAGCAATTAGACAGACCAAAGAAATTAAAGGGATACGAATAGGAAAAGAAGAACTCAAACTATCCCTATTTGCTGATGATATGATTGTATACTTAGAGGAACCAGGAAATTCTACCAGAAAACTTTTAGATCTCATAAGTGAATTCAGTAAAGTAGCGGGATATAAGATCAATGCACATAAAGCTAAGGCATTTTTATACATAAGCGATGAATCTTCAGAAAGAGAAATCAGGAAAACTACCCCATTCACAATAGCTTCGAAAAAAATAAAATACTTGGGAATCAATCTCACAAAAGAGGTGAAAGACCTCTACAATGAGAACTACAGAACACTAAAGAAAGAAATTCAAGAAAACCTTAGAAGATGGAAAGATCTCCCATGTTCTTGGATAGGAAGAATTAATATTGTCAAAATGGCCATACTACCAAAAGTGCTATACAGATTCAATGCAATTCCAATTAAAATCCCAATGATGTACCTTACAGAAATAGAGCAGGCAATTATGAAATTCATCTGGAAGAATAAAAAACCCAGAATAGTTAAAGCAATCCTTGGCAGAAAGAGTGAAGCAGGGGGTATTGCAATACCAGATCTTCAACTCTACTACAAAGCAATAGTAACAAAAGCGGCATGGTATTGGTACCAAAATAGAAAGGTGGATCAATGGTACAGAATAGAGGACACGGACACAAACCCAAATAAATACAATTTTCTCATACTAGACAAAGGGGCCAAAAATATGCAATGGAGAAAAGATAGCCTCTTCAACAAATGGTGCTGGGAGAATTGGAAATCCATATGCAACAGAATGAAACTAAACCCATATCTCTCACCATGCACGAAACTAAACTCAAAATGGATTAAGTATCTCGGAATCAGTCCAGAGACCTTGCATCTTAAGAAGAAAAAGTAGGTCCAGAGCTTCAACATGTCGGCTTAGGACCAGACTTCCTCAACAGGACTCCCATAGCACAAGAAATAAAAGCAAGAATTAATAACTGGGATAGATTCAAACTAAAAAGCTTTCTCTCAGCAAAGGAAACTATCAGCAATGCGAAGAAAGAGCCTACAGAGTGGGAGAAAATCTTTGCCAATCATACTTCAGATAGAGCACTAATCTCCAGTATCTATAAAGAACTCAAAAAACTCAACACGAAGACTACAAATAACCCAATCGACAAATGGTCTAAGGAAATGAACAGACACTTCATAGAAGAAGACCTACAAACAATCAACAAACATATGGAAAAATGTTCAACATCTCTAGTAATAAGAGAAATGCAAATGAAAACCACCCTAAGATTCCATCTCACCCCAATTAGAATGGCGATTATCAAGAATACAAGCAACAACAGGTGTTGGCGAGGATGTGGGGAGAAAGGTACACTCTTACATTGCTGGTGGGGTTGCAAATTAGTGCAACCACTCTGGAAAGCAGTGTGGAGACTCCTTAGAAAACTTGGAATGGAACCACAATTTGACCCAGCTATCCCACTCCTCGGCCTATACCCAAAGGACTTAAAATCAGCATATTACAGAGATACAGCCACATCAATGTTCATAGCTGCTCAGTTCACAATAGCCAGATTGTGGAACCAACCTAGATGTCCTTCAGTTGATGAATAGATAAAGAAACTGTGGTATATATATACAAATGGAATATTACTCAGCCATAAAGAATGATAAAATTATGGCATTTGCAGGCAAATGGATGAAACTGGAGAACATCATGCTAAGTGAGATAAGCCAATCTCAAAAAACCAATGGACGAATGATATCGCTAATAAGTGGATGATGACACATAATGGGCGGTGGGAGGGGTTAGTGTTAGGGTTAGAGTTAGGGTTAGGGAGGGGGGCAAGAATGCAGGAAGGAAGGACTATATAGAGGGAAAAGAGGGGTGGGAGGGGTGGGGGGAAGGGAAAAAAATAACAGAATGAATCAAACATTACCCTATGTAATTTATGATTACACAAATGGTATGCCTTTACGCCATGTACAAACAGAGAAACAACATGTATCCCATTTGTTTACAATAAAAAAAGAACAAGAGAAAAATACAAATAAAAATATGTTTTGCTTAAGCCATAGGTTGAAAGTTGGTGTCATCTCCTGAAATGGAGAAAATTGGGGCAACCATAGGTTTTGGTAGTGGTATGGTGATGAAAAGTTCCCTTTTTCCATCTTAAACATGAAATACCTATCAGATTTTCAAGTAGAGAGTCAGGATTAGATAAAACAGGCTGGGGATGGAGTTCTGGGGTCATCAGTTTATCTATGATCTTTAAGGTCATGGATGGGATGAGATAACCTAATTAGAGTATAGATGAAGAAGAGAAAGTGGCTCAGGATTGAGACATGAAAGACTCCAATATGGAAGTTAAAGAGTAGAGGAGAGACCAGTCAAGAAGTTTGACTAACGAGATAGACAATAAGGAGAGTGTAAAACTGAGAAAAGCAAGAGAAAAAATTCAAGTAGGAAATCCCAGTGGCTCAGGAGCCTGAGGTAGGAGGATCCTGAGTTCAAAGCCAACCTCATCAACTTAGCAAGGTTCTAAGTAACTTAGTGAGGTCCTGTCTCTAAATCAAATATAAAAAAAGGACTAGGATGTGGCTCAGTGGTTAAGCATCCTGGGGTTCAATCCACAGTACCCCCTAAAAAAATCAAGTAGGAGGGAATAGTCAAAATTATCTAAAGCATCATTTTTTTTAACACTTTGGTGATAAAGTATCTTTCTTAGGCTGTTGAAGCCTATGAACCACATCTCAGAAAAATGTTCTTAAATGCACAAAATAAAATACATAATATTGCATAGAAAGCTAATTAGGTTGAAGTAGAGATGCCAAACTATTAAAAGACAAATTCAATGATAGCATTTGTGTTTTTTATTAACATATTCTATAAGTAGATTTAGAGAGGTGTAATAACTAGGGAATATTTAGTGATGAGCAGAAATGATAATTTGTGAATTGTCAACATCTTCCATGTAATATGTATGATGTAATATTAAAAAGGAATATACATAAAATGTAATATAAAAATACCTGTGACTTTTCTTTTTGACAAAGCCACAGGTACTACTAATACTACTTTGGTTTGATGATTATGTTTAAAACTCAAGGAAATACTAAATTTCAGTTTATTTTTCTGACCCAAGTTCACAGATTCTCTTTAAAAGCCACTGGTTTAATGTGAAGAGGTAAATCTTCAGAAATGGCACTCACTGGTGTGGATTCTCCTAGATGGTGACTTACTTTGCTAAACTTAATCTTGAGCAATAACCTTAGGCTTGTCAATGTTCTATCTCATTGTTAGAAAATGACATTAAAAGGGCATAGAAACAATGACAGAGGGAGTGGGTGGAGTGGGGAGGGGAAGGCTGAATATTCTTTAGTTACTTATGTTGAAGAACATTAATATTCATAAAGATGTCTAATATTAAAACTGATTTGGAAGTGAATTCATTAGGGCAGAAAATGTTTAAATCTTCCTCTACTCCTATTATTTAATATTCAGAATATTTTATAGGGAAAGATCGACACTCCTATAAAGGCTTTCCCTTTGTTCTTTGTTAGTTCTATTGCCTCATTCAAAGTTCTAGAATATCTAATCCTTTCCCCCTCTAATTATACATTGATATACAAAATATAGGTAAATTGGGGTCTTTAAACACAATTATCAATCGATGGATGTGTTGTTAATTTTGAAATTTAAGAAGTGGGTGCTCAAAAACCATCCATTGATTGTTATATAGAAAAAGCTTCCTTAACTCTCCACTCTTCCACAAACCTCCTCACTAAAGTAGTGTCCTAAAAGTCTAAACATTTATACTTGTATTAAACATACCACAAATTCCATTATGAACAGCCCTTCATATTAATTTTGTTTGCATTTTACTTTAGTGCAAGGGGTGGCAGAACTACAGCTTGTGGTCTGTTTTTGTATATTCAGATATATGGGAAAAATTTTACATTTGCATAGAGTTATAGAAACAAAACAAATAAGAACAACGAAATCCAAAGAAAAATATGCAACTGAAATGTTTGTGGCTTGTAAAACCTAAACAATAACTGCACAGAAAGTTTGCTAATCCCTGAATATTGGCTTTTGGGTGTGTGTGTGTGTGTGTGTGTGTGTGCGTGCATGTATATAAATACACACATACCTACCAAGCTTTCTCAGTCCCCCTATTTAATTAATAAATTCTACCTTCTTTTTAAAATTATTTTGTTGTAGATGGACAGCACACCTTTTTGTATTTGTTTATTTTTATGTGGTGCTAAGGATCAAACACAGTGCCTTGCACATGCTAGGCAAGTGCTCTGCCACAGCCCAGATTTTATCTTCTTGACCTTCAGGATGGACAAGTGAGTAGAGCTAACCAATCCTATGTTATGCTACTAACAGCTATGTTTGGTCCAAGAGGTGAGCATGTGAAACCAGCAGGGGCCACTTCAGTGTCCTTCCCATAGAATTGATATGTAGATATTTGAACAAGTTCCTTTTCTTTTCACTGGGGTTCCTAAGCTGCAGTGAGGTAAACCTGGACACAATTATGGATGTCATGGAAGAGCATCTGCAGTAGGAGAGAAGGGGTCAACACACAGAAGAAAATGGGCCTTATAGATGGAGTTTTAAGGAGGCATAGACCAAAGATTTTAGGCTCTGATACTTAAAGCCAGAACAATTCTTACATTAGTAATTTCCTTTTGTTGTTTAAACTTACAATGGAGAAAAGATAGCCTCTTCAACAAATGGTGCTGGGAAAACTGGAAATCCATATGCAACAGAATGAAACTAAACCCCTATCTCTCACCCTGCACAAAACTCAACTCAAAATGAATCAAGGATCTAGGAATTAAACCTGAGACCCTTCACCAAATAGAAGAAAAAGTAGACCCGAATCTCCATCATGTTGGCTTAGGACCAGACTTCCTTAACAAGATCCCCATAGTACAAGAAATAAAAGCAAGAATCAATAAATGGGATAGATTCAAACTAAAAAGTTTTTTCTCAGCACAGGAAACAATCAACAATGTGAAAAGAGAGCCTACAGAATGGGAGAAAATCTTTTCCACACACACTTCAGACAGAGCACTAATCTCCAAAATTGACAAAGAACTTAAAAAACTTTATACCCAAAATACAAAGAACCCAATCAATAAATGGGCTAAGGAAATGGGTAGTCACTTCACAGAAGAAGATATACAGGTGATCAACAAATATATGAAAAAGTGCTCATCATCCTTAGTAATTAGAGAAATGCAAATTAAAACCAGCCTAAGATTTCATCTAACTCCAACTAGAATGGCTATTGTCAAGAACGCAAGCAATAATAAGTGTTGGTATGGATGTGGGGAAAAAGGCACACTCATACAGTGCTGGTGGAATTGCAAATTGGTACAGCAACTCTGGAAAGCAATATGGAGACTCCTCAGAAAACTTGGAACATGAAAGTGGATGAAGCAGAGTAAACATCCTTGGACATGGGTGACAATGGTACAGAGAGATTCTGAGTATGCACAAAAATTTGATGTCATATAACCATTGAATAATCACTGTAAATTATACATTTTCAAGTTCTAAAATATTATGCCAAAGATCATGAACTCCTTGAAGAAATGAGTACTAGTTTACTTTTCATATGCAATATGATAAGCAACTTGATCAGATATTAAAGAATTTTTCCTCAGCTCTAACAGAGATGATTCATCTAAGTCTGAACATTTACTAAAGCTTAATTTAGGTTGATGCACTAGATGGGTATTTTTCATTTTTAATGTGGTGAGCTGTTATTATGAATTAGATATTCCATCATGGGAATAGCAGCTTCCAATTCTTGAAGACAGCCAGTTGTGAATGGTTATTTAAGTAGCAGCTCGTCTGTCATTATAACCTGGATTCAGGATATATATATATATATATATATATATATATATATATATATATAATATATACACACACACACATATATATACACATATATGTTATTGTACTATACACACACACACACACATATTATAAACACACACTGAAATTATAGAACTTTCTATTTTCCACTTCCAGCTTCCCATGAACATACCCATAATGCATCCAGCATCTCAGTGGCTTGGCTCTTTGTATCTGGAAAGTTGAAAAAGTCATTGACTATTTCAAATAACAAAAGCATATTCTCCCTCATTGTCTCAGAGGTGAAATCTGAGAAGTGAAACATTTATAAAGGCACAATTTTATCTCTCACATGAAGAAGTCTAAAGTTGATAATACAACTGGGAATGCACTCCTATTGTTTTTATTTTCCCCTTCCTGAGCATTCTTCCAGTTCAGCTGTTGTGGGCACCCCTGATGCTCCCTGAGCAGGGATTTCAAACGACTCCACAACAGATTGTTTTCAGACTGAATTCTGTGCAAAAAATCTTGGGAGTTTTAGTTCATAGCAAATAAAGAGCAGTCCTTTAGGGTCAAAAAAGTCCCATATTCATTTCTTAAAATATTTTCATTTCTTTTATCAAATTGCAACAGAATTGTTTACGGTTATTTTCTGAGAAAATATATTTTTATGAATTTTGGTCTATAGTCTTAATGATCTCTGTAGAGTCTGAAATTTATAGAAATATTTTGCCCACCAAAAATGTAGTCGGTATTTACTGCCTTGATGACTGAAAACTCACAGCCACCTGTGTCTGTTCATAAGCAAAGGCAGTTGGGTTAAAGTGAGGTAGACAGAAGGTAATGAAATACAGTATGTGTCCCTTAAAATCAGTCTCCCTTTAAAAATCTCTTTTAGGGTGGCAGGGTAATTCATTGGGAGTGTGCTTGCCTAGCATATGCAAGACTGCAGGTTCAGGTTCAATCTCCAGCACCACAAGAAGTACATAAATAACTAAATAATAAAAGAAAAAAATCCTCACAAAAATCACTTCAATTTTTCTAAAGGTTTGGGTTCTAAGGAAAGACTGATATTAACAGTCTTCACAAAGAAGTATCATTGCCTCCTCCTACTGTCAACTCTGGCTTAGTGAGCCCAAGTGCTGGGAATTGCTTTGGCCTACACTTATAAGATGGAGAGGCCAATGTCCAGGAAACCAATTGACATTAGGGATTTAGCTAATAAAACAACTTCCGGGAAATGGTCCTGGGTCAGATCCATTAAGGCTGATTGTTCACATTTTATGCCTCTCTATCTCTATCAGAAGCAGTCACATTTGCAGTAAGGATTTCAGAGCATCACACAGCCTTCAGTTGGTAAGGAATAACTCATATTTATTAAGATTTTTTTAAAAAGGGAAAATCAGTTTTAAAAGTTTGAACTACAAATGGTGAAATAAAGTGGGTTGTCAGGTAAATCCTTAATTGTTTTCTGGAAACACCCCATTCTGAGGGCATTTTAGGTAATCTTGTTATTGTTATTAATGACCACAGGCTTTCTTTGTGCTATCCTCTAGTTTAAACTAAGAAATGAGGTGAAACTTTTGGTTGGCAGACTTGCCAGTATTCTCTTGTAGCAGAATGCTAATGTTTAGCCTCCTAGAAGTGCTATTTGAAACATAAGTCCTGATTCTTAGCCTCAAATTATGGCCAGTATTACCATTAGTGAAGGAATGATGATGTTATTACTTATTATCTATAGAAAAATATATGGAAAATGGTAGAAGGCAAAAGACATCACTTACTTGTTTGTGGAGCATAAAATAAAGGAAGAATGAATTACCAGACAGTTCTTGCCTCGGCTGTGGCAATTTTACTCCACCATTTGATATTAACATTCATGAAGAGATCTCTATAATTCTCTGAAGCCCAGGAGCAATATCCCTTCCCATTCAGGTAATCCATCACTCTGAAGGGTGGGCAGATAATGTGAACTTATGTTTCATTTATCGCTCCCTGCCAGTAGAGGAAATGACAGTCATATTGAAACTCTTTAATATCTTGCTTGACGTGTAGGAGTGGGTTGATTTTATATGCTCAGGTTCCCATCCTGCTTAGGGTGTGGTCAGCCTCCTTCCTCTCTGAGCTGTAGAGCACAAGAATAGGAGTGTCCTTCTGAATTGTCTTGGTTGGAACTTAAATGAATCTAGATCTGTGGATATAAAATGATACATGTGTAAGGTGGAAGGATGGACAGGTGGGGGGTCTCAGTTGTGTATTAGAGTCTCTGACATGGGGAATGCTATATATTTTTATATATTTTGCAAAATCACCACCACCAAAGTTGGGAAATGCTAATCAAGATTGAACGGGTATTATTATTGGAAAAAATAGTTTTCTTCACTAAAAAGTCCTAGAAGTAACAAAACACAGGATATTCATGAGTATCCCCCCAAACAAACAAACCTGATATGTGATATTGTAGACTAGAGATACTGTGTGTTCATTCAAGTACATTCCAGAACCTGGAATATTATATATTGTAGGATTTTAAAAGTTATCTTCTAAGTGATTAAAAAATGTTATTAATATAATTACAGGGTTCTGAATTATTGTAGCTCTCCTTATGTGGTTAATGCCACTGTGGTCTCTTTCTACCATTTCTTTTTATTTGCTTCTTTGCTCTTTCCTACACTCTTTGTAATTTCTGACTATAGTGTTATCATACTATTGGAAACTAGCCTTAACCATATGATCATTGAAGAAATCTCGGGTAGGTAAAGAAATGGACACACAGTGACATGAATTCAAGGTGATTCAGTTAGTAAATATCAGAGCCAGGGTTCAATCTTAGTTCTGTCTACTTTTTTGAGGCACTGTAAATTTTTCTTTTACCTAAACTACTGCCAGATATTTTTTATATGATGTGTACTAAAAAAGTCATCATTTATGAATTAATGTAGCATTATTACCAAAAACTAAAATACACAGTGACATTATAAAGAACTCTAGCAGTATTGAAAACACAGTCTCTAATTCTGCCTGTAGAGTTTTAGAAGAAACATTCAAAGATGGAACAATATTTAAAGTTGCTCTTGAAAAATAAGTAAGAATTTGTGGTGAAATAGGTCTTTGCCATTAGTCTATCTGGTGTGACCCTATGCAAAACAACTGAATTTTCTGATTTTTAATTCCCCATAAGATTGTTATGAAGATGAAATGAGATATCAAAGCACTTTGAGAACTTTTAGATGATATTACAAGATGTATTTTCAAGAACTATATAAATAATATCTCCTAAGTATTGGAGGTGAGAACTAGTCTATTAGAAAAACACAATACACATATTATTTCTAGAAAAACGCCAGGCTTGATGTTAATGTTAAAAAAAATTCATAGTCTAGTGCTGCTGATATGGGCAAATGCCACTTTTCTGTAACATACAGACAGGCTTTGAATAATGTCTAGGAACATTGCCTAGCAATCAGAAATGGACATCTATACTGGTATGGAGTGATTCAGAACATGCCTTGTGAATAGTTTTGGGCATTAGCTGTAAAAGGGCTTTATTTGGGATCTAACTCATAAAATGTAAAATTATCAGGGTAACCTTGAATTTGCCAGTTTTATCTTATTTTTCTCACCTAGGATAATAGGTTAAAAAAAGGAGCAAAAGAATGTCTCTGGGCCACATAAGTCAAGGATGTTATGGCTGAGTGAATGCTCTAATAACAGAAAAATGCAAAGGTGGTGAGAACTGAAGTGGGCTCTTTTGTAATCTCCATATAACAGAGATAATTTAAATAATTTAAATAATTTAAATAATAATTTAAAATGTAAAATTTTGTAAGTCAGTAGTGTCCAAACTTAGACCTTAATATTTGATCAATCAAATATTAAAGCAATACACTGTATCATGTTATGTATATGTCCACACACATATCTATAGTTCAATTATTTATAGTGAAAGACCATGTCTCTTTCTTCCAGGGGACATCTTTTTTAGTGTAAGCTCTGCATAATGTAAGTTTACTCATGACAAGGGACAGTGATGTATCAATTAGCTATTGCTTCATAACAACCCAATCTAAAACTTAATGGTTTAAAATAACAAACATTTATTACTACTCATGAGTTTACATATTGGCTGGATTGTTTTATTGAACTAAATTGGATTTACATTTCTGTGGTTAGCTGTGTGTCAGCTATGACAAAATTGAGAATATTTTGATGCTTAGAAGGGAGATTAATAGATACAGAGATTTGTGGTATAATCTGTGCTAGGGTTGTGGTTTTTTTTCTTATGGTGAGCAGCCAATTTCATTTTATATAATCAAATAAAATAATGATTGTTGTTAAGTTTCCTATTTAAAAGGAGATATAAAAAGCAAATATTGTCTTTTTCATATGGCCCACTAATCAGTGGACTAGATCATAGCCTCTGGAGAGTGCTTTGAGAAGCTTCAGGAAGCCCCTTAAGGTTAAGCATTACATTTTTGTTTCATTTATTTATTTATGTGATAGTGCCTTTGAGAGAGCTGTGCAACTTTAGAGACTATCATCAATCCTTCAGGGTGTGAATATTCTGGAAACATGGTGGGGAAATAAGAGAGCATTAAAAAGTTAAAGAAGTTAAGGATGAAATTCAGTCTGATTTTATAGTTTTTCCCTAGCGGCATGCCCTTCATAGAACCAATCCACCCTCATCAGTCTTAGATTAGATCCTGTTTCAGAGTTAAAGTTAAGAGAGTGGTTAGGATGTTTTATGAGGCAAATTGGATGGATATGTTGGAGACTGGTAGAAAAGATAGAAGGATCCTGGAGTAGAACAGAGGCTATTTAGTACCAAAGCTAGAGCCCCAAGCTCTGGGAATGTTTACAATTCTATTTCCTTTTCTCATCTCTTGAAAGGGAAAGGGAATTATATGTTTAAGGAAATAGTCTTGAATATTATACAGAAAAAAAGGAAATAGCTGCTTCTTACAACCTCCTAGCAAACTCCTCTGATTGTAATTTAGTTTCATAATTATATTAAATCAGGTTGTAATCCTTTAAAAACTCAGCACATTTTACCTGTTAATAGTGTAATCAGTCTAAATGCCATTTATAGTTAGTCTAGAGTTGAAAACAGTATTTAAAACCAATTTCACTCTCAATTCATGAAAAACCCCATCACTCTATCCTATTTATAATAAACTCATTCACGTAGATCCAGGCACAATATAAACAAGTGATGGAAAATCCCTAGGAGGTTTTGGCTCATACATTCTGAGCAGACATGCTCTGGAAAACACAGACATTCTCAAAAAACTGCAGTCTGCTGAAAATGCCAGGAGATTTCAGGAGACTGGACTCTTCATTAGGCCTTGGCATCTTTCATTGTTTCTGCATAGAAAATGGTGTCCACACTTTTTATCTGATCATCTATATGTCCAGTTCGTTTTTTTTCCAATTCTGTTTCAAATGGACAAGATCTGAGGGCATATGAGAAGATGGGTGTGGGATTAGGATATGTGGATACTGCAAAATCATTCAAATTGTGACTACTGAAAAACTCATTATTGGTGGGTTGAAAAAGGTCAGGCAGTTTCCATCATGTTCAGGTAACAGGTGAACAACAGCTAAATGTGATAGAGTAGAGTAGTGAAGAGGCTTTGGGACCAGATAGACCTGTTTGAAATTTGGACCTATTAGTATAGGTTGTGTGACCTTAGGAAAACTACTTAACCATTCTGAGTTTCAGTTACTTCATAATAAAATAGAGAAAGACATATTTACCTGCAAATATTGCTGTGATACTTAGTTTAGATAATATTACTTACAAGGCACATGGGACACAGTATTTCTCTCTCCCTCCATTTTTCCTTCCTTCTTTCTTCTGCATTTCTTTTTTCTATTTCTTTCATTCAGCATCTATTTATTAAGCACTGTAACAGATGCCATCAATGCTCTATCCACATTCCCTTGGATCCATTTACAGTTTTTGTGCATATGACTCCTGGTATGTTATTACTCTCAGAAACCAGCATCTGTATTGCCTTGTCAAAGATTTGCCCTCAAACTGCCAAGACCCACCTTTCCTGAAGAACCAAAAGTATTGAGAAATTGATATTCCCTTGTGGGCATCCTTTAAAAAATGATTAATATATGGGAAGTAATAAATCTTCACATTATTATGCCCCCTAATGGGGACAACTTTGAGCTGTGACTTAGACGGTCTACCAAAGTCTCCTGTGGGATTGAACCGAACAAAATTATCACCAGTAGGAATTCATGTCCTGTCCTTGCTTTGTTTCTTTTTCTTCCTAGTCTTATTTCCCAAGTCTCTTACTTGTTTCCAATGAACACCTCCTAATAACCTATTTTCACATAAATCCTATCTCAAGATTTGCTTCTGGGAAATCCAGCCTAAGTCATGTATTTTTCACATATTCCATATTGTTCTAGGTGCTGGGGATGTATGAGCAATTCAGACACAGTCTTACTTTCATAATCTGGAAATATCATAGTGAGTACCTATGTTAAATTGGTTCTCATTATAAAGAGTACATTTTAGAAATTATGCAGAATTCTACACTTCCTTTGTAGTGGAAAGAATGTAAGTATCAGAGTAAAACTTCTAATTTGTGTCCCTGCTCATTCATGACTTAGCTGAAATACCTTGTATAGCTGCATTGGGCTTACTGAGTTTCACTTGTTCTTATTTTAAATGAATTTACTAATGTCTGCTCTGCCAAACTCATGGAATTGCTGTAGGGATAACTTAAGTGAAATATGTAAAAGCCCTTTGAAATTTATGGCACATAATCCCAAATTCAGTCATCACCTGGAGATATTACGTCAATAAACCAGGGCTTTGAAAAATGAAAGCACATTGTGTCATTTTGTAGAACTTGTTACATATTTTATAAGACATTGCTTTAAAAATTAATGCTTTTATCCTTGCTGAATTACACAAGTATGATTTGATGGGGTCAGTTATAACGTCATAAGCTTGGTATGATTAAAGTGAAGATCAGACTGATGCATAAAACAGGCAATGCTACCGGTGACAGTAAAATGCAAACAGACTTCTTGGTGTTCTGGTATGTGTAAAATTTGAAAAGGAACAGTAAGGAAGCAAGTCCTTTGAATAAGCCCTGTCCCTGACATGCTTCCCACACCTAGTGCCAAGGAATTTACAGCTACCTCATATAACTCATTTTCTGCTAAATGGTTGTGAATCCTGTTGTCTCCTCTAATCCTGCAGAAGGATTCCCTCAGATGTACTCTATCTTGATATTAGAGAACTAGTCTCAACACTTTTATGGGAATCCCTGTGCCTGCATGGCATTGCATCTGGAAGCTAGAGCCTTGAGGTTCTTGATTCATTTTCCAGAGTTGATTATGCTCTGAGATAATTTTGATGGTAAAATATGAAATGGATTAAGCAAAAAGGAACTGTCTCCAAAAGGATACAAGGATATCTACAAGGGTTTAAGGGTAAGACCACATCATCTACAGGGAATAGTACCTAAAAAATCAACATAAGTTTAAGTGGACCTCTGCTATCTGTACCCATCTCTTTTTGGGATCACATGTTCTTTTGTATCTTCTAATCTCTGCTATTGGCTTCCTATTTCTCTTTCTCTTGAATGTTGGTTCTTCTGCTATGTTTGTATATGGCATATCATTGTTGCCTTAAATGTTGACCTCTTTCATGTACACATCAGTTTATCCTGACATTTCTGTGTCCCAAAGACATTTTTTTTTTGCTGCCAATCTTGACTCTGAATGGGTTTCCCTGAGTCAAGTGTTCATTTTTGGTCCTATTAACTGATGTCAATGAGTTGTGAGAGCATAGCTTTGACAGGGTTTCGGGGGCCCACCTCTCAGAGGGAGGAGGATTGTTGAAGTAGAGCCCAGGGTGGATATGCATTCTAAAACATATTTACTATAATGATTCAGATATACTGCTGGAGTTGCTAGCTATGTTTCTATTGCCAACATCTATTTAGCTCCTAGAAAAAAAAATCACCACAAACCAAGCAGCTGAGGACAAGTCTGACAGAACCATCTGGACTCCATGAAATCTGACATCATTCTGGCTTGTCTTAAATCCATCTTACTTTTGAAACCTAGTCTTTTGACAGTTTGTTCCCAAGTAAGGAGGACTATATTTATATAGGAAGGAGTACAATTGAGGCCTTTTACTAATACAGGATATGTGATTACTGTGGCATATTTTTCAAAGGGATTAAAAGAACTATCACATTAGCTTCTTGAAAAGGGTGCTTTTCCCATGGATTCTGGTAAAGCATCCATTTAAGTGACAAATAAACAAAGTGCACATTTCTGTCAACTATTTCATCAGTATCAAAATTGGACTTCATTAAAGCTGAGTTGTGACTTTAATTTCTCCATTCTGATTCCTATTTTATGACCAAAGTTAAAAAGATAAAAGGGAGAAAGAATCAGTTTTTGTGCCTCCAACAGATCTTTCCAGTTTGTTTTTTAAAAGCTCTCTGTAGGAGGCGCTATTTCTTTCAAGTAAGTTGCACTTATAAGAAACTATAGGAAGTTATTGTTCTCCATTATGCTTCCTCTTCAAAAGGTGAATCCAATCTTAGAAGATACCCATGTTCTTTTGTTTTCATAGAAAGGAGCCTATAAACCTGGAAGACAACAGATTTGGTCACTCTAAAGAGCTTGGAAAGTTTCAGATGGGCTGAGATATGACTGGGCAATGTGGAAGACCACTGGATCAGCTATCCACACTACTCACTTTTGGAGTAGAGAGACCTCCTTACTCTAATCGTACATCAAGGTTTTAAAATACAGTATATCCTACCTTAGGCAGAGTTTGAACATGACAGAGGTGCTCCTTTGTAGTTTCAAAAGGAACATTAACTCTGATTATTTGGTTCTGGACATGGAGACTCCTGCTCTTATTTACTTAGGGGTAGACTTTTGGAGACCAGAAAATACACAATTTTGTGAACCACAGGTTAAACCTGGAAATTTCCTATCACTGCTTTCATAGAACCTATCATGCTTGTCAGCAAGCTATTTGAGTACTGGACTAAATCTTTTCCATTTGCCACTGTAGGTCCACTTTCTGTTCTTTTTACATCCTGCTGTGTCCCAGCAGGCTGACTTTTATGGACTGCCTCTTTGACTTCCCTTACCCTTTGGCTTCTCATTGATTTTGGCCAATATGAGCCTGAGGAAGAGCTAGGTGAGAAAGAGAATAAGATCAGAGTTTTTATTCTTCCAATTCTCTCCCTGTCCGATCATTGTGGGTTTGTTACCTGTACTGAAGGCTACAACTCCTGTCAGGTGGCCTGTGCCCTTTCTTATTTTCAGGCACGAGAGTGGTAATGCCTATCTTGTATGCTGACTCCAGAACACTGGGTTATCCATTGTTGGATTTATTTAAACAGTCCTTTGTTAAACTTATTCCATTTGAGTGTACCTTTCTCTTTCCTGCCAGAATCCTGACTGGTACAAAAGTAGGGATAACCAAAATGGTCTCCCATGGGTTTCTCTCCCTGTGTCTATTTCAAATCCTCTAATTTACTTCATGTTTAGTTTTTTGAAGGCAACCAATATGGCATTTTTAGGGATACTTGAAGAATATACTGCAAAAAATTCTTTATGCCCCACTTTCCTTGTAATTTATTTATTAGGAGATAAAAACTTCTTTCTATTTAAAGTTTTAAATGCAGGAATACCTGGAAGAGGCATCATATTCAGTAGTTGAAGAATAATTGAGGGAATTTGGGCCAGGTTCTGTACCTTGAGAACACAAGATTGTTCCTGATCTCAAGGAGTTTGCAATGCACATCAACAATTGAAAATAAATTATTGAATGTGTGTTTTGTTAAATAGGAAGGCTCTGGCAGATGACAGAGGAAAGAGACAAAGAGGAAGGTAATTGTCACTCCAAAGACAGAAAAACTAATCATGTCCCTCTTTCTTTATCCCTCCCGCCTTATCACTTTGTTAGACTCTTTTCAGAACTTGAAGGAACCCTGCTGATAATTCACTGTATATTCTTCCTTAACAGATTAGGAAATTGAGGGGTTTTGGAGTTTAAGTGTCTCACCCAAGTGGTACAACTAGATTCTTCAACCCGAAGCTTTTTAAAATGGCCTTGATGCAATTTCATAGCATAGACTACTAAGGACTTTGTTCTGGCTAGAGTTGGAGATGCCTGTGCAGGAAGGATCAAAGTCTTGTGATTAAGAGGAAACGATTAGAAAGAAAGGCATATACAGGCACTTCTGTGAGTGAGTCTGTGTGAAGAAAGACTTTAAAGTAAGTCTTAGTTATTATAAATGATGAAGAAGAAAATAAAGCACTCATATTTAGGGTCTTGGACAGTATATACTATGTCTTTGGACCTGAAAAAAATTTAACACAGAACTTTACTACTTAGTTGGTACAGTTTTCCCAGAGTGGACTTAGATATGCAAGTGACAGAATTGATATTTCAGATCTTTTCCAGTTATCACAGCTGTGTAGATAAAATACAAATTGAATTTTGGGATCTGGTTCCATTTGGCCACAGTGATAGGGCTTCATCAATTACATATCTTTATAGTAGGCTCTCATCTTTAATTTTCCCTTCACTTGCCTATATAGCCTCAATATTCATATTATTGAGGAAAGCTTTGGAGAGATGAGAAGTTGGCAGCCTTGAGCTAGGATTCACAATGAAAGCCAAAAACATGCAAAGGGAACATTCCTAGAGTGATGTGACCACACAATGGGTGGACAGAAGTTTGGGAGACAAGCCAGATGAGAGAATGTCTTGGATTAAGGCCACACCGATAAGGGCATAATGAGGCATGGTTTCCAGGTGGTGTGTTTATTGCTTCTAATTTTGTTTAGACAGGATATCTGGGCAAGAGAGGTGAGTTTTGGAAGAATAAATTTCATATTATGTATCATGGCTAGCATTTTGCAGTTTGAGATCACAGTAATCCAATCAATGGATTTATACCACATGTGTACATAGAATCACAAATGTTTATGCCTCTGCTGTAGAGTTTTGCCAGATGATTACAAGATACAAAGTTTATATGAAATTATTTAAGTTACAACACTTATAGGGGCATAATAACTGCAGTCTGGGATTTCTCCCACTCTTCCCATGGCTGCCTGTGGCAAGGTAATAATACCTTCCTTTCTATATCCAGCATCCCAGGGGCTGGATTGGGATAGTTTGGCCATGGAGGATGACCTGGAGAATGATTAGGCACTTAGGCACTGATTCAACTGGGACAGTTTTAGAGGGTATTTACCTTGAAATTTATGAAGGGTTTATAATTCTATGTAATGAATTAAGTACCTACTTGCAAGCAGGAATTTCCATGGGTTATATAGAAGAACGACCACTGATGCTTCAAAGTTGTATACTTGACCCCAGGTTGCAAGAAAGACTAGCCTTCCATCCTTAAGAGATTTTGCCCCAAAACCAACATACAGCCATTTTGTTACTTTATCACCAGGTACCTGATATCCTTAAAAATGCAGGATTTTCAACTTCTATGGTCATATCCATAAATGGGCCCAATATTCGCAGTACTTGAATTGTGACAAGCTTTCTAAGAAAGAGAGCCACAAATCAAAGGCTTGAAGACACTGACGTTTTGAAAGGAGAGCTTATTTGCAGCCATTAGGCCCCCAAGAGGGAATTAGCAGACAACCATCACATGCAGCCCCACATTCACAGCAAATACAGGTTGTCAAGGGGGACGCTTGGGAGATATTATTTACATTGTAGGGCCTGGGAGTATTCCGTGTGTTGTAAAACCTGATAGAACCTGTGAAATGAAGAATGGGTGGGTCTGAGATTTTAAAAATTTTCAAGATACATGTGCTAATGGAGATTTTTACTTTTCTGAGTTGTTTCACAGTCAGTGCCACAATTTTCTTCTCTGCCATTACTATTGCAGTTATATGTTTTCACCTTTGATCAAGTTATTCAAAGTACCCTGATACTTGCTGAAACTAGAGGCAGTGCCCCCTTCTCTTGATTGGCTGGAGGCATCTTTTCTATTGGACTGGATTTTTAACTTCTCTTTGTTACCATTTGTTACCCCACCTTTGTTGACTCTGCTTTCTAAATTAATCCTTCTGCCCATATGACTTAGTCTCTTATTACTAACTCCTTCCCTACATGATCTCATCTCTTTGAATTCTCTAGTGCCAGTCATTGCTTAGGGAACAGAGGACATGGAAGTGACTTTGTATTTCATTATATTTCATTCCCCTCTTCAAGATTATTCCCCCAAGGGGTCCTTTTGAAAGGAAGCTTTATCCCATGCAAAAGCACACAGTATTCATATATGTGTACATTTATGACATTTAAGTTTCAAAGTTATTCTTTGAATTCAATCCAGCCAGTGATCCAGAGATTTCTCATTTGAATTAAAAGGAAGCCAACTCATCTCATTGGGATCTGTTGTTTCTAGTTTCTATTCTTGTTCAGTTGATTCAGTCTCTTCCATTGAAGTCTCAGTAGGAGCTGACATTGCTTTCCCATGACTCATTGCAACCCTGGGAAAGTCACCGCTGGAACATCCTCAAAGACTGGAGCACTGGAATCTGCAAAGTCATAGAGCAACCATACACCTGTACACAAATCTTCCATGTTACAGAGCTATAATTTTGTTGATAAGTCACACTGCGATATTGGAGTATAACTGTTCTCATCTATAAAACAGGAAGCCTGAGGAGGCTTCAGTTCTGATTTCCACATTGTTGCTAAGCATTTGGGAGAGCTTGAACATGTGACTTTTTTCTATCCTTCAGTTTCCTCATCAGTAAAATGAAGTGGTTGGATGAGTGATGAATGTCTAAAATTACTTTTCCTCCTAAATCCTGTATGGAATTTATGCTCTTTATTTCTTTTGCTTGCCTGATTGTTCTAGCTAGGACTTCTAGACCACGTTGAATAAAAGGGGTGAAAGTTGGCATTCTTATCTTATTCCAGATCTCAGAGTAAATAAAAGCTTTCAGCTTTTCCCCATTCAGTATAATGTTGGCTGTTGGCTTCCTATAAATGGCCTTTATTATATACAAGTACTTTCCTTTTATACCTAATTTGTTCAATTTTTATAATGAAGGGATGCTGAATTTTATCAAAGCCTTCTGCACCTACTGAGATTACCGTATATTTTTTGTCCCTTATTCTGTTGATGTGGTATACCACACTTATTGGTTTCCATGTATTGAATCATCCTTGCATCCCTTGAAGGAAGCCTACTTAACCAGAATTATTCACTGTTAATGTGATTGTTGGATTCAGATTTCAAGTGTTTTGTTGAGGATATTTTGCATGTATATTCATCAAGGATATTGTCCTATTGTTTTCTTTTTGTGTTGTGTCCTCTTGTTTCTGTATCAGGGAAATGCTGACCTTGTAGAATGTGCTTGGAAGAATTGTTCCCCTTTTGTATTTCTGAATAACTTAAGGAGAATTGATATTAGTTTTTCATTAAGTATTTAGTAGAATTCAGCAGTGAAGCTATCTGGTCCTGGGTTTTTATTCGATGGGAGGCTTTTCATTAGGGATTAAATTTTATTGCTTATTATTCGTTTGTTCAGCATTTCTGTTCCTTCATGGTTCTGTCTTGGTATGGTAGGAATTTGTCCATTTCTTCTAAATCACCAAATTTTGTTGTGATATAATTGTTCATAATAATTTCTAGTGATCTTTTCTATTTGTGTTGTAAGTTATAATGTCTCTCTTTCTGTCTCTGATTTCATTTGAGTTTTTTCTTTATCTTAATCCGGTAAGGGTTTGTCTATTTTGCTTGTCTTTTTAAAGAAACAGAAATTGGTTTTGCTTGTCTTTTTTTTAAAAAACTGTTTTTGTTCTCCATTTCATTCATTTATGCTCCAATCTTTCTTATTTCTTTCTACTAAGTTTTCTTTTGGTTTGTTCTTTTTTGTTTAATTACTTGATATTCAGCGATAGGTTGTTTATTTGACATCTTTGGTATAAATTTCCCTCTTAGTACTGATTTTTACATAGCCCATAAATTTTAATATATGACGTGTGTCTATTTTCATTTGTTTCAAAAATATTTAAATTTCCTCCTTGATTTCTTCCTCAATCCATTGGTTGTTCAAATTAAGTTTATATCCATGTATTTGTATCATTTCTGAAATTCTTCTTTTTTTAAATTTTTGTTTAGTTGTACATGGACATGATGCCTTTATTTTATTTATTTATTTTATGTGGTGCTGAGAATCAAACCCAGTGACTCTTATGTGCTAGGCCACTACATGCCGCCACTAAAACCCCAGCCCCTGAAATTGTTCTTGTTACTGATTTCTGGTTTTATTTCATTGTGTTCAGAAGACATATTCCGTATTATTTCAATTTTTACAAGTTTCTTGACACTTGATATGTTGCCAATCATAGGGAGAATTTCATATGCTGATGAGAAAAATGTGTATTTGGCAGTATTTGGATGAAATGTTCTGTAGATATCTATTAGGTCCATTTGTTCTAGGTTGTAGATTAATGCTACTGTTTCTTTGTTGATTTTCTGTCTGAATGATATGTCCATTGCTGAAAGGCTGAAAGTTTTATATATATATATATATACACACATATATTTATACATATGTATCTTTTATTAATTCTATTTGTTCATTGCCTTATCACTAAAAAACTACATCTCAGTTATTCCCCCATCCATCCTAACCAAGAGTCTAATAAGTATCATTATGTGTTAATCCTTTAAGAATATTAAAAGAAGGACGTCTGTCCTGTGTCAATCAGGGAATTGTGACATGTAATATATGCACAGGTCCAAAGTTATGTGAAATTTTAAGAAAGTAGCATTTGGACTGAAAATTGAGTGGGTAGTGATTATATATAGTAATAAAGTTCCATCAATTTTATATGGAGGTGCAGTTACAAGTAATGCAAGGCCATATTTGCAAGGTTGTAATAAATTAATATGATTGGAGTATGGGGCATGTTTGGTGGTATACTTGAGTTTGACTTACTTCTTCAATCTCCCTAGAGCCTGATTGTTAAATATTCAGGATTTTTTGCAAGTCAGTTTAAAACCATTGGTAGTTTGAAATTGGCCATGGTAGCAGTAGTTACATCATAGAAATTGGCAAATACTATAAACAAGGAATTTACAAAATCTTGAAAGGTGATTTTCCATACCTCTGGTTAACAGATTGAAGATATTGGAAATATTGTTGAGTGACATTTGCATGGCCCTTAAGTGTAGCCCAAAGTGTAGGCATTATTCAGGAAGTACAGGTGGTTACTGAAGGACATAAAAGTAACTAGTGAAGGAAATAGTAATACTCAGAAGTGTATTCCCTGGATCTTAGGTATGAAAGAGACTTTATTGGCCTAAAGAGACTTAATCTGATACTCTGCTTTCATTTTCCTGAAACCTTCTAATTTCTCCAATTGTTTTAAAGAAATATTTTAGTGTCTGAATATGTAAGCATATTCTTTGCATATAGGTATTCTTTCTAGACCAGATGATGAAAACTGTTTAAGTACTAATTTTAAACTAATTTTTCTAGGGGATACCAGTGATTGAACTCAAGGTTTACTCAACCCCTGAGCAACATTCCCAGCCCTATTTTGTATTTTATTTAGAGACAGGGTCACAATGAGTTGCTTAGTTCCTCACTGTTGCTGAGGCTGGCTTTGAACTCACAGTCCTCCTGCCTCAGCTTCCCAAGCCACTGGGATTACAGGTGTGTGCCACTGTACCCAGCTTAATTTTCAACTAATTTTTAGCAATGATGTATAATTGTTTTACCACTGTTGGTTCCATCTGTCTGATAATGGATGATTCTGAACTACAAAAACTCATATCAGATTTAAAGAATGGAATTTGTTGAGGAGAATCTCTTCTGAAAAACCTGAAGCAAGAAAACCTCAACCCTGATAATAAGATTACTTATATTTAAAAAGAATGTCTTTAAGTTATAGGCTTCCCTTGTGTAATTAAAATATGATTTAAAATTGTACTTGTATATAAAGGTTGTTGAAACAAACATTTTGATGTTTTGAGGTATACCTGTACTGAAACTCAGTACCCCTTCTGCATGGTTCCTTGCAATTCATATCTTCACTAAAATGAATCTCATGTATAACAATAACTACCTGGGCTCTTTTTTTGATGATGAGACTTTTTAATATTTATATTACAAGAATATTTACATGTGGTTGGCATATCTTGTGTCTTGAACCAAGTGTACAAATATGCTTTAGAACAATTTTAGCAGTGATTTTAAAAAGAGGTTTGGGTAAAACTTGGTCTATCAGATGTCAAGTATTGTGTTGAAAAGATGACATTTTCAGTTAGAAGATCTGTTGTTAACAGTGTGCTCTTAGAAAAAACACTGAACCTCTGTCTGCCTTTATTTTTTTATTTGTGAAATTGGCATGCTAGTATTTCTTAGCTTGCCTTTCTGGGTAATTGTTAAATAGCAAATTAGTAACATATGGATTATAAAGTAATCTACAAATTCTACTTACTAATTAACCACAAAAGTAAAATATTTGTTAGATTCCATTACAGAGGCATTCTGGTTAAATGATATTTGATTCTAGTCATCTTATTGACTCTGTTTTCTGTTAACATCTTCCAGTATCACCATATCTTTAAACAAATTTAACCATTAGCTTTGGAATCATAAATAATTTCTTATCCATACAAAATTTGTATTTCCATTTGGTGCTTTCATCTCTGCTTATATATTCCTGTGGTTGTAGACAGTTACTTCTTTCATGCAGTATCTAAATTTGTATAAGCATGTGAGGAAAAGAGTTTTGAGAGAAAATGAGAGAGGGAAAATCTCCTTACAGATAAGGAAACACAAACAGCAGATGAATGCTACATATAAGTATTTCTCTCTGGAAGGTAATAAATATATTCATTATACTGGTAGATACTAGGCACTAGATTAGTTACAAGTAAGATTATAGATACCCTAGGCTTAGCTGGAGAGACCATGGGTCTGTTCCATGCGATGTCTAGATTTATTCATTTTGGATCTTGGGGTTTGAGAAGATGGATGATCTTAAAGGCTACAATACAGTTGATTTGTTTAAGCTACTGACAGATTGTTTGAGGTTTATGAGTTGTTTAAAAAAACATGCTATGCTGGCCGCTGTAACACATACCTGTAATCCCATTGACTTGGGAGACTGAGGCAGGAGGATCACAAGTTCAAAGCTAGCCTTAGTAATGTAGCAAGGCCCCAACAACTTAGTGAGAGCCTTGCTTTAAATAAAAAAAAAAAAATTAAAAGAACTGGGGATGTGGTTCAGTGGTTAAGAATCGCTGGGTTTGTTCTGGAGTTGTAGCTCAGTAGTAGAGTGCTTACCTAGCAAATGTGAGGCCCTGGGTTTGATCCTCAGCACCACATAAAGAAAATTAAACAAAATAAAGGTATTGTGTCCACCTACAACTAAAATAAAAAAGAACCCCGGGATTCAAGTCCCACTTCCCAAACAAACAACAACAAACAAACTTGTTACAAGACCAGTGTTGTGAATTCAAATCCTCTGAGGTTTTATTGTAAATAATCACCCCAGACTCAATCCTGGGAAGCTACTTTGGAAGGATGTTTCATTCATATGAGAAAGAAGAAAAGATCAGGTAAAAGGGGGGAAAATGTATGCAGCAGACTCCAAGTAATAAACTAATTGGGATGGCTCAGGGAGTCTTTTTCTCCATGAGTGGAGTGACAGTTAAGATAGAACATGGAGGTGATCTTTAAAGAAGTGAGTACAGAAGCTTGAACCTAGGAAAGGAAAGTGACAGAGAAATCACCTTTCTTGCTGCAAGGTTTAGAGGAGGAAACTTAGAAAAAAAATTATAACATTTTAGACCTAGAATATCTTCACTTTTCAAGTGAGGAAATTTAAGAAGGGTTAAAGGGCTTCCTAGAACAAATCAGATGTTCTTGGTACTAAGGCAGCTGGAGTCACTGGGTGGTACTTCTCCAATTTCAGGTGATTACCTTCCTATAGAACGTTAGAATTGATTTCCTTTTTGATTCTGACTCAAGCTTTGTGTCAATGTAGTCCTAATTATCTCCATCTTGGTGTCCTCAGGTTTCTTTTTTATTTTTAATCCAAGGTAACCAGAGTTTACTTATTTCATAAGTATTTGTTGAAGCCCTTCTGTATGCCAGGTCCTTTGCTAGCCACAGGTGCTAGAATGGTGAGTAAGACATTATAATGCAAACATAGTGTAGTTATTACTGATTATCACAGATGGACATTCTTTCCCCGAGAGTTTATTCAATTTATGTAAATTCAATATAAACCAAATGTTGAGACTACAAAGTGATTCAATCATCTGCAATGTACCATTTCTCCAATTCAAATCATTCAAAGAGAAAAAACATTATATTGCTTAGTGATGGTGAAGGTCCATTGTTTCCCTTTCACATTTCTTACTGAGGATTGCGTAAGGGGCTGAAAACAGTTTTCAGTTTTTAATTTTATCAACTTGTGTCATTGAGGTTTGAATACAAAAGGAATTCATTTTATGTAGGACTTCCCTGCAGATTTGCTTGGTTCAAACTTACGTTCCGAATAGATTTGTTTAAGAATCTCAAACCAGAATGAAACTTTCTAGTTCATGATCATGCTACCTGATTCCTCCCTTCATGTCTGCCTGGACGAAAAATACTGTAAAACAATACAAATATGTTTTCTACTCCTAAGTAGCATATAGATGCCTCCTGCTGAGTCTGAATATCTAAAACAAAACTACAATTTGCATTTTCAGTCAAGGAGAGTCCTGAAATGCTTTTGTAAGATTATTGCAAATGTAAAGCAGCTTGAAATCTTAAACCTTTTCAGAATATAAGGATAAGTAGTTAGAAAATTCCGTTATTTCAGAAGAAGCAAAAAAATAATGAAGATATATTAAATCTTCAAAAAAACTTTTAACTTTTACTAGTCTTCAAGTGTAAAGACTATAGCTAGAAATATTTTGAAAAGTCCTTTTTTTAACCTACAATTTGTTGTTTCATAATTACAAAATGATATATAGTCCTAAGTTTCTTTTTTGTTTTTTTTTTACCTTTTATGTTCTTTTTTTTTATTGTAAACAAATGGGATACATGTTGTTTCTCTGTTTATAGATGGCATAAAGGCATACTATTTGTGTAATCATAAATTTATATAGAGTAATGTAGTTTGATTCATTCTGTTATTTTTTCCCTTCCCCCCACCCCTCCCACCCTCTTTTCCCCTCTATACAGACCATCCTTCCTCCATTCTTGCCCCCCTCCCTAACCCTAACTCTAACCCTAAACCCTCCCACCCCCCATTATGTGTCATTATCCACTTATTAGCGATATCATTTGTCCTTTGGTTTTTTGAGATTGGCTTATCTCACTTAGCATGATATTCTCCAATTTCATCCATTTGCCTGCAAATGCCATAATTTTATAATTCCTCATGGCGGAGTAATATTCCATTGTATATATATACCACAGTTTCTTTATCCATTCATCAATTGAAGGGAATCTAGGTTGGTTCCACATCTGGCTATTGTGAATTGAGCAGCAATGAACATTGATGTGGCTGTATCTCTGTAGTATGCTGATTTTAAGTCCTTTGGGTATAGGCCAAGGAGTGGGATAGCTGGGTCAAATGGTGGCTCCATTCCAAGTTTTCTAAGGAATCTCCACACTGCTTTCCATAGTGGCTGCACTAATTTGCAACCCCACCAGCAATGTATGAGTGTACCTTTCTCCCCACATCCTCACCAACACCTATTGTTGCTTGTATTCTTGATAATCGCCATTCTAATTGGGGTGAGATGGAATCTTAGGGTAGTTTTGATTTACATTTCACTTATTACCAGAGATGTGGGACATTTTTTTCATATCTGTTGATTGCTTGTAGACCTTCTTCTGTGGAGTGTCTACTCATTTCCTTAGCCCATTTGTCGATTGAATTATTTGCATTTTTGGTGTAGAGTTTTTTGAGTTCTTTATAGATTCTGGAGATTAGTGCTCTATCTGAAGTATGATTGGCAAAGATTTTCTCCCACTCTGTAGGCTCTTTCTTCACATTGCTGATAGATTCCTCTGCTGAGAGAAAGCTTTTTAGTTTGAATCTATCCCAGTTATTGATTCTTGCTTTTATTTCTTGTGCTATGGGAGTCCTGTTGAGGAAGTCTGGTCCTAAGCCGACATGTTGAAGCTCTGGACCTACTTTTTGTTCTACAATCTGCAGGGTCTCTGGTCTGATTCTGAGGTCCTTCATCCATTTTGAGTTTAGTTTTGTGCATGGTGAGAGATATGCGTTTAGTTTCATTCTTTGCATAAGGATTTCCAATTCTCCCAGCACCATTTGTTGAAGAGGGTATCTTTTCTCCATTGCATGTTTTTGGCCCCTTTGTCTAGTATGAGAAAATTGTATTTATTTGGGTTTTTGTCCGTGTCCTCTATTCTGTACCATTGATCCACCTTTCTATTTTGGTACCAATACCATGCCGTTTTTGTTACTATTGCTTTGTAGTAGAGTTGAAGATCTGGTATTGCGATACCCACTGCTTCACTCTTTCTGCCAAGAATTGCTTTAGCTATTCTGGGTTTTTTATTCTTCCAGATGAATTTCATAATTGCTTGCTCTATTTCTGTAAGGTACATCATTGGGATTTTAATTGGAATTGCATTGAATCTGTATAGCACTTTTGGTAGTATGGCCATTTTGACAATATTAATTCTTCCTATCCAGGAACATGGGAGATCTTTCCATCTTCTAAGGTTTTCTTTAATTTCTTTCTTTAGTGTTCTGTAGTTCCCATTGTACAGGTTTTTCACCACTTTTGTGAGATTGATTCCCAAGTATTTTATTTTTTTTTTGAGGCTATTGTGAATGGGTAGTTTTCCTAATTGTTCTTTCCAAAGATTCATCACTTATGTCTAAAAATGCATTAGATTTATGTGCATTGATCTTATATCCCACTACTTTACTGAATTCACTTATGAGTTCTAAAAGTTTTCTGGTGAAATTTCCTGGTTCCTCTAAATTTATAATCATGTCATCAGTAAACAGGGATAGTTTGAGTTCTTCTTTTCCATTTCGTATCCCTTTAATTTCTTTGGTCTGTCTAATTGCTCTGGCTAGAGTTTGAAGGACAATGTTGAATAGAAGTGGTGAAAGAGGGCATCCCTGCCTTGTTCCAGTTTTTAGGGTGAATGCTTTCAGTTTTCCACCATTTAGAATGATATTGGCCATGGGCTTAGCATAGATGGCCTTTACAATGTTAAGGAATGTTCCCACTATCCCAATTTTTTCTAGTGTTTTGAGCATGAAGGGGTGCTGTATTTTATCAAATGCTTTTTCTGCATCTATCGAAATAATCATGTGATTCTTGACTTTAAGTCTATTGATATGGTGAATGACATTTATTGATTTCCTGATGTTGAACCAACCTTGCATCCCTGGGATGAAACCCACTTGATCATGGTGCACTATCTTTTTAATATGGTTTTGTATGCGATTTGCTAAAATTTTGTTTAGAATTTTTGTGTCTATGTTCATTAAGGATATTGGTCTGAAATTTTCTTTCCTCAGTGTGTCTCTGTCTGGTTTAGGTATCAGGGTAATATTGGCTTCATAGAATGAGTTTGGGAGGGTTCCTTCCTCTTCTATTTTATGGAATACTTTGAGGAGTATTGGAATGAGCTCTTCTTTAAAGGTTTTGTAGAACTTGGCTGAGAACCCACCTGGTCCCGGACTTTTCTTTATTGGTAGGCTTTTGATGACTTCTTCTATTTCATTACTTGAAATTGGTCTATTTAAGTTGTGTATGTCCTCCTCGTTCAGTTTAGGCAATTCATATGTCTCTAGAAACCTGTTGATGTCTTCGAAATTTTCTCTTTTGTTGGAGTATAGATTTTCAAAATAGCTTCTAATTATGTTTTGTATTTCAGTCGTGTCTGTTGTGATATTTCCTTGTTCATTCTGAATTTTAGTGATTTGGGTTTTCTCTCATCTTCTCTTTGTTAGTGTGGCTAAAGGTTTATCAATTTTGTTTATTTTTTCGAGGAACCAACTATTTATTTTGTCAATTTTTTGTCTTGTTTCTTTCGTTTCAATTTCTTTAATTTCAGTTCTGATTTTAACTAATTCCTGTCTTCTACTACTTTTGGTGTTGGTCTGTTCTTCTTTTTCTAGGGCTTTGAGCTGTAGTGTTAGGTCGTTGATTTGTTGAGTTTTACTTCTTTTATTGAATGCGCTCCATGAAATAAATTTTCCTCTAAGTACTGCTTTCATAGTGTCCCAGAGATTTTGATATGTTGTTTCTTTGTTCTCATTTACCTCTAAGAATTTTTAAATTTCCTTCCTAATATCTTCTGTTATTCATTCATCATATAATAGCATATTGTTTAATCTCCAAGCGTTGGAGTAGTTTCTGTTTTTTACTCTTTCATTTAATTCGAACTTCAATCCATTATGATCTGATAGAATACAAGGTAGTGTCTCTATCTTCTTGTATTTGCTGATATTAGCTTTGTGGCATAATATATGGTCTATTTTAGAGAAGGATCCATGTGCTGCTGAGAAGAAAGTGTATTCGCTCTTGGTTGGATGGTATATTCTATAAATGTCTGTTAAGTCTAAATTATTGATTGTGTTATTGAGATCTATGGTTTCTTTGTTCAATTTTTGTTTGGAAGATCTGTCCAGTGGTGAGAGAGGGGTGTTAAAATCACCTAGTATTATTGTGTTATGGTCTATTTGGTTTCTGAAATTGAGAAGGATTTGTTTGACATACAAGGATGAGCCACTTTTTGGGGCATAGATGTTTATGATTGTTATGTCTTGCTGATTTATGCTTCCCTTAAGCAGTATGAAATGTCCTTCTTTATCCCTTCTGACTAACTTTGGCTTGAAGTCCACATTATCTGAAATGAGGATGGATACTCGGCTTTTTTGCTGAGTCCTTGTGCATGGTATGTTTTTCCCCATCCATTCACCTTTAGTCAATGGGTATCTCTTTCTATGAGGTGAGTCTCTTGCAGGCAACATATTGTTGGATCTTTCTTTTTAATCCAATCTGCCAGTCTATGTCTTTTGATTGATGAATTCAGGCCATTAACATTCAGGGTTATTATTGAGATATGATTTGTATTCCCGGTCATTTGGTTCATTTTTAAAATTTTATTTATTTATTTATTTTTTTGACACGACTTGGTTCCTCCTTTATTTGATAATTCCTTTAGGGTAATTCCTCCCTTTGCTGATTTGGTTCTTTTTTTTTCATCTCTTCCTCATGGAATATTTTGCTGAGAATGTTCTGTAATGCTGGCTTTCTTTTTGTAAATTCTTTTAGCTTTTGTTTATCATGGAGGGATTTTATTTCATCGTCAAATTTGAAGGTAAGTTTTGCTGGGTATAAGATTCTTGGTTGGCATCCATTTTCTTTCAGGGCTTGAAAAATATTGTTCCAGGCCCTTCTAGCTTTTAGCGTCTGGATTGAAAAATCTGCTGTTAACCGTATTGGATTCCCCCTGAATGTAATTTGGTTCTTTTCTCTCACAGCCTTTAAGATTCTGTCTTTATTTTGTATGTTAGGTATTTTCATTATAATGTGCCTTGGTGTGGGTCTGTTGTAATTTTGTGTATTTGGAGTCCTATAAGCCTCTTGAACTTGATTTTCCATTTCATTCTTCAGATTTGGGAAATTTTCTGATATTATTTCATTGAATAGATTGTTCATTCCTTTTGTTTGTTTTTCTAAGCCTTCCTCAATCCCAATAATTCTCAAATTTGGCCTTTTCATGATATCCCATAGTTCTTGGAGATTCTGTTCATGATTTCTTACCATCTTCTCTGTTTGGTCAACTTTGTTTTCAAGGTTAAATATTTTTTCTTCAATATCTGAGGTTCTGTCTTCCAGGTGTTCTATCCTATTGGTTATGCTTTCTATGGAGTTCTCCATTTGGTTTATTGTTTCCTTCATTTCAAGGATTTCTGTTTGGTTTTTTTTCAATATCTCTCTTTATTGAAATGATCTTTTGCTTCCTGTATTTGCTCTTTAACTGTCGATTGGTGCTATCATTCAATGCCTGCATTTGCTCTTTCATCTCCTCCTTCAATGCCTGCATTTGCTCTTTCATCTCATCGTTTGCTTCTCTGATCATTTTAATTATGTACATTCTGAACTCCCTTTCTGTCATTTCTTCTGCCATGCTCTCATTGGATTTTATTGATGTAACATCTAGATTTGTTTGGGGCATTTTCTTTCCTTGTTTTCTCATATTGTTTAGGTATCAGTTGACTGCTAAGATATTGCAGCTTTCCTCTATTGACTTATAATGTCCCTGAAGATTTCTAGTACATCCCCTCTTAGTCTTCAGTAGTCTGAAGTCTTGGAGGAAGTTGATAATGCGGTGCTCCACAAGAAGCTGCCTCTCTAGGGTTGGTGACCCTCAGGTGGGGTATATTCCCTGATAGTGTGCAGAGGTGCCTCCACTTGTTGTCCAATGGTTATCTAAAGGGGAACTAGGTTGTGGGCTGAGGAAAGGCCTGTTTGGGCCTGTGTCTCTGGTTTTACCGTCCTTGTGGGAAAACCTCACCCAGCAGGAAAGACTCTCCCTGTGGGGAGGTCTCGCTGGTCAGTTCCCTTCCTAGAGGTTCCCCTCAATCTACACCTACCGCCTGGGTTGGGCTGCCTTCCTCTGCAACTTTCCCAGGTGCCCGGACCTACCTCCTGGGCCTGGGAGCCTCACCCTTCGCAGATGAGTCTCCTTAGGCTAAATCTCCTCAGAGAATCTGCCCGCAGTCCTGGGACCTTTGCTCCACCCCTAGGCGTGTCTCTGTGCAACTCTTCCACCAAGTAGCCTCCTAGGTCCTGGGACCCTGCTCTGCACCTAATTGCCTGGCTATGCGGCCCCTCCTCTGAGCAGCCACCTGGAGCTCTGTACAGTCGCTCTGAGTCGCAGCGACCCGCCGCACACCTCTTCCCTTGGATAGCTGCCTGGTGTTCCGGTGCCGTCACTAGGAGTCCAAGCTACTCACTGTGCACCTCCTCCTCCTGCCAACCGCCTGTAGCCCTGGGCAGTCACTCCAAGTCCAAGTGACCCGCCCCATTCCTCCTCCTCCTCCAGGCAGCCCCCTCGGGTGATCAGGAGCGGTCGCTCTGAGTCCAATTGACCCGCTGCACGCCTCCTCTGGGCAGCTCCCCGGAACTCTGGTGTAGCCGCTCCGAGATCAAGCGACCCACTGCACTCCTCCTCCGGGCAACCCCCCGGTGTTCAGGAGCGGTCACTTTGAGTCTAAACAACTCACCACTCACCTCCTCCTCTGAGCAGCTGCCCAGAGCTCTGATGCGGTCACTCCAAGACCAAGCGACCTGCTGTGCTCCTCCTCCTCCTCTGGGCAGCCTCCTGGTGTTCAGGAGCAGTCACTCTGTGTCCAAACAGCTCGCTGTGCAGCTTCTCCTCTTGGCAGCCACCCGGAACCCCAGTGGTTGCTCCGAGTCCCAGTGCTGTGCTGAGCCGCCTCCTGTAGGATGCTCCCATTGTCCGAGTTCACTGCCCAGCGGGGGGAGGGGCGTCTCATTGGGCAACTCTACTTCAAAAAGTTCCCTGCGTTCTAGGACTACTGCCCCATCTGGGACGCCTCCCCAACGGGAGAGACTCACCTGGCGGCTTTGAGTTGGTCCCAAGTCTCTCAATATCTCCTCTTTTGAATCCTGAGTCCTGGAGCAACATGAAATGTAGCCAACCTCTAGTCTGCCATCTTGAAAAACCTCCCCTAAGTTTCTCATAAGGAGCTCAGGGCATCAAAGAACATTAACACATCATTTATTCCAAATCAGGATTAACAGACCTCCTGTTTGGATTAAAAGTTCCCTAGGAAAGATAGTGACATTAAGAAATACTCACTGAGTAACACTAAAATTTGGATCACTATGATTTATTTTTTAGAGCTCATCAATCAACACTGTTCATTAATAAGAGAACATTCATATTTTTTGGTCAAGTGCTTCCAAATTAAGATCATTGATGGGATCCCATTGCTTTGCCCAGTGATGATATTTGACAGAAGAAAGAAGTATTGAAAAGCTGCTAATCAGTCAGCAGCCTAAGGATGATAAGTTTTATTGAACTATTCATATGCTACAACCACTTGTACTTTTTCAAATGAGTCATAATTCAGGGTCAAATGAAAAGGAAATGTTTCATAGTCCCATAGAGCATAAGAGCAGGAAGGGCATGACTGCTGTTGGTATAAAAATAGTTTCCTAGGTATTCTCTGATTACAAAATAAATTTTATGTGATATAGTAACTATGCAAAGATGATCACAAAAAGAAAATGTTCATGATCCTACCATGCAAAGGCAAACATTAACATTTTGTTACATTTCTTTTCATAATTCTTTTCTAAGTATATTTTACCTAATTGAGATCATCCCATATATTGATTTTGTTGTATGCATTTTTGCATAAAATTATAAAAGGGAGTTTTATCATTCTTGACATATAGAATTTTAATGGCTGCATTATATTTCATCTTACAAACGTATTGCAATTTATTTTAAAATTTCCTTCTACTATCGAACATATGTGGTGGTTGTTTGGTTTAACTGCTTTTTTAGAGAAGGTGTGTAAATATCTTTGGCTACAGGCAATCTTTGGGCAGCAACTCTTGCCAGCAATAGACAATGAAATGACAGGGTGAGGACACCAGAATACCAAAAAGTAAATGCCTAGTGTTGATCATACTATCAAGTCTGTCACCTTCATTCACCTGATAATATAAACTCTTTGAATTGGTGTATAAGATGCCAATTTGTATAGCCATAGCTAATAGTTTAGAATAAAACTAGAATATTGAATCAAATATTTATGGACTTTTCATTTTTTGTACTGAATCACTTTATGACTTTATTTGTCTCCTATCTATGAAACTAACTGTGGCTTAAATGCTAAGATTTCCAACATTTTGGTGAATGCCTAACAATGACTTTATTCATTTCTCTCCATCTTGACTGACATCCTCTGCTTTCTCATTTTCATGTTTAAGATGTTTATTTTTCTAAGGTGGAATTTAAAAAGGAACAATTCTAAAAATTTCCTGACTAGTTTGAAAGACTGGAAAATTTTGGTTACCATGGGACACTAAAATAAAGTTATATTTTCTACTTGAAATCTTTTGTTTTTACTACTTTTAAGCCTTGTTATGAATTTTTATGAGTACAGTCAAAAGCTGAGGTGCTTAGTAAAGAGCTAAAACCAACTTCTTAAAGATCTGCCAAATGAAATTCTGTTAAGCTCAATTTCCCTTTTCTGATTGGCCATTTTGCCACAAGATGGATGTGAATTGTTTTGTAGTCTTTAGGCACAGAGTGTCCTTAGTTTGTTAGAGAGGTTGTATATTTCTATTTGTGTTTGAAAGTCAACTGGGAAAGCAAATTTAAGAAGCAGAACTTCCATGCAGTTTTTACTTGGAATTTTTAATATGTTTTTACTCCAAATGTTTTCTCACCATACCCAGAGCTTTGCATTAAAACTTTATCTTTTTCTGCTTAAAATACATATATATCTGAATAACCAAAAAGAATTCATCTCAGATAATTTCACAGGAAAAACAATATATTTAGCCAGTTCAGTGACCACCTAATTAAATAGGCAAGAGGTAACCATTAGATTTTATTGTAGTGGACAAAGGTAAGATTTGCATATGATTTCCAAAAAACTGCTCTCAGAAAAAAGAAAATAAAAATAATATAGAGAAAATAAAATGTATCCATTGGTTTTATTTATTGTACTTTTGTTCACAAAGAGATGCTTATATTTAAGACATTAGGCAACTTTTTTCATACTAGATGACTAGAAAAATCATCTCACTATAAACCACCTAGAAATGTGGGAGAAGCAAAGGACTTAAAATTAGCATACTACAGTAACACAGCCACATCAATGTTTATAGCAGCTCAATTCACAGTAGTTAGATTGTGGAACCAACCCAGATGCTCTTCCACAGATGAATGGATAAAGAAACTGTGGTATATATACACAATGGAATATTATCTAGCCATAAAGAAGAATAATATTATGGCATTTGCAAGTAAATGGATGGAATTGGAGAATATCATGCTAAGTGAAATGAGCCAATCCCCAAAAACCGAAGGTCAAATGTTTTCCCTGATAAGTGGATGATGATATATAATGGGGGTGGGAGGGTGGGGACTGAGAGAAGAATGGAGGTACTTTAGATTACATAGAGGGAAATGAGAGGGAAGTGGGTTATGAAAAATGGTGGAATGAGACAGACATCATTACCCTATATACATGTATGATTACACGAATGGTATGAATCTACATCATGCACAGCCATAGAAATGAAATGATGTACCCCATTGGTGTACAATGAATCAAAATGCAGTCTGTAAAAATAAAAAAAATAATAAAACAATAAAAAATAAGTATATGTATATGTCATTAGCACAATACAAAGATTCTTCTACAGGAAAAATTTAATACTGTGAGCCATCCTTTCATAAAACACATAAAAGTACCTAATAAATATAAAAAACTTAAAAAAATGTGGGAGTAGGAGGTAATATCCTTCTAAATGGATATTTGAGCTTGTAAGAAATCAATTCCTGAGAGGCAAACTCCAAAAGAAAACTGACAACCAGTTTGTGCATCTGAATTGAGGCTGATGGTGGTCTGGGTAAAGATGAGATATATGCTGGCCTTGGTAATCTAAGCAACTTGTTTTGTAGTGTCTTCCTGGACTTGTATGACATGGCAGTTAGAATTGAGAAACAGACGTATACATAAATTTGGGGAACCTCAAAGGACTATATCCTTGGCTAAAAGATGGATGGGAAAGGAGTCAGAAAAGAATTTCTGCTGTTCTGGTCTGGATTGTTGGTAGGAAAATAATAATCTCTCAACTACAGTTAAAGAAAGCAGTTTAGTATCCAGTTATAACTGCTCACATGGTCTAGGCATCCTCTAGTTAAGGAATCAACATATGATGGCTCCTGGGATAGTGTCACTATTGTAATCCCTAGCAAAAAGGCAATATGTGAAGTTTCCCTAAAGATGAACTCACAAGTAAAAAAGTATAAAACCTGAGGAAAATCTTCCAGAAGATACACTGATCAGTTGGATTAGACCCTAAGAACTTGAGATAATAGAACTACCACATAGATATTGTAATTGTGCTTTTAAATAGAAAGGCATGAAGGCAAACTTCCAATCAGGATAGTATACATCTATATTATAATGATGCCTTATGCCTCAAAAACTTAATTATATGATAAATTAAGTATGAAAAGAGAAACAACCAAAATGACCTAACCAGACTCAAACACAACAAAAGAAAAGAAGTGGAAACACAAAATGGTAAATGGGGATGCATCAAATTTATGTGCATGTCCAGAAGCAAGCAGAGGTACCTGGAAGGTCATCTTCTAAGTGTAAAAAGGAAACAATACTCCTTGAAAGATGAGAAATTGGAGCATGTTCTTTACTTGAGGTCAAGTTCTGGTATGGTTCTTACCTTCGTGACACTGCTTGGGAATAGAGGCTGGAAATAAACACTTTTGCTAGACTCTGCTTGAAACTATGACCTGAATAAGCATGTTTTAGAGAAGGAAGGAGACACAGAGAGAACCTGTTGTCCAGGAGCAAAGTCAAATAATTTATTACCTCCGTGACTAGAATTTTGATATCATTAGTATCAGAATAAGGCACTGCCCTCTTAAAATGGATTATTTATTTAGAGATTTAAGCCTTATAGAAATAATTGCAAAAATATCTTGATGGTGAGAAGTGAGAGGAGAGGATTATGGATGAAAAATCAGTATTAGGAATGAAGAGGGAAACTGAATAACAATAAGTAAAAAATCTATGTAGAAGATATTTTCATCATGAATTTCTAAGCACTCAATAACAAAGCCTCAATGTATGTAAAGCATGAGGGAGAATACAGTAGACCTAGAAAATATTAAGGCCTCATATTGTGGAGGAAAGTGTTTGAATCTCAGTGAGGGAAATTATTCACATCTTGTTTTAAAATAATAGAATTTTATGCACTTGATAATCAGAACAGGAAAAGTGAAAGTAAGAATTGATAGAATGAATGTGGGAATTTATAGTTAATAAGAAAAACATCAAAATACTAGAAAATTGATCAACTTAGTATGAATTAGGGAAAAGAACAAAAATAAAGCAAAAGAAAAATATAAAGTGTATCAGTCATTATATTATATTGGCATGCACTGATGCCTCTCATCCAAAGAAAAAGATTGCAGAAAGCAGGCTGTAGTCATATCAAATAACATAGCCCTCAAGGCAAAAAAAAAAAATAACAGAGACAGAGAGGGACTATAATAGTATTTTGTTACTATCATGAAATTATTGAGGCAGACTAAAGAAAAGGTGTTAATTTAAGCTTATAGTTTAAGATGATGAAAGTCTCAGCAGCATGGCACAGGCTCTGGTGAACCCTCCCATCACCTCATGGTGGATATGAATAGTGGAAGCACGTGTGGGAGGAAGAAATCATATTGCCAAACAGGAAGCCAGAGAATCTGGTGATGCCAAGATCAGGCTTTAAACAATCCTCTTGCAAGAACTATCTAGAGGGTTCCACAAAAGCTACCTCAATCCCTTCCGAAAGTAGGATCCTACTAACCCAAGGACCTCACAGTAGGCCCCACCTCTTAAAGGTCCACACAATCTTCCAACCCTTCCACTCAGGGGAGTAAGTCTCAAAAACATGAACCTTTAGGAGAACACATTTGAACCATACAAGGAACATTGCATAATGATAGGAAAAGGGTCAGTCAACCAAGAAGACATAGCCATTTAAATGTTTGTGCTTTAAACAACAGAGTTTCAAAGAGATGAAACAACAATTGGTAGAAGTAAAAAGAGAAATATATAAATCAACAATTGCAATTGCAGACTTCAACATTCCCCTCTCAGCAAATGATAGAATAATCTGAAATTTCATTTTGATTTTAGTGAGAATATAGAACTCCTACAGCTAACCCATTCCCACATGATAATAAACTAATCTTGAGGGCTGTGTTCCCATGACCCAACCACCTCCCATTAAGTCCACTTTTTAGCACTGCTGCATTGAAGAACTAAGCCTCAGCATGAGTTTTGGTGAGGACAAACTATATTACATAGCCGTACCTCTTTCTTTTATATGTGCCTGCCTTCTTGCCCCTCCACTTTCCACCATGGATTGAAGCAGTGCAAGGCTCTCACAAGAAGCTGAGCAGATGGTAGTGCCATATTCCTGAATTTTTCAGTCTCCAGAACTATAAAGAAAATAAGCCTCTTTTATTTATAAATTACCTAGTATCAGGTATTATTGTAGCATCAGAAAATAAACTAAGATGACTATTGATAAATGCTATAACCTGTATATACCTTGAAAGCATTATGCTAAGTGGAATAATTCAGACACAAAAGATCAGATATTATATGATTCTATTTAAATGATCAGAAGAGGAAATTTAGAGAGACAGAAAGTACATTAGTGGTTTTCATGGGCTGGAAGAGGAGAGGATTGGGAATTGACTACTAAGAAGTATAGGCTTTCTTTTTGGGAGTGATAAAAATGTTCTGGAATTACATAGCAGTGATGGTTGCATAAACTTGTGAATACACTAAAACTCAATGAATTCCATTAAATGCTGAATATTATGGTATATAAATTAAATCTCAATTAAAAAGGCTTATTTGCATATATTTTGCTTATTCTGGCTAAGTAGACATCTCCACATTTATGCCACTAATATCCTCTCTATAAACCATAAGTTGAGTTTGAATGATGTTAGTGGATTTAGTGAAAGTTGCATACCTATTTGCAGAATCCCATTTTATAAACTCTTTGGCCTTTTTGTCTTTATAACACTTGTTTCAGGTACATTTTTAGTGAGTTGAACTCAATATGATTTTACTAAAAGTCTAAATTGAATGTCATCCAGAAGCAAGGTGCTTCCCTCAAATTATTCTTAGAACATTTGTAGACAAAATATTACTACTTAGATATGATTCAAAGTATTTTATAAATGCTCTTCCTAGATACTTATAAGAAGTTTGCATTATCTTAGGTTGCATAAGAAGACAAGATTTTTCCTCCTATAAATTTCACATATTCAAATTGTCTAATCAATCCATCCCCAACTTAAACCCTAATAAAGAGCTCACATTCACATTGGTGAAATTTAAATTCTTCAGACTGACACATAAGGTCATTCTATATAGATAAGTTTCGTCTATTCTTGGCCTTCAGTATAATGTGTACACTTGTCTCTTGCTTCTTTTGCTCAACTTGATTTTTTTCTTTGTTTTTAGATACATCTTTGTCTTTATGATTTTGAGTAATTTGTTCCTTTTATATCACTGAATTAGAATGCTACTATAAGATTATGCTATAATATGTCTACCCCTTCTCATGTAGATAAATACTTGGGTTCTTCCAGATTTTAGATATTATAAAAAGATTGCTAAGGATGCACATGATAATCATTCTGTGTATATGATTTTATGTGTGTTTATGTGTGGATACCTAGAAGTCAAACTTTGGTTGAGAATGTGTTTCATTTGTAGTTAAATTTAAAGAGAATGGATATCTGAAAAATATTAATCCTTCAAATCAATGAGCATACTATTTTGCTCCATTTATTTAGATGTCCTTTTATTTCTCTCAGCAATCAAAAGAAATCCATGCATTTCTTAAGTATTTTATTTATTATTGTATGAATTTCTATTAATTAATTTTAACCAGTAAAGCATAAAATTATATATATTAAAACCATGTGATATTTTGTTACATGTATACATTGTTTAATGTTTAAATCAGGTAAAACGCATCTTTCTCCTCAAACATTTATCATTTCTTTCTGTTGAAAACTTTCACAATTCTTTCTTCTAGTTTTGGAAATGTACAGTACATTATTGCTGTATATAGTTACCCTACTGTACAGTAGCACACCAGAACATCTTGCTCCTTTCTAACTGTAACTTGGTAGCCATTCATCAAACTTTACCCATCTCTTCCTCTGTGAAATTCTCCCCATCCTCTGGTAACCAACATTCTACTCTCAGTTTCTATGGAATCAACTTTTTAGATTCCATATAAAAGTGAGATCATTCAGTATGTCTTTATGTGCCTGATTTATTTCACTCCTGGTTCATCAGTGTTGTAACAAATGGTCAGATTTCACTCTTTTTCATGACTGAATAGTATTATACCATGTATATGTGCTACATTTTCTCTATCCCTTGGTCTGCTGATGGTACTTATCTTTTTTCCATAACTAGGCTATTATGAAAAATGCTACAGTGAACATCAGAATACAAAACTCTCTTTGACATCCTGATTTCATTTCCTGAGGATTACATACACAGGACTAGGATTGCTAGATCATGTGGTAGTTCTATTTCTAGTTTTGTGAAGAACCTTCATACTGTTTTCTATAAGGGCTGTACTAATTCACATTCCCATCAACAAAATGCAAGGATTCCCATTTCTTCACATCCTCACCAACACTGGTTAGTTTTTGTCTTTATGATAATAGCCAATTTAACAAGTTTCAGGTGATATCTGATTATGGCTTTAATTTGAATTTCCCTGATGATTAGTGGTATTGAGTTTTTTCCATTTACTCATTGGTTATTTGCATGTTTTCTTTTGAATAATGTCTATTCAGGTATTTTGTGCATTTTTAAAGTTAGATCATTATTTTCTTGCTCTTGGTTGTATGAGTTCCTTATGTATTTTGAATATTAACCCCTATTAGATGTAGAGTTCACAGATATATTTTCCTATTTTTAAGTTATTTTTTCACTCACTCTGTTGATTATTTTCTTTGCTTTTCAGAAACTTTGTAGTTTGATGTAATTCTAGTCATTTGTTATTTTGCTTTTGTTGTATGTGTGTTTAAGTGTTTTATCCAAAGTCATTACCCAGATCAATGTCATGGAGCTTTTCTCCTATGTATTCTTGTAGTAGTTTCACAATTGTGTGTTTTAAATTTAAATCTTTAAACTAATTTGAGTTTCTTTTGTATATAATATAAGAAAGTGGTCTATTTTTGTTCTTCTGCATGTGCATATACCCTTTATTGAAGAAACTGAACTTTCCTCATTTTTATTTTTATTTTTGTGGAAAATAGGTTGACATTTCTGTGTTTTGGATGTGGTTTGTCTCCCAGCGTTCGTGTGTTGGAAGCTTTGGTCTCAATATGATGCTTTGGGGAGTTTGTGGGATCTTTAAGAGGTGGTCCTAGTGGGAAGTAATTAGGTCATTGGGAGTGCTGATCTTAGAAGGAATTCAGGTAGTTGTTGAGGGACCCTGAGTTAGTTCACACAAGAAGAGTTATTATAAATGAGTGTGCATGGACTCTCCCCTTGTCTTTTTCTTCCCATTTTGCTATATGATCTCTCCTTCCATGTGCTGCCACCATTGTGATGCCATCTGCCATGATGCCTTTATTACAGCCATGACAAAGCTGATGTCATGTCCTTGAACCTGCAAAACTATAAGCCAAATAAACCCATTTTCTTTATAGGTATTTTATTGTAGTAACAGAACATTACTAATACAGTTGTAAATGCATGAATTTATTTCTGGGCTCTTTATCATGTTCCATTGAGCTATGTCTGAATTTATGCTAGTACCATCCTCTTTGAGTTACTGCAACATCATAGTACATTTTGATGTCTTTACTTTGTTCTTTTTGATTAACTTTGCTTTGACAATTCAGTCTTGTTTTGTTTATTTATTTTTTTCTTTGTGCATCTGGTGCCATACAAAATTTAGGATTTTTTTTCAACTTTTGTGATGAATGTTATTGGTATTTTGATAAGAATCATAAAAATATTCATTTCTCCAATTCATGAACATGGGTAACTTCCAATTTATTTGTATTTTGTCAATTTCTTTTATTGATGGTTTATAGTTGTCAGTACAGAGATCTTTCACCTCCTTAAATTTGTTCCACAGTATTTTATTTTGTGTAACTATTATAAATGGAAATTTTTAGGCTTCTATTTTTCCCCAACAGTTTGCTGTTAGTGTACAGAAATGCCATTGAGTCTTATATGTTGATATTATATCCTGCAAATGTACTGAATTTATTTATTAGTTCTAACAGTTGTTTGGTGTTATCAATAAAGTTTTCTATATATAAAGTCATTTCATGTGCAAACAGGGACAATTTTAACATCTTCCTTTCCAATTCAAAATTTTTTATTTCTTTCTCTTGCCTAAGTACTCTGGTTAGGTATGCTATTGTGTACTTTTAATGGAGCTAATGTGACTAAGGAATCAAATATTCAATTTTATTTCATTTTAACAACTTAAATTTATGTTCAGATAGTCACAGGTGACTACCATATCAGCCAGCAGAGCTTTAGGCTTTTTAGGGATCACAGAAGAAAAATTCCCTCTTTTTTTAACTTAGCTAAATTGCATGAGTGTCCATGAAAGCCATCTATTCCCATCAGCCTTAATAAATGAAATGAGTCTTATTAGGCAAACAGCTAAGGACTTTTGCCTTCGGAATCCGAACAGAAACATTCCCTCTTCTTACAGCAATTTCCTCATTCCAACCAGCAAATATCCTATCCTTTGGAGGGTAAGGTACATTGAGACATTTGCCATACTACTTAATTTCCCTCCCTTGCCCTGACTTTATGGTGGGTTGAATATATTTCCTCTTTGGCCATGAGACTTATTTTGACCAAGTAAGTGTTAAAATTGTGACAGACGCGTACACTTTAACCTTGCTTATATGTCTCTTTGATCACTTTTGTTTCTATGAAACAGGAAACAACCTATCCCAGGTAACCTCTGGTCCAGGGAGAAGGTGGAGATGGGGGAACACACATGAATCCAACTTGGATACTGACACCTAGTGCCTAGATTTTATTCTAGCCCAGCTGAAGTATAGCTAATCAGCAGACCTTTTTTAAGCCACAGAAATGTTGGCTCCATTTGTTACTCAGCATTATTGTAGCAGAACTAACTAATACAAGGGGCAATATAGAAGCATGTCTAAGAGGACTTTGCACATTTCTGGGAGAGGATTCATAATTCTTCAGAGCTCTCTCTGGTGTTTCATTTTATACGGTGGAGATAAGACAGCAATTATTTGCCTTGAAAGCATGTTCTTTTAGTAGTGGTAAGAAATAGGGAGACCTTCAAAGTCTAAGGATTTGTGTAACAGAAATTGCACAACTCAGTGAGCAAGACAACTGAGTGAAATATTTCACTTTAACAAGGTCTATTTCTGGCTTCAATGACACAACTTCTCCTTCCTAAACTCCCCATAGCTCAAGCTTTGTTACCAAGAAGGGAAAGAAAATATCACTATTTAATCTGCCTTCCAAAGTAACTGTGATGAAAAACAAAGATGGCAAAACCTTTCAAAATTCCACAGTATTTTAAAATATGTGGCTTTAACTTTGGTAGCTGGAATTGCTAAACATCAATGCAGGAATGCGTCTCATGTGGACATTTCTTCTAAGCTACTAAGGGAGAGCTTAGCCTCCTCACCTTTTGTTTCTCTGCATGGCCAAAGTTGAGTGAGTTTTTCTCCTTGTGATTTTTGTTGACTTCTGAGCATTAATGATGCTGGAATAGTATTGTACTCTCCCCCAGGTGCATCGATTTTCCTGCTTGAATTGATGTAGTCCTACAAAGAGAACACCTCACTGTTATTATTCTTTTGGATGCTCTATTCACTGGCTTGGCCATTCTGCTCAGCTTAATGAAAAATAGGCTGTGTCTATGGCAGAAAAAATAGCTTTTCAGATGTTAAATGCTTGCTGAGTTTGAAGCATGAGAACAGGCATGTACTCAAAGATTAAGGGAGCCTGATTTAAAAAATGTAATGTAGCAATTGATGAAATTATCAGTGGAAGAGCAAACTATAGACTGCAATATTTCAAACTCTGCTTAGTACATATAGGAAAGCTCACTTCTTTCATGTTTGAATCTGGCAACAGAAGCCAAAAACATCATCCTGTATTTTCTCTTTTTCAGTTAAGGATATTTACTATTTGGCAAAGATATTATTTGGTTCAGATAATTACCAATATTCATACATGGAAGTTTTGCTCCTTCCTCTGTGCCCTTGTTGCAGTTGTTCTATTCAGTTATATTATGTCTGTTTGATGGCTACATCTAGAAACCTCTTCCCAGACCAGTGATCAGCCACTCTAATTGTCCTTTGTATCTAGGACTAATGGATCAATTGTTTACCCTGAAGCCTCAACAGGAATGAAATCAAGGGAGGATGCTGAGTTGAATAGGAAGTAGAGTCTAGTAATCCAGAGAGGTCAAATCAAATAAAATGACTAAAGCCAAATGGTCAGAGAAGATAGTGGCCAGGGTTTGGTGATAGAGATAAAAGAAACCCACTCTAAGAAAGCCAGGTATTATGCCAGGCAATTCATGAAACAGGCACAGCTGTCAGAAGCTGGAACCTATATGCATGAAGGAGTGTATTATCAGAAAGATCCAGCCTTAAAGGTCAAAGATAGGATCTATCCCTCTACATAGATAGGGTCTATCTCTCCCACAAGACTGAGTTCCCTGAAGAAGTGTTTATCTAATTCTTCCTTGTTTGTCTGAGGTGTATATCATGTGGGAACTAAATAAATTTTGGCTGCATGAAAAAATAATTATCTAGATTAAGCAGTTACACAATATACCTGTTAACATTACTATTTGAGTAAGCCAAGTTATATAAAGGGATTATTATGTTATGTGATTAAACTTCCATTTATATAATTGGTTACACTTTGTGTAAAGGAAAACAAAAAGGACAGAATTAAAAAGGGAAATTGCATCAATTTTGGAGAAAAAATACCAGTGAGAGATTTTGGGGGGAAGTAAACTCATTACATATTTTCAAAACCACCACAGCTATTCTTTGGAGTTAGTAAAAATCGTGGTTCCTGTTGCTGTTAAAAGTAGATGAACTTAAAGAACACTTGAGGTTCTTTTAAAAGAGAAACACTTTAAAAGGAGAAAATACCATATAAGTGCCAAATGTTATTATTATTGCAACTTTTGTGAATACCTCCATGCCAAAGAAAAACATGCTCATAAAAGGAGTGTGCTTTGGAGATGGAATGGTAAGAGAAGATCATTTGAAATATTCCACACACAAGCTGCCTGTATTTAGTGGCATCTCCCTGAAATCCCAAATTACTGTTGTCACCATTGTGTGTAGTAAAACTTTAAGGTAAATAAAGAGCACAGCAGGAAGAAAACATTAAATGCTTTTATGTGGCCTAATGATAACAATCCCAGAGCATTATTTACTTTCATGGTAAATCATAGTGTGAAAATAACAATATACATTCCCATTACTGACCAATGTCACCAATCGCCATATTATATTGGTTCTTTTATCTCTCCCCACAACTGCAAAAACATGAAATTAATCTTCCACCTGTGAATGCCAGTTCTATTTTGGCCTCCAGGTTTTCTAGAACTGTGCAAGTTTTCATGCTCATATTCACACATATAATCCTCTCATATTTATACAGACAGACATGCACACACACAGGTTGTGGGCAAAACATAGTCCACTATTTGTTTTGGTATGTGCCATAATATAAAAGGGGATTTTAATTTTTTTTATTCTTTTTTTAGGACTTCAACATGCTAGGTAGGCACTCTACCACTAAGTCATATCTCGAGTCATGGATTTTATATCTTTAAATGTTTACAGAAAAATCCTGAGAAGAGTAATGTAACATGTGAAAATTATATAAAATTTTATGTATAGACATGAACATTTAAATTTTATTGGAACACAATTTTGTTCACTAGTTTATCATCTGTGACTGCTTTTGTGTTAAAAATGACAAAGGAGAGTAGCTGTGACAGAGATCTTATTGCTTAAAAAGTCAAAAATATTTTCTCTCTTGCCCTTTACAGAAAAAAATTCTAAGCCTGACCTAGAGACTACTTATTGTTTCTTTTTAAAAATTGCTTTTTAAATGTATAATGTAATATTTCAATTATAGACAAAGAGTACAAATTATGAAATTTTACCTAATGTATTTAACTGTGTGATTTCCTCCCAACTCAAATAAAAATAAAGAACATTTTCAGGGGAGAGTGCTGAGGATTGATATTGGAAAAATTATATTATTATATTATGTGCATGTACAAATATGTAATAACAAATTCCATCATTACATAGAACTATAATTTACCAATACAAATTTGGAAAGAGAAAAATTTTTTAAAAATAAAAATAATAACATTTTCAGTATTCCAGAAGGCTCCTGTCAGGTCATTATACCCTCCCATAATTATCCATTATTCTAAGGTCTATCAGCCAAGTATAAATTATGCCTGCTTTGGAAATATATTTAGAAAAATTATATAGTATATATTTTGTTTGGTTTATTTTATTCAATCTTTTATCTGTGAAATGAACTCATGTTGCATATGGCAATAATTTCTTATGTTGTATGAACATAGCATAATTTATTTATACATTCTTCTGTCAGAAATAGTTTTCAATTTTTGACTACTATGAATACAGTGGCAATGCACATTCTTTTTTCAGATTTATAGCACTTTATTTCATGTCCAACATTGTATAGACAAACTATACAATAGTGGTAAACCATAGTTACATGTATACAAGATGAATTTCAATCAGCATTGCAATGAACATTCTTGTACATGCATTTTGGTAAACATATACACTCAATTCTCTTGAGAACATGCCTAAATAGAGCAGCTAGCATTCTTATTCTTTTGAAAAAAAAAAAACAGAACTACTGTTTTCTATGAGCAAGATACATTCAGTAGAACCTTTTAAAAATATGAAGCAAAAATACGTTTATTTTGTAGATGCATACTAAAATACTTTTGATTGAATTCCAGAATGTAACTTTAAAGGCTATAGACAAAAGGAAGATAAAGGAGGATGGATGTTTTAAAAGACAATATAGGATGAGTGAACCTACATGAGAGATCTTTCAGGATTTACTTCATTGCACTTTGTATTTTTAGCACATTTGGAAACTTTCCAAATAAAAATTAGAATAAAGTACTCTGTGTAGCTCAGTGGTAGAAGACTTGTCTAGTATGTAAAAGGCCCTGGGTTCAATCTCTAGTATTACACACACACATACTACTCACCAGAATGCTAGGTATTGAGGAAACATTTAACTTCTGAAACTAGGGCTACAATTGGCACTTTCTAGTATGTGAAACTGTTTTATCAATTATTAAAATAACTGATGATGTCTACCATAAGTTGTGGGGACAAATATAGAACTAAACGATGAAATTGCACATTGAGAGCTTGCTAGGTTTCCATTCTTAGGCAATGTCTTTACTTGGTCTGCACAATGAGACTTGTTCTTAGACTTACTATGAAGATAATAAGAGACGAGCCATGTATGAGCCTTTAATTTAGCACTTACCACTTGGTAAGCACTCAATAAGTGTTATTTAATCCTATGTCCATCATTCACAGACTGAGAGAGTTCAAGAACAATTAGAAAATCTGAACAAAATATTTTAAAAATCCGTATTTGAAGGCATAGGAGAGCTATGGAGGTGCAAGAAATAGCAGCACTAACAGTCTTTAGAGAAGAAAAGTCAGAAAAGTGAGATTGGCATTTGGTGATACTTTTTACCTCAAGGAATTTGACAATTACAAAGTAGTGACTGAGAGGCAAAGTAGTACAGAGCTTTCAATGGAGTTAGAGGGATTCTGAGACACAAATTTGAGTTCAAGATCAGCAGGAAGGAGCAATCCTGACATACTCCAGGATTTCTGTTGGAATTCAAAAGTACTACATACCTCTATTTCATTAAGTGTAAAATGGAAGGTTCCAGCTCTCATAGATCACGAAAACCTAGCTCTGGATAATATCATTTCCTGATTGAATTAAGTTACTCTAAGATGCGCAGTTCCCTTAAAGTACCTTCCTGCCAGAGGCAAATGAAAATAAATGTACTCTGGAGGAAGATTACATTATGTAAAACCTCAAATTATCTCTTCACTTTATCATATAGAATGTTCAACAGTTAATTTAAAAGTAACCAGGCATATAAGAAGGAAGGATTTGATCAAAACCCAATAAGTGTGCAGATAATAAAAACTGATCCATAGAAGGTCCATAAATGGAGATATTATTAAAATATTTCAAAATGACAATGGTCAACATATTCAAGGAATTTAAAGAAAAGATGAAGATTTTTTGTAGATAAAACTGATAAAAATTAAAGTAGAAAATTATAGAAATTAAAATAAGATTAAGAGATTAATAAATTATTTTAACCAAAGACTGAATGTAAGATGATAGAGATTTGCTAACTGAGCTGTGGAACAGAATAAAAATATCTAGACCAAATCATGGAAAACCAAAAGGCATGACTATGCAAAAAAGAGCGTTAGAGATTTTGGAGACATAATACAGGATTTTAACTCAAAATGTTGGGAAGAGATTATCAGAAAGATAATGACTGAGAATTTCCCAGAAATGGTGAAAGACATGAAGCCATAGACTAAAGAAGCACTATGTATACCAAGCTGGATATACAACAAGAAAATGATACCTAAGTACTTTATAGTACATCAACTAACAAAATAAAATAGAAATGAAAAGAAAAATGGGATGTTACTATATACATAAAAAAACTAAATACAAAATATTGACAACACCCAATTTTTGTGAAAATGTGTAGTAAAAATAACTTCGTTTTTTGCTGTTTGGGAATGAAAAATGGTATGTTCACTTTGGAATACAGTCCAGTACTTTCTTACTAAGCCAATCATAGTATTACCATACAGTCCAGGAGTCATGCCCCTTAGTCCCCAAATGAACTAAAAACTCATGTCCACATATAAACCTTATTTATTCATAACTGCCAAAACTTGGAAGCAAACAAGATGTGCTTCCATAGGTATATGAATAAGCCACCTATAGTATATCCTTATAATGGGATGTTATTCCATGATAAAAAGGAATGAGCTATGCATCCATGAAAAGACATTGGGGGACCTTAAATGGTAGGTGGAAGAAGTCAATCTAGAAACACTGCATTCTGTATGATTTCAACTGTGTGACATCCTGGGAAGGCATAGAGACAGTAAAAGTATAAAATATTGCCAGGAGTTGATAGGAGAGAGGGATAATTGGAGCACAAGGAATGATTTAGGGCAACAAAACCATTCTGTACCATACAAACTAAAAAAATCTAAACTTAAAAACTATATAATCATCTTAATAGATGCATAATAAGCATTTAATAAACCTATCATCTATTACCAATTTTTTAAATACTTATAGAAAAAATAAAGAAAATATTCTTAATTTTATAAAAGACATTAATTAAAAATACCCCTATAGCTAATATCATATTTAATGGCAAAAGACTGCATGTTTTACCCTAAGATCAGGAAGAAGACAAGGATATATGACCTGTATTCAACATTGTACTAGAGGTTCTAGACAGTGAGATCAGGCAGGAAAAGGAAAGGCCTCAACATGGTGAAAGAAATAAAACCATCTTTATTGATAGATGATATGGTCGTCAATGTAGAAAATCTGATGGAATTTACAGAAAAACTATTAGAAATAAAAAATGAGTTTAGCAAGGTTGCAGGATATAAGATCAACATGCAAAATTAAATGTTTATATATCTAGAATAAAAAGTCAGAGATTAAAAGAAAACAATAGCATTTGTTTCTTAGAAAGGTTTTTCTTTTGATTCATTGCACACAAATGGGTTATAACTTTTTATTTCTCTGTACACAATGTAGAGTCACACTGTTTGTGTAATCATACATGTACAAAGGGTAATGTTTGTCTCATTCCATTATCTTTCCTTCCCCCACCCCCACCTCTCAATTCCCTCTATACAATCCAACGTTCCCCCATTCTTCCCTTACCACCCCCACCCTGTTATGTATCATCATCCACTTATCAGAGAAAACATTTGGCCTTTGGATTTGGGGGATTGACTTATTTCACTTAGCATGATATTCTCCAACTCCATTCATTTACCTGCAAAGGCCATAATTTTATTCTTCTTTATGACTGAATAATATTCAATTGTATATATATACCACAGTTATTTTTAACCATTCATCTATTGAAGGGCATCTAGATTGGTTCCACAATCTAGATATTGTGAATTGAGCTGCTGTAAACATTGATGTGGCTGCGTGACAGTAGTATGCCGATTTTCAGTCCTTAGGGTATAAACTGAGGAGTGGGATTAACTGGGTCATATGGTGGGTCCATTCCAGGTTTTCTGAGGAATCTCCATACTGCTTTCCACAGTGGCTGCACCAATTTACAATCTCACCAGTAATGCATGATTGTGCCTTTTTTCCCCACAGCCTTGCCAACACCTATTATTGCTTGTGTTCTTGATAATAGCCATTCTAACTTTACACCAAAAATACAAAGAACCCAATCAACAAATGGGTTAAAGAACTGGGCAGACACTTCAGAGAAGAAGATATACAGTGATCAACAAATATATGAAAACTTGTTCAACATCTCTAGTAATTAGAGAAATGCAAATCAAAACCACCCTAGAATTTCATCTCACCCCAATTAGAAAGGTTTTTAAATGTACCTTGATTATGGCTTTTAATGTGCAGTATGTGATAAAATCAACTGTATAAACTATAGAAAAGTGCATACTAAAGGGATAGCATTCACCCTTCATATCCTATAATAGAAAAACACATGCTTAACATCATCAATAAGGTACTATGCTAAGTCCTCCATATATTATTTCATCAACAACAAGTATAATTATCTCAACCTGCTCCCTTTCCACAGTCCTCCCTTTCTAAGTCTTCATGCATTCAAATCCTTCCTTAGTTTATCCCAACCCTTCCAAATCAAAAAGAAGTCATCATCAGATCTCAGGTAAGTTTTCTATTCATACTGTTCCCCTTTCAAATCAAAATAATAAAATTTAAAATCACATAAAATATGAACTATTTCAGGATTCATCTAAATATGTGAAAGACCTATATATTGAAAACTATAAAACACTGTTAAAAGATATTAAAAACCTAAATAAATGGAAACACGCATCTTTCTGGGGAGCATGAGGCTTATTATTAAAGAGATATTAATTCTCCCCAATTGATTTATCGATTCAAAATAATCCAAACCAAAACCCCAACATACGTATTGACAAGCTGATCCTAAAGGTCACATGAAAAGAGAAAATATACCAAATCATCAAAAAATTTTCAAAAACCAAAAATTTGAATAGGTAAAACTACTAAACTTTAAGACTTATTATAAAGATACAGTTAGCCAGATGGTGTAGTATCAGCTACAAAGATAGGCAAATAAGAAAGTGGAATAAAACAGAGTCCAAAAGAGATCTGCATGTACATGAACAACTGATGCTTGACAAAGACACAAAGGTAATTTAGTGTAGTAGGGATTGTTTTTCAACAAATGATGTTGGAACAATTGGATATCCATATGCAAAAATATGAAATTTTATCTATACATTTTATATCAGTAATTAACTTTAAATAAACAATAGATCTAATGTCAAACCTAAAATTATTATAAAGCATAGAAGAAAAATTTCATGATCTTGGATTAGGCTTATATCTTCTACTGACACCAAAAGCATGATTCATAGAAGAATAAATTGATTTTTTAATAATTTTCATTTCATAAAAATTAAAAGCATCTACTTTTTGAAAAATGCTGTTAATGGAAAGAAAAGGCAATATCCAGAATGGGGTAAAATATTAACAAAAGATGTATCTGATAATGAACTTAATATATATTAACTTGTTAATATATATATATATCTCAAAACTGATAAATAAGAAAACAAATGACCCAATTAGAAAATAGGCATATTTGAAAGACACTTTATCAAAGAAAGTATACAAATGACAAGTCAGCATATGAGAAGATTCTTAACACCATAACTCATTGGGTAAATGATGGTATCTTTATAAGCGAAAAAATTAGTGATTTCATAAACACAAGGAAGTAGGGCATAAGAATATGGAGGCAGCGGTTGGAGTTTTGGTACCATAAAACAAGGAATGCAAGGAATTACAAGAAGCTGGAAGAGGCAAGGGATGATTCCCTCTAGAACCTGTATAGGGAGTATGGTCTTCATTATACTTGATTTAAGTCTTCTGGCTTCTAGTACTGTGAAAGAATAAATTTCTGTTGTTTTATTCCTTTGGGTTTGTGATAACTTGTTATGCTATCCACAGGGAACTAATACAAATAGATAGAGTCATTATCTTGGTTGTTGTAATTTCTCTTAGATGTATACATATATAAAAACTTATCAACTTATATACTGTACACATGTGAAACCTACTGTGTGCCGATTATAATCCAATAAAACTGTTGAGAAGTCAGTAGTAGCACAGAAGATTTAAACAACATGCTTAACAAACTGGACCCAATTGTACATTGAACAGTATACACTCAAACTGTAAAGTAATGCAAATTTTCAGTTAAATAGCTGAGGAATATTTGCCAGTGTTGGTCAATACTGACTCATAAAGTTACTGTCGGTGAATTTTAAATTATTGAAATCATACAGATTTTACTGTCTTACTGTTATAAAATTAAGGTAAAAGTTAATGATTAAAAATATTGAATACTACTCATACTTCAGAAATTCATTCACATATTTTCCCAATTGGCAAGAAAAGTTTTATTTTTTGCTTTTTAAATGAAACATAAGAACATAAAAATCGCACATATTAATTAGTGAGGTACCATGTAATGTTTTGATACATGTATATTTTAATGTTTGAATCAGGTTAAAGATATCTATCTCCTTAAACACTTATCATTTCTTTCTGGTAGAAAAACTTTTCCTCTAGTGTTTTGAAATAAACAATATGTAATTACTATCTATGGTCACCCTACTATAAAATAAAACACCAGAAATTCCTACTCCTATCTAACTGTAAGTTGGCACCTATTGACCAAATTTCCATATCATTTTCTCCCCAATAACCCATAGGTTAAAGAAGAACTGAACATGGGAATTAGAAAATATTCTCTACTGAATTATGACCAAAAAATTACCTATCAATACTTGTAAGAGGCAGTTATAGCAAGGCTTAAAAATAAAACCTATGGCCTTACTGGCATATTTTATGGGTTCTTTTTAGTTATACATAACATTAGGATTCATTCTGACATAATTATAAAAGAATGGAATATGATTTGCTCTACTTCAGTCCCCAGTACTTCCCCTTTCCCTCCCCTTCTCCCTTGTCCTCTTCCTCTTCCTCTACTCTGCTGACCATTCTACTATTTACTTTTAGTTTTCTTTTATAATTTCTGTCTTATGGACATATACAATAGTAAATGTTTAAAAGAAGAAAGTCTAATTATGAATGATCTAGCATCCATTTAAGGCAATCATAAAAAACCCAGAAAATTAAAATTAAAAACCCAGAAATTTGAAGATATCATTACTATTGATAGGATAAAAAAATTAACAAAATAGAAAAACCCAGACTACAGAGAATCAGAAAAACTAGACTTAGTTCTTTGAAAAAACTAATAAAATTGATACCTTCTCTTCCAAGATTAAATAAGAAAAAGAGAATGCAAAAAGAAATTAAAAAGTATGGATGAAAAAGAGGTCATCATGCAAATCCTAAAAAAATTATAAATTTATTTAAAATTATAGGCCTGGGGTTGTGGTTCAGTGGCAGAGCACTTGCCTAGCACATGTGAGGCACTGGGTTTGAACCTCAGTACCACATAAAAATAAATAAATAAATAAATAAATAAATAAAAGTATTGTGTCCATCTACAACTAAAAACATTTTTTTAAAATTGTATTAACAAGTATTAATTGTACATATTAATGGGTTCAGTATGAAATTTCCCTATTCGCATATATCATACACTGATCAAAACCACCCTTTTCAACCCTCTCAAACTCCCAACCCTCCCACAACCCTCACCCTTCCCAATCTCTAGTAATCACCATTCTACTTTCAGGTTGACTATTTTTAAAAGCTTCCAAATATGAGAGAGAAAATTTAGTACTTATTTCTCTGTGCTTGACTTATTTTATGAAACATAATGTTCTTCAGTTCCATCTACTTTGCTGTACATAACAGAATTTCATTCTTTATGACTGAATAATAGTCCATTGTGTATGTATACTACATTTTTTATTCATTCACACATTGATGGGCAACTAGGTTGATTCCATAACTTAGTTATTGTTAGTAAATAGTGCTATAATAGCAAGGGGTGTTCAGGAATCTCTTTGGTGTGCTGATTTCATTTCCTTTGGATATATACTCAGAAGTAGGATCTCTGCATCATATTGCATTTCTTTTCTAATATTTTAGTTGTAGATGGACAAAATACCTTTATTTTATGTATTTTTATGTGGTGCTGAGGATTGAACCAAGTACCTCACACATGTTATGCAAGCACTCTACCACTGAGCTTACAACCCCAGCCCCTCATATTACATTTCTGTTTTTAGTATTCGAGGAACCGGCATGCTGTTCTCCATAAGAGCTATACTAATTTATATTCACATCCACAATATATGAGTTCTTTTTTTTTCTTCACACTCTCACTGATCTTTTTTTTTTTGATAATAGTACTTTTAACTGAGATGAGATGGCATCTCATGGTAGTTTTGATTTGCATTGTCCTTAGGCTAATCATATTGAGCATTTTTCATATATTTCTTAACCATTTGTATTTCTTCTTTTGGGAGGTGTCTATTCAAATTATTTGCCAATTTTAAAAATTAGATTACTCGGGTTTTTTTTGTTTTTTTTTTTGAGGTCCTTATATATGAACCCTTTGTTGGATGAATAGTTGACAAATGTTTTCTCCCATTCTGTGGGTTAATTCACTAATTTTTGGTTTATGAGTCATTGCTGCTAAAGAGTTTCTTTCACAGAATAGATATGTAATTTAGTTTTTCTATTTTCTATGGATGCATTTAACTTCTAAAGAAGTTCTGGCTCAGATGTGTGTGGATACCTCAATGCACTTTTAAAAAAATTTTTTTTAGTTGTCAATGGATCATTTAAAAATTTTATTTATTTTTATGTGGTGCTGAGTATCAAACCCATGGTCTCACACATGCCAAGCAAGCACTCTACCACTAAGCCAACCTCCAGCCCCTGAATGCACTTCTGAGTGAGACACAACACATTCTAATTTTGCAAAGCATTTTTATAACTCAGATACAGGACTAAAAATTTGTATAGAAATCCACCTTCATCATAGACTCCTGCGTGCAACTTGAGCCAAATCACTGAACATTGTCAGAGTGTCACATTTCCAATTTATTATAGTTCCTTGATTCTACTATCCCACTGATTGTGGTCCATTTCTAGTGAAGCAATTTCTTTTGGTGGAATTAGTTTGTTTTTTCCTTTTCAATGCTGAAGACTTGTATTGCCATACTTTTACCTTTAGTTATAGAGTTCAATAGTAAATATTAAGTATTATTCATTCTGGGCTCACTAAAACCACCCAAATGTTGCTCAGGTTGCATGGTCACATCTTTGCTTGAGTTATTTATGTGCAATTACTTTGCTTTTAAGAATAATAGGACATGCAAATCGAAAAGCTGTTAAGATGACTGTAATTAAAGTAATACATGAGAAAAGGATCCAATTTTGTGGATAGTTGTTTATTCTGCATTTTACCTTTCAAAACAATTAAATTGTTGTTATACATTTATATGCTCACAGGGGATATTTGCAATATAATTTTAAACTTGGGAAAATTAGTGTTTTATATCAACCCATTAGAAAAACAAGCAAAGAACCTAATCTCCCTTCATTAGGTTGAAGCAAACACAGGTCTCAGGAGATGGATATTCTGTTCTTTTCTGTAGTGAAGAAGAAAATATGGGAAAATTTCCTACTATCATTCTCAGGCCTAGGAGGCTACTAGGACTGGTAGTTAATGGACAATACTTTGGCATGAGTTTTCCTCACCCATTGTATTAACTATTGATGATGGGTTAACTATACTGTAACCCTGCTCCAACCACAGCCTATTCCCCACTCTTCCTCAATTAATAAGTTGCATTACAATGGAGGCATGTGTAATTGACTGCATGGGTAGACCTGATACTTCTGCCATTTTTTAATTTAATAAAAACCCACTATGACATTACATTCTAAATGTCTTTTAAAAAGTTTGGACAATTTTTCATTACTCTATTTGAGTAACTCAGTAGCCTTTACTTTTCATCTGAATTTTCATCTAATTGGTAATGACCTTCAGCCGACTTTCTTCTCTCTCAAATTCCCTAATCACATTTCATGGCAGTACCATCAGACTGTCCTGGAAAAACTACATGCTGAGATGCCAAGGAAGTCCATGCAGGCTTGAAACACTTAAAGAGAACTAGAGTGGACAAGAAAAAGAAACTTCATCCAACCTTTTCAAGTTACAAAATGTAATATCTGGCAATGCATCTCATTAAATGATCCAAAAGAAGTTTTCAAATTATTTTCTGAAAATAATGCAGGCTTTATATTTCCAGACATCTCAGATTTGGTATGGTATTATGGTGTTTAATATCATTTCAGAATAGTCATCAAGTTCTGTTCTAAACATTTCTTTATCTTCCCTATTGTCAATTAATGCAGATATGTGAGGTAGTAAAGGTCTACGCCAGTCAACCTGAAAATGTTGAAAAAGTAACTCAAAGAGAGCAATGTACTTCAGAAATACATGCAACATTTTGAGAGAATCAGTAGGATTCTAGGGCATTAGTGCAACAAAGCCAAATCACCAGACCAAATGTGAAAACAATGTAATCAAGAATTTAAACGATTTATTTGGATGCTGGATGTTTGGTCTAATGGAGGTAGAATAACTTGCCTAACTGCCTGAGTATTTCATATTTCATGGGTTGTGATGAGATTGTGTAGACACTAACTATATGACTCTCAGATCTATTTTTATTCAATAAAATTATGCATAGTATTGTTCATGCCTTGAATTTATATAATGCTTTTCTATCATGGCATTTTACAAGAGGATAAGATTTAAAATGTGCCATCTGACTTTCAAGTAAAAAGAGCATCTCTAAAATGATACCAGTTACTGAGAAAATATAGCAGCAGACAACTTGTTTCTGGGAAACAAAAGAATGATGAGAAAAAGCTCATTTGAAAGCAGTATCCTGTAAGACAGGCCTCATTTGTTGTGCTCTGTTCTTCCTATCAGTCCCTCCCACTACCATTTCCTCCTGGTACTGCCCCACCCAGGGTACAGGTGTTTAGGACATTTTAAAGAAGATTGAGAATGTATAATGTAAAATAGGGCATTTTTTATTTGAGCATTTGAATCCATTTAAAGGATTGACCTAAGACTTATCCAAAGAAAATAAAAGGAAAGCAAGATAGGAAAGCATTATCCTAAAAGAAAGAAAGTAAACATAATTGAAGCAAAATGTAAATGAACCTGATAAATTCATCTAAAATGAAAATATGATATCAAAAGTGTACAGACAGAGTGAATGTGTTTTTAGCATTTTATCTTGCTATCAACTTATACTCTAGTATTTCAGCATTGGTTCTCTGTATGTTCAATTCTAAAAGAACTGCACATTTACGATTTCTCCAATTCTGAGAAGAAAGATTAAGGATAGCTTTGAAGAGCTAAACTCTTCAGAGAGTGAAGAACATTTTTTAAAATTCTGTTTTCTGAAATAACATGGATTTTTTTCTGAAGTGTCTGTGGTTTCAGGGTATAGTAAACAGCATTGACAACAACTTAGAAAAAATTCTAGTAACCATGGGACCTCATTCACCTCTTAGCTGATGTATAATTAACAGTATAAAAATCTGCCTGAGTATGAAATAGTTGTCCAGTATTATTGCCTCTGCACATGTTGATGAGTTGCCAGCTGAGGAACTTTTGGGGAAAAACTTTGTAAGTTTATCTCTTGGTTCATTTGGGTTACTAGGGGGAGAAAGAAAGAAGTTGCTGCTAATTGAAAGGATTGCTATTACTCTTCTCCAAGGACCACTCTTTCAGTTAAAAAGTCCATGTGTAAATGAAGCACCCCAGGCATCAGCACATCTCTGAAAGCAAGTCAGAACAAATGAAGGTTTCTGTTTAAACTGAACTTGTACACAACAGGCTCAACTGGAAAAAATGGTGAAGGATTCTATTTACAAGGGCCCTTTAGATTTTCTTGGAAGAGCAGCTGTTTTGAGGAATAGGGGGAAATATGTTTCTTTTTTGAAGGGCAGTTAATGGAAGTTCACATTTTTGGTCCAGAATTGTGACCCATCATGTGAATTTTTTATTTAGGGAGCTTCTGATGTTCTGGAGAATAATTGTGCCATAACAGATACTGTCAGTGTCACACTCATGCATCAAGGGCATCTTATTACAAGCACTTACGTCTTTTTATCAGCAATCAGTCTCCAAACATAGGAGCTTGTTCAAGTTGTGCATAGAGCGGGCACTTGTTGGAGATTTATACTCCTTGGAGCAGACATCCATAAATGAGAACAGGAATTGGTAGGAAAATACCAAACACCTCCTTGGCACTTGAATGGGACAGCTCTAAAGTCTTTGTCATTATCACCCAGAAGTTCCCAGTGAGATTGTAGTATAATTGCTTTCAAGTGGTAACCTGATTATTAGGCAGCCTCTACTAGCACCTTCCCTTTTTATCCTCTTTGTTTTAATTCCAATAATCACTGATTATTTATAATCAAAATCTTATCTGATTTTTGAAGAACTCTACTTAAGTATTATTCTAAGATAAGAGTATAAAGATATTCCAGTACATATATAAGTCATGGCTTATTTTTAAAGACTATCTTCATATCTTCCTTAATCACAAGACAAAAAGAAGCCCCAGCAGAACATGGAAACTTTGGCAATAGCTAAACAATATACTTAATTATCACATTACTGATACAAAAATTTCATAAATGGCTCATTAGAATTGGTAAACTAATCTGACTTTTAAAAATATTCATTTCCAGTCACCTCCCATCACTTAGACAGGGATATCTGGGAATTTAGGTTGTGTCAGTCAGCTTTCTCTTACTACATGAGGCAATTAACTTATGAAGCAAAAAGACTTGACTTGGCTCATGCATCTGACTGTTTCAGTCTAAGTTCCAGTGGTCCAATTACTTTGTACCTCTGGCAAGGTTAGCACATTATGGTGGGAGTGTATAACAGTGCAAACTCCTTATATCAGGAGACAGGATTGGCTGGGATCCCCCAATCATTTTGGTGGCATGTCCCCTGAGACCTAAGGAACTCCCACTAGGCCCCACCTTTTAAAGATCCAAAGCACCTGGGGGCCAAGGCTTCATACATGGACTTTTGGGGCACCATAATCCAATCCATAGCAGATACATATTATTTGGAAACATGGTTAGTTCATTGGATTCTAAACATAGGTCAAGTCAATGTCTCCATGACATTTTTGATCATAAAATAAACAATTTGGTGGATTATCACTTTTTAATGAATTCAACTAGGTGACTGCTATGACATTTCCAATATTGGGCTTTGTATTATCATTAAACAATGCTTACAAAGCTATTTTCTTAACACTTCTGAGTTTTTAAAACAAACATTCTGTTGACATGAAATATTAAAGTAATATATAATTTTCCTCCATTCAGTACGATGTTGGCTTTGGGTTTGTCCTATATAACCTTTATGATATTAAGGTAAGTTCCTTCTATCCCTAGTTTCTCCAGTGCTTTTTTTGACATGAATGTGTGTTGGATTATGTCAAATGCTTTCTCTGTATCCATTAAGATGATCATGTGTTTCTTTTCCTTAATTCTATTTATGTGGTGAATTACATTTATTGATTTGCATATATTGAGTCAACCTAGCATCTCCTGGATGAAAACCACTTGATTGTGTACTCTCTTCTTAATGGGTTTTTGAATGTGGTTGCTAATATTTTATTAAGGATTTTTGCATCTGTGTTCATCAGGGATATTGGTTTATAGCTTTCTTTCCTTGATGTGCGTATCTGGTTTTGGTATCAGGGTGATACTGGCTTAATAGAATGAATTTGGGAGTATTCCCTCTGTTTATACTTCATGGAACAATTTGAGGAAGATTGGTGTTTGTTCTTCTTTAAAGGTCTGGTAGAAGTCAGCTGAGAACCCATCTGGTCCTGGGTTTTTCTTTTGTTGGAAGGCTTTTAGCTTCTATTTCAGTCACATTGCTTGATATTGGTCTGTTTAGGTCTTCTATATCCTTGTGGTTCAATTTGGATAGGTCATATAGGTCTAAAAATTTATCAATGTCTTTTTAGATTTTCCAGTTAATTAGCATATGATTTTTCAAACATAACTTCTGATAATTCTCTGGATTTCAGAAATATGTGTGATGTCTTTACTTTTTCATCTCTAAATATGTTGATTTGGGTCTTTTTCTTTTGGTTAGTTTGGCTAGGGGTTTTTATTGATTTTATTGATCTTTTCAAAGAACTAACTCTGTTGCATTGATCCTTTGCATTTTTATTTTTTAATAAGTGCATTATAGTTATACATAACATTTGGGTTAATTTTGATATAATTATACAAACATAGGATTAAATTTGCTCTAATTTTTTATTCTCAATTTCAAGTTATACTCGGAGTTATATTAACAAATACAGCATGATATTAGTATCAAATCAGAGGAGAATGGAACAGAAGACAATGGAACAGAAGACACAGGACAAACCCACATAGATACAGTCATCTTATACTCAAAAAAGTGCCAAAAATGTATGTTGAAGAGAAGATAGCCTTTTTAACAATTGGTGCTGGGAAAACTGGACATCAATATGTAAAATAATGAACCTAGCCCTCTGTCTCTCACCCTGCACATAAGTCAACTCAAGATGGATCAGAGAACTAGGAATTAAACCCAAAACTTTGCAACTGCTACATGAAAACCTAGTGTCAACATTCCAACATATTGTTGCACACAAAAGCTTCCTTGACAAGATCTTTAAAGCTTAAGAAATAAAATCAGGAATCAATAAGTAGAATGGCATTAAATTAAAAAGCTCTGCACAGCAAAGAAAACAATTGAGACTGTGAGGAGAGAGTCTATAGAATGGAGAAAATTTTGCCAATCCAATAGAGGATTAATATCCAGAATATATAAAGAACTCAAAAAACTTAACACCAAGATAAAAAATTAAATAATCAATAAATGAGCAAAAGAACTAAACAAACACTTCTCAAAAGAAGAAATATAAATGAAATTAACAACAAATATATGAAAAAATGTTCAACATCCCTAGTAATCAGGGAAATGCGAGTCATGTCACTCATAAAGAATTAAAACAATGCCAGGAATGGTGGTGCATTCTTGTAACCCCAGCAGTTTAAGAGGCTGAAGCAGCAGGACTGTATGCAGTTCAAAGTCAGCCTCAGCAATTTAGCAAGGCCCTAAGCAACTCAGTGGTTAAGTGTTCCAGGTTCAATCCCCAGTAACAAAAATATAAAAATACAAATAATAACTGCTGGTGAAGATATGTGAGAAATACATACCACCATGTGACCCAGTTATCCCACTTTTTAATATTTATCCAAAAGTCAGCATGGTACAGTGATAAAAAGAACATTAATATTTATAGCAGCTCAATTCACAATAGCTAAACTATGGAAGCAACCAAAGTTCCCTTCAGCAGATGAATGGATAAAGAAAATGTGGTACATGTACACAATGGAATATTACTCAGCCACAAAGAGGAATGAAATTATGTCATACGCTGGGAAATGGATGGAACTAGAGAACATGCTAAGAGAAATAAGCCAGACTCAGTAAGTCAAGGGTAAAATGTTTTCTCTCATAAGCAGAAAGTAGAGGACAAAAGAGAGGATGAATCTCACAAAAAATAGAGGAGAGATTAACAGAGTAAGGCAAGGGGATTGAAGGGGAGGGAGGGATAATGGGAAAAGATAGAAACAAAATTGATCAAATTATGTTATGTATATATATGTATGAATATACCACAGTGAATTCCACCTTTATGTATAGCTATAAAACACCAATTTAACAACAACAAATAAATAGAAGGAATACCAGCAGAGTAGATTAAGGGGAGCAGGGCAAGGAGGTGGGGAGGGATAGAGGCAGTACTGTGGACTGAAATGGAACAAACATTCCATGTATGTATGATTATGTCAAAATGAACCCCACTATTATGTATAAATAATGCACTAATAAAACTAATTTTTTAAAAAGTGACTTACACATGCAAACCAGGTTATTTATGCTATAGCTATCAGTGACTCAATCATTAAATAGTTGCAGCTGGTTGCAGAAAGTTTTTTTTTCCTAATTTGCTACCAGGGATTGAATTCAGGGGTGCTTAAACAATGAGCCATATCCCCAGCCCTTTTTATTATTATTATTATTTTCAAATTTTGAGACAGGGTATAACTTAGTTGCTGAGGATCTCACTACATTGCTGAGGCTGGCTTTGAACTTGCAATCCTCCTGCCTCAGCCTCCTAAGTCACCGAGATTGCAGGCATGCACCAGCACACCTGGAAAATAGAAGCTTTTAAGGACACAAATCAAACTACTTTTCTCATTCCCCAAATTCTGTCCTGATTATCCAGGTACTACAGGGAAATGTGCCAATTTAATTCATACCTTGCAATTTTTCAAGTTATTTTATGCTTACACAATGCAAACCAGGTTATTTATGCTATAGCTATCAGTGATTCAGTCATTGACTAGTTGCAGCTGGTTGCAGAAAAGTCCTGATGAAATCCATGCCACACACTCAATGCCCCGTAATTGAAAGACTTGTTCCATGTCATAGTTGCAGATATCACAAAATTAGCCAAACATCTTGCAAATGCATTATTTTGGTCACCCTTAAGAAAAGTCCTGTAATCCTAAACAATTCAGTAGATGTTTCTCAGTACTTTGTGGTCCACAGTTGTAGTTTTCAAGTTCTTTGGACTTTGACATTCTCCCAGAGTATTTAACCCTTATTCTGTTGCAGACTAGTATGTTGACCTCAGAAAGATTGACTGTGGCTAGCAGAGGGAAATCTGAGAGTGATTCCAATCTTTCTTATTTGTTTGGCTTTTACTGTGTGACCTGGAATACTAGTTTTGAAAAAATAGATTAAGAAAAGGAAAACAAGAAAGAAAATATGAATTTTCCTTTTTCTTCTTCCTAAAAGCATTTGACCACTGTTAGACTCCTTGGAATCAAAATCAGGTTGTCACTACAACTAACAAGTATAAATAAGCATTTCCAGTGTAGGTATAAGTCATATATTTCAAATTTTTTATTTACATTGACTAATATTGAATTCAAATTTTATTTTGTTGTATTGGAAATGAGGGAATCCACACTCTTTCAGTGGCTACTGTTAATTTTGTTACACTGTTTACCTGTTCATTATTCTTTCCCTCTGATTCTCCTCAGCACCTGTTTCTATCTGGAAAGCCAGGTTACTAAGAATTAGATGAAATAAATGCTTTATAAAAATAAAAAATCCAAATACAGAGAAAGATATTTTGTAAAGAGACATGTAATAGATCATGCCATTTGGAAAAGTAAATATTTTATTGATATAATTAAGAAAAATGAAATTTTTGTGTGAGGTAAAGTTGAGAGGGACCTCAAATTCTTTAGAAGTCAGGATTTAAACAAAATGAGATCTTGGTAAATCATATTAAGTCATTTAAGCTTCAAAAAAGACAATGGTGATGTATTAAATAATAATAATAGAAAACATCATCATTGATGGAGTTGAAGAAAGCAAAACTATTATTCTCTACATAAGAGGATTTAAAAATTCAGATAGAGAATTACTGTGAAGAAAAGATTCTACGATGCCATTCAACTTAAATATCATAAATCATATTAAAGTGAAATTAACACTGGGAACATATTATTATTGAAGTAAGATATTGATAGGAAAATCATTAGTTTGAAGACAGAAGAGGGGTTTGAATCTTGATGCCTCTATTTTCTAACTGTGACTCTAGAGTAATTATTTATTCTCTTTTAGCCTTATTTTCTTCAGCCATAAAACTAGGATAAAACCATTCATTTTACAGGATGTTTTAAACATTACTCGAGATAAGATCAATTGTTCTTAGATGAGCAATTTTGCTCCTCATCCAGAAGACATTTAGCAACGTTTAAAGATATTCTTGATTGTCACAGATGGGGAAGGGGAGAGTACTACTGGCATCCAAAGTTTAGAGGTTAGAGATACTGATAAGCATCATGCTATGCACAGGACAACCTCATAACAGTGTTGAGAAACCCTGGTAAAGTACAAAGCCACTACCTGGTACTTAGTACATGTGGAGGAAATAGTAGGTACTATTTTAATTATTGCTATCTATATAAGAATATACAGGATTGACAATTTTGTTGGCAAAAAACAAGGGAAGAAAGTTGTTAAATTAAGTTGAACAAAACATGCTAGTAATGATCCTGGGTACAACCATTGAAGGCCTTTGTAAGACAAACTAAAATGCTCATTTCAAACTTAATTTTAAATACTAAAAAATAAAAGGTAAAAATGAGCATTTAAAAAAGGATAAGACCATTAAAAATTCCTTTTTTGAGGATGATGGAAATTTTTAACCTATACAAACAAATAAGACCAGATTAAACACATTCTAGGGTAGTAAAGCTATTAAAATTATTAGACTGTGAAATATGCTGCCAAGAAAGTGCCAGATCTACCACCTCTTGAGACACTTAAAACTCAACCAACAAAACATTACAAAGTATATTTCTGGGAAAAGGGAACTAGCACAGAACAGAATCAAATTGCTAATTCAAAAGGTCTTTCCCCCTTTCTGATATTCATGTTTCAGCAGCCATTTATAAAATGATAGGAGGTAAAATGTCAAATGAAAAAAGTTTCATCCAATCATCCCATAAAATCAGTCACTTGATCATTTTGGCACAGATCATGGAAATTGACAGACTTATCATGAAAAATCTAAGGCTATCAAAGAGAAAGAAATATCATACTCTATCACAATAACATCTTCTACAAGCGTAGAAGATGACTTTGAGCATAAAAGTATTCTTCAGATGTTAATAAACCAAACACCTGGAAATGGTTGCATAAAATACAATGATAAAATTCATTATACTAATTTTTAAATTTAATGCCTATCCTATCTCAGTCTGCAGTTTCTTTACCTCACAAATGGTGTAAAAGTTCACAAATCTTTGAAAATATTTAAAGATACAATGTTTGAGAAGCACTTTGTAAACTTTAAAATATTATAGTATATACAAATTATTATTGTATGTACTTATACACTATGCTGCATTCCCTTTTATAAGAAGGTCATTGGATAATCAGTACCTCAAATGATTAAAATACAAGAATTTGTACACAAATACATGAAGTAAGCAAAACATAAAAAAATGTAGCTGAGTCAGGGTAAATGCAGCTGACTTGTTGAATACCACTTGGTATGTTTATGAGGCAGTGCTGGAGTGACAAAATTAGATTTTGTCTCTCTGACAGCTAGTCTGATACCCTTTCTTGCTGCTTCAAGTGCCCAGGCCATTTCTTAATGAGAGCTAATAAATGAAAGGGGAAATACTAAAATTACATATTATACAGGCTTATGAATGTTTGTCTCCCCACATTTTAAGCTTCTAGTTCATGGTTGAATCCCTGCATGTAGCAGATGGGCATTAATAAATCCTAAGTCCCTGACTTATGCTCATTTGACTTGTGATTTTTCAATTTTATGATCATGTGGAAGCTATATACATTCGGCAGGAATTGTACTTTGAATTTTGCTGTTTTTCCAGGCTAGCAATATACAGTATACTTTCTTGGGATTGTGAGGGGAGACAACTGATAGTATACAGTATTTTGTGCCACTAGAGTTTTTTGAATATTTTATTTTGTGTTTTTTTATCCTATCATGTTATGGTTTGGATATAAAGTGTTCCCCCAAAGACACATGTGTTGAAGATCTGGTCCCCAGTGCAGCAATGTTCAGAAGTGGGACTTTTGGCAAGTGATTAGATAATGAGGGCTCTGACCTCATCAATAGATTAATTCATTTGATGGGTTAATAATTCGAATGAACTAGTAGGAGGAAGTGGAGACTATAGAAAGGTGGGGCAAGGAAATAGGTCACTGGGGACATGCTCTTGGGAATTATTTCTGATGCCAGACCCCTCTCTGTATCTCTCTCTCTCTGCTTTCCAGAGTCAATGAGCTGAGCTTCTTTCCTCCCCCAGGCCCTTCTGCTATGATATTCTACCTCATCTCAGGCCCAGAGCAATGGAACTGTTTGAACTAAAGGTTCTGAAACCAGGAGCCAAAATAAATGTTTCCTCCTTTAGGTTGTTATTGTCAGGTATTTTGGTTATTGGTTACAGTAATGAAAAACTGACTGACACACATGTCTACAAAATGCCCATCTGTATGTGTATATTAAATATTCAGCATTAATCCAATAGAGTTTTTGTTAGATGTTTTTGCTTGAGTGTAGGCTAATATCAGTGCTCTGAGCATATTGAATATAGATTAGGCTAAACTGTAATCTGATGTTTGGTTGGGTATATTAAATGCATTTAAAATATTTTTAATTTTTTGATTAATATATTTGCACATTTTATGAGCTACAATGTGATATTTTGATTTATGTATATACTGGGTAGTGATCAATTCAGTATTTAACATATGAATTTTTGTCTTGCATATGAATGTTTGACTCAACTTACAATGAGATCACATGTTAATAAATCCATTGTAAGTTGAAGAGCATCTGTTATAGTGAGTTAATGAAGAAAGCTTGAGGTTTTACCAAACAGATTCGATAGATATGCCACTGGAGTTTAGACAAAAGGGATATATGTATTTTCTCAAGTCTCTCCTTTACTCAAGACAATATTTGTGGTTGGTTAAGATTAAGTCACTTTGAATTAGAAACTATGCATTGTCAACACTTAACTGTCTGGATTAAGACGTATAATATGTGAAAGTGTTTTGAAGTAGAAGAAATTTGTAATGATTTGTTCTATTTTCATTACCATTAGTGGAAAACCAAAATATATTAAAAGAAAGTATTTCTGAACATACCATGGAGATGACAAGTGAACAGCCTAGTGATTTTCCACTATTGGAAAAATTATCATATAAAGTGTCATTATGTTTACTCTTTGTGGTCCAAGAAGGCAGAAATAAAACCAAATGATAAAAGATACATAGAGTTTGCATGAGTAAGGACAATTCAAAAAACTTTCTTTGGAAGACATCATCATTTCATTTTCGAAAGTGTTCAAATAGAGGATGGACGATAACTTACTGGGAAAGTAGCACAAGGATTCAGACATTAGTTAGAAATTTGTTTTAATGAACTGAATAATTCTATCTTTGAGATTCTTTTATCACAATGGACAAATGGATATAAATTAGTGAAATCACTACTTAACTCTTTACCTCAAAAAGTAGTACCACCCCCCAAAAACTATATTTAGATAAAAGTTAACATCATATGTTATCAATGGGGAACACACTTTATTAAACAGTACAGTTGAATGCACTCATGTTTATCAGACTTTCTATTTGGGTACATTGTTTCTAATTGAAAGTAAGATAGATGGGGTACTGAACTCTAAACAGCACTATAATGGCTTCTAATTATTTTGCTGTAAAAACATAGACATTCTCTTCTTTTAATGGCTGTGTTTTCCTGCTGTTTCAATTTGAAACAGCTTCTTTGAGAAACTTTGCAAAATATTTCCTAGGTAATTATTTGGCTAGCTTCAAATGAGCAATTTATGAGAGACATACACTAAATAACATTACTGAAACTTAATGGTACTGCCCAGTTACAGGAAAAGTGAGTGTGGAATATACTGCAATTTAACTCTCCCTGCAGGATCATGGTTGTAATCTCACTGATGGAGAAACTGCTTACTTCTTAAACAGGTTTACAAAACACTAAATGATCAAAGGAGTGATAAATTATGCAAATTAAAATATAGCCATAAATTATAAGGTGCTGGGAAGAGTTAGAAATGATTTTTTCCATAATGAATATTTTTTAGATTGTATGCTTAAACCCCATAAGGGGATTTGTTAAAATGCACTGTCATGGGTTCTACTCCAAATTTTCTGAATCAATAATGCTAAAACTCAGGCACAGCAGTCCGTATTTCTTAACCAGCATGGTAGGGCACTCTAAAGCAAGTGGCACATAGACTATATTTTGAGAACAACTGACATAATTTGTCCCAGAATATAAGTTACAACATAGTTGATATCCATGTGCAGAGGTTTTTATTCAGACTTATGTTACTTGGGACACAAATATAATTATATCACCCTTCCTTTGGAGTTAATAATTGTTTTTATTTTCATTTCTTAGATGAGAAAGCTGAGACACAGGGAATTAATCTCAGTATTCTTTAGGACTCTAAAAGAACATTTAAGTACCTATGGATAGCAAATAAATCTGACTTTTATACCACTAAGACCCCAGAGAATCCCTGTCCAATATCCCTGTAATGATGGAAATGTCCTGCAATGTATTGTATGGTAGTCAACAGCCCACATGAGGCAATCAAGCATGTAAAATGTGGTCAGGATAACAGTAGAGCTAAAGTTCTAATTTTACTTAATTTAATTTCACATAGGCATATGTGGCTAGTGTCCACCATCTGGGACATCATGATTCTATGTAAGACTGTTGGGAGATGTAATTTTGTGGGTAAACCTTAGAACTGTCACCGGAAACAGGGTAGACAATAGCAAGGATAACAAAGATATCAGGAAGATGTATTTTATCTGGAAAAATTTCTTTCTTTCTTTCTTTCTTTCTTTTTTTCTTTCTTTCTTTCTTTCTTTCTTTCTTTCTTTCTTTCTTTCTTTCTTTCTTTTTTTTTCTTGTGTCAGACACTGGCCATTTGTCTATTTTTTATGGGTTAAATTATGAAGTTCCCAATAATGTTAGTAATAAAACAGATGCTTTTCTCTTCTCTCTGACTAAATTTAGTCTGTTTTCCTATATGTGTGTGTGCATATAAATGTGTGTATACACACACATATGTGTATATACATATATATATCCCCACTTTTCCTTTGCAGATGCTGCCATTCTTGCAAATTACTTTTAATATACGGTTACTGAAAGCATACATCATCACAGCTGCAAAATTAAAATAAGAATATTTCATTATAGTTTTGGTGGTATCTTTCTTATTAGATCTTATAAGTTTCATTTCTCAAGCAATATAGCTTCTTCTTCTACTTTTATTTTTTTGTACTGGGTATTGAACTGAGGGGTGCTTAGCCCTTTTTATTACTATTTTTAAATTTTGAGATAGGTCTCACTAAGTCCTTTAGGGCCTCACTCAGTTGCTGAAGGTGTCTTTGAACCTGCAATATTCCTGCCTCAGTCTCCTGAGTCACTGGGATTATAGGAATGTGCCACTGTGCCTGGTGCAACACAGTTTCTGATCACTCTCCCAATTGTTCATATGAAATATTCTTTGATAACAAAATGTCTGAATAAGTCAGGTTTAAGAGAGAAGGGGGAAAACAGATGCAGAACCATGGTCCATGAATATGTTAAAAATAAAACAAAAAGAGATGGGAAAATGTAATATGAGATTTTGATTAACCTAAAAAATGTTGCTGATTTTCATACTATCATTTCATGAGAACTTTAATCTTTATTTTCTCCTTTTTTCTCATACCACATAAAATCACATCATGGGCAGGTTTTAGAGTCTAGTTGTTAACAACCCAGGATGAATATTATATTACCTGGGAATATTTCAAAACTCTTGACATCCACATCCCATACCTTGAAATTCTAATTAATCGGTTTGGGAAGGCTCAGGCATACCATGTCTCAATCTTTCTGGATTTTAGAAACTGTAGGATTTTAGAAGAGGAGGGGTATTAGAAATCAATGAGTCAAAGCCTCTTATTTTATAGATGAGGTAAATGTAGCTCAGAGAAAGTCAGTTGCTGGCCCTAGTTCACATAGTTAGTTATTAGTGCCTGAGCTAAGTACAGAACCAAAGATCTGAAACCTAGCTGAATTCTAGAAAAGTGCACTGCTTCCACTGTTGTATACCCAGGCATGGGTTGAACCTAGCTTTACCTTGATCTATTTCCTACCGGAACTCCTTTTCCTAATATAATACCCCTTTGGTTTTCTCTGTGTTGTCTGTTTCAAATATTCTTAGGTTATATGATTCATTTGTACCAATTTGCCAGTTGAAGATATTGTTATGTACCTTTGGGTATCTTGTCTCTATCAGAATATCACAAATAAGGAGGTATATATTTGTTCAGAGCGGTGATTCTCAATCTTGGCTGCACATTAGAATCATTTGGGGGACTTTAAAAAATACTAATGTCTGGGTTCCATTTCAAACTAATGAAGTTAGCATCTCTTTAGATGGGGCCTTGACATTGGTACTTTTAAAAGATCCCCTTAGGAGACTCTAATTTGCAGAAAAATGGAGAACCTATGGATCAGAGGAAGATGTCAAGGAATTCAGATTATTAAATACAAGGTGGTCAGGGGACATAAATAGTTATGCTGATTATATCCCCCTTGTCTGCTTCCTCCAGCTAATTTAATATAAATTCACCATGTTGCCTTTACCAAGGTCTCACAACTTAGGCAGTTTCCATGGTTACCACACATGCAAGGTCATGGTTGGGAATACAGAAAATCAATATTTTCTTCACAGAAAATGTGAGTTATGCTGAATTTATAGTTCAAGTGACTTTTTTTCCAGTAGCTTTGAGATGCCTGTTTTATGTTTGATTTTGTTCTGGAGGTATTGTTAAGATTCAGGGCCAAACTAGGAAATTATTTTTACTTTTTCTTTTGAAAAGTGATTTTAAAGGAAAACAATATGTCTTTGATGAATGTATTTTATGTAAAATGAGTTGCTTCAAGATGGAATACAAGAGCCAGGCATGGTGGCACATGCTTGTAATCCCAACAGCTTGGGAGGCTGAGGCAGGAGGATCATGAGCTCAAAGCCAGTCTCAGCAACTTAGACCCTCAGCAACTCAGTGAGACCCTGTCTCTAAATAAAATACAAAAATAAAGGGCTGGGGATGTGGCTCAGTAGTTAAGTACCCCTGGGTTCAATCCCTAGTACCAAAAGAAAAAGATGGAGCACAAGAATCAGGAAGTAATTCCTAAAGGAAGTGGGGGAGTAAAAGGAAAGGAGAAAGAGGAAAATGAGAAGAAAAGATGAGGAAAGAAAGGGAAAGAGAAAAAGTAGAGATGATACTTTGAACTGTTACCAAGTGCATGTTAGAGTGCTAAATAATTTGGAAGTCTTATCTCATTTGATACTTCTATAACATTTTAATTAGGCACTATTATATTTGTCATTGTTTAGTTGAGGAAAGAAATCGTCAGATAAATCAACTTGCCCAAGGAACCAGTTTGCTAAGTGGTAAAGCAGATATTTGAATCCTGGTCTGATAGCTAACTAACTCTGTGCTTTTAGTCACTTCAATACCCTCCCTTTTTGATTGAGTTGTTGGCTTCTGAATCAGGATAGTAATGATAGTAATAGAGTATCTCTATTTGTATTCCATGTGTTATATACCAAAAAAGCAAGAGGTATTGGTAGCTAGTATTTATAACTCTAATTTTCTACTGTTACCTTCCTATATTCATGCTCTTTGCTCAGTGATTTTGCAGCTCCACCCCCTAAAGCATTGAATTATGTTACCTCAACTCTTAACTTTGGTTTCCGCCATATGACTTGCTTTGGCCAATAGAGTGAGATGGAAGTGATGACATTACCACTCCCATGTCCGGGTCTTAAAAAGCCTTTTATGTCTCTCCCACTGCCATAAAGAGGTTATACTCATAGTGGTTCAAGGATAATGATGAGAAACAAATGGAGTCAATATATACCTGTAGTGTAGTACAGAGCTGCCTCTGGCATCAGATCAAACTCTAGGTTATCTACTGACCTTCACACACATGAAACTTTCCAGTTGAGTTCAGTAAGCCACCTATTCCAACCACAGATATGTAATTTGTGAGAGAGTTCAACTGATATGAGAAGGGGACAGATGTGTAAGCTAATCAAATGCTCACTGTGTATACACCACTGAGATTTTGCGATTGTTTGTTGTGATCCAATAGCTCATATTATAGGATAAAATAGAACCATTTGCATTGCAATATTGAATAGGTAGATAACATAAAATTTCACAATGGATAGTCTACCTGTGCCCAAACCCAATACCTACACATGGCTGCTGAGAGGAAAAAATACCCTATTAGTTACTTCTTCTGATCACACAATTCCAAATAGCATTCAGATACCAGAATATTTCTTTCTTCCCCAGTGACTGACACAGTACAGTTTGTTAGAAAGGACACTGAATCAGAGAAACCAAACAGAGCTTTATAGTTATAAGGCTGATCTTGGGCTCCAAGAATGTTGTTTTAAAATAACCCATGACCCAAAGGTGCAGAAATGACCAAAGGAATGGTCCCCCTTATTTGTAAAGATTTCATGTATCACTGAGACTTTGTTTTCACTGGATATCATTCTGAACAGCGTTTTACAACCTTTGGGGTTAGATAACTAGAACAGTAGTGATTCTCAAGGTTAGGTGGAAAAGAAAGGTGAGGTTGAAAAAAGAAATAAAAGGAGAAAGTTTTTATGATATACATGGCTATTCTGTCAGAATTTCTTATTGGGAAATGATGTGCAATTTTTATAAAATAAGATCATTCAATATATTCACGTATTTCTAATAAGAATTTCCATTCTAGGAAGACTTCACTGAGAGTGATCTTCTCCAAATATGTGTCTGTGGTTCATCTTCACTGCTTGTTTCTGCTTTCCAACTAAAAACAATTCCATGATAACCAAGGATTATAGTTTTTAGTAAACTTGTTAGCATCATGTATGAGACACTTATTAACTTTTCAGAAAAAGATATGAGTTTTTAAACATGATTTTCGAGTCTTTGTACAATTTTTCAAGTTTTGAAATTCAACTGCTCAAGAAATGAAGGATGCCTAATTCATATTTGAACTGTAATGCATACACATCTTCTAGTTATTGGAAAATTATACATCAAAAATATTGTTGATGCAAATATGTATCTCTACTCACTGTGAGGTGAACAAACAACCATTCCCAAGCTAAATTAATAATGATGAAGCTAAATTGACAGTATTTATAATTAAAATGCAAAGATTAGAGTAATTGAAAACCCACAATCAAATGAAGACAACACTGATGATAAACTCACTGATTACAAATTGCCCTTTCTGAAATTCGGTGGCATTCCAACTGCATATATACTTAGCATTGTGCATGGCAGTCAAATTTATTATCAAATTATGAATGAAAATGTTAGTAGATGCTAACAATCTACTAGACATAAAACAAAGTTGTATTTCTGTTATTTTGTTGTAAGAAAACAAGGACGTTTTTCAAAAGTTGTGGAGTAATATTAAGGGGAACCATCTCAAATATGCTCCCAATGGTCATATTAGAGCATGAAAAAAATAATTATTATATTCAGTAGTGTTTCTGAGCATGTGACCTATAATCAACCAAGAAATTAATATAAATAACTATGATCATAAGACTTTCTGCTGCAATGCAGTCACCATCTACTTGGAACATACTCATATTTAGGTATTTGTACATGATTAGTGATTACAAACATCAATGACTTGAAACACAGCATTTGATTCATGGTTGTAAGAATAGTTGCTCTTGAGCTACAGACTAGAAACTACATATATTTCAAGATTTAGCAGGACACAACTTTAATTGCATTGGATGGGACCCTACCAAGTCCTTTCAACTACAAGAAAAAATAAGTTCTCATACTTCCCAGTCCTAAGTCTTCATTTACCTATGTGAGATGTCTGCCACAATCACTAAAAGATCCTTATTCTTAGTTTCATGTTACATGTTATAGCCATAAAAATAGATTTGTATTTTCTACTAGCCTCAAATGGGTCCTTTAGAATGTTCATCTTGTAGATACAAATTAAGATCATAATCGTAGAATTTTCCTTGTGTTCTGAGCATACAGTTCATAGGAAAACCATGCTTCATTCAACCCATCCCCCAACTCACCAAACCGAAACCTCTTCTGATACCCTTAGTGAGATGCTTCATGGTTTCCTATAATGTACTGCCTTCCTCATCATAATGAATCAATAAAGAGAACTCTGTTAAGTTACAGGTGAGTTCCTCACAATCTTTGGTTAGAGAATGCTGACATCACAACTAACATATGATCTGGACCACTTTAATAACAAAATCAAGGGTTACTTAAAGCACAAACTACAAATAAGTGTCTTCTGGTGTGTGTGTGTGTGTGTGTGTGTGTGTGTGTGAGAGAGAGAGAGAGAGAGAGAGAGAGAGAGAGAGAGAGAGAGAAAGAGAGAGAGAAAGAAATCATTATAAAATCATTTAAAAATTTAAAATCACCTTAGTAGTTAACAAAATTCTATGTCGATTTCTCTGGATTTCCTAATATGATTACTACATTTTAATTCTCAGGTAAAAGATTTTGCTATTCCAGGTTGGAGGTAAAGGTCAAAGAAAGATTAACATCAAAATGATATAGCCTTTTCTACTCAGTATTCATTATCCTGATGACTCTAAATACTGGGTATGTGTCATTAATAATTAGGACTCTAAAAGAGAGGGCATTTTAATTTTTAAAAATGTATGTGTGCATTTTAAGAAGTGCAGAAGTTATCCATGGTTTGATATTTGGAGATTCACTGCAGAAAACAATTTAAACCAAGATGGTACTTACAGGCAACAAGGTGTGTGGGATGGGGCATGTGGAAATGTTTCTTTTAAGACGAAAAATAGGAAAATAGAAATGATTCTTCGGGAAGAGAATCAGCTTTAATTAAAGAAATATAAATATAATCACTTTGACTTGAAATACAGAACCTCAGTTATTAAGGTGGGATCTATAAATAACTTAAACTTAGGTTAAGAAATGCAAATTTATATCCATTGTATACATCCAGAAGAATGGGATTCTAATTAGAATAAGATATATTCCATGCTTATATAATTTTATAAAAATTGATTCTGCTGTCATGTATAACTGAAAAGAAACAATAAAAAAGAAATTGTTTTGAATAGGTAACTAATCAAGTAAGACTAGACTGTACTCTGCCATCTGCCTTAATCGACAAACTTCTCTGTCAAGCTTTCCTTCTTTTGTTGGTAGGGTCTCTTGATGTCAAATTGTTTTGCAACAAAACCTGTCTTACCCATTTAACCTTTGGACCTGCAGCATTGTGTGGACATCATAGTTAGTAAAAAATGTTTTAAATAATTTAGTACTGTCATAATATACAGCTAATGTAGTAATATTTATTGAGTTGTTATTTATTGTTTATGGTTCCAGTTGTATTAAAACCTAAAATAAACATATTGTTTATTTATTTGTCTTTTACATGCTAGGGATGGAATCTAGGGCTTCGCACATGCTAGGCAACCACTCTACCAACCAAGCTAATTTCCCAAGCCCTATTGCTTTTATTTTAGATTTTTTTTTCTGATTCAACCTGAATTTTTTGTTGCAATAACTATAAAAAGGATAGTGTTTTCCACAATGTAAATGCATATAAAAATACCACATTGTAACCCATAAATATTTTCAGTTAAAATGAGTCTAGTGTGACTTTCACTGCTTGAAATGGCTCCTACATCTGTAGTTTCTCCACATTGTAATGACTTAAAAAATGGAAAAGTAGTTCCAACACTCCCCAAAACTAAAGTGTAACATGAAACTTTGCTTATTTTTCAAGATTTCCTCCAAAGTAAAACAAGAATATTGTGATATGTTGGGTATGTGCAGAAGACAGTACAAAGAGAAGGGCATCAGTCAACCTGCCCAAGCAGAGATTCAGCAACTGGACTATGGAAATTTTCTCTTAAGAGGGATTAGACAATCATGATTTTTAAAAAAAACTCTCAGCAAACTTAAAAATAGGAGAAATCTTCCACGAAATAGAACTTCCATGAAAAATATGGGTTATGTCACATTTGATTGAGAAACAATGTGTTATCCCCAAAACTGAGAGCAAAGAGAGGATATCCACTCTCTTCATTTCTTTTTTCATTGGTTTTAAGTAATTTATAGCTCCTCTTTGATGAAGCTTCTGATCAAATCTTTTGTCATTAAATTTTGACTTATTTTTCTTTTCAAATAAAGTTATAGAATTTGTTAAAAAATAGAGATTAGACAGACTTGAAGAACCACTAAGAATAAAATTATGTTCAGTCTTCTGAAACCATTACACTTGAGAACTTCATTAGCTCTATTTAGAAAGTTTCTTTATAAAGAAATTTGGCGTATATATGTGGAGGGAAGAGGTTTGGTTTATTTTATGTATTTATGTTTGTGATAGATTGATGAATATCTTGTGTTGATTAAAACTCTTTATAAAGACACGGATTGGGTTCAGTCTTCCCTCTGTATATGTGGATTCAACCAACTATAGATCAAAAATATTCAGGGAAAAAAAACTTCAGAAAGTTCAAAAAAGCAAAATTTGAATTTGTTGTACACAGCACCACACTGAATTCATGCAATTGGGGTGATATGAGTGTTGTGCAAGCATACCATACTACAGCCTTCTGACATTTCACAGATGCTGAGTCTCTGCCTAGCCCTAGTTGTTTAGGCACTGTGTACCTTGCAAATTTAAAGTATGTGGGAGAAGGTGCATAGGTAATATTTAAATACTGTGCCATTTCCTATAAGAGACCTGAGTGTCCACAGATTTTGCTATCTGTGATGAATCCTAGAACCAATCTCCCAGAAAAAACCATGGATGCATGGATGACTGTACATGGAGGAGAGAAGAAGAGGGGGAAGAGGAGGAGGAGGAGGGAGAAGAGGAGGAGGAGAAGAAAGAAGAGGGAGAGGGATAAGGAGGGAGAAAAGAGAGAGAGAGAGAGAGAGAGAGAGAGAGAGAGAGAGAGAGAGAGAGAGAGAGAGAGAGAGAGAGATTGAGAGAGAGTGGGGAAAGAGAAATGGGCCAAGGGGAAGGGGAGGGGGAGGGATAGATATTGAGATTGTTGATTATTTTATATTTTAACATGAAACTTGACTTGAAAAGGCTAACAATGATCAAAATTTCTATTCAACACATCCGCTGGTGTATGATCTCTTCTTACCTTATTTCATTACATTAATATTTTTGGAAATACAGTATACACACAGAAAACAGCACATATAAGTATAAGACTCAATGAATTTTCACTAAGAAAACACATCCATGTAACTACCTATATAAAAAATTGAGCATATGAAGCACCCCTATAAGATACTCATGTTCCCTTCCAGTCATTATCTTTCCTTCCAAAAAGGTAAGCACTATCCCAAATTTTTACATAGATTAATTTGCCTGTTTCTGATATTATTGTAATTGGATTCTTGTAGCATGTCCTCATATGGTCTGGCTTTGTTTTCCTGAACATTGCCTTTTTGATATTCATATCAAAAACATGTTATTGTGTGTAGCCATAATTTCCTTTATTCTTGTTTCTCTAAATGAATTCACCCTAATTTCTGTAACCATTCTGTATTCATGGGCCTTTGGATTGTTTCTAGGATTTTTATTTTTATTTTTGATTTTTACTCTGGTGAAGAATTATGCAATGAACATTATTGTGTATGTTTGTGGAGAACAAATATATGTATTTTTCTTGAATTCATGATTAGGAATGGGATTGATAGACCACAGGTTATACAGATGTTCAGCTTTTGTAGATATTGTCAGTTTTCCAAAGGACTGTATCAATTTACACTCCAACAACAGTATGTGAGATCTCCAATTGCACCACATTCTCACCACACTTTATATTATCAGTCATTTTAATTATATTTATTTTGGGATATAATCTGAAATTATTGTGCTTTTAAAGTGCATCTCCCTGATATTGAACACCTTTACATATTCTTATTGTCTATTTGGGTATTTTGTTAGTTAAGTGCCTGTTCAACTTCTGCTCTTTTTTCTACTGGGTTGTTGGTCTTGTTCTTATTCATTTGTAGGAGTTATATTGTATTCTGTATACCAGGCCTTTGCTGATGTGTATTCCAAATATCTTTCAAAAATCCATAGCATGATTTTTTACTCTCTTAACAGTTCTTATGGTGAAATTGCTACTTTTTAAAATGCTGTGCATCATTATTTTTCTGGTTAGTACCTTTGTGTCTTCTTTAAGAAATCATTGTCTATATTTCATGAGGTCATGAAGATATTATCCTATATTTTCTGGATTTTACATTATTTAGCTTCTTATCAATAGATATCCCTGGAGTCAATATTGGTGTGCAGTGTGAGCTAATAGAGATGATATTTCCATTTATTAAATAGACCGGACCAGAACATTTTTCCTCACAATATTGTATTCTCATCTTTACCATAAATCAAATTTCTAAATATTTGCGAGTAAATTTCTGAATTTTAAAACCTATTCATATATACTTGCAGTGCTACAACAGCTAGTGTAGTTTCACAGTAAGCATGGTAAAGGTGAGAATGGTCTTCTAAATGTTATTCTTTTACACATGATTATCTCACCTTTTATCTGGTCTTAGGAGTCTTCCATTATACATTTTCAATTCTGCTTGGAAATTTATAAACACATACATCTCACACATACACACGCACACACACACACACACACACAATTAGTTGGGATTTTGATTGTGATTACATTGAATTAATAGGTGAATTTGGGGACATTAATTTGTTTACAAGAATCAATAACTGGGATAGATTCAAACTAAAAAGCTTTCTCTCAGCAAAGGAAACTAGCAGCAATGCGAAGAAAGAGCCTACAGAGTGGGAGAAAATCTTTGCCAATCATAATTCAGATAGAGCACTAATCTCCAGAATCTATAAAGAACTCAGAAAACTCTACACCAACAATACAAATAACCCAATCAACAAATGGGATAAGAAATGAACAGACACTCCACAGAAGAAGGTCTACAAGCAATCAACAGATATATGAAAAAAATGTCCCACATCTCTAGTAATAAGAGAAATGTAAATCAAAACTACCCTAAGATTCCATCTCACCCCAATTAGAATGGCGATTATCAAGAATACTAACAACAATAGGTGTTGGCGAGGATGTGGGGAAAAAGGTACACTCATACATTGCTGGTGGGGCTGCAAATTAGTGCAGCCACTCTGGAAAGCAGTGTGGAGACTCCTTAGAAAACTTGGAATGGAACCACCATTTGACCCAGCTATCCCACTCCTCGGCCTATACCCAAAGGACTTAAAATCAGCATATTACAGAGATACAGCCACATCAATGTTCATAGCTGTTCAGTTCACAATAGCCAGATCGTGGAATTGTCCTTCAATTGATGAATGGATAAAGAAAATGTGGTATATATATACAATGGAATATTACTCAGCCATAAAGAACGATAAAATTATGGCATTTGCAGGCAAATGGATGAAACTGGAGAATATCATGCTAAGTGAGATAAGCCAATCTCAAAAAACCAAAGGAAGAATGATATCGCTAATAAGTGGATGATGACACATAACGGGGGGTGGGAAGGGTTAGTGTTGGGGTTGGAGTTGGGTTTAGGGACGGGGGCAGGAATGGAGGAAGGAAGGACTGTATAGATGGAGGGGAAGGGTGGGAGGGGAGGGGGGGAAGGGAAAAAATGGCAGAATGAATCAAACAACATTACCCTCTGTAAATTTATGATTACACAAATGGTATGCCTTTACGCCATGTACAGACAGAGAAACAACATGTATCCCATTTGTTTACAATAAAAAAAAATTATTTAAAAAATAAAAGTATAGGGCAAAATAGACAGATAACATAACCAAAATCTGGTACTTTCAAAAGCTAAATGAAATGAACAACCTCATAGCAAGGTGATTAAGGATAAGAGAGAGGGAGATAGAGAGGGAGAGAGAGAGAAAAAAACAGAGAGAGAGACCTGAAATGAAAAAGAAAGAGGGATATAAAACTCTAAGTGGAGATTTAGAAACAAAGATAATCATGTAAACAATTTTATGCCAGTATATTTTTAGTTTTATTTTTATTTGGCATGTAATTGTATACATTTATATGGTACAATGTGACAATATGATATTTTGATAAATGTTTGTGATGTGGAGTGGTTAAATTAATTAAAACCATCACCTCACATCTTTTTGTGGTGAAAACACTTAAAAATATACTATTTTAGCAATTTTTAAACATTATACTCACCATTCTGTGCAATAGATTATTCAAACTTATTTCTCCTAAAACTTTGTATTGTTTCATCAGAGATAATCCAATACATTTTTAAACTTAGAACAAAACAATTTTCTGGAAAAGCACATTTCCAAATTGGCTCATAATATTATACAAAACATAAACAAATCAACAAATTGTCTTAAAAGAGAATTTTTTTTCATGCATTCTTTTTTTTTAAATTGTATACAAATGGGATACATGTTGTTTCTCTATTTGTACATAGAGTCAAGGCATATCATTTGTGTAATCATATGTTTACATAGGGCAATGATGTTTATATTTTTTCCCTTCCCCCCCACCCCTCCCACCCCTCCCACCCCTCTTTTCCCTCTATACAGTCCTTCTTTCCTTCATTCTTACCGCTCTCCTTATCCCTAACCCTAAACCTAACCCTAAACCTAATGCTAACCCCTCCCACCCCCCATTTATGTCCTCATCCGCTTATCAGCGAGATCATTCTCCTTTAGTTTTTTGGGATTGGCTTATCTCACTTAGCATGATATTCTCCAATTTCATCCATTTGCCTGCAAATGCCATAATTTTATCATTCTTCATTGTGGAGTAATATTCCATTGTATATATGCCACAGTTTCTTTATCCATTCATCAACTGAAGGGCATCTAGGTTGGTTCCACAATCTGGCTATGGTGAATTGAGCAGCAATGAACATTGATGTGGCTGTATCTCTGTAGTGTGCTGATTTTAAGTCCTTTGGGTATAGGCCAAGGAGTGGGATAGCTGGGTCAAATGGTGTTTCCATTCCAAGCTTTCTGAGGAATCTCCACACTGCTTTCCATAGTGGCTGCACTAATTTGCAACCCCACCAGCAATGTATGAGTGTTCCTTTTTCACCACATCCTCGCCAACACCTATTGTTGCTTGTATTCTTGATAATCGCCATTCTAATTGGGGTGAGATGAAATCTTAGGGTAGTTTTGATTTGCATTTCCCTTATTACTATGGATGTTGAACATTTCTTCATATCTGTTGATTACTTGTACATCTTCTTCTGTGAAGTGTCTGTTCATTTCCTTAGACCATTTGTTGATTGGATTATTTGTATTCTTCGTGTAGAGTTTTTTGAGTTCTTTTTAGATTCTGGAAATTAGCGCTCTATCTGAGGTATGGTTGGCAAAAATATTCTCCCACTCTGTGGGCTCTCTCTTCACATTTCTGATAGTTTCCTTTGCTGAGAGAAAGCTTTTTAGTTTGAATCTATCCCAGTTGTTGATTCTTGCTTTTATTTCTTGTGCTATGGGAGTCCTGTTAAGGAAGTCTGATCCTAAGCCAACAAGTTGAAGATTTGGACCTACTTTTTCTTCTATAAGATGCAGGGTCTCTGGTCTGATTCCGAGGTCCTTGATCCATTTTGAGTTGAGTTTTGTGTAGGGTGAGAGATAGGGGTTTAATTTCATTCTATTGCATATGGTTTTCCAGTTTTCCCAGCACCATTTGTTGAAGAGGGTATCTTTTCTCCATTGCATATTTTTGGAACCTTTGTCTAGTATGAGAAAATTGTATTTATTTGGGTTTGTGTCCATGTCCTCTATTCTGTACCATTGATCTACCTTTCTATTTTGGTACCAATACCTTGCTGTTTTTGTTACTATTGCTTTGCAGTAGAGTTGAAGATCTGGTATTGCGATACCCCCTGCTTTGCTCTTGCTACTGAGGATTGCTTTAGCTATTCTAGGTTTTTTATTCTTCCAGATGAATTTCATAATTGCTTGCTCTATTTCTGTAAGGTACATCATTGGGATTTTAATTGGAATTGCATTGAATCTGTATAGCACTTTAGGTAGTATAGCCATTTTGACAATATTAATTCTGCCTATCCAGGAACATGGGAGATCTTTCCATCTTCTAAGGTGTTCTTTAATTTCTTTCTTTAGTGTTCTGTAATTCTCATTGTAGAGGTCTTTCACCTCTTTTGTGAGATTGATTCCCAAGTATTTTATTTTTTTCGATGCTATTGTGAATGGGGTAGTTTTCCTAATTTGTCTTTCTGAAGATTCATCACTTATGTATAAAAATGCATTGGATTTATGAGCATTGATCTTGTAACCTGCTACTTTACTGAATTCACTTATGAGTTCTAAAAGTTTTCTGGTGGAATTTCCTGGTTCCTCTAAATATATAATCATGTCATCAGCGAACAGGGATAGTTTGAGTTCTTCTTTTCCTATTCGTATCCCTTTAATTTCTTTGGTTTGTCTGATTGCTCTGGCTAGAGTCTCAAGGACCATGTTGAATAGAAGTGGTGAAAGAGGGCATCCCTGCCTTGTTCCAGTTTTTAGGGGGAACGCTTTCAGTTTTTCACCATTTAGAATGATATTAGCCATGGGCTTAGCGTAGATTGCCTTTATAATGTTAAGGAATGTTCCCACTACCCCAAGTTTTTCTAGTGTTTTGAGCATGCAGGGATGCTGTATTTTATCGAATGCTTTTTCTGCATCTATTGAAATAATCACGTGATTCTTAACTTTAAGTCTGTTGATATGGTGAATGACATTTATTGATTTCCGAATGTTAAACCAACCTTGCATCCCTGGGATAAAACCCACTTGATCGTGGTGCACTATCTTTTTAATATATATTTGTATGCGATTTGCTAAAATTTTGTTGAGAATTTTTGCGTCAATGTTCATTAAGGATATTGGTCTGAAATTTTCTTTCCTTGATGTGTCTCTGTCTGGTTTAGGTATCAGGGTGATATTGGCTTCATAGAACGAGTTTGGGAGGGTTCCCTCCTCTTCTATTTCATGGAATAAAAGGGAATTTTTAAGCTAAGAAATCAAAAGTTTTTCTAAGAGAATATATTTGATCTTTGACTTTTTGGGTCTAGCTTATTTCAGTTAGCACGATGTTCACCAGTTCCATTTGTTTACCAGAAAATACCATAACTTAATTCCAATGAGTATGTATGTCACATTCTCTTTATTCATTCATCTGTTGAAGGGAACCAAGGTTGGCTATGAACTATGCTGCTATAAAACATTTATGTGGCTGCATGCCTATGTTTGCTGATTTTAGATCTTTTGGATACGTACCAAGGAGTGGAATAGCTTGGTCATATGGTGGTTCCATTCCTGGTTTTTTGAGGTATCTCCATTTTGTTTCTCATAGTGGTCACACTAATTCCAAGTCCTACCAACAGTGCACAGTTATACATTTTTCCCCACATCCTTGTCAACACTTAAAAAGAGAGAGAAAAAAGGAAAAATGGGCGATACATCAAAATAGAAAAGTGATCTATGGAATAGACTAAGGGAATTGAGTGGAAGGAAAGACAGTCTAAGGGAAGAAGAGTGGAATGAATCTGGCCTACCTTTCCTATGTACACATATGAATACACCATAGTAAATCTCATGTTTATGTATATCCACAAGACACTAATTAAAAAAAACTGTAAGTAGATAGCAGAAAGATCAGTAGAGGAGAGGGAAGGGGACAGAGAGAGGAAGGAGGGATAAAAAGAAGTACCAGGAACTGAATTAGAACAAATCATATTCCATGCTTTTATAATTAGGTCAAAATGAATCCTAATGTTATGTGTAGCTAAAAAGAATCAATAAAAATTGGGGGGAGGTTATAGGGGATTGATTCCAGGGGTGATTAATCACTGAGCAAAATCCCCAGCCCGATTTTATTTTCTATTTTGAGAAAGGGTCTTGCTAAGTGGCTGAAGCTGGCTTTGGAGTTGTGATCTTCTTGCCTCAGCCTCCTGAGTTGCTGAGATTACAGGAATGCAGCACTGCACCTGGCTCATAAAAATTTTTAAAATTGTTCTCTTCAGGCCGACCAAATATATCAGTTGTGGTTTCATAAGAAATAATATCCATCTTACACAAGCTTGTGCAAAACTAGAAAATAAAGTAAATATATTCAGTTACTTTTATGAAGGTAATAAAAAAAGATAACAAACCTGAAACTGTAAGTACAATTTAATGAAATTATAAGCAAATCTAACATATGAAGATAGATACAAAAATATAATTTATTATGAAATGAAATTCAGCTATGTATTGAATTCATAATAAACAAGTAAAGAAGTTTATATTGCCCAAATTCAAGGATAACTCAAGATTTAAAATCTTTAATATAATGAAATACACCATAAGAGATTAAAATAGAAATAATAAATGAAGGGAGAAAGCATTCAATAATATTAAAAACTATTTATGGTAAATTTATCTATAAACTCTTATAGTAAATACACTTAATATTAAAATTTTAGAATCATTAAGACAAGTACTCTTATTATCATCCTTAATACTTACAAGCAGTTGCTCTAAAAGTAAGGGATATAATGCTTGAAATTAAAAGGCCAATTTGTTGTTCATCAATAGATAATATGATTTGTTACATACAAAATTCAAGACAACTTTAAACTCTTACAGTAAGGTTTCTATATATAACATTAACCACAAAAACCTATGGCATTCCAATAGTTCATTGATAACAAAATAGAAAATATTAGAACAAGTATCTCATTTATTATGACTAGATTTTTAAAACGAAAAAAGAAACTAGCAAAGTTTGCACAATAATGTGTTTGAATTCTTTAAAATCTAATTCAAAAGTAGAAAAGATGATATGACAGAAAGGAGACCCATATCATGCTCTATGGTGGTAAAACAGATTGTTGACTCATATTAATCAATAAATTCAAAACAATTTCAAAAAATCTTCACAATATGTGTGGAGAATTTGGCAAGTCAGCTGAAGTTCAGATGGAGTAGGAAAGGATACAAAAAACAATTTGGAAAAATAAAAGAACAAACATAAGGTCAAATTTTTTCCTCCCCTGCCATATATCAAGGATGATTATATAAACATATTAATCAAAATCCTTTGGCAGTGACAAACTGCTAGGCAAAAAACAAACAGAATAGAATAGACACACACACACATTGGGAAAATTGATGTTTCACAAAGATGACTTTTGCTTGTATACAATATGCTTTCCTGTCTCCATAAAAATAAAATCAGGTCACCATAACTACCATTTTAAAAGAAATTCTCTAGGTGGACTTAAGTCTTAAACAAGAAAGGCAAAACATTATAACATAATAATTTATAATTTTTAAAACATTCCACATGACTCCTAAAGCAGAAGTAAATTAAAAAGCAATAAATGGGATGGCATCAAACTAAAAAGTTTCTTCACAGCAAAGGAAACAATTAAGAGCATGAAGAGAGCCTACAGAATGGGAGAAAATCTTTTCCACCTGCTCCTCAGATATAGTATTAATATCCAGGATGTACAAAGACCTCAAAAACTTAACATCAAAATAAATAAATAGATAAATAAATAGCCCAATGAATAAATGGGCAAAAGAATGATCAGTGGAGTAGACAAAGGGGAATGAAGGGAAGGAAGGTGAAATGGGAGAGGGAAAGACAGTGGAATGAATTTGACCTAACTTTCCTGTGTTCATATATGAATATACCACGGCGAATCTCACCATCAGGTACATCTATATGACACTAATTTAAAAAAATAAACTATAAGTAAATAGCAGAAAGATCTGTAGAGTTGAGGAAAGGGAACAAGAAGAAGGAGAGGGGAGGGAAACGGGAAGTATGGGAGACTGAACAAATTATATTCCATGCTTTTATAATTAGGTCAAAATGAATCCTAGTGCTATATATAACTAAAAAGAACCAATAAAACATAAGATAATAAAAAAGATAAAACATGCCATATCCTAGGGAGAAAAAATATGGATGTTACCATGTTGAAAAATTTTAATGAGAAAATAAGGGCAAAATGTTTTTATCACTAGGAAATATTTGCAACACATATGTCAATAAACAGATATTTTAAAGAATATCTTTTAAAATTCCTAAGTATTATTAAGGAAAAAATTAAAAACCCTACAGAGAATTGAGCAGACAATTCACAAGAGGAAAAAACTGAGTGACCAATTAATATATGAAAAGATGCTTAGCCTCACTGACCATCAGGGAATCTAAATAAAATAAAAAGGAGCTATAAATTCCTAATAAACAAATGGGTAATTATAAAGAATAAACAAATAATAACAAGAATCTGAGAAGATGTGGAAAACAAAATCTCTAATACACATCTGAGGAAAATCTAAATTAATATACTACTTTAGAGAATAATAAGGCAATATCTAATGAACAAGATGAGTCTACTTTGTATCTTAGCAGTTCTACTTCTGTGTACATATATAACTTATGTATATTTAATCCATTTTGGAAAACGCCAACTTTAACTTACTTCAAAGAGTTCACTGATGAAGTTCCAAAGAGAAAAAGAGGAACTCACATTAAAATAAATTACAAAAATATATTAGGAAATAAGGCACAATGGATGAGAATGAGCAAATCACAATCAAAAGAAACAGTTTAAAAAAAATCTTCAGATACTGACATTATCAACTATAGAATATAGAAGAGCAATATTTAATGTGACTAAAGAAAAAGAAGCTGAGAAATATGAATGATGCATAAGACTATGAGGAAAAGTTAAGTAAACATGGAAAAGATTAGAACTTTTTAAAATAAAAATAAAATAATCAAAAATTAAAAGTTAACATTTTATAAACAGATATGAGACAAATGAAGATAAAGAGTATTGAATAAAATATAGATTCAAGCAAATGTTACAAAATGTGGTCTACAAAACCAAAACTGGACAATATGAAAGGTCAAAATACGTGAAACAGTGAGATTTATCAGCAATTTTAAACATAATTATTAATATTTCAGATAAGAAATAACCAGCACCAAATTATTTAAACCATAAATTAATAAAATCTTGTTCTTCTCTATACTGTTGACAAGAAACACACCTAAAATATAGAATATTTAAAAGCATTAAAAAATATACCAGGCAAATATTAAGTAAAACAAAGCAGTTTCTTTTCTTTAAAAGTTTTTGTATTCACAAAAGGGGAGGGAATTAATAATGAAAAAAGAATAAATTCATTTAACCATATGCCAATGATAAACTTATACATAGTTGATAAAGTAATCCAAATAAGTAAATCAAAAATTGATAAATCCAATATTATAGAATTTTATTAACTTCTCTCTCAGTAATCAATAGATGAAGGGACAGAAACAGGATACAGAAATAATAGGAGCTCTCTTTTATTTTGGTGGGGATTTAAAATGGTATGTAGCATGAATTTGTAAAATTCATTGCCTATTTCCTCCCTTTTATTCCTCCTGCCCCATCTCTTTCTTCTACTCTACTGATGTAGTCTATCCTTAGAGATTCACCCAAGCCCCTTTTACACCCTTACTTTGATCTAGATATTTGGAAAATGGTTTTCTGAATAAGATACACATACCCTTTGTCTCATTTATTGCATTTGTGTTTATATGACCTAGTGAAATTTTTTGCACATATAACCAATATATAATGTTCACAGCTAAATTACATAAAATACATAAAACTAGTGAGAAAACAAAATGCATACAAAGAGTAGGATGAAGAAATATAAGACCAGCATAATCTTTTAAAATTTATTTTTATTGAAAACAAATGGGATACATCTTGTTTCTCTGTACATGAAGTAGAGGCATACCATTTGTGTAATCATACATTTACATAGGGTAATAGTTTTTGATTCATTCTGTTATTTTTTTCCTTCCCCCCACCCCTCCCACCCCTCTTTTCCCTCTGTACAGTCCCTCCTTCCTCCATTCTTGCCACCCGCCCATCCCCCATTATGTGTCATCATCCACTTATCAGAGAGATCATTCGTCCTTTGGTTTTTTGGGATTGGCTTATCTCACTTAGCATGATATTCTCCAATTTCATCCATTTGCCTACAAATGCCATAAATTTATTGTTCTTTATGGCTGAGTAATATTCCATTGTATATGTATACCACAATTTCTTTATCCGTTCATCAATTGAGGGGGCATCTATGTTGGTTCCACAATCTGGCTATTGTGAATTGAACATTGATGTGGCTGTATCTCTGTAGTATTCTGATTTTAAGTCCTTTGGGTATAGACCAAGGAGTGGGATAGCTGGGTCAAATGGTGTTTCCATTCCAAGCTTTCTAAGGAATCTCCACACTGCTTTCCAGAGTGGCTGCACTAATTTGCAACTCCACCAACAATGTATGAGTGTACCTTTTTCCCCACATCCTCTCCAACACCTGTTGTTGCTTGTATTCTTGATAATCGCCATTCTAATTGGGGTAAGATGGAATCTTAGGGTAGTTTTGATTTGCATTTCTCTTATTACTAGAGATGTTGAACTTTTTCTCATATATCTGTTGATGGTTTGTAGATCTTTTTCTGTGAAGTGTCTGTTCATTTCTTAGCCCATTTGTCGATTGGGTTATTTGTATTCTTGGTGTAGAGTTTTTTGAGTTCTTTATATATTCTGGAGATTAGTGCTGTATCTGAAGTATGAATGGCAAAGATTTTCTCCCACTCTGTAGGCTCTTTCTTCACATTGCTGCTAGTTTCCTTTGCTGAGAGAAAGCTTTTTAGTTTGAATATATCCCAGTTATTGGTTCTTGCTTTTATTTCTTGTGCTGTGGAAGTCCTGTTAAGGAAGTCTGATCCTAAGCTGACATGTTGAAGATTTGGACTTACTTTTTCTTTTATAAGATGCAGGGTCTCTGGTCTGATACCAAGGTCCTTGATCCATTTTGAGTTGAGTTTTGTGCAGGATGAGAGAGAGGGTTTTAGTTTCATTCTGTTGCATATGGATTTCCAGTTTTCCTAGCACCATTTGTTGAAGAGGCTATCTTTTCTACATTGCATGTTTTTGGCACCTTTGTGTAGTGTGAGAAAACTGTAAACTCAATTCTTATTCTTAAAAATTAAAAGAAAACACATGTAATGCCATGAATTTACCTGTATTTTTTTACTTGTCTTTCACAAGTGCTACTATGGAGAATTTTCATTGTTGTTTTGTTGTATATATTTATATTTTTAATTAAGTTTTTTTCTTAATTTAAATACTACTCAGGAGTACATATTTTTTAGTTTCCAGTTATGTGACTGTATTTTGTAACTAGGCTTTCATTATTACTTTAATTTTGTGACTTACAGTAAAAGAATTTTGGAAGGAGGTTTCTTATTTTTAATTTTTAATTTGTTTTAATTAGTTATACATGACAGTAGAATGCACTTTGATACATCATATATAGTGGAGTATAATTTCTCATTCTTCTGGGTATATATGATATAGAATCCCACCAGTTGCATAGTTATATATGTACATAGGGTAATAGTGTCCGATTCTTTCTAATTCTTTCTACTATCCTTCCTAGCCCTGTGCTCCCTCCCCTACAATCCCCACTACCTAATCTAATGTAACTCTATTCTTCTCTAGCCAACCCCCATTGTGAATTAGCATCTACATATCAGAGAAAACAATGAGCTTTTAGTTTTTTGGGATTGACTTATTTCACTTAGCATGATGTTCTCCAGTTCCATCTATTTAATGGCAAATGCCATAATTTCATTCTTCTTTAAGACTGAGTAATATTCCATGATGTGTATACACACACATACACACACACACACACTCACACACACACACACACACACACACACACACACGCACACATATATATAACTTCTTTTATTCATTCATCTGTTGAAGGGCAGCTAGATTGGTTCCATAGTTTAGCTATTGTGAATTGAGTTACTATAAATGTTGATGTGACTGTGTCACTGTAATATGATGATTTTAAGTCCTTTGTGTATAAACTGAGAAGTGAGATAGTTGGGTCCAATGGTGGTTCCATTCCAAGTTTTCTTAGGAATTTCCATATTGCTTTCCATAATTGTTGTACCAATTTGCAGTTCTACCACCGATGTGTGAGTGTACCTTTTTCTCCACATCCTTGCCAACGTTTATTTTTGCTTGTATTCTTGTTAATTGCCATTCTGACTGGGATGAGATGAAATCTTAGAGTAGTTTTGATTTGCATTTCTCTGATAGCTAAAGATGTTGAACATTTTTTTCTTATTTTTGTTGATTATATTTTTTCTTCTGTGAACTGTCTGTTCAATTACTTAGCCCATTTATTGATGGATTAGGAAGGGGCTTTCTTAAGATTCCTTTTATATGCAAATGTTAACTTAATTTTGAAAATAATATAGACTATTTATTGGATGAAGGGTTCTAGATAGACAATTTAGATTAATTTTTAAATATTTATTAAATATTATACATATATTTTGTCTTCATCTGTTTCTGATAGTTATGTTAAACATTCTGATGTGATTGTAGATTTATTTTCCTTCATATCCTACTCATAATTTCTTGTGTATTTTGTTATATGTGGATATTAGGTGAATTCCATTATTAAATTTGAACTAGATCATTTTATTTTTAGGAGATACAGAAATAAAAACCCTTTAATTTCTGGAAATAATGAATTATATTAGGCAAAAAGAGACTGGTAAACACATGTTGGTAGACCATGATTTCTACAGTTGGAAAGGATTTGATAGATTATTAAATTTCCAGTTACAGTTATGTGCTGCCTTATGATGTTTAGGTCAATGGCAGACCACATATATGATGGCAGTTCCATGAGATTATATTGCTTAGTGACAGCATAGCCCTCTTAGTTTGTGTAAATACACTCTGAAAATGAAATAACATAATGACACATTTCTCCGAACATCTCTGTTGTTCAGTGATACAGGATTGCATATACTAATTGCTTTGTACTGAACTAATGCTCCTCTCAAATGAGCAATAGATTCAAACTTTGGCTTTCTGGGTTATTTTTATGCAGATATTGAGACATACTTTTCTTAGGAACTACAAAATTAAGATTTTTATAAATTTAAAGTACTTTCGAATAAAAGCACTTTTTAGAATCCATTAATAGAAACTAGGAGGGAAGGAAAATAAAGCTAGCTTATTTGTGTGATTTAGTTAAGAGAGCAGGCAGGGGAGGGAGAAGGGAAGGAGTATTTGCCAGTACTTGGGTTGAAGAAAATTACTACTCATTTATGCCAGCCTTCTGTATCTATCTATATTGTAATTCAGTGAGAGAATTAATCTTGTGAATGACTCTAGTGAAAATCCTAAGTGATCAATCATTCAATTATATCACCTATATTCAACTTACTAAGGTAAGAAAAGGACATATCTAACAATTAGAATGAGAGTAAAGGAAGATTAGATTTAAATTTTAATTAGTGAGAATATCAAATTAACAAAATCCTTCATTCTTGAGGTACTTTGGTTAATTGAGATTTTACTGCAGTAAATAAAATCAGACTAGTTTTACTAAGAAGAAAATGTCTCCTTATACTTTCATTCAAAGCTGTAATTCATGTTACTTGGCTTCTGTTTTTAATTTTTCAAATACATATTTAATAAACAGCAGTCATGAAGACATCAAAGGATTTTGCACAAGAAAGCTTTGTATATTTGATGCTCTGTCAGGAGATATATGCTAATATTAATATTATTAATATATGACACTATTATTAATATATTAATATATAATGTATATGATATATTAATTTATTATGTCATATATATTTGAATTATATACACACATATATAGAAAAAATATATAATTTATGCATATATTAGATATTCTTAAAGTTTTCCCCCAAGCCAAAATGTAAAAGATTTAGTCCTATAGAACTTAACTTCTGCATTTGTATAAGTCACTTAAAACCACAGTTTTCAAAAGTGTTTGCCTCTGAAGGGAAGACTGAAAGCAGTAGTGACAAAAGAAAAATAAAATATTTTGTCAACAGAATAGAAAAATTAAAAAGCATTCTTGTCTTATCGTTTACCTTCAAAAAGTGTTTTTCAAGTGTTTCTTTTCCGGAGCTACAGATGGTCTATGCCATTTAGCATCCTCATCTCTGTTAGAAGAAGCCAATTAATATCATATCCCTATACTTCTAATCAAAGCTGCCCTATTAGTGCTCTGTTGAGTGAACTGTTGCTGATTAACTGAAAATTAGTCAGTGAAGCTAACGATTTTCTCTCCAGACCCTGTGGGCTCATAAAATGTTCATCTGAATTAAGGACAGTTAATTATGGTGTATGATTTGCCAGTAGACTGAACTTACTGAGTCAGTGTGAGGAGTCCAGGTTGGGGGTGGTTGATTTGATGCAGGCTGGCAGATCTCTCTTTCAAAGTTTGCTGTTTTACTCTTAGCTACTGTCTCTTCCAGGCATTTCCAGAACATGATGTCTGGCAGTTCTTTCACTTAGCTTATGAGAAAAGCTCTCCAATGTATCATGCAGGGAAGAGCAAAATAAGAGTGTTTCATCACTGGTAAAGCATATCATTTCTTGGTAAGCAGCACAATTTCTTGAAGTTGAAAAAGATCATTATCATTTTAATGTGCTCTTAAGCTGCTGCAATGCATCGCAACCAACATGGGATGATATATGTGTTTGCCACCCAGGCTATGCTGCATCCATGACGGTATGATGAACAAATATAAAGAAGATGCTCTTTTATATTGTTGGACCTTATGTTCTCAAGAGAAAGAAAAGCTGAGGACAAAAGAGTTGATATGCAGTGAAATGTCAAAGGGAGAAAATACACACATATTGTGGGATATTAGAAATCTCAAGCTACAGTTTTATACATGGTATTGTTTTGGACTCATGTCATTTTATTACTTTAGTTATTAAGTCCTTGAAAGTAATTTGAGATGGGTTTTCCTTTTAAGTAAGGTGTGAGTGCTGGCATACCTAAAATACATCTATTTTAAGTCTATGTAGCATATTTCAAAAAAATAGACTGCCTAACGTTTTATCACATACGATACTTATGTGCATGGTAAAACAGGAGGGAAATAGAACTCCCATCAAATCAACAGTGTTTTGTTAAAATATCTTGGTAGTCTTGCACTTATATTAACTGTAGCTGCCTTTATACATATACATGATCCCAGGGCCCTAGTGAAATTATAAGACCTTCTCCTTCAGTTCATATTTTAGTTCAGCATCTTGTACTAAAGAAATTGTCTACTTAGAGATCTAAGGATGAAATATCAGGACTTCATTTTGAACTGAGATATATTAAATGGAATTTCTCTACTTAAAAAGATAATTGGTGAGAGAAAAAGCCAACAAACATCCATTTATTTCTTTTTAAAACATTTCCTCAAGTGAGAAATATGGAAACTCAGAAATGGTTGCAGGTGTGAGCAAATGAGAAATTAGGCAAACCAAAAAATAACTTTAAGAGCCCCTTAAAACCAGCAATGTAATGTCTTTAATTATTTGCCAAGATAATCACTGAGATTGTATAATGAGCAAGAGGTATTCAGGATTAAAAAAGAAATAGCAGAAAAAAAGTGTTGAAATATTAGCTTCAGGCTTTACCAAGAAATATGTTGTGAGTTCCAAGGAATGGTTGAATTAAAAAGGATTTCAATCAACCCACTTGTTTGAAGCCAACTTTACCAGCCATGACCTGTGTATCAAAGCTCAGTCATTTCATCTTCTCTGTCAAATTTTCATGTGACTTTCTTGGTAGGAATTATTATGTTCTAGGAACTGAACTTTTGACAGCTAAAGTTAGTTTGGGCTAATAATGTTTGACCACTGAGGTTTAAAATGAGAGCTGATGAGAGAGAGAGGATGTTTCATTGCATATCCTTGCTTTTCTCTTGCTCTCCTTTAACAGAAGTAGCTGTCTGGTTACTAGCTTTAAGGTGATTCCATCTCTTTTTTATTTAGCAAGAAGGACTACAATCTGACTTACGGAACCGCAATTAAAAACCTTATAACCCCTGGACTGGGGAAATAACTGGGTGGTACAGCCATGCTTATTATGTGTAAGGGCCTGTATTTAATACTAGCACTCTCCCCCCAAGAAGAAATGCCCCTCCCCAATTTATAACCCTTCTAAAAGCTCTGCTATTTTGAGTGGAAAGTCCATTTGAACTATGTGGTTTAGTTCTGATTATTGTTCCTGGATGAAGATATAAAAAGGTGGAAAATTAAGAGATTAGTAAATGAAATGATCAAGGAGTTTCTATAACACATTGGAGTCAAGTAAAAGTCATCAAAATTATCATTAGTTGTAATATTCTTCCACATTTGCAGTGTGTTTTTAAAGCTAGCATTTGTAGCTGACAAATAAAAAAACGGTTTTCACATATTTAATCTTTCAACAACATTGAGAAAGACATCAGGGCAGGTATTATTTGCATTTTACAGATAAAAAAATGGAGGTCTAAAAGATACTATGAGTTTTTCACATTCTGATGGTCACTGGTAACTGAAAAAAATTCACCTTGGAATCTCATCTCATTCTTTCTATTCTTCCAAGTTGATTGAGAAATCCCCATTCAGTCTTGACAAGGAATAGCCAGAATTAATTTTCCCAATCTCTAATCATATTTTCCCTTTGACCTGGAATTGATGGTATATATATATATATATATATATATATATATATATATATATATACCCTCATTGTCTTGTTTCTAATCATTTCATATGCTGTTAACATATCCAGTATTATTATATCTACCTTATTTGATTTTGAGTCCTCAGAGAAAGAGTGCTGTTTTTATGTTTGTTCAACAAAATCACATTAAAATGAATTGAATGATATTTTTATTACTGGCTTAAGGATGATGTCAGAGAAGATCTAAAGGGCCTAGATCAGAAGTCAACCTATGGCACAATAGCCACATTTGCTTGCTGCCTATTTTTTTTAGAGTTTTATTGGAACACAGCCATGCTTAGTCATTTATGCATTGTCTATGTCTAATTTGGTACTATAATGGCAGAGTTGCATAGTTATAACTGTATTGCCTAAAATGCCTAAAATACTTTCTATCAGGTATTTATAGAAAAAAAAATCTGTCAAACCCAAGGCCTAGATAATTAATTATCCAGTCAGTTCTCAGGAAATGAATAAGGAACAAAAAATGTAGAATGGTTTATCTTCTGTTTCTTTTAGGAATTTGATATCTTAGGATCTATTTTTATTTCAGGGAGAAAGATTATCTTTTGGTACTTAAGATAAAGCACTAGGAGGCAGAGAGAGGTTAGTCCAAGATAATCTGATAAAATTACACAGAGCATTTCTGAAGATGAATTGTGTTTATGAGAGTTATTCTGCAATAGTCAATCAAGGTAATGAGGGGGAAAATTGCATGAGGTGAAAGTATGAACCAGGGAAAAACATTCTGGAAGTGTTTGTAATAAGCTGATTGGTACCCATTATTTTATGTAGTAAATTTACTAATGCCAATCAAAGCCCAACTTGCTTGTTTAAAGATCATTTTAATTACTTTAGCTTATTTATCTTTGCTTTTATCAAGAAAAAAGAAATTAGTGGGTTTTATTACAAGAGTAATACATGTCTTGGGACATAGATTCAGCTTAGTAGAAGTTACTTTTGATTAGGTGTTTGTTTTTATAATAGTTGCTACAAAACAATGTGTATAAACTTTTAACATCCTACATTTGGAGATTTATGGAGGTGACTTTCCTTTTCTTTGGAGATGATGAATGTGTACTGACTGGCGCCACTGTTTAATTATAAATGGCTAGCTGTAAGGAATGTAGAAATGATCTCAGCCATTTAAACCTCAAGGCAATCTCCTGATGTGACCTAAAAGGTGTGCATTTTATTTATGTAGCTATTTTACCTACTCACCCACATTTCTATTGCTCTTAGAAATTCCCAAGTGAGTTGTCTACAATTATTTTATAAAAGGTTTGAAATAATATTCCCTTCTTTCTTATTCTTGCTCTCAGGAAATTTTTGTTTAAAGCTGCATTCGTGAAACAGAATGTTGTGTTCCATGCTGAAGAGTGGGGACAGTTCTCAAGGTAATGTGGAACCTCTGAAGGGTTTTAAGGCAAGATGTAACACAATCACATTTATAATCTTGAAAAATACCATGGCAGCAGGGTATGTGTTGGAATGAAATGAAAGAAACATAAGGGTAAATAGATATTTGAAGGGTTGGTTTAGAAATTGAGATTTTTCAAGCAATAATATCTGAAGTGCAGGATGTATGTCTGAGGGTAAGGAATTGAAATGCTTAAAAGACACATTGTGGTCTAATTGATAGAACTCAGTGAATTTAATAGAGATGAAGGTGAGGGAAGAGTCAATTTATATAATAAATTATATAAATTATCTAAATTGAGTTGATATAATAGAAAATTAAGGAGGAGAAGGATTATTTTACTACTGAGTTGATATAATAGAAGATTAAGGAGGAGAAGGATTATTTTACTGATGTATATCCAGATTGTAGGCCCAGCAAAAAGAGTGCTCCTATGATTTGAATTCAACAAGAAGAGAAAACAAAAAATATTGGGTGGTAATGATAGGTAATGGCAAGAGAGGATTCATTTTATAGTATACATAGTCACAAATGTAGTTGTTAAGTGCCAGCAAGAAAAACTGAAATAGCACAAAGGCAGGGTCTGTTCCTTCACACACCTTTGCCTATCTGGGGCTTCCCTGTGTTGTAAAAAGAATATCTGCCTGGGTTCCCCAGAACTAAAATCCTCAGCTTGAGGTTTTAGCACATATTTAACAGGTAGTGAAAAAAATGGGAAAGAAAACACAAAAGCAACTTATACAGAGTGTATCAATTAGTGGTTACCACTGAAGTCAACTGTGACTTGATCTTACTGAAGACCTTTAGGAGCCTGTATAGACAATACTTCAGAGTTGTTCCATCTGCGGGACAAGGAAGGCTGAGTATCCACGGATTCTAGTTTGTCATTGGTTAATATGCTGTTTTATTCAGTTTGTTTTTCATTGCTGTGCCTAAAAGACTGAATGAGAACAATTTTAGAGAAAGAAAAGTTTATTTGGATCTCATGGTTTTAGAGGTCTCAGTCCATAGATGGCTGACTCTCTTGTTCTGGGCCTGAGATAAGGCAGCACATCATGGTGAAAGAGTGTGGCAGAGGAATATAACTGGGAACATGACAACAGGAAGCAGAGAAAAAGTTCCCCTCACTGCAGACAAAATATAAACCCCAAAGGCACACCTCAATGACTCACATCTAAACTTCCTTGCATATAGTTTAGATATGACATGTCCCTCAAATGAGCTTTTGAAGGACAGGTCATATCTAAATCATAATACCTGCTCACCATAATAACTTCCTGACCCTTCCAGCCAACCTTGTGCTTGAGCTAAGCATACTTCCATGGAAAGAAAATTCATGAGACAGAGAATTGTGGGTATAACATTTATTAAGAGATATTAGCAGACTTCTGAAAGAGCTCACTGCATACACATACACCCTAACATGGACAATATATTCACTGTACTTGTATTTTGAGTTTCATATAGTTGAGTTTTACTTAAAATTATTTCCTCATCTTAGGTAATTCCAAATATGTAAGTGTTTGTTCATGTAAGTGTATCCCCAAAATCTTGAAGCTTTCTACATTCTCATTTTGTTGTTTTTGTTAGAATGGGATATTTCAAAAGAACTATGCTCAAGAATTAATATTATTAAAATGTCCATACTACCGAAAGTGGTCTACAGATTTAATGCAATTCCTATCAAAATACAATGATATTCTTCACATAACTAGAAAAAACAACCCTGAGACTCACATGAAAGCACAAAAGAGCCCAAATAGCCAAAGAATTCTTGAGCAAAAAAGGATGAAGTCGGATGCATCACAATATCTGATTTCAAGGCATACTCCAGAGACATATTAACCAAAACAGTATGGTATCAGCATGAAAACAAACATATATACGAATGGAACAGAATAGAGATCCCAGAAATAAACCCATGCATGTACAGCCACCTGATTCTCAAAATAGTTGCCAGAAACATACACTAGAGAAAGGACAGCCTCTTCAACAAATGGTACTGGGAAAACTGTACATCCATATGCAGAAGATTGAAATTTGACCTCTGTCTCTCACCCTATGCAAAAGTCACCTTGAGATTGATCAAAGACTCCAATGTAAGACATGAAACTCTTGAAACTAATAAAAGAAAACACAGGGAAAACATTTCAAGATGTTGGTATAGGCAATGATTTTTCGGGATAAGACCCCTAAAGCAAAATTAGCAAATGAGATTACTTCAAACTGAGAAGATTCTTCATAGCAAGGGAATCAGAATTAAGAGACAACCTACAATATGTGAGAAAATATTTTGTCTATTCATCTGACAGAGGATTAATATCCACAATATATAAGGAACTCAAAACACTCAACGATAAAAATCTAGTAATCCAATTAAAAATGGGTAAATAATCTGAATAGACACCTCTCAAAAGAAGGAGTACAAACAGTCAACAGGTATACAGAAAATTCTCAATATCATTAGCCATCAGAAAAATGCAAATCAAACTACAATGAAATACTATCTCACCCCAGTTAGAATAGTTATTATCAAAATAAGAAAAGAAAAAAGATAAAGAAAAGATAACATGAAGGCAAGAATGTTGACAGAAAGGAACTCCTACATACTGTTGGTGAGAGTGCAAATTTCTGTTGCCATTGTGGATAATAGTATGGTGGTTTCTCATAAAACTAAAAATAGAACTATCATATGATATAGCTATCCCAACTCTGGATATATATCCAAAGGAAATGAAACTGACAGATGAATAGAAAATGCAATATATATGTGATTTTGACAGAGTTCCTCCTTTGAAAACCAGAAAGAGGATTCTAATAACTTAGAATGGGTGTGTACAAAGAGAAAAGAGGAAAGAAGAAAGCACTGATGTAAAAATATAATTCATCAATTCACAACCACCTTGGAATCCCACTACCCTGGCATTATAACCATAATCTCCTCCAGCCTTATCCTGCCACTGATGTCCTTAGTGCTAATTTTAACAAATTTTGCCTCTTTGGTATGGAGTTGGCGAGGGACATTGAATTACTGTGACATGTTTCTTAGAAAGGGCCCCAGAGGTTTCCCATGTGAGTGCAACTCCTATGTGAGTAATTATCATCTTGCATGCATATAAGCACTGCAATAATTTAGCATGTTGCAAATTTCTCAACCTGATATGATTTCCCTTTGGTTATTTAGGCTGCTTCTAACTCATAAAGAATTGGAGAAGGTTTAAAATCTTAACTGTTAATTTCCATTTTACACTATTTGAAAGAAAGGCAAGGATAGTCCTGGAAAAAAACCTTTTCAATTGCAAGTTTGATCAAACTGACAACAAATAAAAAGAAATAGCTTCATCTGAGTAATTGATAATTCCAAAACTTGACTAGTTGTGATGCTTTTTAGATTATGTTATTAGCTGAATTAAAGTTGTGGCAGGAGGAAATCCTAGAACAGTTTTGCCACTGGGTTTGCATTCCTCTTCAAATACAAAACCACAGTATAGTTTCACACCTTTTTACAGCATTATAACTTTGGCTTTTAACTCTGTATTGGATGAGGACCAGGTACATTGGTACAGCTCAATAAAACCTAACATTAGAAATAATTTAAAGCCACAAAGTCAATGTCATCTTATTCATTCGCTTACCTAATGACTTCCTCTCTTTTCATACAACACAAACAAATATGTGTTCATATTATTGGGAAGAAAAAACACTCCCTCTATTTCTACAATGGAGCAGTTTTTGCTCTTCTAATTAACCAACATGAGCCAAATATTTAAAAGGTTTCTTTTGAAACTCTGCCTACAATTAACATTCACAATTTCTAAATTAATCTTTGCTGACCTTAACATGCAAGATGTCCTAAAGACATGTTTCAAATATAAAAAAATTATAATTCTATGCAGAGAAAACTACTACCAGTGTTTCATAAGTCTTTGTTCATTCATTTTATCCTATCACTGCTTAAGAAATCCTAGAATTTGGAGCATTGCTTCATCACATCTCTCAGTAAAAGCTGTTGAGCATGATTCTTATATCTTTCCAGTATCAAAATTAAGAGTAACTCATTGTACACTTTGAAATATCTATACCATATCAGATATCATCTGGATTTCCCTTTATGAAAACAGTGGAATACAAATTTTAGAATATTCTTATGACTTTCTTTGCAAAAATTGAATTATAATTATTAAAGGAATCCAAATTCCAGTGATGGATATTGAAAATCAAAGTAAGGAGTTATTGATGGGAAATATTTTCCAAATCGTTTCAAGGATTCAGTGGAACTAATCAGACATCTTCTTTCTTTAAAAAACAATCATAGCTTCAGAGAGACTCAAAGATAGCAGATCTTGCAATGGGGGGCATTTTCTAAAAGATGAAAAGGAATATACTCTATGATATATTCATTCAGGAACTGAGAACATCATCTAAGCAATGAATTAACAATGTATGAAGTGAATAACTTTATCACATGCAAATCCCTATTAGTCAATGTATTTTTGCCCATGGTACTGAATTGAGTGCTGTTCCAGGTGCAAGCTAGATGTCTAGTGCTAGGAGTCCACTGACATGGTGGGCGAAATGGCTCACCTTAAAACTTTGGTCCTGCGTGCTTGACTCTGCTTCTTGAACTCCATTATTCTGTGTATGGTGTTTCTGTTTTCAATGGTAGAAAGGTGAATTTGTTCATTTTTTTTCCTCCCTATATCATCTTGGATCTGTGCTCCCCATATGTATATTAATCTGATCCTAGAAAATAAGATATTACCATTTGAAAGAACCAGATTTTAGCCCTAAAATTCTGAAGTCCACATAGTTGGACATTTTTTCCTATAGGTGAATAAGTTATACCCTTAAAAATGTCTTTCTCAAGTACATATAGAGATATAGTTAGTTTGTTAGAATGAAGTTCCAGTTATTGATGTCCCAATTCTATATCTGGAACTTTTCCTGTTACTGAATTTTTACCATCCAGATGAATTAATCCCATTACAGCCATTTGAAGGGGAAGATGAATTTCTCTCCACATTCTTCTTCATTCTTCTTACACACGTACCCATTCTAAACGATATTCTAGAAAATTATAAAGTACTCCCCCAAAGAATGGGGTAAATGGAGATAAGCTAACTATATGACAATATCAGAGAAATATTCCTTTCCATAATCATTACAGGAATTGTTATTCAGACTGTATAAACTGATAACAAGGGCTGGGGAGGTAGCTCAGTTGGTAGAGTGCTTGCCTTGCAAGCACAAGGCCCTGGGTTCGATCCCCAGCACCAAAAAAAAAAAAAAAAAAAAAAAACTGATAACAAATTTCAGTGAGGATGACTTGAGAGCAAGAATAGCAGTGATCAGACCACCAACTTTAATCCAGGGGGATCATAACTGTAGGCTGGTTGCAACAATTACCAAGGTCTACAAAGAAGGCATTCATGAATAGCTTGAAATATTAGCAAAGTTCTCTATAAAATATCACTGAAGAAACACCTAAACACTCATTTTATGATGGTGGAATATATTTTCTTTTTCAATAAGTTCTACTTCAGAGAATTACAGCATTTTCCCCATTGTCATTGAAGATGAGAAAATTTTAACTTATTTTCTTGCTATCTGAACAAACCATGAAAAATTTTATAGACAGTTTATAAACAGGCTTTGAGTCATAAATTATAACCATAACAGTCAAGAATGACCCTGCAGTTCCTAGATTTCTCAGAAATCCTGTTCTAAGCCATCTACCATGCTGATTCCTCTAATATTTTGTTCACTGAAAAATGAATATAGTTGTGGTAAATTAGGTTATTTATCAGTAAATATTCACTCTCCCCTCCCTATTTTATAGGAGGAGTGTACTTCCATGTCTCACCTATGTTTGACTTGGTCATGTGCTTTGCTGTAGCCAATATTATGTTGCCACATGTGACTGTGTGCTAGCTTAACACTAGGTTTTAAGAAGAATTGCTCATTTGCTTTCTTCTCTGGGAGCTTTTGATCTCTTCCAATTTGAGAAAAAAAATTAGCAGGTAGTACACTGGTCCATGTCTGTCAGAGATATAAAAAAAGCCTGAATCAAATACATGGCCTGTAGAAAAACCCAGCTGAGAACAGTTTATAGCAGCAACATTGCAGCTGAATCACAGATAATGCATTCTTCTTATTGTGAGACACAGCACTTGCAGTTGTTAGCAGTGATAGCTGACTGACAAAATATGAGTCATATGTTTTTGCATTTGTTGCTTTGTAAATTTTTGCTGGTTTTCTATTTAAATATACTTTACCTTCCCAATAATTGAAGGTAGTAGTGCAGTTTGACCCACATTTTAACTTCTCTGGTACCCGCAAAGTACATACCACTATAACTACTCAATATATTCCCATTATAGAAGCCAATGATTTTCTTGTATCATACATAAGAGTAAGTTTTTACTGTACCATTGATAGCTCTCAGTGACAAATGCTACATTTTAGTAGCAATCTCAGAATATGTTTTAGAAGTATAGAGGCTAAACAACTCTACAGAATAATCGGTGAAATTGAGTAAGTGGAGAATTCACCATTTGGGGGCATTGCTGGCATTTTAAGACATTTCCCCATTCATGGTAGAAAGTCTTTTGCACATAACTGAAAAAGCCATTTTTTCTCAAGGTAAAATTCCTGATTATAGGAGCACAAGGCCCACAAACCTCTTTATGACAAGAGAAGTTTTCCTGTAGCGTTTCTTCATGAATCTGGTATTTAGAATTTCTTCAAAGCTAAGGGATGATATATTTGCTTTTATGTTTCACAAAAGGGCACAGAACAAGTAGGATAGGCAGAAAAGTGACTGTGCTCAGTTCAGTCTTTCCCACATTTATAGTAAGACACACAGACCTGGAATTTATTCTGTTCTCCCTGAAGTAGGAAGGTCAAGGACCTATGACAGAGTTGTAGGAAACTAAGGGCATGATGAGCAAAAGAGAAGCAGCAAGCAAGTGGGGGGGATGTCATTTGCTTCCAGCTGAGCTCTGTAGGCCACAGCAGGTAGGGAATCTAAATACAGGGCTAAATATTGAGAACCAAGTTAATCTAATATTTCCCAAGTGAGTTCTCTGCCTGAAACACAATTTTCTACCCACAGCTCCCCAACCCCAGGAAATCTGAAGTTTCCATTTCCATTAATTTTTAATGCCTGGGGGGAATGAGTGCTCAACAATTTATAATTATGTACTTTGACAGATAATTGAATCTTCATTGTACCAATTGTATAGCAACCCCAAATATAAGGCAATAGTATAACAATGTATAGATGTAGTATATGTCATATACTGTTAATGTTAGGAAAAACTATCCTGTTAACTTTTTTTGAGATGAGTTTTCTTTATTTATCTGAGAAATGCTTTAGTGTTACCAAGTAACACTAACTCTGGGTTGGTAGGCATATAGAGTATTAAATGTCATTTTAAAATGATGAAGGAAAGAGTAAAGAAACCTGAGAAACTCCCAGATTGTATCAGTGGCATTAGATGAGTACTTAGCTAGTCTATTGAAAGTTTTAAGTACATCTCTTTCTCACCTTGACTATCTGAATCAACTTGACAGACCACTTAAAGCAATAGTTATCTAAAGAACAAACTCTTCCTAAAGCTGGTGAAGTGAGTTCTCCTAACAGTGAGACTTATTAATAGCAAATTAATGATTGTTATATCTGGGGCTCAACAATGACAAAGCTCTGTTGGAACTTTCTATACTTTTTATGTGACATTTTCAGTTTCAAATGTTTTGTCTGATTTATCCTTTGAAATCTTGTCATGTAAAATCTGGATATGTATGTCATTATGGGAACACTCCTAGTTAAGATCTCTTCAGCCTGATTAATGAGGGAAGAAGACTGAGAAAATAAATGCCCTGGTCTTTGTGTATGTTGTTTCTAACTTTTCCAATGTTAGTGAGATGCTTTTCCTTTGCAGAGGAGTTAAACAAACTAGCAAAGTTTATCCAGGGCCAAAAAAGTTCTAAGTAATTTAGATTAGAGAAAAGTAAAGTTCTAATTACAAAGAAAATTAAGGGGTGAGTAGAGGAAGATGGAGGCTAATTTAGATCCTCTGGTGATCATCTGTCCACACCAAATTATAACAACAAACAACACCAAAATACTTTCAAAAGACCTAAGAAAGTTAGGTGATATACCATAGAGCCTGCTTTTAGTATAACGAAGTGAAAAGGTGTATTGAAGAAGGCAGGAAGAAAAGAGATACCTACATCACCCCTCTTTCAATTCTAAGCAATGTATCATAGAGAAAGATGCCTCCTGCTTGGGGAAGGGAGAGAGAATTTAAGTCCAGGCCTTATACTTGAAGCCTAGGACCAGTTCTGCCATACCATGATGAAACCCAAAGGTGGGAAAAGCCCTACAACACCTACTAGAAGGCCAACACCCATGAACTAAGCCACTGGAACTATTTTAGGCCAGGAAGTTGACTACAACTACCACCCTACCTCCAACCTCTGGTGATAATGCGGAAACAGGACTCTACTTGCTGAATAGCAGCACATGAAAACTAGGACAGGGTCTTGCCCCAGAGCACCGTTCCAGTTCTGCTACGGTGAGACCTAGCATCCAGTAGACAATGAAGGCCCTGTATGCAAGGCAAAGCTCACAGATGGAGTCTCCAAGCTGGTCAGTACTTGTAAACGTAAAGCTTTAGAACTGCCCTGGCACTAGACAGAGACCTGAACCCCAGTAGGACAAACTTATGTGTCATCTTACATTACTACCAGCTGTAGCATGGGACCTGGTGCACCCCTGAGATTGCACAGGTCCTTACCACTCTGAGACTCAGGTGTGATCCAGATTAGTGCCAGTCTAGATGGCTAAGGGACTGTCTTCATGAACACTAGTCCAACATCAGGCAGCATAGCATAGTACAAAATCCCATTTGGTAGGATTAAGACAGGGTAGTAAGCACAAGATTTTGCCTTCTAACTCAGTGCTACACTGGTGAAAACTAACATTACACAGATTCTGGTTGCCCCCTTTACATAGGTCTGCTTATAGGCAGAACTTCTGGAACAGGCCTGGTGCAGGGGAAGATATGCAGCCCCTGTCTATTCTAGTTAGTATTACATGTGACTGGTTGCAACAGCCTTGGACCACTAGTCCAACTTAGTAACAGGCAACCTATAGCAGTGTGGGCCTTGGTCTTATCTCAGTATTGTGCTGGTCTTGATGAAATATGGACTCAGGGTATGATGCAGCATGATGGCAATGGTGACCATAAGTGTGACATAGGAGCCTGAAGTGACTGCCCAGAGTGGGGCAGAATGCTGCTATGCTAGACTACAGGCCAACAACAAGATGAAGAATCTAGGCCTACCCTAGCCCCAGGGAGGGGCTTAGGGAACCGACTGTCCTATCTAGGTTCTTCCCAAACAGTACGCCAAGTTTACTTGGGACAAACTTGGGCTTGGATTGTCCTCTGGTACTGAAACAGTGAAAAGATAACAGCAGACTCCCAGCAAATCTGGGCCTGTATGCCATCTAGAGCCAAAATAGTGGAAGTTACTTTAGGCTTAGAGAAAATAAGCAGCTTACTCAGAATTTCTGGGAAGACAGGCACAAGGCCAGATTAGGAAGACTGTAATAAATACCAGATTCTTCAATACTCAGATGATATCATATGCCAACAATCATCAAGAGTTTTCGGGAAACTGTGACCTCATGTAGTACTCAAAATAAGGTGTCCAAAACTGACTAGGCAGTTATCAGTATGGGAGAACTCTCAGATATGGAGTTTAAAATAGCCGTCTTAAGGAAAATGACTTAGTTTGAACAAAACACAGAAAATTGTTTCAATGCTCTAACACAAAAACATGACATAGAGATGGAAGCAACTTAAAAAATCAAACAGAAATTCATGATCTGAAATCTACTCAGCAAAATTAACAACTCGATAGAAGGCATCAATAGCAGGAAAGATCAAAGAGAAGAAAAAATTAATGAGTTTGAATACAGGCCATTTGAAAATACACAGTTGGGGAAAAAATAAAAGAATGAGGAAGAATGAAGAAAGTTTATGGGAACTGAGGGATAGTGTTAAAAGAGCAATATTCAGGAACTTGGGATTCAAGGGCTTGAGAACACAAAGGGGTAGAAAATTATTCAAATAAATAATAACAGAAAACTTTCCAAGCTTAGAAAAGGGTGCAAATATCCAGGTATGAGAAGGTCAAAAGTCACCAAGTTTAACTCAACCAAGTTTACCTCAAGACATCTTGTAACCAAGCTCTCACAGGTGAAAGAAAAGATTTTCAAGACTCTAAAAGAAAAGAAACAGCATATAAGGGTATCCCAACTCGTTTGAAAGCAGACTTCTTAACAGAAACCTTCTGGACCATAAGAGAGTGGTATGAGTTTTTTTTTTTTACAGAACTGAAGGAAAAATAAAACCTGACAACTAATAGTACTGTAAACAGAAAAGCCATCCTTTAAGAATGGAGGAGAGATAGACATTTCCAGGTAAACAAAATTGAGAGAATGTATTTCTACCAGAACCATTACACAGGAAAGACTAAAAATATTTATTCAAAGTGAAAAAGAAAGATGATAATGAGTAAGAAGAAAACATGGAATATGGTAAGGCATAAAACTCACTAGTAAGATTAATTTTACAAGTAAATTCAGAAGCTCTAATATTGTAAGTATGATGGGTAAACCTTATCTGTAGTATGAAGACTAAAATAGTTAAAAGAATACCTATATTAATACATGGATAGGCAATATGGAAAGATGCAAAATGGGATATCAAAAATTCTAAATGTGGGAAGAATAGAATATAGGTGAAGAGTTTTCTTATTAGCATATTTTCTCATATTCTTTTGTTTTTGATCTTTACTATTATGTTAAGTGGCTATTATTTCAAAATAGCTTGTTATACAGAAAAGATGGTTTTTCTAAGCCTCTTGGTAACCACAAAGAAAACATCTCCAATAGACAAGCTAAAATAAGGACCAAGGAGTGAAAACACACTACTAGAACAATTTACCTGACCACAAAGTAAGACTGTAAAAAGTAAGGCCCAACTATATATTGCTTAGAAGAAACTTACTTCCCCTCTGAGGTCATACACAAATTGAAAATGAAGCAATGGAATAAGATATTCCATGTAAATAGAATCCAAAGGAAAGCATAAGTAACCATAATTATACAGATAAAATAGACCATAAATCAAAAGCAGTAAAAAGAGACAAGGGAAGCCAATATATAACATTAAGGGTCCAATTCAGCATGACAAAATAACAATTCTACATATTATATGCACCCAATATTGAAGAATCCAAATATTTAAAGCAAGTATTAATTGACATAAAGGCAGAGACTCCAATATAATAATAATTGGGGAGTTTAATATCCATTTCAGCAATAGACAGATCATGTAGACTTAAAATCAACAAAGAAACAGCAAAACTAATTTGTACCCCAGAACAAAAGGTTGTAACAGATATCTACAGAAAATATCTTTCAATGGCTGCTGAATACACATTTTTCTCATCATCACATGGAACATTATCCAGGATAGATCATATAATGGGCCACAAAGTAAATCTCAATAAATTTTTAAAATACTGAAATCATGTCTAGTATCATTTCTGAACACAATGCAAGAAAGTTAGAAATCAATAACAAAATCTTTGTAAACTATATAAATACATGGAAGTTAACTTACTTTTGAGCAACCAATTGATCAAGAAAGAACTCAACATGGAAATTAAAAAATTTCTTGAAACAAATGAAAATGGAAATGCAACATATCAAAACGTATGAGATATAGTAAGTGCAGTACTGAAAGAGAAGTTTAAAGCAATCAATGCTCACATTGGAAAGCTAGAAATGATTCAAATAAAGAATCTATCACTGTACTTCAAGGAAGTAAACCAAGCCCAAAACCAGTTGAAGGAAGGATATACTGAGTATTAGAGTAGAAATGAATGAAATGCAGTGTAGAAAACCAATATAATAGATGAATGAAACTAAGAGCTGTTTAGTCTAAAAGATAAAAAAGATGAACAACACAGGACTAAGAAAAGGATAGAAAAGACTCAAAATCAGGTATTACACATGATACTATAGATACATGAAAGATTATTAAAGATTATTATGAACAACTATATGCCAACAAATTTGATAACCTGGAAGAAATGGTCAAATTCCAAGACATATTTATTTTACCAAGAATGAATCATATAAAATAGTACCCTGTCAATCAATTGATGAATGATAGACATGAACAAGAACAAGTGATATGTAAAATATAAATAATCCTTAAGTCATTACAAAAAAATAGAAGAAGAAGTTCTTTGGAGCATATTCAATAAGGCCAGCACTACCCCAATACCAAAACCAGATAAGGCCATAAAAAAAGAAAGTAAACTGTAGACCATTATCCTTGATGGGCATAGATGCAACATCTTCAATGAAATACTAATAAACCATATCTACAAGCACATTAAAAATATTATCCATCATGATCAAGCAGGATTCATCTTAGGGATGCAAGGATGACTCAATACATGGAATAAACTTAATACACTACATCATCAGAACAAAAGATGAAAACCATATGGTCATTTCAGTAGATGCAGAAAAGGATTTTGATAAAATTCAATGACCTTCATGATAAAAATGCTAAACAAATTATGTATACAAGGAAAATACCTCAACATAATAATCACATTTAAAATAAGCCAACAAATTATGTTATATTGAAAGGTGAAAAAGATGAAATCTTTCCCTCTAATAAATGGAAGAAGTCAGACATACTGACTTTCATTCAATACAGTGCTGGAAGTCCTAGCAGTAGCAATCAGATAAGAGAAAGGAAGGGCATCCAAATTGGAAAAGAAGTCAAAATGTCACTGTTTGCAAATGACATGATCTTATATATAGAAAGCCCCAACTATTCCACTACAAACTATTAGAACTAATAAAGGAATTCAGCAAAGTTGCAGGATACAAAATCAATATATAAAAATCAATAGTGGTGCTATAATTCAGTAGTAAATTATTTGAAATAGAAATCAAGAAAGCAGTCCCTTTTACACTAGCTACAAAAACAGCAAGGAATTAATTTAACCAAAGGAGTAAAGTATCTCTACAATGAAAATTATAGAACATTCGTGAAAGAAATAGAAGAAGAAAACAAAAAGTGGAAACTGTGTCCATGGATTGGAAGAATTAATATTGTTAAAACATCAATACTAACCAGTGATCTACAGATTCAATGTAATTGCTATTGAAACACCCGTGGTATTTTTCACAGAAGTAAAAATCAAACAACAACAAAATTCCATAGCCAAAGGCATCTAGAGTGAAAAGACCAAAAGAGAAGGCATTGCACTATCTGATTTTACAACATATTACAAAGCTAAAGTAATCCAAACAGCATGGTATTGACATAAACACAAATATATATACCACTGGAATAGAGTTGAGAACCTAGAAGTAAAACCGTGTCTCTGGCCAATTGATTTTCAACAAAAGTGCAAATAATATATTTTTTTCAGAAAGGACAGTATTTTTAATAAATGGTGTGGGAAAATGGATGTAAATATGCAGAAGAATGAAGAGAGACCCTATCTCTCACCTTGTACAAATATCAACTCAAGACCTCAAGATAGATTAAAGACTTAAATGTAAATTTTTTTTTTTTTTTGCGGTACTGGAGATTGAACCCAGGGCTTTGTGCTTATGAGGCAAGCACTCTACCAACTGAGCTATATCCCCAACCCCCAAATGTAAAATCTTAAACTAAGAAACTACTAGAAGAAAGCATCAGTGAAACTTTTCACAACATGGAATGGGCAAGGATGTTTGGAGCAAGACCCTAAAAGTACAGGGATTACATGGGATAACATAAAATTTAAAAGCTGCTTGACTGCAATGGAAACAATGGAGAGAAGAGACAACCTACAGAATGGGAAAAATATTTGCAAAATACACATCTGATGAGGGGTTGACATGCAGAATATAAAGGAGCTCCAAAAACTCAATAGCAAAAACAGATAACCTGATTTTAGAATGGGATATATATATATATATATATATATATATATATTTGTCAAAGGAATACATACAAATGGTCAATAGGTACATGGAAAAATGTTCAATATCATTAATCATTAGGTAAATACAAATCAAAACCACAATGGAATACCACCTCTTTTTTGTAAGAATAGCTATTATCAAAAAAGGCTAAAGATAACAAGTGATGAAGAGGATGTGGAGAAATAGAAACCTTTGTACACTGTTGGTTGTAACATGAATTAGTTCGCCCATTATGTAAAACATGTAGGGGTTATCTAGCAATTCCACACACACACACATAGGAAATGAAATTAGTATGTTGAATAGACATCTGTACTCCCTTGTTCATTATAGCACTATTCACATCAGACAAGAAATGGAAAAAAAAAAACCTAGTGTCCATCAAATGATGAATGAATAAGGACATGTAGTGCATGTACTCAATGGAATACTATTCAGTCATAAAATAGAATGGAATTCTATTATTCAATGCAATATGAAGTAAACTGCAGATCATTACATTAAGTGAAAGAGGTCAGGTACAGACAGAGAAGTACTGTATATTCTCATGCATATGAGGAATCTAAAAAGTTGATTTTATAGCAGTTGAGAACAAAATGGTGCTTACCAGAGGCCAGGGAGACTAGTGAGGAGGAATGGGGTAAGATTGATCAATGGGTACTAAATTGTAACTAAAGATATTCTGGTATGCTATTGCACAGGAGGGTGACTATAGGTAACAAAAATGTACTACACATTTCAAAGAGCTGGAATAAAGAATTTTGGAAGTTTTTATCATAAAGAAATGGCAAATGTTTGAGGGGAGATCTATGTTTAACTTGATTTAAACATTTTGCAGCATACATATATATCTAAACATTACATGACATTCCACTAATAGGTATACAATTTTTGTTTTAATATATCAGTTAAAATAAATTTTAAAAAGAAGTTGAAACCTCTAGTATTCCACACTATTTTCATGTTTGTTTTTTTTTTCCCATCCCGCGGTACTAGGGATTCAAACCCCGGTCCTTCCGCATGCGAGACAAGCACCCTAGGAAATGGGCCATATCAGCAGCACCCACACTATTTTATCTATTATAATTTCACTGTCATTAGTTGTGCCTTTGAGACACTGTTAAGGGTAGGGATGTTTTGGGATATTTTGTAGACCATTGGAAACATTTGCCTGTGAACAGATTGTTGCAAAATTTTACAAGACTGTCTGAGAACTTTGATCCTTTTCTAGGATCCTTTTATTTTAGAAACATGAACTCCTTTCCTTATCATTCCTTCCATGTACACTTGGAATCAGAATATGTTGCAAAGAGAGTCATCACACTTCTTTTCCACTCAAGTATTTTTTTTCAGGTCACTCAGAAATTAGAGAAAGTCTGAAGGATGTGGATAGGCCAGAAATAAATGGAAAACGTGTTATGGTTTTATAACAAATCGAGTAGTACAGATCTGCTTTGTGTTTGGGATAATCTACACCCTCTAAACATTCTCTAAAAGTCAGTTAAAGCAATCTAAGTAAAAGACTTTGCATAAACCCCCTAGAGAGAACACACTGCTATGTCACACCATTCTTACAAATGAGTGGGAGAGATTGTCTTAAACTGTGTGTTTTACAACACTTCCCAATTGCTCTGATATTTGCTATTAACTTCGGAATTAGCTTCCAGATGGTAATCTCCATAGAGTAGTGACTTTTGTGTGTGAAACTCAAGAAGAAAAGTCGCTTTTTAATTTTTTTTCCTTTTGCAGCTGAATACAAGTGAGCCTGGGAGCCTCTCTGCACCATGTAGGAAATACAACTAGATTCATGGAAATACATTTGGCATTAATAATTCAGAGAATGTGATAAATAGTGCAGGGTTTGAGAGAGTCTAGAAATAAATTCTGCAAGTATAAAAGTTGAAAGCTAAAGTGTTGAAAATTTCCTTGGGCCATTTAAAAAAATTCATATAAACCAGTAGTTTGACACCAATATTTTGGTGTCCAAATTCCAATACCTCCATTTTCCTGCCAAATTCCAAACAATAGTCCTGGAAATAAAATTATTATAAGCCTCAGATATTAGAAATTGAGATAGAAAAATAATGTAGTTATTTATTTTAAAGCTGAGGTAATAAGTAATCCCTAAAGCATTAATCATTATTTTACATTACAAACACAAAAAAGCATAGATGTGTGACAATAATGGCTGTTGTATTTCTTCCCAGTCTGTTAAAGGGTACTGTATATTATAACATGATAAGATTCTGCTCAGAAGTCATGGAGAAGGAATGATCACAAAGAAGACTGAGAGGGGCAGAAAGAAATGCCACATCACCTTTTGATAGTGAAATATAGGTGAGGCAGATAATTCCTCCTAGAGACTAATACCTCAAAATAATATCATTTTTATTCAGTTAGAAGTTCATTTTAGGCTGTTTACAGTATTATATTTCCTTCTCAGTGGTATTTCTTTGAGGTCGATATTAACACACAGGATTACTCAATTATTGAGAAGGGGAAGACTTGAAGGTGATTTTAGAAGGAATCAACTCAAGAAGCAGGGAAATGACTAACAGGAATTAAATATCTGCTGTCATTTCTCCCAGTGCCAAAGAGTCCTCCTCTCCAAATGTGTATTTGACATTCCGTGACTAAGAAAACTAATTCTGAGAAAGATTTTCATCATTGTAATGGTTGGGTAGTATAGACAGTACAAATAATGGGTTCACATCTCATCTTGAAATATCTAGTACTTCCAATGCTTAAAATTCAGGCAAATTTCCTTGGAGAGAGTCCTTCCTTATAATTGTTTAAAATGAAATAAGCCCATTTTACTTACCTTCCTAAACAGTGGGTATCTGAGCTTATATTTAAATTAATTCCAGTCCTTTGTAGTTTCTGTGTAGAAACACAACCCTGTCATCACTTGATTTTTAAAAATGTCTAAACTCAAAATCACCTTTCACTAGAGACTTCTTCTTTTCCACTTTCACTTCTTCTAAACTTGTTCCTTCATTCTCATCCTGATTCCCATTATCTCTTTTCCCATCCCACTCTCCTCCATTCTTATTTAATTTGCCATCTGTAATGCATTCTCAGAAATTCCAGTAACTATTCAGTGTGCTGAATATCTTCTATTTACCTCTGCAAACCCATTTCTCACCCTTCTTTAACTTGTTTTGTTGCCATGGGAATCTGATCTGAATTTCCTGTCTTCTAGTTGGGTATGGCATGTGGGAAGCATTGACAGGAAGCTAGAGGGAAGGAGGGAAGATAGGGTATTTCTTTTTTCAGCTCCATTTCTGTCAGATCACCAGAGGTTACCTGTGTTCCTACATCTCCTAAAAGGTTCCCCATATATATCCTCTGTGGATTTCAGTAACCACTCCCTTTCCTTGTCTGGTTAGACCTTAACAGGGGTGACAGCTGCTTCCAATGTTGCTAGCCCTGGTATATTGTACTGTCTTTTCTGATTTCCCTAAATCCTGCTCACAACCTTATAAATACAGTTAGTTATTTTATTAAATTCTTTTCACAAGTTTCAGAGAGCCAGCTGTTTCCTGCCATCATCGTGACTGATATAAACTCTACATTGTACTAAATCTTTTGCACCTTTTAGTCCCTGCCATTCTCACCTTGTCAATTCCTGTGGTAGACAGACCCTAAGATAATCCCCAATGATTCTAGCCTTCTGGTGTTCATGCCCTCATATGATCTTCTTTTTCTCAGTGTGGGCAGAACCTGTCACTTGCTTCTAACTAATAAAATATGGCAAAGGTGATGGGAATACGAATCTGACCATTATGTTATTTTTATGAGACTATATCTTGCTAGCTGTGTCTCCCTTTTTCCTCTCCACTCTTCTTCCTCTCCCTTTCTCTCTCTCTCTCCCTCATTTTCTTTTTATCTCTCCCTCTCTGAAGTAGCAAGCAGTCATAATATGAACTACGATGTAAACTAGGGATAGGTCCACATGGCAAATAACTGTGAGTAGTCTGCAGGACCTGAGTGTCTTTGTCCTAAAGCTACAAGGAACTGAATTTTGACAACAACCTCAGTGATCTTGGAAAGGGACCTTTCTCACTGAGTTTCCAGATTAGAACTGGAACCTAGCACCTTCTTTGCAACCTAGTGAGACAATTAAGGATTGATCTCAATTAAGCCATACCTGGAATCCTGATCCACAAAACAACGAGATATTATATATGTGTTATTTTAAGCTGCAGAATTTGTGATCATACGTTATACAACAATAGAAAACGAATGCAATATTCACCCTTGGAATAGCCCCTGATATATACTTTCCTAAGTTCTGCTAATAAGCAGCTCAAAATTTTTAGAGAAAAAATCACAAGAGTTCTGACTAAAACCAGTACTCCTGCATATCACGTTTTTAGCTAAAATAATAATCTTTCCCATCTAGTTGATTTTTGCCTTTCTCAAAATAGATATCCTAAAACTTTTTATAATTGAGCCCTCCCCACATCTTATCCCTGGTATCCTTTCTCTTATCTCCTTACCAAGTAGCTTGAAGTTCCATAAGGGGGAAAGAACAGGAATGGGAATGCTCATCAAGTGTCTGAGGTAGAGAAGTTTTAGGTTTGAGGTTTGTCATTAGATCATCACTGTCTTAGAGATCATCAGTGACATCACAGGTAACAAATTCATTGTTCAAAAGTTGTGAACCTTGGATTGGGTATGTAATTCAGTGGTATAACTCTTACCTAGTATGCACACAGTCCTAGGTTTGATTCCTAGTACTGCTGAAAACAATAACAACAACAAAAAGTAAAAGGAATGAGCCATCCTCTGAAGTCCTTGCAGCATTTTTGCTAATGGTTTCTTCCTTTTTGAGATTCCTTCAACTTTGACACTCAGAACCCTAAATTCTGCCACAAAACTACCCTCTTTGTATTTTCTGTGTTCTTATTATAATATACTAATTTGATAAGGTAGTAATGATCACTTCTTAAAATATCTAGTTTTCTTCTCCCTCCTGTAGTTCTGGAGGATAATATTTGTGAGCTATGAGATGGAAGCATATCCTGGTTCTCTGAGCCAACACATGGAAGAAAGAGAAAGACACCTTAGAAAAATTGTTGAAATGGAATGGAACTTTGGACAAGTGGGAAATATTTCTTGCAGTTAATCATTCAAACTTCTTTGTGTTCTTAGTCTGTCTTGATGATGCAGGGATCATTACATAAGCTTTCTTAGTATTTTTTTTCACATTATATTAATATCCTTGTCAATGTTGTTCATACTTTGAGTTTCACTATTACCTCCATGCCAAATATCCAAAATTAACCAATTCAGTTAGACTCTTCACTGAGTTCTAGTTCTGCACTTGTAATTATTCATTTTTATATCCTTTTGCTGATATCCTTCTGAAACATGAGAATTCCATGTGTACAAAAACTGAAACTCTGTCCTTTTCTCCACATTCAGGCCTACCTTGTGATATATCTATTAAAAGCCTGCATTCTGGAAAATTCAATGACTTCTCTGCACATACAATTACCTAGTACTATCTGTTATTCTAACATATAGATACCTTCTTCCTGCCCCCAGTTTTCTTTCCTTCAAATCATGTCTGTTTGAACCCTCACTGGATATCAATAATCTGAGTCTAATGTAGACCAATGGTACAGAATAGAAGACACAGAGACAAACTCACATACAGTTCTCATAGTAGACAAAGGTGCCAAAAACATATATTGGAGAAAATATAGCCTCTTCAACAAATGGTGCTGAGAAAACTGGAAATCCATATATAGCAAAATGAAATTAAACCTCTATCTCTCACCCTGCACAAAAAAACAACTCAAGGTAGACCAAAGTCCTAGGAATTAGACCAGAGACTCTGTGCCTAATAGAAAAAAAGTAGGCACAAATCTTCATCATGTCAGCTTAGGGACTGAGTTCCTTAACACAACTCCTAAAGCACGAGAAATAAAATCAAGAATCAGTAAATGGAATGGATTCAAACTAAAAGTCTTCTTCTCAGCAAAGGAAACAATAACATAAAGAGAGAGCCTAGAGAATGGGAGAAAATCTTTACCATACACACCTCAGATACAGCACTAATCTCCAGGATATATAAAGAACTCAAAAAACTTAACACCAAAAAATTGAATAACCCAATCAATAAATGGACTAAGGAACTGAACACACACTTCACAGAAGAAGAAATACAATTGATCCACAAATATGTGAAAAAAAAAGTTCAACATCTCTAGCAATTAGAAAAAAGGCAAATCAAAACTAAGATTTCATCTCTCTCCAATCAGAATGGCAATTATCAAGAATACAAGCAACAATAAGTGTTGTGGAAAATGTGGGGATAAAGGTACACTCATACATTGCTAGTATTGCTAGTAAATTGCAAATTCGTGCAACCACTCAGTAAAGCAGTATGGAGATTCCTTAGAAAACTTGGAATGGAACCACCATTTGACCCAGCTATCCCACTCCTCAGTTTATACCCAAAGGACTTAAAATCAGCATACTACAGTGATGCAGGCACATCAATGTTTATAGCAGCTCAGTTCACATTAGCTAAACTATGGAACCAACCTAGATGTTCTTCAGCAGATAAGTGTATAAAGAAAATGTGGTATATGTAGACAATGGAATATTACTCAGCCTTCAAGAAAAAATGAAGTTATGGCATTTGAAGGTAAATGGATGGGGCTGGAGAATATCATGCTAAGTTAAATAATCCAATCCCCCAAAACAAAAGGCCAAGTGTTTTCTCTGATATGCAGATGCTGATCCATAATGGGGGGGGTAGGTAAGAATGGAGGAACTTTGGATTGGGCAGAGGGGATTGAGGGGAGGGGATGGGATGTGGAGGTAGGAAAGATGGTGGAATGAGATGGACTTTACCTTATATACAGGAACCGTGTGACTCTGCATCATGTACAGCCAGAGAAATGAGAAGTTGTGTTCCATTTATGTACTGTGAGTTGAAATGCATTCTGCTGTCATGTATAAGTAACCAGAACAAATAAAAACTAGTCTTCATCTAGAGAAATTAAGGGGTTCACAATCATAATTCTGCAAATCTATTCTTCCTATGGATACTAAGGACCCACATAATGGATGTGCTTTACAACTTATAATGCTGGATTTTCTTTTGTATTATTACCATTTATCATTGTATTCTTTAGAAACTTGATCCTTTTCATTTCTTTCATGATTTCTTTAAAATTTCAATTATAGCCTTCACTTCTGACCATGTTTTCAATGTCATCACTTTCCATTACTCCACAAGTCTTTCCTTTCCATGCATTTCCTTGAATGTTTTAATCTTCTCCCACTGTTGTGACATAGGGGTACTTGTATATCTTGTTCAGTAGTTTTGACCCTTCTCCCAAATACCATCCTCCACTTGAATATTTCTCATGTACTTCAAACTCAAGATGACCAAAGCTGAATATACTGTCTTATCCCTAATCTATTTCTTCCACTGTATTTACTTTAGCATTTGTTGGATACCAAAGATAGAACCATTGAATTCAGGTTAAAACCCTCTTTCTTCCCCACATCATTTAATCACTACACACTCTGCTGGTTTTGCCCAATAAAAATTTCAACCTTCTTCAATTTAACTATTGCCTACCAGTACCATTCACATCCACATCTTCATTTTCTTTGACAATTGCAATAGTCTTTAAGTAGCTTTCCTGCCTCCAATCTGATTCCCTTTAAACATCCCTTCCCAATTCAACCAGATGGCCTGGCTATAAGCATAAATGTTGGAGCTCTTCATTCCTTTTTCATGGTCCATGCAATAAAGTATATACTTCTTAAAAGAGCAAGCAAGGCTCTCCACTGATGTGGCCTCATCAATGTCTCTATTCTTATCTCTAACCCCCCATCAAATTATATTACTCACAAGGAATTTATGCTAAATGCTGTTGCTAATATCCCCTAAATAAATTTCATTCTTTACATTAACAGGTTCAAAAACATTCTTTATCTTCTCATTGCCTATCCAATGGCAAATGACTTCTCAGCCTATGCATTCAAGGCCTTCCATGTCAATTCCAGGATTTTACCACCATGTGATGGGAAGGTTGGTAAATGGTTCCAAATAAAGGACATGTGGAGTCAGAACTTCTTTAGTGACTCATAATTCTGGACTTGGAAATCAGAACAGGGATGAGACTGCAAGAAGGAATCAAGTGACCCCAACTGTGAGAAGGAAACACGGCTGAGAAATTTCCTGAACCTAACACTACAAATATTTTCACATATGTATCCCATGCTTACTTTGTAACATACATTTTTATACTGAGTAAACCAAGGTTGAGAAAGTTTAAGTGATTATAAAGCTTGTAAATACCACAGACAAGTTTCAACACTAGGCCTTTTTCAATCCAGAGCCCAGTTTATTTCCAATTCACAAAGCTGCTTTCTAATATTTCCACACCAGAATGCTTCTTCAATCACAACCGTATTTCACTCATATATATGGGTCCTGACAAACTTCACAAAAGACTTATTTGAATTCCCCAATATCCTGTCATTTATTACTTAGAGAACTATGTGTGAAAATGGAAATCTTCTGTATCATTGCTGTGTAATGTAGGAGTCACTAGCCACATGTGGTTATTGAGTATTTGAAGTGTGGCTAGAGACTGAGCAACTGAATGCTACATTTTTATGTTTAATTACATAAATTTAAATTTAGTCACATGTTGCTAGTGGATCTGTATTTCTAGATCTTTGCTATTCAAAAGTGGTCAATCAGCATTGGCATCACCAGGGAGCTTATTAGATCTGTTGAATCTGAGGTACAGCCTCAGACCTGCTAAATCAGGATTTGTAACAAGCTCTCCAGGTGATTCATCTTCACAGTAAAGTATGAAAAATACTTCTCTAGAGCATCTGTTAGCAATAGTTATAGCTTTTTTTAAAATCATATTTTGTATCAAGTTTTATAGTATAGGAAACTGAAAGGAAGACAACATTCAGATAGCAAAGTAATGACTTGATGAATTCAATATAGCTTGTATACTTAAAGAGACTATTAGATATGTACAGAATCAGTGGCCATTACTAAGATAATAGTTCAAGAACAGTATCTATCTCTCTGTCTCTCTCTGTCTCTGTCTCTCTCTCTCCATATACATAAACATACAAACACACACACAAACACATACACACCCATACATACATATATCTGTCTGACTGTACATATGTATTAGTCAACTTTGCATTACTATTATAAAATGCCTGGCACAGACTACTTGTGAAGTAAAGAGAAATTTATTTAGGCTCATGGTTCTGGAGGCTCAAGTCCATGGTAGGATAGCACATCATGACAGGAGCACATGTCAGAGTACTCACATCCCAAGCCAGGAAACAGACAGAAAAGTATGAGTGAGAGTCTCACAAGCCCCTTGGGGGTATTTTAGTCAGATTTTCCACCACAGTGACCAAAAGGCCTGACAAGAACAATTTTTGAGGAGGAAAAGTTTATTTGGGGCTCACAGTTTCAGATTACTCAATTCATAGGTGGCCAATTGCATTGCTTTGGGCCCAAGGTGAGGCAGAATATGTGGCAGAAGAAATCAGCTTTTGGATATGACAACCAGGAAAGAGAGAGAGAGAGAGAGAGAGAGAGAGAGAGAGAGAGAGAGAGAGAGAAAGAGAGAGTGGAGAGGGAGGAAGACACTAAGCTTGGTTCACTAGGGACACAATACTTTCTTGCCCTGTCTCACACATGAGATTTTAGTTCATATCTAAACTATAACAGGGGCATGACCCCTGTGACCTAAGGAGCTCCCACTAAACTCTGCCTGTTAAAGGTCCACAGCATCTCCTAACATCACCACTCTTGGGACTAAGGCTTTACATACAGACTATAAGTATATTTTACTATCCAAACCATAATAATATATATTTAAAAATATTTTCCCCTTAAGAACTTGCCCAGTTCATTAAATAAATAAACAAAGAAACAAACAAACATTCATCAATACCTGTGATGTGACACCAATATTTTTCTAGGGGCTGGAAAAGTAGTGATTAACACAATCCCTGCCTACATGGAACTTAGAGATGAAGAAAGGAGAGCAAATATTCATTTGTGTGCAAATAATTTATAATATAAAAATAAAATAGTAGCAATGTACTGTCCACAATAGTTGATTTCAAGAATATTCATGAAAAAAGAGATAAACCTTTGAACTAAGAACAATATGTTCATTCAAGTGATTGTCAGTTGGAGGTAATTTTGGTACTTGAAGGATTTTGGTAATGTCTGGAGATCCTTTTTGTTGTCACACTGAAGGAGAGTGTACCATCATGTAGTGGGTAGAGACCAGGATGCTGCTAAATATCCTACAAGCCTCACTCTAACAACTATCCAAACCAACATGTCAGCAGTGTTCAGGTTGAGAATCCCTGCTCCACTCCTGAATACATTCAAAGTTAAACAATTCAATGAGAAAGATTTCTCTTTTTGATGGAAATACCTTAAAGAAAATGGATCAGTGGAGTGGAAACCCAATTCTCACCACCTTGTCTTTTTAGATAAATCTGCAATGGAAGCTCTAGTCTAAAGAGGAATTGTTACCAGCCACAATAGCCCCAAAGAGAATGCTGAATGGTGGTTGCATTACTTCCTTCTTTGATATCTACTTTCAACTAAAATTCCTAGATTTGTCTGCTTAGTTTATATGCAAGAGCAGCAAAAGGGGAATAAGCTTTTTTTTTTACCACCTTTTGATTATGTTTAGTCCTACAGTCTTCAGACCCAGGCTGCTGCATGTCAGGTTTCTCTGCAGACTTCTTTACTTTGTGTGTGTGTGTGTGTGTGTGTGTGTGTGTGTGTGTGTGTGTGTTTATATTTATTTGTTATTGACACATATAATTGTACATATTTATGAGGTACAAAGTGATGTCTCATCAATACTTGAAAGGGAGGCAGGCTTCTTTAACAATATCAATACTGATTGCTGTCTGGGCTTTATTGAATACTTTATGCCACAAGCCTGCCTGAGTGCTGTAGAAGTGTAATTCATTTCACCCACCATCATATCCTTGCACTAATGCCTTTAGGAACAATTCTAAGTACAAGTCTGTGGACATGCTATGGTTTTGTTTTTTCTCAGCCTTCCCCTTTGCCCTGGAATGAAGAGCAATTTAACTCATATTTTTTGCATAGTGCTGATGCCATTGTGGCTCATAAGGTCACTGCCTGTACCACTGAGATTACTTAGGACCACAAGCCTGCCTGCATGCTGAAGAACTTTGGTTTCTTTTGTTTACACCATTTTCTCATGATGGTGTTCTGGAGGCACCCTCTGAGCACCAGCCTGCTTATGTGATATGGTACTGGTGGTCCTCAGGCCACCTGCCTTTCTGCTTGCTGGGGAACAGAAGGTATTTTTGGCTCCCTTCTTTCACATTTGGAGGTACTCCAGGAGCTTTTAAGTTCTCTTGCCTGCCTGCCCATTAGGTTTATGGAACCCATTCAGACCATCAGTTGGCTTCTGTGCTGTGTTAAGGAGATTCCTTTTGGCAACTGTATGAATCTTGTGATATGGACATGAGGAATCTCCTGGCTAATCATATTTTGTCCTTTTTCCCCTCCTGGAGGCCTTTAGCAACCATCCTGCTGGAGTGCTGGGTCATTGTGTGTTGCTGTAGGCTTCTGCTTATGACTCCAACAGGGAACTGGGGTCCTTGAGAGCAAGGATTGATTGGAGCTTAGGGAAACTTGGCCCCTTGTGTTTAACATTTGTGGTGCTTCATGGTTCTGGCTAGAGTCTGTCCTGGTTCTTAGCATCAAGTATTTTTTATCTTCCCAGACATCAAACATGCTAAGAAGGAACTGAGAGAACTGTAATATACTTTTCCTTCACCTGACTGAAGTGCTGTGATTCATCAAGGCAAGAGAATTCTCACTCACGGAAATTATTGGGATTTTTAGGTCATATGTTTGTCCTCATTCTGTATAACTATGATTCTTTAATTTTTTTATTAAAATCTCTTTTATTTTTACAGACTGCTAAGTGGTTAGTTTTAAAAAAAATTTTTTATTTTTACAGACTGAATTTTGATTCATTATACATGAATGGGGTACAACTTTTCATTTCTGTGGTTGTACATGATGTAGATTGAGACCATTCATGTAATCATACATGTATATAGGGTAATGATGTCTCAGTCCACCATTTTTAATGCCCCCACCCCCTCCTGCCCCATTTTCTTCTACACCATCCAAAGTCCCTTCATTCTTCTCTCCCCCACTGCCACCTCCCCTTGTTATGTATCATCATCCACTTATCAGAGAAAACATTCAGCTTTTGGTTTTTGGGGCTTGGCCTATTTCACTTAGCATGATATTTCCAACTTCACCCATTTACTAGCAAATACCATAATTTTATTCTTCTTTATGGCTGAGTAATATTCTATCGTGTCTATATACCACAGTTTCTTTATCCATTCATCAATTGAAGGGTATCTAGGTTGGTTCCACAATCTAGCTATTGTAAATTGAGTGGTTATGAACATTTATGTGGCTGCATCACTGTAGTATGTTGATTTTAAGTCCTTTGTGTATAGGCCAAGGAATGGGATAGCTGGGTCAAATGGTAGTTCCATTCCAGGTTTTCTGAGGAATGTCCATACTGTTTTCCAGAGTGGCTGCACTAATTTGCAACTCCACCAGCAATGTATGAGTGTGCCTTTTTCCCCACACCCATGCCAACATTTATTTTTTATTGTGTTGTTGATAAAAGATAGCCTCTTCAACAAATGGTGCTGGAAAAACTGGAAATCCATATGCAGTAAAATTAAAGTAAACCCCTATCTCTCACCCTGTACAAAACTCAACTCGAAATGGGTCAAGGATCTAGGAATTAGACCTGAGACTCTTCACCAAATAGAAGAAAAAGTAGTCCCAAATCTCCATCACGTTGGCTTAGGACCAGAGTTCCTTAACAAGACCCCCATAGTGCAAGAAATAATAAATGGGATAGGGTCAAACTAAAAAGTTTTTTCTCAGAAAAGGAAACAATCAATAATGTGAAAAGAGAACCTATAGAGTGGGAGAAAATCTTTTCTGCACACACTTCAGAGTATTTATCTCCAAAGTTTACAAAGAACTTAAAAATCTTTACACCCAAAATACAAAGAACCCAATCAATAAATGGGCTAAGGAACTGAGTAGACACTTCACAGAAGAAGATATACAGGTGATCAACAAATATATGGAAAAGTGCTCATCATCTCTAGTAATTAGAGAAATACAAATTAAAACCACCCTAAGATTTCATCTAACTGTGGTTCTTATTGAATATGTCATTCCTATGTTATTGTTCTAGGCAGGCTTTTCCTAGCATCAGTCTGTTCTAGCATTATGGTTTTAGTCTCCTTCAGGTCACAAGACTTATGGTTTGCTGGAGAACCAATGAACTTTTGGTCACTTTCTGTCCATGGTCCTCATGTCCCAAGGATTCATCTGGTTACTAGTTTGCCCTTCTCCAGAAATTTTAGGGCTACTTTGGGCCTCAAGCATGCCCATATTCTGCAGAACTCTGGATTATTTAGCCAGATTATTTATCCTGGCTCTGGTGTCCTTGGATATTCTCTTGATTCCAACCTGCCTTTCAATGAGGGCTCTGGGTATTCTTCCCTCACTGGGGAAACTGGTGAAATTATAGTGACCTTTCTTCTCATATGGTAGACTTCTGTTCTCTTCATTCCCTGTTCAGCAGAGTTACAGGGTCCCTTAGAAGGTCAGGGGTTTACATCTATGGAATCAAAAGCCCTATCAGCTACAATATAGATGTAGTGTTGTGAATCTTTTCTTCCTGGCACATGCCCCTGGTTCTTGCAAGGTCCACAAGTCTACTGCCTCAGTGCCAGGCAATAAATATCTGTTATGGACCTTGACCAACTCATGGTAGGGGCATGATCATAGTCTATGGACCCTTGATTACTTTTCATTGCCATCAGTGTCTTGTGCTGGTGCTTTTGGGGTCCTTCAATGCACTAGCCTGCTCTGTTGCACGTGTTAGAGCTGGTTTAGGCTATCAGCCTTTCAGCTTGTTGAGGAACTGATTGAACTTTTGACCACCTTTCCTCCATTGTGATGGTGGCCCTGGGGGAACATTTAGTCACTAGCTTGCCCTCTCTCTAGTGTTCCAGGAATTCTTTGGACCCACAAGCATTTCTGTATCCTTCACAAATGTGTCTCATTTTACTCACTGTCCTATGCTCAAATTGATGCCCCTGGCTAATCATAAGGGCATGAATATGCCCACATACTATGTGGTATGGTTCCATGTTCTTTCTGGTTTTAATGATTGCTGAGAAGTACAGCATTCTTTCAGCTTTTCCTGCAGACCACTGATGCTTTGGGTTTGGTCCTTCCTCTAGTCTACCCATCCATGAGTTTATGAAAGCTGCAGGACATGAGAACAATATACAAAAATTGTTCATATTTCTAAACACTAGCAATGAACAATATAATAAAATTAAGTAAATGATTCCATATATACCAAGATAAAAAAACAAAATATTACTGAATAAATTTAACCAAAAAGTATAAGACTGAACACATAACCATAAATCATTATTTAAAGAAATTAAAGAAGTTCTAAATAAATGAAATGGTATCCAGTGTTCATAGTTTGACCAACATGACATTGTTAATATAACCACTATTAAAATTCCAACTGTCTTCTTGTGGAAATTCAAGGGACACTGACTATCCAAAACAATGTTGAAAGCAAACAAGGTTGGAAGGCATATACTTTCCTATTTCAAACTTAGAACAAAGTTGCAATATTTACAACTATGTATTGAAATGAGAATATATTGAGAGATCAGTGGATTAGAGTTGGTAATCCAGAAATAAACCTATTTTATTTATTATTAATTGATTTTCAACAACTGTAACAAGACCATTTTATGATGAAAGAACTGTCTTATCAAATAGTACTGGCACTACTGGAAAGCAACACATGAAACAATGAGTTTGTACCTGTTTTAGTTAGATTTTTGTCACTGTGACAAAAATATCTGACATAAACAAGTCAGAAGAGTAGACATAAACAAGTCAGAGGAGTAAAGATTTATTTTTGACTCATGGTTTCAGAGGTTCACTCCATGGTTCACTGGGTTCATTGCTTTGGGCCTGAGTTGACACGGGACATCATGGCAGAAGAGTGGCAGGGGAAAGTTGCTCAGTTCATGATAGCCAGGAATCAGAGAGAGAGGGAGGGAGAGGGTCAGGGGATAGGAACAAGATATAGTCCTCATATAACAAGATATAGTCACCCCCACCTCTCATTAGTCCATTCCACTATCAATGGCCTAATCCACTGATGACATCAGAATCCTTATGATCCAATCACTCCCCAAGAGCCACATTTTTGGACATTTCTGCATTTGGGTCTTTAGCACGTGAGTTTTGCGGGGATCATTCTAGATCCAAACCATAACAGTACCTACGCTTCACACCGTATACAAAAATTAACTCAAATGAATCAAAGACTTAAGTGTACATGGCAAAACTATAAAACTCTTAGATGGTAACACAGTTGGAAATCTTTTTGACCTTTAATGAGGCAACAGTTTCTTAAATATGTTTTAAGAAGAAAATGAACACACTTGGAGTTTATCAATATTAAAAACTTTTGTGAACAAAGGATACCACCAAGACAGTGAAAAGATTATTCATGATGTGATAGAAAATATTTCCAAATTATATATCTAGTAAGAGCCTAGTATGCAAAAATTATTAAAACTTTTATGATTCAACAATGAAAATAGAAAAAACATAATCTTAAAATGAGCAAATAATTTGAATAGGTATTTCTCTAAAGGTATATAAATAATAAATAAATACATGAAAAAATGCTTAATCATTAGTCATTAGGGAAATGCAAATCAAAACCACAATGAAATATCATTTCATCCACTAGAATGACTAAAATAAATGAATGAAAAAATAATACGTGCTCATATGGGTGTGAAAAAACTGGAATCTTTATACATTGGAAATGTAAATTGGTGCAGTCATTTGTGGAAAACAGTTTGGTAGTTCCTTAAAATGTTAAGCATAGAATTACTTCTATGAAAAATTACTTTCATAGAAGTATGATTCAACATACTTCACTTCTAGGTATATACCCAAAACTGGAAACATATATTTGCACAAATATTCATATACAAATGTTCACAGCAGCTTTATTCATAATAGACAAAAAATGGAAATGATATGCTATGATTTATATATGGTCTGTTTCCTACTGAGGTTCATATGATAAAGGCTTGGTCCTTAGGGTAGCCCTACCAGGATGTGGTGGAACCTTTAACAGGTTGGGCCTAATTGGAGGTACTTAGGTAATAGGGGTGTGAGGTAGTTCTCATGCAAGTCCTTGGCAGTTCTTGCATGACTCCCTTTAGTTCACCCAAATGTTGTTATAAAAGGGCAAGACTGGCCCCTCCTCCAGCTTTATTATCCATTCTAGATATAAATACATGCTTGCTCCTATTATTGTTATCTGTGCTGTGAGGTGGTACAGCCAAGGAGAAACTCTTGCCAAAGAGCCTGTTCTGTGCCAGGTGGACTTTGAAACTCTGAAATGATGAGCTAAACAAAACTCTCTCTTCATGAGTAGCCTACACCAGATATTTCTTTATTGTGATGAAGATATGACTAATACATAATCCAAATGGAAACAACTACTAAATTCATGAACAAAATGTGGTATATCCATACAATAGATATTACTGAGTCATAAATAGGAATGAGGTACTGATATATATTATGGTACTGGTAAACCTCAAATTATTTAAGTAAGTGAAACAAGGCAGATACAAAAGAACACATACTGTATGATTCCATTTATAGTAAAGTCCAAAAGAGGCAAATCTAAACAGAAGAGTGGGGGAAGTAGACTAGAACTTGCTAGGCGGGGAGGAGAAGGGAGAATTTGAAAGTGAAAAATTACTTTCAGAAATGATGGAAATGTTATGGAATTACACAGTGGTTATGATTGCTAACATCATGAATTTTTTTTTTTTTGTGGTGCTGGGTATTGAACCCAGGGCCTTGTGCTTGCAAGGTAAGAACTCTACCAACTGAGGAGCTACATCTCCAGTCCCATGAATATTTTTCAAAAACAAAGAAAGTTGACTTTAAATAGTTTTCTGGGTGATTTTGACTGAGATAATCTGTGGATTAATGTTTAGGAATCAGTGAAAAACCATCCCAGTGTAATCACTACAAACTTTTCTAAAAATAAAAGCTGCTATGTACTAAGAACAAAACAGTCACTCTTTTTGGAAGGTATGGGTAAACAATGATTTTTCACAAGATATTTTTGTAATTCCTTTTAAGATGATTTTATAGAATTGTTCTCCATGTGGTATCAGGGATCCTCAAGTTACAGTTCACTGGAGCTCTCCTACTAATCACCTGGCAAAGCAATATTGTTTAGATACTTTCTTTGTGTAGAACTAAAATCGATCCCAACATACTTTCTTGCCCAAGGAGACACTAGGTGAAGCACTAATGGAAAAGATCAGGAGAAGGCCAAATGAAAAAGAAAGAGGTTAACAAATTCCTTTGCAAATCCTCTTCTACAACCCTGGGCTTGGCCTGTATCAACTGTTACAAAAGTGCTCATTCTGTCATCAAAGCACAAAAATCCACGGAAGAACCTTAAATATATGTCACTGAGGGAAAGAAGCCAGTCCGAAAAGGTGGCATTCTCCAAAAGGTAAAACTAGGGATACTGTAAAATGATCAGGGGTTGCCAGGTTGAGGGGAGGGAGGAATGAACAGATGATCATAGGAAAATATTACGGCAGTAAACTACTCCATATAATACTATAGTGGAGTATATATGTCACTATACAATTGTCCAAACTCATAGAATGTACAACACCTAGAATGAATGCTAATGTAAACCTTGGATTCTGGGTGATAATGATTTGTTGATGCAGTTCATCAATTATAACAAATGTTCTGTTCTGGTGTGGGATGTTGACAATGGAGGAAGGTATGCGTGTGTGAGGATAGGAGGTATGTGGGAAACATCTGTGCTTTTCTCTAAAGTTTGCTGTGAAACTAAAACCACTCTAAAAGCATAAAGTCTGTAGGAAAAATGGAGCTCATTTGAGGAAATTACTTCAAAGTCATAACTCTAATCAGACAATGATATCATGCAAGTGAACTTCCCATGGTTTATATCAACAGAAGAGATGTGACACCTGCAACTTCAGTTGCCAAAGTCACCACAATTGGATTAAAAGCATTCCTAAATTATCAGTGTAAGGAAATAGACATAAGCAAGGATAAATTCAATATACTTTGCTTAAGTTAAATTACATCACAGACACTGATGAAGATTTTTCATTTGAAAGACAAAAAATACTGTTCTCCAGTTGCTTCCACAAACAGTCATGTTTCCAGTTACATTTTGTCTATTTCTAGTATCCACCTATTATGACCCAATTTTTCTCTTAATTTATTCAGGCATTTATGGAATATTTAATGTGTACTTTTCTCTGGGGATATAAAGGAAAAACACAAAATATCAGTTCTTGCTTCCAAGAAAATGCCACAGAGAAACAGGAAAGAATGAAAAAAGTGTGCCATATGGTGGTACATTAAGAGATTCAGTTGTTTAGAGTTTTTCATTTCTATAGAGATTTCACAATAGTTATTTTTATAAGCCATGGTTTTGAGATGGTGTAGTTCAAAATGTATATTCTACAGCTCTAAAACAATTTAGTCCCATTGCTTCCCACTCTAGTCAGAGTCTATGGACAGGTCATGTGCATATTCTAGAGAGAATTCTGTTACTGTCCTAAAGATGTATTTAATGATCTTTTATTAAATTTTACCCAATTTTCCAATTTTTAAGCCGGAACTTTTATTTGCCAACCATACTTATGCTAATCCCAATAATTTAAAAGAATGCAGCTCTTAATGCCTTGCAGTAAGAAAATGTTACAGAGAATACGTTTCCCTTTTCTGCTTAATAATACCACTACACTCTTTTTTCTTATAGAGTTTCTCACTCCATAGTAGCTATAGATTAGCACAAGATTCTCTGCTTCTTTGCTGTTCTAAACTCAATAATGTGCACTAACACCTTAAAGAAGATACTAAGAGAGTATAACAATATAATAGAAGAATAACCTTCTAAAGGAAAATAGGGTTAATCTCAGAAATGCAGGAATGATAAAGTATAAGAACATGCACTCATATAATTAAGTGGATAATACAGTAGCTGCAGAAAAGCATTTGCTGAAATTGAACATTTAAAGGAAATTTGAAGGGACATTGAAGGCTTTCCTATTAATGAATATTATTAATAGTTCTTATCATAAACCTTTCACCATTATAGTCAACAGCAAATCTCTAGAGGAAGTCCCTGTAAACTCAGGAACAATGCCAAATATCAATGTTCATTGCCTTTATATAGTATTTTTCAAATTTTTACTAATGAAGTAAGTAGTGTAAAAGAAAATAATTATTTTTTTGAGGGGACAAGATTATATACCTAGAAATCCAAAGCTTACAACTAAAAATAATGGTTAGTCTTAATGAAAGTTTAATTATGGGAACAGTAAGTGATAAATACTCATAAGACAATAGTATTCTATGCATTCATAATAAAGAAATTAAACATTATTTTATAAAGATTATTCAATAGAAATATAATGCCCTTAAAAGAAAAAAGGAATAAACAGTAAAATATGTATAAAATCTGAATAAATAAAATTTCAAACATTTTGTGCTGTATTGAAAAGGAGATTTGCATAAATGGAAAACTGTCACATATTACAGGATGGAAAAACTGAATATTTTCTCTACAAGTTATGTTTTAGATGACCTGGAACTCAATTCTTAATCCAAATTATTTATTTTCTGAATGTTGACAATTTTATTCTAAACTTCAAGTGAAAGAACAAACAGTTAATCTATATAAATATACATTTGGAAATATGAACCTTTGTAAAAAAGGCAGAGATTAAAAATATATTTTCCATAAATAGAGAAGGTCTTTAAATCATCATTTAAATTACAATTTAAATCTGTTCAAAAGATAATTAGCGGGTTTTCATAGAATTTCCATACAATTCAGCAACTAGACTTCCAGGTATACTCAAAAGAATTGAAAACAGGAACTTGAACAGATGCTAGAGCACTGATGTTTTTAGCAGTGTTATTCACAGTAAATAAAAAGTAGGAGAAAACCCAATTATCCAATGAGAGATGAGTGAATAAACAACAAGTGTGTATTGCATACAATAAGATATTACTGAGCTTTAAAAGGGAATGAAATTGTGATACATGCTAAACATATGAGAACCTTGAAAACACTATGCTAAGTGAAATAAGCCAGATACAAAAGGACAAATATTTTATGTTTTTGCTTATATGAAGTGCCTAGATTAGGGAAATTTATAGAGACAGAAAAAGGAATAGTGGTTACCAGGAGCTGGAGGGTGAGTGGAATGGGAGTCATTGTTTAAAGAGTAGAGAGTGTCAGTTCAGGGTGATTAAAAATTCTAGAGACAGATGATGATGATGGTTGCTTAACAATGTGAATGTGCTTAGCACCATTGAATTGTACACTTGAAGTGAGTAAGGTGTTAAATTTTTTACTATGCACGTTTTCCCACAATAAATCTATAATGAACTATTAAAACAAATAACAATGCATGATAACAGCACACACAGACACATACACATACACAAGTGCACACAGACCAAGAAGGGAAGAGACCAAAATATATCATGAAATTCTTATACTACAGGTGAGGTGATATTCGGTTGATGGCAAACAGAGATAAAAATGTATAAAATGAATCTAAAACATTTATCAAAATAAGAAAACAGTTGAAAGATAATAATCTAACAAAGGAGATAAATAAAATAAAAAATGCTCAATTAATACAAAATAAGGCAGGAAAAGAGAACAAACAGATGGGATAAAGAGAAAAGAAATAGTAAGATGATATGCTTAAACCTGACCATATTGATAATCATATTAAATGTAAATATTCTAATTGTCCCAGTTAAAACTGGAAGATTCTATAAAAAACAAATAAATGATAAAAGAATGACAAAATATTCCATATTAATACTAATAAAAATTTGAGTAGCTATGGTATATTCAAGGATTTCAGAGTAATGAATATTACCAGGGAAAAACATTATTTTATAATGATAACAAGGTTAATTCATGAAGAGAACACAATTAGTCTAAACTTTTATACATATATGTCAAATAAGCACATGAAAAGATACTTAACATCATTAGTTATAAAGAAATATAAACTAAAGTCACAACGAAATACCATTACACATCCACTAGAATGACAAAATTTACTAAATTCTAGTGAAGATGTGGAAGAATCTAAACTCTCAACACTGCTGGTAGTAGTATAAAATGAGACAACCACTTTGGTAAACAGTTTGACAATTTCTTAAAAAGTTAAACATCCACTGATAAGATGATTCAGCAATTCCATACTTAGATATTTACCCAAGAGAAATGGAAGCACATAATCAAGGAATTGCACATCAATGTTCATAAGAGTATAGTTTGCAGTAGCCAAAATTTTTAAATAAACCAAATGCCTACCAACAGGTGAACAGATAAGTAATTGGGTATATCCATACAAGAAAATGCTACTCAGTAATGAAATGAATGAACTACTGATACACACTACATCATGGATGAATCTCAAAACAATTATGCTGAGTGAAATAAGCCAGATCAAAAGGGAACATTTTATATAATCCCACTTATACGGAATTTTAAAAATGCAGTCTAACACATACTGCCTAGATATTGCCTGAAGATAGAAAGAGGGCCTGGCAGAACAAGAGGGACAAGAGGAAGGGAGGACAAAACTTTTATTACAGTGGTTTACAGTTTAATTATGTCAAATATTCCTCAATAAAGATTAAATATATATAGCACTGCATAGAAATTTAAAATAAAAAGCCCTTCCATATTTTTAAGATAGGAAAAGAAGGATAGACAATAACTAAAATCAGTATAATTCATTAGACAATGAATAATGTAATGAACATATATATCACACTAAATATGAAGAGTTTATATAAATAAACTTCTAACATAAATAAAGGAACAAAATTTTAAAAATAAAATGAAGGGAAACTGGATTGCACTGATCATTCATCAAAAACATTGCAGAGGATGGTGACTTTCCAAGCATAGGAAATATAAAGAAAAGTCACAAATAAAAAGATGGAAAAATAATTTTGTATATTATGCACAAAATAAAATGTAAAGCCCTCTTATATTTTAGTATCTGAACACATTTTCATCATTGTTATTTTACTGAAAATATTTGCAACACAATGTCTGATGGTGAATACTTCTAATTTATAAAATGTCCAAACAAATGATCTAATTCTCAGATCAACAGATAAACAACAAAAAGATGTGAACAGATGATTTACAAAGAGGAAATTCAACAGGTAAATTTATGCTAAAATGGCAATATTTTTTACCTACTTAATTAGTAAAGCCTTAAAATCTGATATTTTTTTCTGTTACTGCTTCTTTGAATATTAGTAAAATCATTAGAGGAGACCAAGATGGCAGACTAGAGGGTGACTGCATCTCATGTCACTCCAGAAGTCAGGATTCAAGAAGAGGCCAACTCAGAGCCACTGAGTGAGTCTTTCCCACTGGCCGAGGTTCCCTGGCCAGGGTGGTACTCCTGGAACTCAGGGAACTTCGTGGAGAAGAGTTGACCAGTGAGACTCCCCCACTGGAGTGATGAACCTGGACAACCGGGAGAGTTGCAGAGGAGGGCTGCCCAGAGAGAGGCTTCCAAGCAGAGCTAGGCTACCCTGGCCTGGGTGACAGGCAGCTTCTCAAAGGAGGGCTGCCCAGTGGGACACTCCCTCGCAGGGCCAGGCTCCCTGGACCAGGGGGTAGTTCCAGACCTCAGGGAACGTATCAGAGGAGGACTGCCCAGCCCAGGCGGTAATTCCAGACTGAAGGAAACTTCTCGGAGGGGAGCTGCCCAGTGAGAGTTCCCCACTGGGTGAGTCTTCCCCACCAGGTGAGGCTTTCCCATCGGGATGGTAGAACCAGAGACCCAGGCCCAGACCAGCCAAGCCCCAGCCTGGAGTCTAGTCCACCTTTGGCTGACCATTGGTCAACAAGTGGAGGTGCCTCTGCCCACTGACAGGGAATATACTCCACCTGAAGGCCACCAACCCTAGAGGGGCAGCTTCCTTGTGGAGCACTGCATTATCAAGTTCCTCCAAGACTTCAGGCTATTGAAGGCTAGGAGGTGAATTATTGGAAATCTACAGGTACAATATTAGTCAATAGGGGAAATCTGCAATATCTCAGAGTTTCACTACTAGAGAGGTAGATACCTGAGTAATATGAGAAAACAAGGGAAGACAATGTCCCAAACAAACCTAGATGCTACATCAATAAAATCCAATGACAGCATGGCAGAAGAAATGTCAGAAAGGGAGTTCAGAATGTACATAATTAAAACAATCAGGGAAGCAAACAATGAGATGAAAGAGCAAATGCAGGCATTGAATGATTGCACCACTCAACAATTACAAGAGTAAATGCAGGAAGCAAAAGATCATTTCAATTAAGAGTTAGAGATATTGAAAAAAAAAAAACAGACAGAAATCTGTGAAATAAAGGAAACAATAAACCAAATTAAACACTCCATAGAAAGCATAACCAATAGGATAGAACACCTGGAAGACAGAACCTCAGACATTGAAGACAAAATATTTAATCTTGGAAACAAAGCTGACCAAACAGAGAAGATGGTAAGAAATCATGAACAGAATCTACAAGAATTATGGGATATCATGAAAAGACCAAATTTAAAAGAATTATTGGGATTGAGGAAGGCACAGAGAAACAAACCAAAGGAATGAACAATCTATTCAATGAAATAATATCAGAAAATTTCCCACATCTGAAAAATGAAATGAAAAATCAAGTACAAGAGGCTTATAGGACTCCAAATATACAAAATTGCAATAGACCCACATCAAAGCACATTATAATGAAAATACCTAACATACAAAATAAAGACAGAATTTTAAAGGCTGTGAGAGAAAAGAATCAAATTATGTTCAGGGGGAAACCAATACAGATATCAGCAGATTTTTCAACCCAGACCCTAAAAGATAGAAGGGCCTGGAACAACATTTTTTACGCTCTGAAAGAAAATGGATGCCAACCAAGAATCTTATACCCAGCAAAACTTACGTTCAGATTTGAAAACAAAATAAAATTCTTCGATGATAAACAAAAATTAAAAGAATTTACAAAAAGAAAGCCCATATTACAGAACATTCTCAGCAAAATATTCCATGAGGAAGAGATGAAAAACAACGATGTAAATCAGAAAAGGGAGGAACTACCCTAAAGGAATAACCAAATAAAGAGAAACTAATTCGTGTCAAAAAAAAAAAAAGTGAGCCAAATGACCAGGAATACAAATCATATCTCAATAACAACCCTGAATGTTAATGGCCTGAATTCATCAATCAAAAGACATAGACTGGCAAATTGGATTAAAAAGAAAGATCCAACAATATGCTGCCTGCAAGAGACTCATCTCATAGAAAAAGACACCCACAGACTAAAGGTGAAAGGATGGGAAAAACACACCATGTACATGGACTCAGGAAAAAAGCTGAGTATCCATCCTCATTTCAGATAATGTGGACTTCAAGCCAAAGTTAGTCAGAAGGGATAAAGAAGGACATTTCATACTGCTTAAGGGAAGCATAAATTAGCAAGACATAACAATAATAAATATCTATGCCCCAAACAGTGGCTCATCCATGTACATCAAACAAATCCTTCTCAATTCCAGGAATCAAATAGACCACAACACAATAATACTAGATGACTTTAATACACCTCTCTCACCACTGGACAGATCTTCCAAACAAAAATTGAACAAAGAAACCATAGATCTCAATAACAGAATCAAAAATTTAGAGTTAACAGACATACATAGAATATACCATCCAACAAAGAGTGAATACACTTTCTTCTTAGAAGCACATGGATCCTTCTCTAAAGTAGACCATATATCATGCCACAAGCTACTGTCAGCAAATACAAGAAGATAAAGATGCTACCTTGTATTCTACCAGATCATAATGGATTGAAACTAGAAATAAATGACAGAATAAAAACCAGAAACTACTCCAACACCTGGAGATTAAATAATACACTATTGAATGATGAATGGATAACAGAATACATCAGGGGGGGAATAAAAAATTCTTAGAGGTAAATGAGAACAAGGATAATTCATATCAAAATCTCTGGGACACTATGAAAGCAGAACTTATAGGAAAATTTATTTCATGGAGCACACTCAATAAAAGAAGAAAAAATCAACAAATAAATGACCTAATACTACAGCTCAAAGCCCTAGAAAAAGAACAGAGCAACACCAAAAGTAGTAGAAGACAGGAAATAGTTAAAATCAGAGCTGAAATCAATGAAATTGGAACAAAAGAAACAATTGAAAAAATTGACAAAATAAATAGTTGGTTATTTGAAAAAATAAACAAAATTGATAAACCGTTAGCCACGCTAACAAAGAGAAGGAGAGAGAAAACTCAAATTACTAAAATTTGGAAGGAACAAGGAAATATCATGACAGACACGATTGAAATACAAACATAATTAGAAGCTATTTTGAAAATCTATACTCCAACAAAATACAAAATCTTGAAGACATCAACAGGCTTCTAGAGACATATGAATTACCTAAACTGAACCAGGAGGACATATGCAATTTAATTAGATCAAGTAATGAAATAGAAGAATTCGTCAAAAACCTACCATGAAAGAAAAGTCTGGTACCAGATGGATTATCAGCCGAGTTTTACAAAACTTTTAAAGAAGAGCTCATTCCAATACTCCTCAAAGTATTCCATGAAATAGAAGAGGGGGGAACCCATCCAAACTCATTCTATGAAGCCAATATCACCCTGATACCTAAAGCAGACAGAGACACATCGAGGAAAGAAAATTTCAGACCAATATCCTTAATGAACATTGATGCAAAAATTCTGAACAAAACTTTAGCAAATAGCATTCAAAAATATATTTAAAAGACAGTGCACCACAATCAAGTGGGTTTTATCCCAGGGATGCAAGGTTGGTTCAACAATCACCATATCTACAGAATTGAAGTCAAGAATCACATGATTCTTTTGATAGATGTAGAAAAAGCATTTGATAAAATACAGCATCCCTTCATGCTCAAAACACTAGAAAAAATAGGGATAGTGGGAACATTCCTTAACATTGTAAAGGCCATCTATGCTAAGCCCATGACCAATATGATTCTAAATTGTGAGAAACTAAAAGCATTCTCCCTAAAAACTGGAGGAAGGCAGGGATGCCCTCTTTCACCACCTCTATTCTACATTGTCCTTGAAACTCTAGCCAGAGTAATTAGACAGATCATAGAAATTAAAGGGATATGAATAGGAAAAGAACTCAAAGTATCCCTATTTGCTGATTATATGATTATATATTTAGAGGAACCAGGAAATTCCACCAGAAACCTTTTAGAAATCATAAGTGAATTCAGTGAAGTACCAGGATATAAGATCAATGTTCATAAATCTAATGCATTCTTATACATTAGTGATGAATCCTCAGAAAGAGAAGTTAGGAAAACTATCCTATTCACAATAGCCTCAAAAAAAAAAATAAAATTCTTGGGAATCAATCTAACAAAAGAGATAAAAGACCTCTACAATGAGAACTATAGAACGCTAAAGAAAACCTTAGAAGATGGAAAGATCGCCCATGTTCTTGGATAGGAAGAATTAATATTGTCAAAATAGCCATACTACCAAAAGTGCTATATCGATTTAGTGCAATTCCAATTAAAATCCCCATGATGTACCTTACAGAAAAAGAGCAAGCAATCATGAAATTCATCTGGAAGAATAAGAAACCCAGAATAGCTAAAACAATCCTTAGCAGGAAGAGTGAAGCAGGGGGTATCACAATACCAGAACTTCAACTATACTACAAAGCAATAGTAACAAAATGGCATGGTACTGGTACAGAAATAGACAAGTAGATCAATGGTACAGAATAGAGGACATGGACACAAACCCAAATAAATACAATTTTCTCACATTAGACAAAGGGGCCAAAAACATGCAATGGAGAAAAGACAGCCTGTTGAACAAATGGTGCTGGGAAAACTGGAAATCCATATGCAACAGAATGAAACTAAACCCCTCTCTCACCCACCCTGCACATAACTCAAAGTGGATCAAGGATCTGGGAATCAGATAACAGACCTTGTATCTTATAGAAGAAAAAGTAGTTTCAAATCTTCAACATGTCAGCTTAGGATCAGACTTCCTTAACAGGACTCTCATAGCACAAGAAATAAAAGCAAGAATCAATAACTGAGATAGATTCAAACTAAATAGCTTTCTCTCAGCAAGGAATACTATCAGCAATGTGAAGAGAGAGCCTACAGCATGGGAGAAAATCTTTGCCACTCATACTTCAGATAGAGCACTAATCTCCAGAATCTATAAAGAACTCAAAAATCTCTATACTAAGAATACAAATAACCCAATTAACAAATAGGTTAATGAAATGAATGGACACTTCACAGAAGAAGATCTACAAGCCATCAACAGATATATGAAAAAATGTTCAACATCTCTAGTAATAAGAGAAATGCAAATCAAAACTACCCTAAGATTCCATCTCACCCCAATTAGAATGGCGATTATCAAGAATACAAGCAACAATAGGTGTTGGAGAGGATGTGGGGAAAAAGGTACACTCATACATTGTTGGTGGAGTTGCAAATTAGTGCAGCCACTCTGGAAAGCAGTATGGAGATTCCTTAGAAAGCTTGGAATGGAACCACCATTTGACCCAGCTATCTCACTCCTTGGCCTATACCCAAAGGACTTAAAATCAGCATACTACAAAGATACAGCCACATCAATGTTCATAGCTGCTCAATTCACAATAGCCAGATTGTGGAACCAACCTAGATGCCCCTCAATTGATGAACGGATAAAGAAATTGTGGTATATATACAATGGAATGTTACTCAGCCAATAAGGAGAATAAAATTATGACATTTGCAGGCAAATGGATGAAATTGGAGAATATCATGTTAAGTGAGTAAGCCAATCTCAAAAAACCAAAGGATGAATGATCTCGCTGATAAGCGGATGATGATACATAATGGGGGGTGGGAAGGAGGCAAGAATAGAGGAAGGAGGGACTGTATAGAGGGAAAAGAGGGGTGGGAGGGGTTGGGGAAGTAAAAAATAATAGAATGAATCAAACAACATTACCTTATATAAATGTATGATTACATAAATGGTATGTCTCTACTTCATGTACAAACAGAAACAAAATGTACTCCATTGTTTACAATAGAATAAATTAAAAATAAATAAATAAAATAAAAAATAAAATCACAAAAAATGTAAGGAAATCAAATAATCTCAATTCTTAGGCTTATTTTGAGGTAAATGAAAGTTTGCATCTTCTCTACAACCTGGTAATATGTCAATCTCAGAGCAAATCCTGCTTTTCATATAGACTTTTATTAACAAGCAGGCAAGAAAAGCCACAATTCCAAAGAAAGAAATTTCAGAAATCCGTATGTTCTGTTGCTTCATGAGTAGCATGCATAAAATTCTTACCTGATGCAAATGTAATATTATTGTAGTAATGGGATTTGACAGACCACCTACTATAGAATGGTGATCAAGAATATTCCAGAACAACAGCTGTGTCCTAGCTTCAGAGTTAAAAACATATGCCCAAACTAATGGTAAATGTAAAAAGTTTGTCAGATTCTCCTACCTTATTTATTAAGAAATTGGTATTGTCTTTCAGATAATTGAGCCAGTAAATATATCTTGAATACCACCAATTTATCCTATGAGAAGGCTTTTCTAACATCTTTTACCCTAATTATCAAGATACAGATATTTCCAATGAAAATTCATTTCTACTATTAATTATACTAATTAGTAAGACTTCTAGTGTTGATGAAAGATAAAAATAGTGGCAACATTTATAGAAGCCATCCCCAGATTGGTCTTTCTTAATAATTGTTACCTCATCATTACTGGGGTACAGATTCCTGATTAGGATCACTGATTGCTCCTAAAGTTAGAGTAAAATTAACACATTTGTATCATGCAGTCTACATTGAAGTGTTTTTCAAAAGGTTACAGACACCATTAAATGTTCTGTTTATAACACAGAGGGTCTTAGTCAGTGACCTAGAGGTAAAATGAGGAGGTATATTGAAGGGAATAAAGAAAAATTTGAGGCCACAATAACCAAGGAAGACGACAATCTCATGTCAGGGTAGAAAGCTAGCCAGGCCACTGAGCAGTTCACAGAGTAGCACCAATGTGAGTGCGATGTATCAAGGAAAGGGGAGAAAAGGTAGGATTACAACATTAAATCAGGATCTACATGGATAAGTACTCTTCCTGTGTAACATAAAATATTCACTCTGATCTTGGCACTGGGAAGCCTGAAGAACCCTGGGAATCAGACACTGTGATTTAAGACTCATCACCTTATGGAGGAAGTCAACAGAAGTTATAAGAACTGAAGATCCTTTGGCTTTTATGTATATATATAGAAATATATTTTTATATGGAGTACAGGTTATTGTAACTGTTTTCCTTTGTAATCTTGGATATTTTATTTTATGAATTTGAAAACATTCTGATAAGTGTTGACAGATTGCGAAAGGAACATATAGCATAAAAATATGTGTGTGTGTGTGTGCATGTGTATATATTTGAGAACTTTTCTGAGAACTCAGAAGTTGAGGGATGCTAAACCCATGAGTAGTGTAGGGATAGTCATCAACATGGAACAACAGAAAATGAAGTAGGTGTTGGGGTATGATGAAGGAGTCAGCCCTACCATTTTCATCTACTTGAAATCAAGGAAAATTAAACCACAATGGGGAAAACTCTCACAAAAGGGTAACATTCATTGGAGGAAGTGCACAAAAAATAGTGAATTATATGACTATAAGTGTTATCTAGCACAGAAGTTCATCCTCTTCCTTGAGAGTACACATTCCAGAACTTCAAAGCAGACCCATAGACACAGATATAAGTGTAGGTAGTTTATTCAGAGTGTGACCTTAGGAGACGTTATTAGTAGCATAGGGATTGAAACAAGGAAGGAAATTTAGTAAATAAAGGCCATATTATTACTACTGGTGCTTAATTCCACTGGGGATCCCAGGGCTCCAGAGTAGGACAACACCTCAGATTTATTGCACCTGAGGGATGAGAGCACTAAGGTATTTATACACCAACTTCTGTCAGTCATTGTTATAAGGTTGTTTCTGTGGAGAGGCATTTGTTTTCTGGCATTTCTTGCATCTTGAATATATAGGGAAATAGAAGTGCTGAGGAGTTTATGGCCAGAGAAAATCCAAGGGCAAAGAGAGGCAGATGCTGACAGTTGGCAGAGTGCTGAAATGGGAAGGCCTGAGGGGACATGGGTGGTGTGAATGGGGCATCTGTTCTATGTAATAAGTAATGTTTGCAATTTACTCTATGTAATAGGGTATCTAAAGTCATATGAAAGGGGAATCCAGGTTTTCTGCACCCTTTCCTCTTGTTTCAGCTCCCCTAAATGTTATTGCAGTCTTCTGTGGCAGAGAAAGAACAGGTAAAGAGCCAAAATGTCTCCAAAAGGATTTTTATAGTTCTCAGAATTTGAGGAAAATATCCTTGGCTGTTACCAGAAGTAAACACTGGGGCTGTAACCAAAGACTGCAGCACTATTTGTCTTCATTACCAGTGTGGGTACGGTGTGAGTGGAATTAATTGAAGGTTGAACATATAAGGCCCTCCAGTCAAAGGATGGAGAGTCTTCTATGCAGTTCAGAGCTCATACTGTTCTCCCTCCTCTTGGATGACTTAGGAGAATGACTCTTTTCAAAGGCATTAAAGGGGCCTGTGGAAAGAAAAATAGATTTAAAAGCATGATGGAATTAAAAACAAAACTGGCATCTGTGCCCTGAGACATTATCCAACTTCTATGATAAATGCATCAAGCACAGCCTTTCACTTGGGAGTACTTGTGGTCCTGGCATCCTTCCCTCCTTGAAACTAGAGAGAACCATCCCTATACCCACGTTATTGAATAATTGATTTTACCCTGACCACAAAATATTGTGAGAAAGAGCCAGGTTTCTGTAAGAAGCCACAAAGACTTGAATCTTAGAAGGTGAAGGGGATTTTTCACACTGAACAATTCCTTAATTTTATTACTCAAACTGCTTTATTTTCTGGACAAGTGTATGAAACCTACAAAACATTTTAATCCTATAATTATGGGAGACTATTTCTTGGTAAATGGAATATGATAAATCTCTTGTTGTAACTGGGACCCTAAGGTTTTAATCAGGTTAAAGGAAATAACCCTTGATAATGAGAAATTGAGGATTTTGAGTTCATTTTTGTCTTTTTAAAATAAATTTTTGTCTTCATGACTATACAGAAAAGTCTCTAGAACATATGGGCTCAGAAGTAAGGTTTCTTGTTAATGTGTGTGTCTACACATCTCTATTGAATGTTTTCTAGTTAAGAATCACTAGAAACAAGAAAATCTTAACCAGAATGACAGTGATTATTTACTAATAAAAAGAGGGTGATTTTTAAATCCCTAAGTAACTGAAAATATTTTTATCACTGAAAAATCTTCTGCAAGATCTAGAGATCAGTGTTTATTATCTAGTGTTGTTCCAAGATCTAATACACCTATATGAGGAAATAGTTGATATTTTACAGGCTCTTTGCTTTGAAATAACACTGAGAAACCTTGCTATTTTGAAGAAGAAAAGTCATTGATGAATCAGTAGGGATTAAGTGGCTTCATCTACCTGGGTGGTGGTGCTGAGATGGGGTAAGGAGTTAAGATGTATTTCATACACAATAGCTTCTGATAATTTTCAAAAAAAGTTATCCCACATTTTCAGTGGGAAAGCTAAGGACTTAACAATATTTTTGTTTTTTTTTTTAATTTCTGTTGCTTTTGTTGGATCTGCTTATGAATACATACACACATGGATTTGACTCAATTGTGAGAGTGGCTCAACCTGGAATTCAAAAGTTTCTTCATCTTTAAAATAATGACTTCTCTGAAGTCATTTCCTAAATTGCAGTCAATGTTCTGTGTATATTATGTATTTTTGCACGTATCTCCTGTTGCATAAGCTAGTTACAGGGGCAAGGGAGACTCTGAGAAAGAAGGACAGAAAGGAAAGTGGAAGCCAGGAATATTTTATTCCTTCTGGAAAGAATTTCGTTAACTCAATTTTGAGTTACTGTAAAAAGAGAAGGTTAGTCTACTTTATTATTTCTTTATAGTTAAGAAGACTATAAAAACATTGTTCCTCAGGGTCATAATGGAAAATAAAGGGAAAAATGCTTCCAATGCTATCCTATCTTCCTCTCTAGGAATCAGAAATAGCATAAGAATGGAAGGTTGAGGAACATGTATTTGGAGTGGGATGATACCAACTTTTATAGAGGTGTTAGACTTGTAGGGACATATATTTCTTTCCCCTTGTTTCCTCAAAAACTACTGCCTGGCATTGGAAGACAGATAGGACAGATTAGAAGACGTATTACCAAGGCACTGCATCAATATAGTAATGATCCTATTGATGAGACCAACACACCTTTCTTCTAGTAGATTATTCAGGTATTTTTTATTTTAGGACTACTTATTAAATGGTTTTCTTCTTTTTACAGTTCTGCACCAGAAGGTTCTATTCAAAATTCCTTAAGTTAGTTTCACATAAGCACAAATTCTTCTTTAATATGGATTTCTTTTTTAATTACACTTTAAAAATTATTTTGTACAATGTAGTTATATATAATAGTGGGGTTCATTTTAACATATGCATAAATGCATATAGTTTTCTCCATTTAATTCCTCAGTACAATTCCCTTCCCACTTCCTCTCTTACCCTTACTGTACTTTATTGATTTTCCTTGTATTTATTTTTAAAGTAGTGCATTATAGTTATATATAAAATGGAATGCACTGTGATATATTCTTATATACAAGTAGCATTTTTGTAGGTATAAACCTACAGATTTATTCTTTTAAAATTATATAAATGAGGCTGGGGAGATAGCTCAGTTGGTAGAGTGCTTGCCTTGCAAGCACAAGGCCCTGGGTTCAATCCCCAGCACCGCAAAAAAAAAAAAAAATTATATAAATGAAGTTAGGTGCAGTTGAGTGCTACTCACTATTTTGACAATAGACAAACTTGTCTATATTAAGATACCCCAGACAAATACAATTTAAAATATCAGTTCCTTAATGAAGACTAAGGTCTTCAATATTAAATTTTAACACAGTTAAAAATAGGATCCTCTTAAGGTTTAAAACTGCCAGCCTGATTCTTTCCTATTTAAGTTGTGTTTCTTTTAGGATGTTAGCTAATATTATATAAAAACAACTACATCATTGATATTCACTCATTCTTATGTCTCCAGTGTAGCCAGATGCTAGCAGAGAATTATAGAACTGAATACTCTCTGAATTAAAAATTGGTCCATAGAGTTTAGTTACATTCTAGGCAAAATGTAACCCCATCTGACATAGTCTTAGCATATACAGTAAAATTCATTAAATTAGCCCTAGACAGAAAGGCAAAATTTCACACTTCTCTACACTGATGGAAATCACAAATTTTTGTTTTTCATATGAGATTTCTAAGAGTTGGGGATGGATGGGATCCCACTTTCTAAATGTCTGTACATTGGAGACAGGATTGATAGTCTTATTAGTCTGTGCTTTGTGTATTTAAAACATCCCAAGTTTGTGGTGCTAAAAGATTTATACAGCATTTTATATTTATAACTCATTTCTATTCATTACTCTTCAAGGCAGCTGCAAGAAGGCTGTTATGATACTGGCCCCAGGTTTCAGACAGGACACCAGGCACTGAGAAATTATGTGATAGGATGGAAGCTGGCAAGTGAAAGAAAGAGGATTGTAACTAACTGAATTTTTATTGTCTCTTAGACTATATTAGAAGAAGTGAATGAGAAACTGGAAATTCAGAGGACATTTTCGAATTAGATGGATCTCCCTAAACCATGGTGGCTCATACCTCCCGCAATTGCTAAATGCTTAGAAGTCTACACTTGTCTTTAAAGGTCTGTATGGGGTTATGCATCTTTTTGTTGAGCCTACTAAACTGGGGGAGTAGGTTGGTTAGAGATTTCTAGTTGTCACCCCTGAATCTTCTTTCCATGACATTACTCTCTGGTACCATTTATTTAAAATGGAAAGCAAAGGAAAACAGAATGATAAATGCTAAAAGTCATCAGGAAACAAAAGTTAGCTGTGTAATTTTCACCAACTCTCAAATAAGAGTGGGTGCTAAATTATATTGAATATCCTAAAATTTGCTATTCTGGAAATTATACAGAAAACAAAGTTAAAATCACTCTTTGTTTGTTTTTCAATGCTGGAGATTGAACACAGGGCCTAGCACATGCTAGACAAGTGATCTACAACTGTGTCACACCTCCAGCCTAATCATTGCTCTTTCCTAATGAAAGAGTGACTTTGGTCCTATGAATGTCATTCTGGGAGCAAGACACCATGGAATTGTCTTGCGATTGTTTCTGTATTTTTTTTTTGTTTTGTTTTGAGGATCCTGTTCTGTGAAGTTTTACATATTTTAAGATTTTTAATTGTGGCAAAATATATGGAACATAAATTTAATATTGTGACTATTTTAAGTGTGTGGTTCATTAGTATTTAATATAGTCACATGGTTGTGCAACCATTCTCTAGAACTATTCTTGTCTTGCAAAACTGAAATCCTGTGTCCATTAAACCACTCCCTATCTCCCTTTCTCCTTAGCCCTTGGTTACTACCATTCTATTTTAGGCCTCATATAAGTGGAATCACATAGTATTTGTCTTTTTGTGTCTGGTTTCCTCCACTTATTTTAATATCCTCAAAGTTAACTTATCTTATAAAACATGTCAGAATTTTCTTCCTGTTTAAGGTGGAATACATAATACTTTGTATGTAGATATCATGTTTTCTTCATTCACAAATGGATATGGGTTGGTTCTCCATTTTTTTTTATTGTAAACAAATGGGATACATGTTTTTTCTCTGTCTGTACATGGCGTAAAGGCATACCATTTGTGTAATCATAAATTTACATAGGGTAATGTTGTTTGATTCATTCTGCCATTTTTTTCCCTTCCCCCCCTCCCCTCCCACCCTTCCCCTCCATCTATACAGTCCTTCCTTCCTCCATTCCTGCCCCCCTCCCTAAACCCAACTCCAACCCTTCCCACCCCCCATTATGTGTCATCATCCACTTATTAGCGATATCATTCTTCCTTTGGTTTTTTGAGATTGGCTTATCTCACTTAGCATGATATTCTCCAGTTTCCTCCATTTGCCTGCAAATGCCATAATTTTATCGTTCTTTATGGCTGAGTAATATTCCATTGTATATATATATACCACATTTTCTTTATCCATTCATCAATTGAAGGACATCTAGGTTGGTTCCACAATCTGGCTATTGTGAACTGAGCAGCTATGAACATTGATGTGGCTGTATCTCTGTAATATGCTGATTTTAAGTCCTTTGGGTATAGGCCAAGGAGTGGGATAGCTGGGTCAAATGGTGTTTCCATTCCAAGTTTTCTAAGGAATCTCCACACTGCTTTCCAGAGTGGCTGCACTAATTTGCAGCCCCACCAGCAATGTAAGAGTGTACCTTTCTCCCTACATCCTCGCCAACACCTGTTGTTGCTTGTATTCTTGATAATTGCCATTCTAATTGGGGTGAGATGGAATCTTAGGGTGGTTTTCATTTGCATTTCTCTTATTACTAGAGATGTTGAACATTTTTCCATGTTTGTTGATTGCTTGTATATCTTCTTCTGTGAAGTGTCTATTCATTTCCTTAGCCCATTTGTCAGTTGGATTATTTACATTCTTAGTGTAGAGTTTTTTGAGTTCTTTATAGATTCTGGAGATTAGCGCTCTATCTGAAGTATGATTGGCAAAGATTTTCTCCCACTCTGTAGGCTCTTTCTTTGCATTGCTGATAGTTTCCTTTGCTGAGAGAAAGCTTTTTAGTTTGAATCTATCCCAGTTATTAATTCTTGCTTTTATTTCTTGTGCTATGGGAGTCCTGTTGAGGAAGTCTGGTCCTAAGCCGACATGTTGAAGCTCTGGACCTACTTTTTCTTCTATAAGATGCAAGGTATCTGGTCTGATTCCGAGATCCTTAATCCATTTTGAGTTTAATTTCGTGCATGGTGAGAGATATGGGTTTAGTTTCATTCTGTTGCATATGGATTTCCAATTCTCCCAGCACCATTTGTTGAAGAGGCTATCTTTTCTCCATTGCATATTTTTGGCCCCTTTGTCTAGTATGAGAAAATTGTATTTATTTGGGTTTGTGTCCGTGTCCTCTATTCTGTACCATTGATCCACCTTTCTATTTTGGTACCAATACCATGCCGTTTTTGTTACTATTGCTTTGTAGTAGAGTTGAAGATCTGTTATTGCAATACCCCCTGCTTCACTCTTTCTGCTCCATTTTGGCTATTATGAATAATGCTGCTATGAACATGGGAGTGCAAATAATCTCTTCAATGCCCTGCTTTAAATTACTTTTTATATACACCCAGGAGTTTATCATTTGGCAATTATATATTGAATTTTTTGAGGAGTCACCATATTGTTTTTCACAGAAGCTGCATGCACCAGTTGGTATTCCTATCAACAGTGCACAAGGATTTTATTTATTCAATTATCACTACCATGTGTTATTGTTTTTTTGATAGTAACCATAATAATGGATGCAGAATAGTATCTCATTGTGGTTTTGATTTGCATTTCCCTAATAATTAGTGATGTCAAACATTTTTTCATGTACTTGTTGGTAATGTGTATATCTTCTTCGGGAAAAGCCTATTCAAGTCCCTTGCCCATTGTAAATATTGGGTTTGTAGGGATTCTGTCATTGAATTCCATGAAATTTTATGGTAAAAGGATCTCATAATCAAAGAGTTTGGGAAACCCTATCTATTTATCACCTTGAAAATTCATAGTATACTTATATATTATTAAAGGCTCTGAAAATTACTCTATTAATGAAAAATTGAAAAATCTGTTAAACAATATTTTCTATACATAACTACTATGGAACCCTTTTATACTGAACACTTGCTCCTCTCTTGGAAGAGTGAATAGCCACTGAATAGTTTATAAAAAGCTTTTCTGATTTTGTAAAACAACAGTTCATGAAGACATATTTCCACATGAGAAGGGATGGCAACTGTAGCAGGTTTCATCATGCTGTGTCTCCCACCCAGATAATTTTTTTTCTTTCACTGCTTTTCAGATAGTTATTGAGTTCTGAGTGAGTGACTGAGTTAGTCACTTTAAGGATCTCTGTGGAGAGCCAAGTAAGTATAGTACAGTTTAGTAAAACTGGTATGAGAATAATGAGATATATTATCTTAGGTCATTGTGGTTAGAAGTAACAGAAATCAAATCAACTTACCTTTAGTAAGATGGAAGAATGTGTTAAAAGATAGAGGTGTCCCCCAAAATGCCAGGGCAGGAATGCAGCCAGCTTAGGAAAGACTGGGCAGCAGCCAGTGCTATTTATCTTTTCTTCTCTTTGAGGGTCTGCCTAAATCTACTATATACAATATTATTTTGATATAACTGTCACAAAGCTCTTTAGTTTATATATTATAGTTGTATATACTTGCAGATAATATTTTGTGTTTTTTTTTTCAGTTTTGATTCGAATTCCCAAGAGAGCGACTGACTCAGCATGTATCTTGTGTCTATCCATGTTTCAGTCAACTGTGGCTGGAGGTTGGAGTCACATTATTAAACATGGCTCCTGCCAGGCGTGGTGGCCCACGCCTATAATTACAGCAACACGGGAAGCTGAGGCAGGAGGATCACAAGTTTGAGGCCAGCCTTAGCAACTTAGGCACTGGGGAATTTTCTGATATTATTTCATTGAATAGATTATTCATTTCTTTGGTTTGTTTCTCTAAGCCTTCCTCAATCCCAATAATTCTTAAATTTGGCCTTTTCATGATATCCCATAATTCTTGTAGATTCTGTTTATGATTTCTTACCATCTTCTCTGTTTGGTTAACTTTGTTTTCAAGATTAAATATTTTGTCTTCAATATCTGAGGTTCTGTCTTCCAGGTGTTTTATCCTATCGGTTATGCTTTCTATGGAGTTTTTAATTTGGTTTATTGTTTCCTTCATTTCAAGGATTTCTGTTTGGTTTTTTTTTTCAATATCTCTAACTCTTTATTGAAATGATCTTTTGTTTCCTGTATTTGCTCTGTTAACTGTCGATTGGTGTGATCATTCAATGCCTGCATTTGCCCTTTCATCTCATCCTTCAATACCTGCATTTGCTCTTTCATCTCCTCATTTGCTTCCCTGATCATTTTTATTATGTACATTCTGAACTCCCTTTCTGATATTTCTTCTGCCATGTTGTCATTGGATTTTATTGCTATACCATCTAGGTTTGTTTGGGAGATTTTCTTCCCTTGTTTTCTCATATTGCTCAGGTATTTACCCCTCTGGTTGTCAAACTCTGGGATATTGCAGAATTCCTCTATTGACTAATATTGTCTCTGTAGATTTCTAATAATTCACCTCTTAGCCTTCAGTAGCCTGAAGTCTTGGAGGAATTTGATAAGGCGGTGCTCCACTAGGAAGCTGCCCCTCTAGGGGTGGTGTCCTTCAGGTGGGGTATATTCCCTGTCAGTGGGCAGAGGCACCTCCACTTGTTGACTGGTGGTCAGCCAAAGGGGGACTAGACTGCAGACTGGGGCACATCTGATCTGGACCTGTGTCTCTGGATCTACTGCCCTGGTGGGAAAGCCTCGTCCAGAGGGGAAGACTCACCCAGTGGGGAAGTTTCATTGGACAGCTCTCCTCTGAGCAGTTCCCTTCGGTACAGAACTACCACCTGAACTGGGAAGTCCTCCTCTGCGATGTTCCCAGGGGTCCTGACCTACCACCTGGGCTGGGGAGCCTGTCCCTGCGAGGGACTCCCTTGCTGAGCAGCTCTCCTCTGCTATGTTCCCTGGGGACCAGAGCTACCACCTGGGCCTCAGACCCTCACTCTTCCTCTAAGCCTCTCACTGTGAAGCCCTCCTCTGCAATGCTCCTGGTTGACTGGGTTCTCGGCTCCAGCAAGGGAGTTTCACTGCGCTACTCTACTCCACAAATTTCCCTGCATTTCTGGACTACTGCCCCATTGGGAGCCCAACCAGTGGGAGAGATTCACCCGGTGGCTCTGAGTTGGTCCCGAGTCTCTCAATACCTCCTCTTCTTGACTCCTGGGTCTTGTCAAAGGTCCTCTAGCCTCCTGCAGGTGTCTCTGGAAGGGAGCTGCCCTTCCAATGATGATGGCCACGCTCTCAGGAATAATTCAAAATGCCTGCACCGGCCTATAAAGAAGCCTCTGGCTAGCTCCGCCATGCAGGTGGGCTGGCTGGTCTGCCTGCTTGCTCCACGATGGCAACAGACCTCAGCGTGGTGGTCAGGCGGGGTCGCTCAGTGATGGTGTCTTTGGCCTGGTGGTTGGGCGGGTTGGCTGCCCACTGCCTAGCTCCACAAGGCAGGTGGGTTGGGTGCCCGCCTGCTACCTCTGAGATTCTGGCGGCCTGATTAACCGCCAGCTCGCTCAGCAACCAGTGATGGCACTGTCCTGGGTGCAGGGGTCAGGCGGGGTCGCTCAGTGATGGCGTCTGTCTTTGGCCTGGTGGGTGGGTGGGTTGGCTGCCTGCCACTTAGCTCCGCAAGGTAGGCGGATTGGGTGCCCACCTGCTACCTCTGCAATGCAGGAGGCCAGACTCACCCACCAGCTCACTCTACGACTGCGACCGACCAGTGATGGTGCCATCCTCACAAGATTTTTCTTTTAAAAATAGTTTTAGTTGTAGATAGACACAATACCTTTATTATTTTATTTATTTATTTTTCTGTGGTACTGAGGATCAAATCAATGCTTCACATGTGCTAAGCAAGCACTCTACCACTGAACTACAACCCCAGCATGTTAAATAAAGACTATTCTTAACAAGAATGTGCAAGACTAAAAATTTCAAAATGTAAATGTCATTGAAATAAAAGGGCAACATATCTAATTTTGACTTTTTAGACATTGATTTCTTAAACTCAATTATTGCTGTCCTATGTGCCTCTTTTATCCTAATATGGGTAAAAAGTGACAGTAGTCATTGAAGTGAATCACAGTCTCAATGAGACAGACAGCAGATATTCATTTGCTGACTTAATGCTGTCATCTGTCTTTATATATGTTAGCAACTAGAACTAATTGTTGAGGTAATGAATAAGTAAGAGAGGATTTAGACAATCTCACTAAAGACAGATTAGCTCCCAAAAGCTCGAGAACAATAAATCAAAGTAGAATTCAAGTCTGAGAAGTTGGCACAGAGCAAATTCACTGCATACATAAAATATTTTAGTTAAATACTATTCACTAGAGGAGATCAGTTCTGTCTCTTCTTAATTTGCAGTTAGAGAACAAATTTGTAGATGCAGAAAAGGAAATATTTGGGAAATTGTTTTACATATTTCACAGTGAAGCATTTTCATCTTATGGGTTTTAGAAAATGTATTCTATAGTTGATTTCCTGCAAAGATTGTATTTTTACTATAGGCATTAGACAGTTTTGACCTAGGTAATGAAAATTCTAAATTGGTTACCTCATTCTTTAAACCTGTCATATTATTGTAGTTTGAAAATTCATGCTTTTCACTTGCATAATTCTTCTTTGAATATTTAAATTCATGAGGTTAGATATTGCTGTTTTTCTATTTTGTCTCATGAAACTTTAACTCTTCTTGTGTTTTCCAAAGTGCTTTACCATTGAGCTACATTCCCAGCCCTTTCATTTTTTTTTTTAATTTCAAGACAGGGTCTTACTAAATTGCTCATACTAGACTAGAACTTGAATTCTCCTGCCTCAGCCTTCCAAGTAGCTGAGATTACAGGTGCACACATGTCAAGTTTTAACTTTTTAATTCTGTGAAGGCAGTTTCTTTTGTAAAGACACTAATAGCTTCATGGGTATGGTAGCTTGTATCCAGGGTGCTTAAGATTTTATTATATTTCTTAATGAAGGTACTGGAAAATTATCATTTTAGAATTGTAATTAAGCTCATTGTCTGCTTTGTACTATTTATGCCACAATATTATTCTTTGGCAAAGTAGAAAATAAAAGTGATTTCAAGAAAAAACTAAGTGAATTACCCCTTTTTGTTTGAACTTGGGAATATATACTAAATCTTCTGACTAGGGTTTTAATAGCAGATATGCATGTTTCTTTTGTAAAATTCTCTTGTTTACTAGTTTTAAAAGAAAAGCATATTTGTAGTGTCATCAAATCTCTTGTAGACATTTTAACTTGCCGACTGTTTCATTCAGTTATTTACCTATACAATAAACTAGACGGTGAATTGATTTCTCATTTTAAGTATTTTTTTATCTATTTTAAATCAGCAGTCAGTCAGGAAACTACACTCTATAGACAAAAAAAATGATCAGACCAAAAAATTTCTTACTTTTGAAAATAAATTTTATTGGACCACTATCATACTTGATTTATTGATATATTATCTCTAATTGCTTTGCATTAAAACAGAGTTGAATAATTTCAACAGAGACCATATGGCTCCCAAAGCTGAAACTATTTAGTGAATAGCCTTTCACAAAAATCTTTATGAGAAATTTTGGTTTTAACTACATAATATGAAGATTTTGGAAGTTGTTACTCCTATTCTTACAACTCTTGTTTTCTCATCTGAGCAACAAAGTCAACAACTTTTCATGTACCCATGAAAGAACGGAGGTCAGAGGACCACATCTCACAATCTGGCAAGATAAGTAAATGATGAGAAGTTACATTCGAAATTTTCTTACCTGGAGCAGAAGCTACTGGGGTTATTAATGAGTAGACAGGGGTAGAGTTCCAGGGATTCCTAAACTTTCATGGTTTTTACCTTTAGAAACTCCATCAGTGTGAAAAGATGAGAAAGATACCTTTGAGGCTTTGTTGGTGGGAAGGAAAAAGTGATGCTTCTGAAATATGCTCAGAGAATTCTCTATAACAAAGGACTACTCTGCAGGAAAAGTAAACTCTATCAGAAATTTGTCCCACAAAGTGAAAGGCCAATATCTCACTCCAACTCCCTCAAGCCTTCCTTTCTTATCCAAGACAAGTAAGCTAAGAGACACTTAACATGATGTTTTCCAGATCCATCTGTTCTCCTGCAAATGGTATCATTTCATTACTCTTTTTGGTTAAATAAAACCCTGAAATTTAATTGGAAGGTAACAGAATGCTTCCTCTCCCTCACTCTTTTGCCACCATACCAAAGAAGAATTAAGCATAACAATTGTGAATCACAGTTAAAAGCATGTCAAGACAAAAATGCTCTCTAAGGAGGGGTAAAAAAAGGAAGCTCGAAGTCAATAGGGGAGAAAAAAAATGACACAAGAGGATTTCAAATATTCTGGTACTTAGAGCTACAGCAAATACTAAACAAAGCTGAATTCCTAGCCAGATTGTCATAAAATTACACCAAAAGCCTATTTTCTTGAGTTTCTATTATCCGATGAATCAGGTTCAGCTTTCAGCAAAAGATTCAAAAACATTCTAAGAGACAAGAAAAAAATGGGTATAATAACAGAGGCAAGTATCAGAACCATTTTCAGTTATGACATATTGTAATTATCAGACAGGGGATTTAAAATAACTATGATTAATATGTTAAGAGTCATAATGGGAAAAAAAGTAGATACCATGTAAGAACCTGAGAAATGAAAGCAAAGGGATGGAAACTCCAAGAAAAAACCAACAGAAAATAATAGAAATGAAAGCAGGTGACTGTACTGAGAATAAAGAATGTTGTTGACAGGGCTGACTAGAGAACCAATGAACTTGAAGATAGGTTATTAGAATCTTATCAAACAGAAATGTGAGGGAGAAAAAAGAATGAACAAAATAACAGAATAATAACTGTAGGACAATTTTAAAAATGTGTAACATGTAATTAAAAAATCAAAAGAAAAAAAGAGGAAATATTTAAAGTACTAAGGTCAAGAATTTTCCAAAATTCATGAAATAAACCAAACTATGAATACTGAAACCTCAGAGAACAACAAGTAGGATTACTATCAAAAAATGCCAGCTCAAGTGGGATGTGGTGACACACACCTGTAAATCTCAGCAGTTCAGTAGGCTGAGGCAAGAAGATTGCAAGTTCAAAGACAGCCTCAGCAACTTAGTGAGACCCTAAGCAACTTAGTGAGACCCTGTCTCTAAATAAAAACATAAAAATGGTTGGGGATGTGGCTCGGTGGTTAAGCACCCCTGGGTTCAATCCTTGGTTCCCTCCCCCCAAAATATTGCCTCACTATATCATATTCAAAGTACAGAAATGCAAAGAAAATTTTTTGAAAGAAAGGTCAAAAAGCACCTTATCTCTAGAAAAACAAAAATAAGAATTATAACATACTTTCTGTCATAAACCATGCAAGCAAGAAGAGTAAAATATTTAAAGAGTTCAATAAACACCAAATCAGAATCTAAATTCAGAAAAATTATCCTTTAAAAGTGAAAGAACAATGAAGACTTTCTTAGACAAAAAATAATTAAAGCTTGCCTAACATGAACTAGGCCCTGGATTCAGTCTCAAGCACTGTAATAACCATAGTCATAATCATAATTCAGAGAATTCATTACCAGCAGACCTGTCTTACAAGAAATGTTTAGGAATTTATTTAGGGAGCAGGAAAATTATGTAGGATGGAAACTTGGATTTGCATAAAGAAAGAAAGAATGTTAGAAAAGGAATAAATAAAGGTGAAATATTTTTTGTTCTTTATTAAACTAAAATATAACTATGTTTAAAATAACAATAATAATAATAATGTATGTAGTGATTACAGTATGCATATAACTGTACTAACTGATAAAATGTTTATATTTCTTAAATTATGTTAGATTAATATTAGTTAAAATATATACAGCAAACTCTAGAGCAATCACTAGAAAATATATTTTTTGTAATTTTTCTGGAGAGAAAATGGAATCAATCAAAAACCAACTGCAAGCAATAGGAAGTTGTTACAAACATGACAGATGTTAATCCAAATATATCAATAATTGCTTATAATGCATGTGGCATAAATATAAGTTGTCTGAATGGACTAAAACACTTAGCTATATATTGTCTATAAGATATCCAGTTTATAAAGGGATACAAATAGGAAAAGAAGAACTTAACTCTCACTATTTGCCAACAACATGATTATATATTTGGAAGATATAAAAAATTCCACCAGAAAACTTCAAGAACTAATAAATGAAGTCAACAAAGTAGCAGGATATAAAATCAACACCCATAATTCAAATGCATTCCTATATATCGGTGATGAATCCACTGAAAGAGAAATTAGGAAAACTATCCCATTCCCAATAGCCTCAGAAAAAAGAGAATACTTGGGAGTCAATCTAACAAAAGAGGTGAATGACCTCTACAAGAAAATTACATAACACTAAAGAAAGAAATTGAAGAAGATCTTAGAAGATGGAAAGATCTCCCATGTTCTTGGGTAGGAAGAATTAATATTGTCAAAATGGCCATACTTCCAAAAATGCTATACAGATTCAATGCAATTCCAATTAAAATCCCAATGACATTCTTCAGAGAACTAGAAAAGCAATCATGAAATTCTTTTGGAAATTTAAGAGATCCAGAATAGACAAAGTAATCCTTAACAAGATGAGTGAAACAGGAGCCATCACCATACCAGACCTTAAACAGTACTTTAGAGCCATCTTACCAAAAATGGCATGGTATTGACACCAAAACAGACACATACAGCAATTGTACAGAATAGGAGACACATAGACAAACCCACATAAATGCAGTTATTTCATACTAGACAAAGGTGCCAAAAACATACAATGGAGAAAATATAGCCTTTCAACAAATGGTGCTGGGAAAACTGGAGATCCATATGCAGCAAAATGAAATTAAACCCCTCTCTCCCTGCACAAAACTCAATTCAAAGTGGATCAAAGACTTAGGCACTAGAACAGAGACCCTGTGCCTCATAGAAGAAAAAGTAGGCGCAAATCTTCGTCATGTTGGCTTAGGACCTGAATCCTTAACACGACTCCTAAAGCACAAGAAGTAAAATCAAGAATCAATAAATGGGATGGATTCAAACTAAAAAGCTTCTTCTCAGTAAAGGAAACAATCAATAACATGAAGTGAGAACCTACAAAATGGGAGAAAATCTTTATACATTCATCTCAGATAGAACACTAATCTCCAGGATATATAAAGAACTCAAAAAACTTAACATCAAAAAAATGAATAACCCGATCAATAAATGGGCTAAGGAACTGAACACACTTCACAGAAGAAGAAATACAATTGATCAACAAATATTTGAAAAAATGTTCAACATCTCTAGCAATTAGATAAAGGCAAATCAAAACTACTCTAAGTTTCATCTCACTCCAGTCAGAATGGCAGTTATCAAGAATTCAGGCAACAAGGAGTGTTGGTGAGAATGTGAGGAAAAATGTATATTCATATATTGCTGGTGGGACTGCAAACTGGTACAACCACTCTGGAAAGCAGTATGGAGATTCCTCAAAAAACTTGGAATGGAACCACCATTTGACCCAGTTATCCCACTCCTCAATTTATACCCAAAGGACTTAAAATCAGCATACTACTGTGATGCAGACATAGCAATGTTTATAGCAACTCAATTCACAATAGCTAAACTATGGAACTAACATAGGTGTTCTTCAACAGATGAATGGATAAAGAACATGTGGTATATATATACAATAGAATATTATTCAGCCTTAAAGAAGAATTAAATTATGGTATCTGAAGGTAAATGGATATAGCTGGAGAATATCATGCTAAGTAAAATAAGCCAATCCAAAAAAAAGGCTTAATATTTTCTCTTATATGTGGATGCTAATTCACAATAAGCCAGGGGCAGAGACTAGGGAAGAATAGAGGTACTGTGGATTAGGCAGAGGGGAGTGAAGGGAGGGGAGGGGATATTGGGATAGGAAGGACAGTAAAATTAATCAGACATTATTACCATATGTACATATATTGTGAGACTGCAATAAATTACCAAGTCAATCTTGGGGCAGGAGATGCAACTTTATTCACCATCTGATGGGTCAAGAGGCAGGCTGCAAGTCTGCACTCTTCAACACCCTGCAGTAGTTAGAGCACACCTTTTGTAGTTGAAAACCACAAGTAGAGCATGTCAATACATTAATCATAGGTGTCTGTTGCTACGATTCAAAACCACAAGCAAAAATCGTGAGATCTAAAATCACAAGTAGAAGGGGAAGTGGGTCAAAATGACCCTAGTTGAGTATAATTTGAAGAATGTTTACTAATGTCTATACAAACATTCTCTGACATTCTATGCAGTTAGAGTACCTTGTACAAGTACAGTGTATAAGAATTGCCATTTTGTGTTGCCAAATGTGCCATGCTAAGCAAGTATTGGTGGTATGCATGTGGGGTTTTCCCATAGGAGAAGCATTTCTTATATGACATGGAGTCTCAGGGTAAAATGGAGTCTGTTTGGCCATTGCCAATATAGTCTGACTCATAACAATATGATTACATGAACAGTGTGATTCTACAACATGTACAAGCAGAAGAATGAGAAGTTATACTCAATAAATGTATGATGTGTCAAAATGCATTCTACTGTCATGTATAACTAATTCCAACAAATTATAAAAGATATCCAAATTAAATGCAAAGACATAGATAAATTTAAAGTAAAGGGATTAAGGAAGATATGTCATGCTATCACCACTTAAAAAAAGGTGGAGTAGCTATATTAATTTCATACAGAATTTACTTCAGGGCTGGGGCTGTGGTTCAGTGGTAGAGCGATTGCCTTGCATGTGTAAGGCACTGGGTTTGATCCTCAGCACCACATAAAAAATAAATGAATATATAAAGATATTGTGTCCATCTACAAATAAAAAATATTTAAAACAATTGACTTCAGAATAAAAAAAATTAGGGACAAAGAAAGACACTATCTATTATTAAAGAGCAAATGCTCCAAGAAGACATAATAATAGTAAATATGTGGGCACCTAACAAAAGAGTGTAAAATACACGAGGCAAAACTAATAGAACTAAAAAAAGAAATAGAGGAATCTAACATTGTAGTGAAAGACTCCCCCATTAGTAATCATTAAGCCAAGCAGGCAGAAAATAGATAAAAATAGGTTAATGTGCATGGCATTATTAATCAACTTGATCTAATTGACATTTATAAAATATACTATCCAACAATAGCAAAAGACATCTTCTTCTCAAAATCATATGGAACACTCACTAGAATGCATTTGGGGCCAGAAAACACACATTATCAAATTTAAAATAATGATCATTCTCTGAGTTGTACACTAAGATCACAATGAAATTGATTTAGAAAAATAGCAAAAAGATAGCTGGAAAATGCTCAAATAGTAGGAAACTAAACAACGTATTTCTCAATAATACATAACTAAAGAAGACAGAGGAGAAATTAAAAAGAAGTTTAACTAAATAAAAATTAAAATACAACTTATTAAAAGTTGTGGAATGCAGCAAAAACAGTGCTTACAGGGAAATTTATGGCATCATTATATATATTAGAAAAAATGAGTATCCAAACTCAATAATCTAAGCTTCCCCCTTTTGGGAACAAGAAAGGCAATTTATGCCTGTAGCAAGTATAAGAAAATAAATAATGAAATTTGAACAAAAATAAAATTTAAAGCAGGAAAATACAAAAATTATCAATGAAACCAAACTAATTGTCTGAAAAGATGAAAAGTATTGATAAACCTCTCCATGCTAACCAAGAAAAAATGTAAAAATTCAATAAATCAAAAATATTTGAAATAAAAGAGAAGTCACAATTACTGATACTATGGAAAATAGTGGACTACTATGAATAATTCTGTGCCCATGAATTTTATCACTTACATGAAGTCAACCACTTCCTTGAAAAATAAAACTAACAAAATGCACACAAAGAGAAATGGATTACCTGAATAAGCATATATATATTTTAAAGGATTTGAATCAATAATTTGTATCTTTCCAAGAATGCAAGCACCAGGTCCAGATGGTTTCAGTTGTGAATTCTATTGAATATATAAAGAAGAAATAATACTACTTCTCCATAATATCTTCCAAGAAAATTGAAGCAGAGGGAATATTGCTAACATACATTATAAGCCAATATTACTCTAATACCAAAAACAGATAGACATTATAAGAAATGAAAATTACAGATTAACATCCCTTAAGAAAGTTCATGTAAAAGTTCTAAAAATAATATTGTATCATGATCAAGTGAGATTTATTCTAGTTCTGTGAAGGTAGATCAATATTCAAAATTTAATTAATGGAACACACATTGCTAGACTAAAAAAAGAAAACTCACATGACTTTCTGAATTGATACCGAAAAAAAATTTGATAAAATCAACACCCAACAATAAAAACTAAGCAAACCAGAAATAAAAGAGAAATTCCTCAACTCAATAAACAACTGCAACAAACCTATAGCTCTCATACTATCAAACTGGATGTTTTCATTTCAGACTGGGAACAATTCAAGGATATCCTCTCTCATCCCTCCTATTCAATACAATGGAAGTCCTAATTAAATAAAAAAAAAAGAAAAGAAAATCAAGTAAATAAATTTTGTGAAGTAAATACATTTGGAAAATAAGAAATAACAATGTCTTTTTTTGCAGATTGCATGTTTGTGCATAAAATTTCAAAGAATAAGACAAAACCAAACAAAGAAAATCTACTAGACCTAAAAGTAAATTTCAAGACTTCAGAGGTTCATATTGTGATTCAGTGGTAAAGTGTTTATCTAGCACATGTGAGGCACTGTTTTCGATCCTCACCATGACACAAAAAATAAATAAATAAAATAAAGGTATTGTGTTCATATACAACTAATATATATATGCATATACATATATGTACACACACATACACACACACACACATATATATACATATATATATGATATTAGGGTTAAGATTAATATGTAAAAGTCAATTACTTTCCTCTAGGAGCAATGAATAATTGGGATTTGAAATTTAAAAATATTATTTCTGAAAGCACCAGGAAATGTGACATAATTAGGCATACATGTAAAAAAGTGTATAAGATCTATATGTGTAAAATTATAAAACTCTAATAAAAAATTAAATGCTATAGGTAAATGGAGAGATATTCCATGTTTATGTATTGAAAGATCTAATACTCAAGAAGTTAATTCTCTGCAAATTGATTTATAGATTCAATGCAATTACCATCAATATCCCAGCAAACAATTTTGAAGACACTGTCAATTTCTAAAGTTAATATGGAAAAACAAAAATATTGGCCAAAAATCTAATATTTTACATAAATTAAATCACAGTGAATCATAGCTTTTAATATAATACACAAAACTATAATATCTTCATAAGAAAACATAAGAAAGTCTAGGTAATCTTGGGTTTGGTGAGAAGTTTTAAAATATAACACCAAAAGCAAAATCTATAAAAGAAAAAAGTTGATAAATTGGGCTTAATTGAAATTAAAACCTTCTGCTGGGTAAAAGATCTAAACACATACCTTAACAAAGAAGATATGCAATTGGCAAATAAGCATATGTCAAGATAATCAACATTAATTTTCATTACAGAATTGTAAATTTAAACAAATAATAATACTGCTACCCACTGATTAGAATGGCTAGAATCCAAAAACTCTGATAATTTCAATTGCTGGTTAAGATGTGGAATAACAGGAACTGTCAATAATGGCTGGGGCATATTATAGCCACTTTTAAAGGTACTGTTTTGCAAATCTAAATGTAGTCTTTTTATCTGATTCAGTAGTTGTACTCCTATGCATTTACACAATAAATTGGCAAACATTTGTAGAAAAATGGGCATGTGAAAGTTTATAGTATCTTTATACCAAAAAATCTGAAAGTAATGAGAATATTCTTTAGTATGTGAATGAATAGATAAACTGAGATACATTCATATAATGAAATATGATTATAACAATGTGAGAACTATCAAGTCAGGAAAAAGATATTGGATTTTCACATGCATATTGCTAAGAGAAAGAAGCTAATATTATTGTAACCCTGTATAATCACAGTTTTATATCATTCTAGATAAGGCAAAACTATAGAAAGTAAATTGTCCATTTTTATATAGACGAAGCAAGTGGGGGTATATGTGGTGATATGGGGGAATATGCTGCTCATTTTTGGAAAGGAGCAAAATCTGTAACACTAAAGGTAAAAGAAATTGTACATACTCACTATATTCTATTTGATAAAAATTTTTTCCATAAAGGTACAGCCTAAGAATTTCAATGCTACTATACATGTATACTGGAGATGAACAATTAAGTAAAGAGATGGCAGATGGTAGAAACCAGGTTTCCCCCTGTTGGAGTGGGAGTTTGCAAGTAAGCAAGGTTAGAGTTGGAAAAATCTGTTGATTTCAGGCTCAACATAAAGAAAAGAGTATTGATATGTGGATATTCAACACCAAATCATCCACATGAAAATCATTCTCGTCTCCTCCCTTTGCCTACCTGTAAATTCCACCTCCAACAGTTGCAAACCTGGTTCTTATCTGTCTGCCATCCATTTACTTAATTGTTTTATATATATATGTATATATTTTATATATATGTGTGTATATATATATACATATGTATGCTTATATATGGTTATATATAATATATATAAATCATATATATGTGTGTGTATATGTGTGTGTGTGTGTGTGTGTGTGTGTGTGTGTATACACATATATGTATCCAGGTTAGGATTCACATAAATATTTCCTTATTCTTAGAGGACATAGAAATGATGATACATCAGTACAATGAGCACAACTAACATCCAGCTCTTGCTTTCTAATACCGTTCTATAATACAAGAAACCAGAGTTCCTTGGAGACATGACTGAATCTAGGACTTTACTAGGAAATAGGATGCAGTTAGAGTACTATATAATGCAAGAAAGAAAGCAAGTGCTCAAGAAAAAAGGTAATCTACAATGATTTGGGTATGTAAAGGGACACAGGAGCCAATTTAAAGGACTTCCAATGACCAACACTGTAACAATTTGAACAGCAAATAAATAACAAAGTAATATCAGATTACAAATAAAAATATAAAAAATCCACAAGTCTATATTACTGATATAAACAAATGACAATAAATAATTTAATAGAGGAGAAGAGACAAATCACCAATGTGGAAAAAGTTCAAATAATTTATGTAGACATTCTGCCCTCAATTGACATGGCATAATTTCCCACTCCTCAAGGGTGGGCTACAAATATGGATTTCCTTCCAAAAGTCACAAAATAGAAAGAAGGGAAAAAGAGTAATTTTAGGATGTAGAAACCTTACAAAAACTACTTCGGTTGGGTAATTGAGAGTCAACATCACAAAAGTCATATTGATAGTGTGCACCCATGATTTAATGTAGTAAAAATGGCACTTTATCTCTGTGGTCTTCCTCCCCCAAACCTGTAATTCCAGTCTAATCATAAGAAAACTTTAGACAAACCCCTTATAGACATTATAAAATGTGACTGATTAGTAATTTTCAGAATTCTCAAGGTCTCCAAAAACATAGGAATCTGAGAAACTGTCATAACTTAAAGGAACCTAAATGTAATGTGGTGTTCTAGATGGATCCTGAAGGGAAAAGGAATATTAGGTATTCTTGAAGCACATCCTGAGTGGGCAAGGGAAAGGGTTCCTGTCGGAGGGATGGGTTGACTGTAAATTAATTGCTAACAAATTTATTTAATAGAAAAAAAGACACAAGAGACAATTATCTTTTGAATCAGGGGGCATGACTGGTTAAGCCATGGTAAAGGATCTGGCTGTAACAACATGGAGGAGCCTGCACTTGGTTTATTTATAGTGGTACAGATCAAAGGGGGACCTTCCATGAGAACCAGGATGGGGTGGAGTTAAGCAAGCCATTTTGCTCTAGTGGGTCATTGGAACATCTAGGGCATGTGAATTCTGGTGGTAAGCCACTGCACAGAAACCACATACTTCAGGCCATCTGGAAAAATCTCCATGATTGTCAATTCCTGAGAGTCAGATTTCCATGTCTGATAGCTTTACCAAGCCTGGTTTTATTTGCTGGGCATGGATGGTACTCTGCAAGGTATAAAAACTAAGAAATGAATTAACTATGGAATTTAGTTAATAATGTGTCACTATAGGTACATAAATTATAATAAATTTACCATACTAGCCATATTAATGTAGTAGGTTATTAATACAGGTGTGGAATATATGGTAACTTTCTGTACTCTCTTCACAATTTCTCTATAAATATTCTACAAAACACAAAGTTAAAATGTTACCAACCATACTTTAAATAAAATAAAAATTCAAGTGACTGGTGTGCGCATCTTTTTGTGGAAGAATTTTTAAAAAGTGATTTTGTTGAAAGAAGATAACAAGATGGTTTCAGATTATCCCCAACAATTGAAGATTCAGTTTAAGCCCTGATTCCTATCTGTGGGAAATTATTTCTTCAGGCATAGGAAGATAGCATATTGCATGGCATAGAAAATTGGTAAGAAATACACAAAATATTGTGATGTTCAATCCTAAATAGTACTTGCAAATATTTAATAGGAATTCATTACATATTTTCTTTACTTTTAAATTTTCAATTTAAATTTCCAGTTTTTATTGTGTTTTAAAATGGAAGTGTTTGTTTATAGAAATGAATTCTTATCAAGACATAGAATTAAATGTGAATGAAGGACCCTTCTGATAAAAGGCAAAAAATGGAAAAAAAAATTGCATGATGTTAAAGCAATGGAAAAGTCATTGCTTTTCTGAAGCAACCCCACAGAGTTAATTCCTCCATGGTGCTGAAGGCTTTTGCTTTGAAATTCATTTTATTGACCTAAAGCTTAAACTGCAGGGTGACTCAAGGATAATTGACAGGAGGGAGAGAACATCATGCTAGCATTGTCACGTATGCCCTCACTCAGTCCCTTGTTAAAAGATGCATTATGTAAATGTATCCCCCACTGAATTTTGCTATCAAATTTTCCTGTCCCTAGTAAATATTATCTACATTTTCAATGGGGAGGGAGAAAAACACACCCTTTCAAATGATTGAGTGAATATGTCCCCACACTTTAATTTCTCCTGAAATTCAAGCCCACATAAAAGGTCCCAAAACCTAAAGGTAGTTTTACTTTGTACCTGACTTATGTGTATAATGTGGGTTTAGAAAAAAAAATACCTAGAAGCAGGAAAAAGATGGAATTAAACTTTGAAACATGTTTCTTTGGTGATATTTGTTTCCAAAGTCACTCGGTAATGCAGTGATGTAGCTATAAAATCAATCTCCAATCCATAAGCTAAGAAAGTGATCAATTATCTATCCAGTTTTGTATATGCCACCCAAAACATATACAATCCACTGATACAGGTATTTGAAGAATTGAAAGAAGCAAATCATGTTAGGCTATTCATTAATCAGAATTGAGATTACTCTTCATTTAAATACTGTGGAAATTATAGGGGAATGCAATGGGCTGTATATTTGATAGAGTCATTGAAGTATTTCTCATGAAACATTTTTCTTATTAATAGTGCTTATAAATCATATAAGAAAACATTACTGTGAGAAAACAAAAAGAGTAGGGCTTTTATGAAAAAAACAGACACAATATGAATAAATGATAAATGTCTATGGTTCACCTTTGAGCTTATGCTTATCCAGGCTTTAATATCAGCCTTTCCTAATGGGAGCCCTTGAGAATTTAGTTCTGTTGCTTAAGGCCATAAAGAAAATCCAATTAATACTGAAGGACACATAAAAACTAGTTGGAAAAAACACACTCAATCCTTAAGTTTTAGAGATAAAAGACCATCTTCTGACTCTCCATTTGTAGTGTGTCTTCCTAGCATTAAGGAAAAAAATAGAATCTTATTTTATAGTCTGAAAAAATCTCTTCTATTTTGCTCTTTTAGTATCAATGTGTTTGTAGAGAAAGTGACTTGAGCTAAATAAAGTTGATGGCCTTTGATCTGAACTTGAATTTTAACTTGTGTTCCCCAGAACCCTGAACTATCTTGCAAGGTTGTTTCTTTTAATCCTAAGCATACTCCACGTAAAACAACTAACTATAAATGAATAAGAATTCTGGGATTCTAGCACATACACATTTTATGGGGAGGGCTTGAAACTAAATCCTGAATAAAACTTTTGCAACTGTCATTTATATTTGAACACTAATTTGAAATACTTTCCTATAGAGTACTTAAACCTCTTTATCTGTATTTTTTAAAAGAGGATTTTAAAAGTAGGTATATACTCAGTGTCAAAACTTAGCCATGCCAGGAGGGAAGAACTTATTAACCAGAGGTAATCAATTCAGGCTTCAGTGTCACATAGCTGTGGAGTAGAGCTTATGTCTTCCCTGGACAAGCTTCTTCCCTCATAGCTCAGCTCATTAGTATGCAGCTGGAAAATACCAGCACAGAGCATGCCAAGACAGACAAAGAAATGATTCAAAGGAGATTTAAATTCCCAAACTATACATATTCCCATAAAGTTTAAAGAACATAACTATTCACAGCAGGGTAAAGCCCCACAGTTTTCTTTCAGTGAAACAATCCACATTATCCCTGTGGCTAGAATGATGAGAAAATGAATTTGAAAATATCTGCAGAATGGTGCTGACGTCTTTGGTCAAGAAATAATAGCAGGAACTTGCATTTTCTCAGACCTACAGCTTGTTCCAGATACAAATAGCTTAATGAGGTTACAATTGTAACATCAGTCTGGGGAGTCCTGGATCTTAGGTTTGTATTAACATTTTCTTAATCATGATGGTTTCTCTGAAGTGAAAGAAAAGCAGATATGGCCATTATTAGGAAATTTAAATTCTCCAAACTACTTTTCTTCATTTATTTTGTATTTTGAGAAAATTATCCTTAAAAAAAAAAAAAAACTTCCTACAACTAACAATGACAGCTATCATGTATTAATAAGTGTTACTATTTGCCAGGCTGAGTGCTAATGGCCTTTATGTACATTATTCACCTAACCCTTCTCAAAAAACCCTAAGAGGATGGTATTATTGTGGACATTTCACATATGAGGAAACAGAGGTTCATAGAGGTTAAGAGTCTTGTCACACGTTTTATATTTAATAAGTGGCAGAAACTTCCTAAATTCCAGGTGTGTGTATCTGTGTCTGCATCCAGTGTTTTATAGATTCACTTAGTGATCCCAGTTCTTCACATTTTTTCTACATATGCATATCTATGCAATAATGGAAAATGCATTTGTTTGAGCTTGGCAAGTTAAAACATGCAGGCCTGGACAATTAGGTTGTTATAGTTTGGTAGTAGTAGCAGCAGGACACCAATTGAAATGATGGGAAATAACCTCTGGCAAATCATTTGGTTCATTTGTGACATCATTGTCTCACTTTTTGAAGACCACTTTGCACTAACCTTTCATGATGTAACTCACCTTGCTTCAAATGAACAAGGGGTGTAACCCTCGTTGTCTTTCCCTATTTTACGTCTTTGGAATGACTCTAGATTTCTTTATTTCTCTGGTTTAAAAAGAGGTAGGGATATAGTATGGATATAGTATTTTTATTTGATTTGACTCAATTACATTTTGGAAAGAAGTGAAAGAAACAAATATGCATTAATAAAGACTTATTGGAACAATAAACAAAGAGTTTCCAATTTAATGGGAAAGGAAATAAGTTTGGCTTTAATTACCCAACTTCATAACTTGGTTATTTTGATCAAATTTACCAAATTTGTCCTCTATTTTGCTGGTAGCTTCATTATAGCAGCTATCAACAGAAAGCTTGAGAAAACTAAAATACTGACACTGAGATATTGCAATTTAATGTAGAGAAATTATTTCATTTATTCATTAAACCAATATCATTGAATGCCTTTGTGTACTACACACTGTTTTAGATGCTGAGGTTACACTAGTAAACAAAACAGAATCAGCCCTGTCCTCATCATCTTTTGTCAAATGTAAGCTCCATATGATACAGAATTTTCTGTACAAATCCTTTGACAAATTTCTCAAGGAGAGAAGTATCTACTTCCCATTCCCCTTAATCTCAGCTGGTCTATATGATTTGCTTGTAACCAATGCAATTAAAGGTAAATGAAGCTTCCTGATTTTTGAGGTGAGGCCGCAAAAGCAATATGACTTAAAATTATAGGGTTTTCTCAAATGCATCCTAGGAGATGGTAGAGCCCACCCCAACCTTGAGAATCATTGGTCTACAAATTCTTTTAGATTGAATACATTGTAGGTAATTTCTTCTTGACTTGAGGAAGGAAAATTGGTCTTCATTCACTTAGAGCAATAATATGATGGCTATCTATTCCTTTCCATTCATTTTTGTATGTAGCTGGAGATACCAGTAGTGGAGGATGTGGAGAGCTTTAGTAGAAATTACTGCAATTAGTTCTTGGAGGACACTTGGGCTCTGTATTCTTAATCATGTTTTGTTAAATATTCAGAACTTCCTCTACATGCCCAGAGGCATCACACTTTCTGATGGTTTCAGAATTTGCCTCTAATTCCCATGGGGTTTATATCATTATCCAGACCCAGACACAGAGGTGTGCCTTGAAAGCTGTCAGGTCACAATGTCATTTTCTTCTTTCCACATATAGCCAATGAAACAGATACAATGCACTATGTATATAAGGCATGGAAAGTTTTAAAATAGGAAATTGGAAGCTTATAGAAACTTTGGAAATTCTATGGAGGCAAAGTTCAGGGAAATGTCTACCAAAAATCTCAGGAAGATGCGCCCAAGCAAGTAGTCTGCTACAATTCAAAGAATCTCTGGAGGATGTCAACAATCACCTTAGTCAATAGCAGTGAGGTTCAAGGTCCCCTTGACTCTATGAATTTCCCATTTGTTATATATCTGTCAAATCTCAACCAAGTGTTCTTCTTGGCAGATTCAACCTGGGAACCAAACACAGAAGGGGTATTCTGGGAAATGTAGTTTGTATTATGTCCTCCACAATGCACTAGGAGAACATAGTGGGTGGTGATGAAGACAGGTTGATAACAGACAATCCAACTCAAATGCATTATAGAACCTTCATGATGTTTCATGGGATGATGCCTATGGAAAGAACACAGACTGGAAAAAAATTTAAGCTATTATTAGTATTAGTTTATTATTGTTATGTTCTTATTTCCACTTCTTTACTTGGAAGTAGATATTTTGGCCAAAATCTCAAATTATTTCACTTTTTCTCTTTAGCCAGATTGAGTTTTCTATTCAAGAAAGGAATTATGAGATACATATATACATAAATTAAATGCAACTCTCTCTGGAAATTAATATACCATTACCCAAAATTCTGAGATGATATGGCTTAGGAGATTCCATACCATTTAAAAAACACAAAATATTTTAGATTCCACAAAAAAGAGGGAGTCTGAATATTTTAATATTGCTTTCTTGACATAGAAAATATTTTCTAACATCACTTTCAAACTAGCAAATATGTATTTAATATAAACTGATTAAAATGTTTTATGACATTTTATTTACTTTTTAAGTTGGGAAATGAAATTAAAGAAACACGAATTTTAATTGGGGGTTATAAAGAAGATTAAAATGAATTAATAAGTCAAATATCTGAAACTGGACACCTTTCTATGCTTGAGAACATAGTGTATATTTATCCAACAACATGAGGTAATAACAAATTGTGGCTTTTAGTTGGAGCTTTCAGAATGCTTCAGTGACCACTTTGTACCTGATTTAAGAGTATTCATGTAATCAAGCTTTGCATCAGAACCATTTCCTCTTAGTGCTAACAAGGGCATGATCTGACATTTAATTTGGAGAATATGACCAGAAGGGTTAACACAGTGTTGCCACTTTTGCTCTTTTGAATCATTATGCTACTTTTTTAAGTATTCAAAGTAAATATAAAATAAATGAAGAATTTTTGGGAGTGAGAGAAAATTTTTCAGTTTTAGTATCGGAAAGTAGAGTGTTATTTTTCCTTAAGGCAGTAACTTATACAAATGTTCCAAGTCTTTAATGGGTAGAAAGCACAGACTAGATTGTGTCAGTCTTCTAGGAATAAAACTTCAACCTTCTATCATTTCAACTGTATCAAGATAGTCTTAAAGATTTTCCTATAGAATGGACAAAAAGTCACTTTGATGTTCCTTTTCCATCTTGAAAAAATATATTTGATGTAGTATAAAGTAAAAGGAGACAAAATTCTGCATCCATTTAAAAAAACTATATGAAAATATTGGAAATTAACATCCCTCATTCATATTAGGAAACACTACTTCAGGGGTAGTTTTCAGCAGTTTTCATATTATAAAACTGCTCATGTTCTGTTCAACTGATTCTACAATAATAGCTCTTTCAGGTTGGTGATCCCTTCCAGAACCAAGGAAGGGGATGTTTGGGGAAATGGCTAAACATGCAAAGAACTTCAACTGTTTTAGTAATGATCAGTTTATTAGGCTGGGTCATGGGTGCATGTGTGATGTTCATTTAGGCCAATGTTCACTTTATTCTTTTATTTTTTATTTTTTACACCTGGATATCTAATTGACCCAATACCATTTATTAAAAGGCTCTTCTTACTCTGTTGAATTGTATTTTTCCTTTATAAAAAATAAGTTAGAATTTTGCATGTTTCTATTTTTAGGTTTTCTTTTTGTGACACAGGTTTTTGTTTTTATTTCTTTGCAAATACCACATTGATTTGCTTACTGCAGCTATATAGTAAGCCTTATTATCAGGTAGAGTGGTTCTCTCATTTTATTCTTCTGTTTCAGGATTTGTTTACTTAATCTACTGCTGTGATTTTCCAAATAAATTTTAGAGTAAGGTTATATATGTATATAAAATCTTGGCTAGGATTTTAATAGGAATTGCTGTACACCTATAGATCAATTTAAAGAGAATTGACAACTGTACTATGTTGACTTCCAACCCATGGATGTGGCTTTCTGACTTCAAATTTTTGAGGGAAAGTGTTTGCAATCCAGAATTCTATGTCTAGTTATAATAGAATAAAAAGAAAAATTTATGACATGAAAAGTCTCAAGAACATTTACTCACTAAGCCACTGTCTGAAGAAGATTATAGGACATGGTCAAACAAAATGAAAGAAAAGAAGAAATGGTTTCCAGAAAATGGATTATTGAACATGGAAAGAAGTAAGATAATTCGAGTATAAATGTGAGAGGATATCCCAGAATAATAGCGATATCCCAGGGGCAGAGGGAAGCTCTGCTTAGAACATTTAGAATATAGTGGAAGTGACTTCTTAAAAATCATTAAATTCGAAGAATAACTGTATCATATGAATGCATTGAAGGGTAATTTGCATAACTGACAGTGTTTTTAGGTTGGATTAATATTAATATGGAATAAATGAAGCAAGCAATAAACTTTTTGGGGGGGATGTTGTAACTAAAGCTGAATTAATTTTAAATTTATATTTAGTTTCAACACTTTCTATTTATTTGAATTCATAGCATAAATGAGCAAAGTAGAAGTTACTAACATTCCCTAAAGATTTCACCATCTATTAATCCAATTTGATAAAATACATAAACCTAGAACCTTAAATAAAATTTCAAGAAAAGAGAACACCTTTGAAACAAGAAAAAAATTCAAAATGGATTAAGGACCTCGGAATCAGACCAGAGACCCTGCATCTTATAGAAGAAAAAGCAGGTCCAGATCTTCAACATGTCAGCTTAGGACCAGACTTTCTCAACAGGACTCCCATAGCACAAGAAATAAAAGCAAGAATTAATAACTGGGATAGATTCAAACTAAAAAGCTTTCTCTCAGCAAAGGAAACTATCAGAAATGTGAAGAAAGAGCCTACAGAGTGGGAGAAAATCTTTGCCAATCATACTTCAGATAGAGCACTAATCTCCAGAATCTATAAAGAACTCAAAAAACTCAAAAGCAAGACTACAAATAATCCAATCAACAAATGGGCTAAGGAAATGAACAGACACTTCACAGAAGAAGATCTACAAGTAATCAACAGATATATGAAAAAATGTTCAACATCCCTAGTAATAAGGGAAATGCAAATCAAAACTACCCTAAGATTCCATCTCACCCCAATTAGAATGGCGATTATCAAGAATACAAGCAACAACAGGTGTTGGCAAGGATGTGGGGAGAAAGGTACACTCATACATTGCTGGTGGGGTTGCAAATTAGTGCAGCCACTCTGGAAAGCAGTATGGAGAATCCTCAGAAAGCTTGGAATGGAACCACCATTTGACCCAGCTATCCCACTCCTTGGCCTATACCCAAAGGACTTACAATCAGCATACTACAGAGATACAGCCACATCAATGTTCATTGCTGCTCAATTCCCCATAGCCAGATTGTGGAACCAACCTAGATGCCCTTCAGTTGATGAAGGGATAAAGAAACTGTGGCATATATATACAATGGAATATTACTCTGCCATGGATGAAATTGGAGAATATCATGCTAAGTTAGATAAGCCAATCTCAAAAAACTGAAGGACGAATGATCTCGCTGATAAGCGGATGAGGACATATAATGGGGGGTGGGAGGGGTTAGCGTTAGGGTTAGGGTTAGGTTTAGGGTTA